>NC_058082.1:78131396-78746396 GCF_014858855.1 Bufo gargarizans | reverse complement strand
GGGCGGGTCCGTTCTCTGCACCCCCACCCCCAATACTTAAAAAAAAATTGGACCCCCTCACAGTAGTATTGCCCTCATTGTACAACCTTCACAGTAGTTTTGTACAGATATGTTCCCCCTCACAGTAGTTATTCCCACATTGTGCCCTCTCACATTAGTTATGCCCTCTCTGTGCCCCTTTCACAGCTGTAATGCCCTCTTTGTGCCCCCTTCACAGTAATAATCCCCATTGTGCCCCCTTCACAGTAATAATCCCCATTGTGCCCCCTTCACAGTAATAATCCCCATTGTGTCCCCTTCATAGTAATAATACCCACTGCGCCCCCTTCATAGTAATAATGCCCACTGTGCCCCCTTCATAGTAATAATGCCCATTTTTCCCCTTCACAGTAATAATGCATATTGTGCCCCCTTAATTGTAGTAATGCCCACTGTGCTAGTAATGCCCTCTGTGCCACCTCTATAGTAGAAATCTCCATTGTGCCCCCTTCACAGTAATAATGCCCACTGTGCCCCTTCATTGTAGTAATGCCCACTGTGCCCCTTCATTGTAGTAATGCCCTTTGGCTCTGTGCCCTCTTCACAGTAATAATGCCCTCTGGCTCTGTGCCCCCTCCATAGTAGAAATGCCCATTGTGCCCCTTCACATTAGTAATGCCTGATGTGCCCCCTCCATAGTAGTAATGCCCTCTGTGCGCTGTGTGGCGAGCAGGAGGAGCGGTATGTACTGGACAGCACTCACAGCGCTTCTCTCCCCCTCCTCCTGCAGACCAGTGAGCGCTTCCATTATGGAAGCTCTCACTAGTATTCCCTTTATAAGATGCACTGCACTGTATTGATGGAAGCGCTCATTGCTTCTGTTCTGGCACCCCCCTGAGAGCCGGCACCCGGGGCGGACCGCCTTCCCCCTGGGCACGCCACTGGTGCCTGCAGTAGTATAGAGCCCCAGTAGTATAACTAACCACAGGTGTGCAATCCCTCTCTCATTAACGCTTTCTGCAATTCCAAGGCTGAGGGATGCATATCTTAGATACGGTTGGCCAAACCTTCTCAAAGAGTGGTGGGCGCCGAAGCAATATACCCTTCCCACAAGCAGTAAAGTCTTTTGTCATAAACTTGCAGTACCTTACTGTCTGAAAATGTGGTTCTCAATCATCTATGAATATCTGTTGTCTTTCTCTCAGGGGTAATCTCTCAATGAAAAGGGTTATCCAATGTCTAAAACATGGCCCCCAATGCCCAGCCCCCTGATATTCATTATACTTACCCCGTCCCTGGCACCCGTGTCACTCCGCATAGCTGTTGCTGCCTCTCCTAGCATCAGCCGCAATGCTAGAGAGTCTCGTCCCCGTCGTGGCCTGCTATTGGGAGGTGCAGTGGCAGCCGTGCGGTGACCAGGAGCGATGCTGGTGCCATTGAGCGGGGTAAGTATAATCTATATGAGGGGTCTGGGCATTGGGGGGGGGGGGGGATGTGTTAGACTTTGGATAACCCCTTTAAGTTATTCTCGGGCAGTTTTCAATTTCAGGGATGAAGATTCCCTGGACCAGGCTTCTCTTTGAGCCTACTTTTCAAGAGCTCACGAACCAGGTGTGCGGACCAGACCATCACCCTGGAAACCGGGCTAAGACTGCCAGCGTTACCTGTTTGTTGCCCATACATAACCATAAGGTATACATAGTTCATAAAGAAATAAGTGCTTTAGCAACAAATCACAACATTTAACTCTTGGTACACAACTAAAGGGAACCTGTCACCAGTGACGTCTCTACCTTGCTGTTTGCATAGCCACACAGCTGTGGGTCACATGATTAAAACGTTTTTCTTTTGTTGATCCAAGTCTTCATTGCTATGACACTTTTTCTTATTATACAAATTAGACCTTGGGTGCAATAAGGGCGTGACCATTGCTCTTGTTGCACCCAAGCTCCACCTATTGCTGTGGCCAGCCCCTCCCTGGCTGCTTTGTCACTGCCAGGCTCTATCAATCAAAACAGCCAGGGAGGGACTGGCCACAAAGTGAGTGGAGCTTGGGTACAAAAAGAGCAATGGTGACGCCTTTATTGCACCAAAGGTCTAATTTGCATATTAAGGAAAAGTGTCTATGCAAACAGCTGGATAGGGTGGTCTCTGGTGAGAAAATAGCTTTAACTCTTAGCAGTGATCCACTGGGTCAGTGCATAAGTGTACTGTTGTGGGTAAAATGTCCTGTATACAATTGCCATACTAAATAAATGCATATTGCCGTGTGCTGATGTCACAGGGAGCCTGTGACAGCGTTCTGTCCCTTTCGGGAATCATGTACCAAGGCAGGTCGAAGGATGCCACATGTCATGTGAATGTAAACCGCAGTATTTAGTGTGAGACGTGTACTGTGAATTACAGGGGTTTCCACTGTTTAGAGTTTGATGACTGATTAGCTGTATCAGACAGCCACCACCACCAGAATCTATACAGTGGCCTCATTAGAAAGCAGAAGGCTCCTGTTTAGTGGTCCTGTTGGGGTAATGCAGCTGAGCTCCTATTCATGTGTATGGCGGCAATAGAAACTACACAATGTGCAGCGAGCAGGAGATGGAAGTTCACTACTTGGGGTTCTTAAAGGGAAAGTGTTTGTCTTGACGCCAGTTGCATATCGGCAACGAGGCACGGAGTCCCCCTTTTAGATGTGGTGGTACCCAGGATAGGAATGCTACAGTGGTGTAAGGGTGGCCTACTGTCCCTTGGTGGTACAGCATGTATCACTGTGCTCCATCCTGGATACCCTGGAACTCCAAGCATGGCCGTCCACTGCAGTGAAAAGGGTAGTTGAATGATGGGATGAAGGAATAAATTGAGTCCAGACCTTGTGATGAACTTGAAAACAGCTTTACTTGAATAAACTTATATCAACAACAACCTTCCAATTTCCTCTCGGCCATCAGCAGGTTTTGGCATGAACTCCATTGATCCATCCAATATTACACAATACAGTTTTTGTGTTATAGTAATATAGAAGGGGCTTTCTTATGGGGTTGTGCATATATCGTTAATGGTGAAGGCTATCCAGGCATGTCCAAACTGCGGCCCTCCAGCTGTTCCAAAACTACAACTCCCAGCATGCCTGGATAGCTTACAGCTATTAGAGCATGCTGGGAGTTTTAGTTTTGTAACAGCTGGAGGGCCGCAGTTTGGACATGCCTGCTATAGACTCTATACTATGCTTCTCTGCCTGTATATATTACCCTGATGTGCTGTACGATTGAGCTGACTATTGGCAATTTTGATCTTTGTGCCCCCACATGTGGTTATCTTTCCACTGTCCTCTATACATTGCCTCCACCTGGCATATGTGCATCGCTCTGGTGCGCTGTCTGGCTGGCATTGTAGTGACGCTCCAATACCTGGCTGTTTCAGGGCCGGCCGATGTGCGTGTCATGTGATCGGACCCGGGGCGGGGAGGTGTGGCTGCGTGATGTCAGATGCGGCTCCCTCCCTCCTCCTGGTCTGGTCATGTGACGCGGTGGGCGTGCCTCGCCTTGCTCTGTAAGCTGGGTGGCGCGTCTTTATGATGTCATCCCTGCAACACTGGGCGGATGCGCTAATCAGCTGCCAGCTGTGGACCACACCATTTAAGGACGAACTCAGTTTGTTACTTTACCTGAGATACCCCCGCAAAATGTTCCAACGATATTTGTTCAATCTTTCTCTCAGGGACTGGATGGTGCGGCCCACATACTGCAACCCACATTCACATTCACAATATAAGAGGATGAGCAATTTAAGAAACTTTTTTGGGTGAATTCCTCCCCCGTTGCATTGCTCTTAAACTTCAGCACACAGTTTGAAATACTACTGCAACACTTACATAGCCGATGGCTGCATTTGTAGCTGCCGGTATAATTTGGACGACACATCCTATTGGTTGGAGGTATGGCGGCATTCTTCTTCAATTTGCTCGGTGCGAGTATATTCTTTAGTGTTTTTGCCCTCCTAAGGCCTCTTTCACACTTGCGTTGCCCGGATCCGGCGTGTACTACATTTGCCGGAATTACACGCCGGATCCGGAAAAACGCAAGTGTACTGAAAGCATTTGAAGACGGATCCGTCTTCAAAATGCGTTCAGTGTTACTATGGCATCCAGGACGCTATTAATGTCCTGGTTGCCATAGTAGTAGTGGGAAGCGGGGGAGCGGTATACTTACAGTCCGTGCGGCTCCCGGGGCGCTCCAGAGTGACGTCAGAGAGCCCCATGCGCATGGATGACGTGCCATGCGATCACATCATCCATGCGCCTGGGGCGCCCTGACGTCACTCTGGAGCGCCCCGGGAGCCGCACGGACGGTAAGTATGCTGCTCCCCCACTCCCCACTACACTTTACCATGGCTGCCAGGACTTTAGAGTCCTGGCAGCCATGGTAACCATTCAGAAAAAGCTAAACGTCGGATCCGGCAATGCGCCGAAACGACGTTTAGCTTAAGGCCGGATCAATGCCTTTCAATGGGCATTAATTCCGGATCCGGCCTTGCGGCAAGTCTTCAGGATTTTTGGCCGGAGCAAAAAGCGCAGCATGCTGCGGTATTTTCTCCTGCCAAAAAACGTTCCGGTCCTGAACTAAAGACACCCTGATGCATCCTGAACGGATTTCTCTCCATTCAGAATGCATTGGGATAATCCTGATCAGGATTCTTCCGGCATAGAGCCCCGACGACGGAACTCTATGCCGGAAGAATAGAACGCAGGTGTGAAAGAGCCCTAAAAGTGATCTGTGGTTTGGATGGTATGATGTCTTTGAGATCCCCCCCATTTTGCATACCATTGGTCCTTTTATTATCTAAATGTATTTGTTTTGTATTGTATTTGCATTTGCATAGTTGCATGTGTAAATTTATATGTATATATGATGCATTGTTTTAGTTAATCATATTCTCAAATATACAGTATTGTGTATGTTGTATATGTATTTTTTATCATTGATATATATTTTTTTAGACTTGATAAAGGGGTCAGTGGTACCCCGAAATGCGTTGTCTATGAATAAACAGCAAATTGTTAAACAACCGGTTGTGAAAGTGCGCCTCTCACTGTCTTTACGTTCGACTTATATGGTCCAGCGCCCTTGCGTTTCTACAGTCTTACCCAAGTGGTGGGGTGGCTCCCACCCAAGGTGATTGGACGAGTCCAGGCTGCACCAACCGATAACCATCTTTACCTACCCTTCATTGTGGTTGCGCCCAAATTGGTGCAACCCTAATAGGTGAGCAAGCCATTTCTAATCATGGACATTCCACTTATCAGACATACTTACCCTATGAGCGCCTTTCTCTATCCTTTTGGCCACTATTTGCTGAGTTTTCAAGTAAAGAGTTTTCTAACTAACTCTGAGATATGGCGGCTCTAGGTGTTCTTACTCTGGTGAATCCACCTGACAGAAAGATACGCTGATGGAATACAGCCAACATTGTCTATCTGAACGTCAGAAACGGACACACGTCTGGACGGTGAATGAAGCAGGAAAAAGGAACCTGAAAAAGACGCATCCCCTACACAAGCGATCAGATCAAAAGAATTAGCGAAAGTTTTTTTAAAATTAGAATCGTCCCTTAATGAAGAGATCCAACATCATCTGGACCTGATATTGCTTAAGGCCTACCTTGAGGAATCTTTGGTTCCCCGTGGCTTGCGATGGAAATTGGAGAGCCCGTTCAAAAATGGATAATGGAGTGGGATAATCACATGTTAAACTGTGTTAGGGGTTTGATGGAACTCCTATGTAATAAACGGGAATCATTATGTCAACATCTCAAAGAACAAATCCACCAACAGACTCCATCTGACCAACTTTAATACACACATGGTTGGAGTACACTAAATATGACAGACTCATTACAGGCCGTTTGCTCCAACTTGAGCGAGAAATTATTAATAAAAAAACCGCCAAACTGTCCAAAGATAGATCCGATTTCCAGAACAATAACATCAAGTTCTGGCTAAAAAACAACACAGGATCCAAATATAGAAGCACAAAACAGCCACAAGGGACTAGTGAGCCTGAAGGTGTTAATATCCTCAAACATCAGGCCAAATTGTCCACTTACAATTCTGAGACATACACCAGGTATCGTAGCAATCACTCCAACCCCCCTAGGGCCCCTTTCGCTCACACGAAAACCGGCCAAGATTCCATACAGACTTCCAATAAACTTAGGCTACTTTTACAATTGCGGCAGAGTGATCCGGCAAGCAGTTCCGTTGCCGGAACTGTCTGCCAAATCCGGCAAAACGTATGCCAACTGATGGCATTTGTAAGACTGATCAGGATCCTGATCAGTCTTAAAATGCCTGATCAGTCAGAAAAATGCATTGAAATGCCGGATCCGTCTTTTCGGTGTCATCCGGCAAAACGGATCCGGCATTTATTTTTTTCACTTTTTTTTTCGGTCTGTGCATGTGCAGACCAGAAGGACGGGTCCGGCATTCCAGTATTTTGAATGCTGGATCCAGCACTACTACATTCCTATGGGAAAAAATTCAGGCAAGTCTTCAGTTTTTTGGGCCGTAGCATGCTGCGGTTTTATCTTTTGCATGATCAGTCAAAATGACTGAACTGAAGACATCCTGATGCATCCTGAACGGATTACTCTCCATTCAGAATGCATGGGGATATACCTGATCAGTTCTTTTCCGGCATTGAACCGTTTTGACGGAACTCGGTGCCGGAAAAAAAACCCGCTAGTGTCAAAGTACCCTTAATCTACCTCATAATAGTCTGGTCAAGCAACCCAGTAAGCAAACCAACCCACAAATATCCCCTTCTACTGTAAACAAGATTGGTACAATACATACGCACTCCTTTTCCATTCGTAACTTACCCCAATCAGACACTCCAATATGGTTCACCCTGCCGTCTGTTCCACCGTTACCAGGGTCCCATCCCTCCTCGAGTCCTCCCCCTCGATCTCTCTGAAAGTCGTTCTCTCAACTTGCCTCCTACTTCATTTCCATCACTAAACCGTATGGGGACTGATCCATCTTTGTTGGAAGACTCCCTGATTACTCTTCATAATACAAGCACCTCAGAAGATATACGGATCTCTCCTAACCATACCACCAACCATTCAGGGTCTTTTTTTATTGCTACCCGGGGCATTGACCCCGCAAGCAACTTATGCTTGAAAAAAAACAGCAGGCGGTACAATGATGATATCGAACTTCTTCAGACCAAGGACAAGACCCCCTGAAAAAGGGCTAAAAAATGCTGAAGAGGACGAAGAGGGGGAGTACGGACCCGAGGGACCAGAAGAAATGGAAAGTGTGGAAGGAGACAAAGAGGAACAAAATCACATTGCAGTAAAGATATTTCACTTATCTGGGTTCAGTCTCTCTTCAGCACAAACTTCAGTTCTCCAGAGAGGTCTGTCTTTTTGCCCTGCTGATAAATTTAATGAGTTTGAACTTTTCGTCAATTTAAAGGGAACCTGTCATGTGGATATTTGATTATAATCTAACTAATTATATAGAATCATTAACTACTAAAAAGTGCCTTAGATGTATTCACTTACTGGTGTGACAGATGGTTATCTCATAATATACACACAAAGATGCCGCATGCTAATGAGCTGTTTCGAGTCCGGCGTGATGTCATTGAGTCCAGCGTATATTTAATTCAGAGCTATAGCCACTCCCCTGCCCACCTGCTGCTGATTCCTATGGAAACAAACTGTCATTCAGCAGCAGGTGGGCGGGGAGAGTCAGGAGCTCATGAATATTCAGGACTCATCATTATCAGCTGGAGCTTTTCAGTACAAGATGTTGGCAGATTGACTGGGTCAATTAAAGAAAGTGACCCAGCATTTTGCTAAGCGAATCAGTCACTTATTTATGTTGCCCTTAGTTAGGACACCATAAAACTGGTGACAGGTTCCCTTTTAAATACATTTATCAGGAATGTTACACTTCAAAGGCATATTGCCATCGAGTCCAGACAAACTATGGCTAGTAGTAAAGAGGAGGCCCCTGAGAACACTGATATAATGGTCACCCCCCACACTAGCCTGAAACCCAAATCTACTTTTAACCCCACTCACCACAGAGGAAACCATAACAACACCTTTTTTTCTCTGGTATCCAGAGAGCCGAGAAATATCACTAAAAACATCAAGGTCAAAAAAAACCTGACTAAAGACGAAAGGGATGCATTGATTGAACTTAATAACAATGATCTCCTTGTTATTAGGAATGCAGATAAGAGAGGGGGAATAGTCCTACAAAATAAAAATGACTACATAACGGAAGCAAACAGGATATTAAACGACCCTCTATACTATGAACCCCTCCCGGCTAATCCACTTACAGAGGATAAAAAGAATCTGAGCATCCTGATAAAACAAGCTGAAGAGGGTCGAATTCTAACCAAAAAATAGAGGAAGTACATAACAGTTGACCACCCAAATACTGCACTTTTTAACCACTTACCAAAAATTCCTAAAGATACTACGAATCCACCGGGAAGACCTATTGTTTCTGGGATAAACTCCCTTACCAGCAACCTCCTCTCACTACGTGGATGTATTCCTACAAGAATATGTGGTAAACCTTCCATCCTATTTGAGGGACTTAACACACCTTATCACCCTACTGAAAGATATCAATTGGGAACTGCAATATAGTTGGCTGACACTGGACATAGCAGCCCATTACTCCAACATCCCACATGCAGCAGGTATCAGAACTGCGAACCCCAATCGTCGTCTCTCCCCCAATCACAAAAAGTTTATTTCAGATGCTTCTCATTTTATTCTCACACATAACGTGTTCTCATTTGAGGGGAAGATCTACAGGCAGCGGAATAGGACCGCGATGGGGACAAGTTTCGCACCAAGTTTTGCAAACCTATATATTGGCTGCTTTGAAAAGGAATTTATTTTCGATGGTCACTGCTGGAAAAATAATATCATGTTTCATAAGCGATATATTGATGATCTGATCTTGATCTGGAAAGGCTCCAATGAAGAAGCCCAGGCATTTGTTTCCCACCTCAACACCAACTCATGGAATTTCTCTTTCAAGTCCAATCTGATGGCCGCATCCACCGAATATCTAGATCTGATTTTATACTCAGATAACAATACCATAAGATCCAAGACCTACTTTAAGAAGGTTGATGGCAACAGTTACCTCAACTATAGAAGTGCCCATTACAAGAAATGGAAGGACATGTTCAGCCAGTTTAGACGGATCAGAAGAAATTGTACTGATAACAGCGACTTCCTCTCTCAGAGTGAGATACTACGCTCCAGATTTATAAATAAAAAATATCCCAGGAGGATTATAGAAAACGCCTTCACGCGTGCAAGCGGTCAAAGTCAGGAAGAATGCCTGAATACCAAAGAGAAGAGCAAACTCGCAAAAATGGGAAGCATCAGAAAATAAAAATCCTCATTTATCACTAATTACAACCCCAACCATGAGGCTTTAAGCACTATCCTAAAGAAACACTGGCATATACAAAAAAATGATCCATATCTCAAAGACATCATACCATCCAAACCACCGATCACTTGTAGGAGGGCAAAAACACTAAAGAATATTCTCGCACCGAGCAAATTGAAGAAGAAGAATGCCACCATAGCTCCAACCAATACGATGTGTCGTCCAAATTATACCGGCAGCTACAAATGCAGCCATCGGCTATGTAAGTGTTGCAGTAGTATTTCAAATTGTGTGCTGAAGTTTAAGAGCAATGCAACCGGGGAGGAATTCACCATAAAAAGTTTCTTAAATTGCTCATCCTCTTATATTGTGTATCTGATGGAATGTGAATGTGGGTTGCAGTATGTGGGCCGCACCATCCAGTCCCTGAGAGAAAGATTGAACAAACATTGTTGGAACATTATGCGGGGGTATCTCAAGCACAGTGTCGCCTGACATTTTCTTTCTACGTACAACAAAGATCCTTCTAAACTGACAATTACACCAATTGAATGCATCACTGAAACCGCCTCGGACAGATTCAGAACGATACAAAAAAGGGCAGTGGCCGCCATCCTCCCCAAGCACTGGGCATGTAGCGATACGCTACATTCATGTGATCCCGTCTCTCTCCCCTGCTGCTCCCCAAGCAGCCGTACTAGCCCCGCTCCGCCTTGGACGCTCCACCAATGAGCGCCATTATGTCACTGTCCTCACTCCTCTTCAATTGCAGCAGAGAGCGCGCGCTGTGCAAGTCGGCGTTCTCCACGTGCTGCCGAACACCAGCCGTGCCATCCGCTCTGCTGACCATCTTCAGGTAAATAGGATCCCCCTTTTTCATTCTTTATTATCATTATCCATATATGAATTACATTAAGACACTCTTCATTACCATTATTACTATTCTCTGCCAACAAATTAATTCATATCTTATGCCTAATCTTATTATTTTTACCATCATGATTCTGTGTCTCCTAGGGACATGTGTGTGCGTTCATATATACCCATATATACATATACATATGAATTTGTGACTCTCAGGGACATGAGTGTGCTGTGATATAATATATATATATATATATACATATTTTTATACTATATATTTTCTTTTATATAGATTTTTATGTTCTATATATCATAGGAGATTCATTTGGAAGAAAAATATTTTGCAATCAATTAGTTTTTATGTAAATTTTAACAATTTAACAAGCTCTTATGATTGAATATAGCAACTCCCCCCCCCCCCTCCCATTTTTCATTGGTCCTTTTATTATCTATAATAAATTAGGCTGGCTCACAGTATATTTGCATACACAAAATGTATTACCATAATAAATGTATTAATAAAAATATTAAAACATAACCTTATTCCATATTAGCATATACATATAGCAGAGTCAAATCGGTACATAGGAAATACTCACACAGGCGGATCAGCTTTAGCATTTTATATCTCACTACTGAGGAAGGAACTTGTGTTCCGAAACGCGTCTAGTGTGAATTTGACCCAGCTTTCTGTGCGTTTCTCCCAATTATCGTTAAAGGACTTTGCGAGTGTTTTTATTCTATCGAATTCACATACATCGAGTGTGGCGAGTCCAATACCGTCACCAAGTGATACCAGGATAAAATACCATCTCAGCCGATCCGCCTGTGCCGGTATTTTTTATGTACCGATTTGACTCTGCTACATCGAATAGAATTTTACACCAAATCGAACTCTGCTACATCGGCCTCTGCTATATCTGTTACACCAATCGGATTCCGCTATACCGGCTACGTCAGACATCAGTGAGTCGCGTATTCTATTGCACCTATCTGGGTCAGCGAATCCTTTCCCTGGTCCGTCACATGGGACGCCACGTAGACCGACCCAAGTGATCATTGGGAACGAGGCGGCAGCTGAGAAGCGCTGGCTGAAAGCGAGGTATTCACTATCTGCAAGCGCTGTTTGAGCGCGAATTATCCACCATTTGAAAATCGTAACAAGGACATTATCCTTCGAACCATAAAGGTTTCAACTGCCGGTAAAATCGCACATTAGTTATGCGATTGTTACAGTATCAATTTGTTAAATTACTCTGCATGTGGGAGAAAATCTATAATATCTGAAAGCAAAGAGTTCGCATTTATTGGAGTACTCCAGGTTTATAGATGCATGCGTGAGCTCCGCATTATATTTATCTATATATGTATATGCTAATATGGAATAAGGTTATGTTTTAATATTTTAATACATTTATTGGGGTAATAAATTTTGTGTATGCAAATATACTGTGAGCCACCCTAATTTATTATTGATTTATTTTCCATTTTGGTCAGCTGGTAACTGATAGGCTGGGCTCCAGTAGCCTGCTGCTGGTGGAGCTTTTCTAGAATTGTATTCATTTCTTTTATTATCTAAATGTATTTGTTTTGTATTGTATTCACATTTGCATAGTTGCATGTGTAAATTTATATGTATATATAATACATTGTTTTAGTTAATCATATTCTCAAATATACAGTATTGTGTATTTTGCATATATATTTTTATCATTGATATATATTTTTTTTAGACTTGATAAAGCGGTCAGTGGTACCCCGAAATGCGTTGTCTACAAATAAAATGCAAATTGTTAAACAACCGTTTGTGAAAGTGCGCCTCTCACTGTCCTTACGTTCGACTTATATGATCCAGCGCCCTTGCGTTTCTACAGTCTTACCCGAGTGGTGGGGTGGCTCCCACCCAAGGTGAGTGGACGAGTCCAGGCTGCACCAACCGATAACCATCTTTACTTAACTTTCGTTGTGGTTGCGCCCAACCCCAATAGGTGAGCAAACAATTTCTAATCGTGGACATTCCACTTATCAGACATACTCACTCACCCTATGAGAGCCTTTCTCTATCCTTAAGCCACTATTTGACATATTATAAGGAGGTAGTTTTTGTACTGGTGCACATTATAGGGGTATTTTTTGTGTTGGCTCACATTATAAGGGGTATTTTCTTGTACTGGTACACATGCTTTGTCTATTGTATTTGGTAACAGCTATAATACATGCAGTTTCACTGCTGTGTGTGTCGTGTGAAATGCTACAAGGAGGCCTTGAACCTAGAGCCTTCCCTGAGTGTAGGCGGGTTAATACACTATCCTTTTGGTTGCCAGCACTAGTCCGGGCCATTTGTAACCTGTATTTGTGTAAGATGTATTTGTGAAGGCCTGAAGCCTATGAGACAGTAGAACAGTGCATTTGATTGCGATTACATCTCCATGACCTCCTGTGTTGGGTCTCATGAGATGACCTGATGACGCAGTGCAGGAGGGCACAGTAATGTGTTTGTTACCGCCAGCATTGGGACGCCCGAAATCAGGCAACAAGCGGTGAAGGAGAGTGTAACACCCCAGAGTTGTGTTACTACACGCCTCTACCCCGCTACTATCTTCTAAGAGCCTGTATATTGTCATCTGATGTACTTTATATTATGTCTTCACAAATATGCATATAAAACTGTTAAATTCCACTGTTCTTGTAATTTTCCAGGTTCACCAGCAGGTGGCACCAACTCCATTGGCAAGGTAATAGTTACAGCTTAGCATATCTAGGCTAGAATGGATCATTCCAGCTTAGCTCCCCCTCTGGAGCTGTGGAGGTGTGGACTGTTCCCACATCCTGCAGCATGGGTGGAGAAGGACGTTATAGTCAGTGTAGCCCACCCCCTGCTAGGGGTAGGGTGTGTGTGTGTGGATTCCCCTGCATGTAGGGAAGACAGCAAGAATCTTGTCTCGGCTGAGACTTGATCATACTCCCAGTCTGAGCACTGTCAGCCTCAGCTGGATGAAAGAAGCAGAAAACTACAGACAACCTCCAGAGTTCCAGGAAGAAAGCATCACCTGAGAAACCATCTGAGAGATAAGTCCAGAGACCTAGGAGAAGCCATTCCTCCTCAGCTAGTCTGTGCCCATACAGCAGAGTTACAGAAAAGTGCAGACACTTAATTACTGCCACAGTTACAGAGCTACCAAGCAGACAACATATCCTGCAAGCTCACATTTAAAGCAGAAGTACTTATTCCTGCCAATGATTGCTAAAACCTCCTGGGGCAAGAGACCAAGGCTGTGTACTGCTTGGATACAAGTTATCTTCAGTAAAGAAACATTTGAACTTCCTTTCTGCTGCTAAATTCCTTCATCACTCCTACTATCACTACACTAAAATTTATTGCAAGCGAGCCAGGAGCCCGGAGTCCGGCCGTACCCAGGTAGGAGACACCGTGACACAATTATCACCCCCCCTATAGAGACATTATAGGCCATTACACCACTCTGGCATTTCTAATCTGAGACGTGCGTTATAACACCTTGGAAGGGCCCTGGGGTAGTACCCTGCACACGCTGCAATTGGCATCACGACAAATACAGACTATTGGCCCACTGCATAAGTGGCGTCAGCGTACCCGTTCCTGGTCACTGCAAGAGCAGAAGAGAGGTGAGTATTTATTTATTTTTATTTTTTGTATGTACACTAAGTCAGGTAGGACCAGGGGCACTACGGGGGTGGGGGAACAGTACTATAGATAGAGAAAGGGGCCCCTAACATATACTAATAATACAGAGGGGGCATAATGTATACAAATAATACAGATGGGGGCATTATATATAATAATAATACACATGGAGCCATTATATATACTAATAATAAAGAGGGAGCATTATACCGGCATATATAATAATACAGAGGGGGCGATCATATATTCTAACAATACAGAGGGGGCCATTAGATATCTAATAATACAGAGTGGGCTATTATATATACTACAAATACACAGGAGTCCATTATATATTCTAATAATACAGAGGAGGTCAAATATAAAATAATAATACATAGGGGGCTATTATATATCCTAATAATATAGAGGGGGCCATTAGTTATATACTAATAATACAGAGGGGGCCATTTGTGAACTGTAATATATTCTTTTAAGCCCCCGCTTTACTTCTTAGGATGGTCTTAATGACTGACCGCCTTCCCTATGTGTATACATGCAGAAATGAAGAGTTTGATGAACCCACTTGAGAAGTCATGTCATGTTTGCAACACTGTAAGAAAGGAAAAGGATGTATGTGGTCAATGAAGCTCCGGCTTAGCTAATACTAACATCCACAAAAGGAAGTTACAAAACCTCAGATGTACCGTATTTGTGAATCCTCTGGCTTTATAGCGCCTTCAGGCCTTGTATTGTCTGCTCCTGTGTCTTATATCTCATTTTATATATAAGTACACTATAAAACGAAGCATCAGTACAAGCAAACAAGCATTGTGCACTGAGATATATTGCATAGACAGTCTACAATCACATCGCCATGTACGGTGTAGCGTGGATTATAAACGGTCTATTGGCTCTGTACATGCTGCAGGTTCATGCAACAAAATAGAGGAACAGTACAAAAACAGGGCGAGAAGAGCCCCAGGAAGGGTGTCAGGAAATGTTTTCAGAGGAGGGAAGCGGCTAGACCACAGTGAAGAGAATGAGGCGTGGGGGGGGGGGGGGGGGGGAGGTTAGGGGGTGAGTCAAATCACTGTCGAGTTAAAAGGGTTAGCCCATGAAAATGGCTTGCACGTCCAGTAGCAGGACAGGCAGCATACTCTTTCATCAGGAACCTGCCATCTTTAAGTTGCTGTAGGGGCCCCCATAATCAATCATCTTGTGGTGTCTTACTCAGTGGTGTACATAGAGAAGTAAGGGCCCCATAACAAGGATCAAACCAGGCCCCCACACAGGACAGAAGGGTTTCTGCTAGGTATGAGTGAACCCGGGGAAGTTCGGGTTCTCCGGGTTCAGCTGAACTTCAGGTCAAAGTTTGGGTTCGGGACCCGAACTTGACCCCGAACCCGGACTCCATTAAAGTAAATGCGGACCCGAACTTTACTTTATTTATTAAGACAGAATGCTAAATAAAATGGCCATTGAGGGGTTAAAAAAAAAAAAACAACTCACCTCATCCACTTATTGGTATCCTCTTCTTTTTTCTTTCTGAAGGACCTGCAAAAGGACCTGCAATGACGTCACCGCGCTCACCACGTGGTGAGCACGGTGACGTCACAGCAGGTCCTTCTTTCTTCATTCAGCAGTTGTTCCTTTAGATGGTAGAGTCCTGACCAAGTTTTCACCTCCAGTAGGAGATAAGGAGGAGATAATCCCAACTAAGACTGCCCACCCTCTTGCCCTGGGCCCCATAGCAGTCGCATGGTCTGCTGCTATGGTAGTTACGCCACTGGTCTTACCGCTGTCTGCCACTGTGTGAGCAGATAATATTTACATGTACTGTAGCTGTATAGTGGCCCCCAGAATAGATTTTTTACTGGTGGGTCCAAGGCCCCGCAGTCTGACACTGCCCTTATTCTTCTCCTGTGATATGTGGGCTGGACCAACTTCTTGCCAAGGGAGGGGCAGAGCTAGTTAGAGCAGTTTCAGAGCGGTAGAGAGGAAAGTGAGGCATGAGGGAGCATGCAATCCATCTCAAGCTCCTCCAGACCACGTGGACCGCAGAGGCAGCTCATCTAGGAGGAACAATGCTCCAGAGAGCCTGTGTATTTGTGTCAGCAGAGTGATCAAGCAAACAAACTATTCAGACTCCACTGCAAGGTGAGGGGAAACACATTAAGACACCACCACCGCAGTTGAGGACAGGCGTAGCAAGAAGCCTGCATCATACAGTGGACATCTAGAGCCACAGGTGCCAGAGTACAGCCGTAGGAACGGGAATCAGGAGAGAGTCGCTGTCAGCTAGCAAACTTCTGAGTGTCATCTTCTACCACATTGCCAGCCACCATATCTCATTATCTAGGAGGAGAAATTGCATTTTGTACGAACTGCTGCTGGATATGCAGTCAGTAAAGAAAGACATTCTATAATCTCTGCCTGGTTCCTTCACATCACTTATTCATTGTACCAAACCCCAAGGAGCGACCCTCAAGCACCAGGGCCCAGGTGCGACCCCCTACCTCTGCACCACCTAAAGGTGTTCCCTTGCTCTTATGGGACTATTATAAAACATGATGTCTGTTAATAGCCATGTAATGTGAAAGTGTAATCCATCCATTTTTGACTTTGTCACTTGAAAACATGTGTCGCAAGAACAGAAGAAAGGCCTGAGGTGTAATTTGTTTATTTTTTTTCGTTATGTGCAAACACCTCGGTTCCTCTGCCAGATCCTGAGCAGAGATACTCAATGAAAGATTAGAGAATGAACTTCCTCTATTTTTCTCTCTTAAAACCACAGTGTCTGTAGTGCACAGTAAAGCACTAGACATTAGACAGCAAGACGTCAACCACTGCCTTCTGAAAATGAATCAAGAAATCGTTGGAAATATTGTCCTCCTGGTAATCGTTACATTAATCAGCGTAGTCCAGAACAGTAAGTAGACTGATGTCTTAAATCCCACGAATATCTTGGATGTAGTCCTTAAAGCCTTCATTGTCATTTTTTCAGTCCTTATCAGTCATAATCTAGGGCAGGGGTCTGCAAACTTTGGCACTCCAGCCGCTGAGAAACTCCAAATCCCAGTATGCTCCATTCCTTTCTAAGGGAATTTGGAGAAGAGCAGAGCAAGTATACATGCTGAGGGTTGTAGTTTTGCAAGAGCTGGAGTGCTGGAGGTTACTTACCCTGATTGGATGCCTACAGGCTACTTGTCATTTTCATAGGATGGACTTGAAGTTATCCAACAACTCAGTCTACGGATGCAATGAAATGATCTCCAGTGATCCAGACTCTGGCACAATAATGGTTCTTAAAGGGGTTGTCTCCCTTCAGCAAATGGCAATTATCTTGTAGACAAAGTTAATACAAGGCACTTAATGTTACAGGGTTACGATCACCCTTTAAGGGCTCGTTTACACGACCGTGTGAAGCCCGTGCCCATGCTGTGGACCACAAATTGCGGTCCGCAATGCACGGGCACCGTCTGTGGGGCAGGCGCATGGGGATCGCAGACCTATTCACTTGAATGGGTCCACGATCTCTCCGTTCCGCAAAAAATATAGAGGATCTATTTGCTGTGCGGGGGCACGGAACGGAACCCCAGAAAGCACTCTGTAGCGCTTCCATAGTATTCTGTTCTGTGCTTTCGTTCCGTACCTCCGGATTTGTGGACCAATTGAAATGAATAGGTCCGCATCCGTGATGCGGAATGACAACGGAACGGTGCCCGTGTATTGCGGATCCGCAAATGCTGTCTGCAATACGGGAACGGGGCACCAACGGTCCTGTGAACGAGCAATAATCCAGCAGTGGTGGGCGTGTATGCACATTATAGAAAAAAACACTGGTCTCTCTGGTGGTCAGGACTGTGGGAGCATGCATAAACACAAATCCTGTCCCGGCCACCTCGTATCTGCTCTGCGGCAGTGGTTGTAACACCTGGATATGAGTAGCGCATAATGCGATGGAAAAATGAATAAAGACAGCAAAGGAGACACTATGGACAATCACAATCCATTAGTAAGTGGCTAGTATTAAGTTTCTCTAAAAATGCCATTTGCTAAAGTGAGTGAATTACTTTAATTAACCCCTTCAGGACCAAGCCATTTTTCACCTTAAGGACCAGGCCAAATTTTGGAAATTTGACATGTGTTACTTTATGTGGTAATAACACTTTTACTTATCCAAGCCATTCTGAGTTTGTTTTCTCGTGACACATTGTACTTCATGACATTGGTAAATTTGGATCCATATATTTCACCTTTATTCATTAAAAAAAATCCTAAATTTTACGAAAATTTGGAAAAATTCTCATTTTTCAAAATTTCGGTTTCTCTGCTTTTAAGACAAATAGTGAGTGATGCCTCATAAAATAGTTAATATTTTACATTTCCCATATGTCTACTTTTGTTTGCATTAGTTTGTGCCTTTTTTTTTGTTTTGGATGTTTTTAAAGGACCAATTTAGTTATGAAAGTCACTTTATGAGGCTTACATAATAAAAACCACCCATAAATGACCCCATTATTGAAACTACACCCTTCACCCTTTAGGTGTTCCACAAGAAAGAAAGGAAAATAGAGGATGCATTTTAAAATGTCACTTCTTTTTGAAGATTTTCCATTTCAAGAAATTTTTCCTGTAAGGCAGCAAGGCTTACCAGCAGAACAAAACTCCATATCTATTACCCTGATTCTGCAGATTACAGAAACACCACATATGTGATCGTAAACTGCTGTATGGGCACATGGCAGGGTGCAGAAGGGAAGGAGCAACATATGGATTTTGGAGGACAGGTTTCACTGGGATCATTTTAAGTTGCCATGTCACAGTAGAAACTCCCCAAAAATTTTATTGCTCAATATCATGCTTTTTGTGAGGCACGGTAACAAAAAAAAATGGCTGTTCTGGCACTGTATTTAGTTTTTTAAGACATTAACCTAAGGGAAAGATCATGTGTTACTTTTAAAGAGCAGGACGTGCTGATACCAAATATATCTATATATATTTTTTTTTTGCCAAAGGGTTTGCAACAGAGGCCGATTTTGGCAGGAGCGGGATATATGCTGGAAAATAAGACTGCTTTCAAAAATAGAAGCGTTAATAGTTTATTTTTATCAATTAACAAAATGCAGAATAAACGAACAAAAGTGAAATCTACATCCAATTAATATTTGGTGTGACCACCCTCGAAACAGTATCTGCTCTTCTAGGTACTTGCAAACAGTTTTTTTTTATTTTTTAAGGAACTCAACAGGGAGGTTGTGCCACACATCTTGGAGAACTAACCACAGATCTTCTGTGGATGTAGGCTTGCTGAAATCCTTCTGTCTCTTCCTGTAATCCCAGACAGACTCCATGACAAGATCAAGTCTCTGTGGGGCCATATCAACACCTCCAGGACTCCATGTTTTTCTTTAAACTGAAAATAGTTCTTTATGACATTGGCCGTATGTTTGGGGTTGTTGATCTGCTGCAGAATGAATTAAAATTATTAACACTGTCTTTAAAATCATTCTTACTTTGTAGCATTTTTTTCTACACTTGCCTAAAACTTTTGCACACTACTGTATATATACGGTATCATGACTGTAGCGCATAATATGTTATTGATTTCACGCATTGCACAGCTTTTACCAGCATAATTTATCTGCCTGCGCCCATTTAATATGGTAATGGGAATGGACAGCTTCGGGCAGCATGATTGGTGTAGAGGCCTATATTGTAGAGGCCCTGGTAGTGTGAAATCAGACAGGCATAGGGACACCACATTGCTCCTGGACGGCCGAGATAATTCGTCTTTACACTACAAATTTTGGGCATGATCAGTGAGTGCTGAATGCCCCAGTATAGGCCAGGTCGTGATGGAGAAGCACCACAGCAGAACAGGAGGTTGCCAACCGTCCAGAAATTTCTGGACAGTCCGTAAAAATAGGCAACTTTTTTCCTGTGTCTGTGAAAAAAAAGTGATGGTTCGTGATTTTTTGGGAGGCTGGTGGTACTTGACTAGATTTTTTTTTAGTGGTAAGAACTCATTATTAGCATTTACTGTGAGCTGTAAATTGATGGTAGTTATCAGTATAGTGAGCTATAGACATGGATTACTTAGACATTTTTATAATTTCCAATTTGTCCGTAAAAAATGTTGTCTGTCCGTGATTTTGAGATGTTGTCAGGAAAAAAGAAAACATTGTGGTTGGCAATCCTGAACAGCGGAAATCCACCATTGCCTGCCTCACCCATCTCAATTATGGGAGCGGTCATGTGATCCGTTCTCAGTTGTGCAACATATAAAGACTGGGCTTCCCTGTGGAGATGATATATAGTGATATAGTGCACTCCTCCGTTACTGCCAAAATATCAGTAAAGTTGTGTTGCGCTTTAACGGTATCTGAGTTATTCTCTTTCGACACAAAGTGACGTGTCCCTGAATCCCCATATTTGGCCATTCTCCAGCGTATGTTACACAATGATGGCAACAGACATAATATGTAGACGTGCTGTAATGTTGAATAAACTGAGCTGAGCCTTCATCTTCCTATAGATATGACACAAATGTCTAAAATATCAATACACCTTAATTAGCTTTTATAATGCTTATGATCTGCAAACGGATTCCCTGTGTTGTCCAGTTTCGTCCGGAATCCAGACAACCCCTTTAGCTCTTATGTGAATTACATCTATATGTAAAACACATGTAAAATATAAGCAAATGGTGCTTGAGCTTCCTGGTATTCGAAAGACTAAAAAAGTTATATGTGGCATAGGTTTGATGTTTTTGCGAAAGGACTGCCAAAAGATGCATTACATTTATTAAGAGGCATGAGCCTCTTAAAGGGGTTGTCTCACTTCAGAAAATGGCATTTATCATGTAGAGAAAGTTAATACAAGGCACTTACTAATGTATTGTGATTGTCCATATTGCCTCCTTTGCTGGCTGGAATCATTTTTCCATCACATTATACACTGCTCGTTCCCCTGGTTACGACTACCCTGCAATCCATCAGCAGTGGATGTGCTTGCACAGTACAGGAAAAAAAACACTTGCCTCATGGCCACATAGGAAAAAAAAAAAAAAAGGATTAAATTAACCCTTAAAAGTGTTCTCTGGAAATAGTGAGAATTCCCAACAGACAGTCTTTGACCCAAAGATTCCACAGCAGCCACGTTACCACTGAAGGCAGTCGTTGGCTGCAGCGGCGCATGTGACTATGTCCATGCGCGCCGGATATCAACACTGCGGGGAGCATGTTTAAACCGGCAGCCGTGCGGAGGACCCTAGCTGCGGGGAGCAGGTAAGTATGAATCTTTGGATCAGGAAAGTCGGCTAGAGTATTGCCACTAAGTCTCCATACACAGCTGGTCTCCTCAAAGGGGTTTTCTGGGATTTTAATATTGATGACCTATCCTCAGGATGCTGGGTTAGCTGGTTGAAGAGAAAGCAGTGGTAGTGTGAGCGCAGCTTTCCCTTCATTGTTTACCTTCTCACCGTCGACATCGCAGCGGTGCAGATGTAATTACAGCTTAGCCGCCCCATTCACTTCTATGGAACGGCTCCTTCCTATACACTTGAATACTACAGAGCCGTCCCATAGAAGTGTAGTTACACCTGCTCACCGCTGCGATGTCGACAGAGAGCAGGTAGACAATGAAGAAAAGGCAGAGCTTGCACAGCCTTCTCTTCAACCAGCTGATCTGATATTGATGACCTATCGTTAAAATCCCGGAAAACCCCTTTAATGCTGGAGTGATGATGCTTTTCAGCCAAACTTTTGTCCCTTGAACAATTGGTTTGGTCCGACATTTCCTTACACGGTCCAGAAATGAATGACTTGGACATCATATCCATCTGCATGGGAGTAGCGTATATGGTCATAGAGTGAGATTCCAAGGGGGCAACTCCTCTATGACGTCCATATTCCGCTATCAATGTATAGAGATGGTGGTATCTTCAGATAATTAGCAGTGCAGAAACATGACTGATGCCTGAAACCTATGACCGACTGAATTCAAGAGAGTGGTAATTTAAGGCCAGACACACACGAGTGAGTTCAATGCGGGAAACTCACAGAGTGTTTCAGTGTGAAGTCTCATTCTGACCTCCGCTCCTCTGACAGGATCGCACGGCATTATAATGATTTATAATGCTCTGTAACCCTTATGCCTCATTCACACAGTCAGCGTTTGGTCAGTTATTTCCATCAGTGATTTTGAGCCAAAACCAAGTGCGGCTCTAACCACAGAACAGGAGCAGATCTTTCCCTTATACCTTATGTCTGTGGAGGCTCCAATCCTGGTTTTGGCTCACAATCACTGATGGAAATCACTGACGTGTGAATGAGGCTTTAGAGTCCTGGAATCTATTGTATTACACGGACAGCATTATGTCATTGTAATTCAGTAGATTCCAGGACTCTCAGTGTCACACTCACATTATATTGCTGTGTGATCCTGTCAGAGGAGCATAGGTCAGAACAGGACCTGGCACTGACACACAAACCGCTTGTGTGTGTCCGGCCTAAGAGGTACTCCGATCGGATAGATGTGGACTTTGAATGGCCTACATTGTGATTAGGGATGAGTGAACTTGTGTTTTCAAGTTCGGTGTACAAGGTTCAGGTTCTCTAAGAATTCTGTTATGTATTCCGCTACGACAGACCATAAGTAAACCCAAACCTTGGACATCGAACTTGAAAGTTCGTTCATCCCTAATTATGGTACATACAGGAAGCTTTATAAAACACAGGTAATGACAATGTAATGCTAATGTCATTTTTTTCTATCCACGTTTCAGTTTCTTTTGCATTTAAAGTGGAACATGAATCCAAGAACCTGCATTCCAAGAGCTTCCAGAGAACCGGCTCACCGGCCTTCGAGAAAGTGTACACAGCCAAGTAAGTCTATCCACATGGGACAGAAAATACAGCGGAAAGTCTGCCGAGAATTTTTGCTGCGTATTCAAAGCAAAAAGCCGCAACAAAAACCACATGAATTACATGCGTTTTATGCCACAGAAATATGTATTTCATCCTCTCCATTACAAAAGGTGAAACCCATGATAGAGCTCCTCAGTGTAAATTCACATTCGCACCACAGATCAAGTTAAGCTGCTGATCTTTCTACCTAGCATGTGGATTTCTTAAAAACGAATCTTCTTCGTTGGTACTGTGCGATCCTGTACCGCGCCACATCTAAACGTAGCATTATAAGCACTAGAGATTCATTGCAGGTCTATGAAATCCATTCATATCTGGATATGGACATATTGGATAAAGTTGAAAAAAAGGGTTCCTGTTAGGTTTCTTTATTGTTTGAATCAGTTACAAGGAAACCAATGACCGGCATAAATTTTTTTTCATATTTTCGCCACTTTCCCCACACAGCAGTGGTTGATCGGATATGTCAGATTTCAAAATGTCCAATTCACAGGTCTGCAAAATATTTTTTTTCAAGAGCTGTTTTGCTTATTCCACGTAATATTAATGTTTTTTGGTGCGCTGAGTCCGAAAATGACCTCCATTTTGTCATAGGACATCACGTTTCCTGACAATTTAGGTAACTATGTTAAATAGGGCAATACCTCAAAATAAATGGAAATAGACTTATAAAGTTAAAGTTTTATTACAATTTTTTAATGAAAATCCTTTTTTTGAACTGAAAAGCTCACCTTCACACACTAAACTCGATTCTTCTTCTCTGTGAGGCTCCTCTTGGTGCATTTACTCTTGTGAGTAGCATCTGGAATGTCTCTCTGAAGCATCCAACAGTAGTCTGCCATCATTGTAACGCTCCATTTCCCCTGGTATCTCCTTTGCATCTCTTTAATGTCATGGTGGAATCGTTCACCTTGTTCCTCACTCACAGCTCCCAAATTTTCAGGAAAGTAGTCAAGGTGGGACTGGAGGAAATGCACTTTCAAATTCATCAGGCAACCTAAAGCTAGAAATGCTTTCAGCATTCGTCCGACAATCTTTTTGTAGTGAGGATCTTTGTTATTGCCTAAAAATTTCTGTACGACTTCTTTAAATGCAATCCACCCTACTCTTTAAAGGATCCGTCATGGTATTGACAAACTCTTAATCCACTATAAGCCTTCTAATGTCTGGTCCGACGAAAACACCTTCCTTCAATTTTGCCTCCGAAAGGCCTGGAAACTTGGTGACCAAGTATTTGAAGCATTCTCCATCTCTTGGAAGTGATTTTACCAATTGCTTCATCAATCCTAATTTTATGTGGAGAGGTGGTAAAAGAACTTGATGGGAAGGTACCCGGAAGTTCTCGGAGGACATTTTTTTCACCGACTGTTAGCACCCTCAGCTGCCAGCTCTTCTTGGTCCAGTGATTTTGTCGGTCTCGACTGTCCCATAGACACAGAAAACATGGGTATTTGGTATACCCAGCTTGTTGCCCAAGCAGCATGCACAAGACCTTCAATTCCCCACACACTTGCCAACCATGGTCTTCATATTTAAGTTTACAAAGAACCAATTCCAAGTTCTTGTAGGTTTCCTTCAAGTGTACGGAATGACCTACAGGTATGAAAGCGTAAAAACCACTGTTGTGGTGTAAAACTGCTTTGAGACTTCTTTTTGAAGAATCAATAAAAAGACGCCATTGCTTTCAATCATATTGGATTTTAAATTGACCCATGAGACCTTCGACATTGATTCAATAAACCAACTTGTCTTCCTGGGCGAAGTACGGAACAAACTCCTTTTCACAATGTCTGTCTGATCCATGAAGATGACACTCCTGGCAACAATAAATTCCTGCTTTTCAGCCTTTATCCGAGTAACTCAGCAGCATCTTTGGGAAGATTTAAGTCTCTTACCAAATCATTAATCTCCTCCTAAGAAAATAATTTTGGTCTTGTATCATCTTCAAGTCAGATTCTTCAGGAAAGATTAACCCCTTCTATCATTAGAAGCACAGACTAAGGGCTGAGACTTACATATACAGCATGCTGCTGAGTATCCCAGTAGTCAGACATGTCACTCAGAGCAGCACTTGTATTTACCCCCTTTGCAGGGAAGGGAGTGGGGGGGGGGGGGGGCAGAGATTGTTTACCTGCAAATAACAACAAAGGGCCAAAAAGAAAACTGGGGAAATGAAGAAATATAATTTTTTTTCCTCTAAAACTTGCTTAGCTTATGTATATATTGCTGACCATCAGATTTACAGTGCTATATTTTTTTTTTTACATAACTCGGACAACCCCTTTTAAGTTTTTTGGGGCATTTTATATCTTAAAAGCACTTATGTGAATTCATTAATAGTAATTTGGACTTTAAATTTGGTTAAAAACCCATAATATAAAAAAATACCCCAAATTATAAATTTGAAGACAATTTAGCATTTTGTGGCAAATCATGACGTCTAGGAGTTTTTTCAATATTTTATTTGTTTTCAGCACACCAAAATACATGGAAATTAGATGAAAATAACCAAACAGCTTTTTAGTCGCAGACTAGTTATTCATCCCAATGTGAGATAGTCCACTGGTAGAGAGGTCTGGCGGCAGCTTGTCTGTCTCTCCCCATTGAAACAACATGCACTCTTAGCCAAGTCAAGCATGCATATTTATGGAAGAGTCAGTAGGAACTGCTGTCAGTGAGAGCTATCTTAGGCCCCATGCATGCGACCGCGGTGCCCGAAGTTGCGAAGTGCAAACTCTGGGTCCACAAAACACAGACACATCGGCAGTGTGCATTTGACACTGCGGTGTGGACCCATTGACTTCAATGGGTCTGTGATCTGCAAGATGTGGCGAAAGATAGGACATGTTCTACCTTTTGCAGTGCGGAGGCACGGATCCGGAAGCCCACGGACGGGCTTCTGTGTGTTTTTTCGGGTCTGTGTCTTCACTCCGCAAAAGATAGAACATGTCCTATCTTTTGCTGCATCATGCGGATCGCGGACCCATTGAAGTCAATGAGTCCGCATCGCAATGCAGAGTGCACATGACTGTTGTTTGCAACACGGGCGTGGCAGCACCACGGTCGTGTGCATAGGGCCTTAAGGTTATAGGGACCTTAAAAGGTTATTCGGTTAAGAAGTTAACCCCTATTAACAGGATAGGTGATAACAATTAAGTCAGTGGCGGTCTGACCACTGGGAGTTTCTGGTAGAGCGTGCGCTCTGCCCTCCATTCATTCCTTAGGGGACTGCCGGAGATAGCCAAGTACAGCACATGGCTACCTCCAATAGTCCCATAGGGATGAATGGAGGGGTGGTGTGCATGCTCGTCCAGCTGCTCCATTTATTTTTGGTTGTACAGGGCCCCATTCTCATGGATAGGGGATAACTTCTTCTTACCGGCATACCCCTCTAGGTTTTATAGTGTTTGAGGAGTATACAGTTTATTCACACATTTTGGATGCTTTTTTCTTATCTTTTCCAGCCAAAACTGCATAGATGCCTACCCTACGTTCCTAGCCGTGCTGTGGTGCGCTGGCATCCTCTGCAGCCAAAGTAAGGAGTTTACATTTTTCTAAATGGACTGTTGTGGGTTAATAAAGGTTTGCATGTAATGTCCCCTGTACAAGGCCCAAAAAGTCTGATGTTGGAAATGATTGTGAGGGCGCAACCTCATTCAGCTAAAAATGTGCGCCAGGCCTCTTATCATCCTTGGATACACAAGGCATATCGTCATCACTGGGCCCCATTATCATAGACATTTTTTTAGCAACACTTGTCCTGATGAGAGTTGTGAGCCGGGTCTAGGCACTACATTTTATGACACCGTGTAGTAGCGCTGTACAATGCAGAGGTGTGGACACACAGCAATGAAGCAGAGCTGGAGCACACTTAAGCTGTAGTAGCGCTGTACAATGCAGAGGTGTGGACAAACAACGATGAAAGAGAGTTGCAGCATATCAAGAGCAGAGCTGTAGCAGTGATATACAATGCGGCAGAGCTGGAATAGTGGAAAGTCCATTGTAGCAGATCTGGTTGTAGGAGAGATGATGTAGCGGCAGGACCGATGTAGCAGGGATGGAATAGTGTCTTTAATATATTGCCTAATATATTGTCTAATAGTTGTCTTTAATATATTTTGCTGGTATTGTTTGTTATTTTGGATATATAGTTCAAAAGGATTGGTGATATGGAGGTAATTTTGGGGTTGGTTCTCATTGGAATCATTTTAAGTCTAATGTAGCAGAGCTGGATGTAGCACTGTTGATGTAGAGGAAGAGCCAATGTAGTAGGGCTGAAATAGTGGTAAGTCCAATGTAGCAGAGCTGGATGTAGCACTGTTGATGTAGAGGAAGAGCCAATGTAGTAGGGCTGAAATAGTGGTAAGTCTAATGTAGCAGAGCTGGATGTAGCACTGTTGATGTAGAGGAAGAGCCAATGTAGTAGGGCTGAAATAGTGGTAAGTCCAATGTAGCACTGCTGATGTAGTGGATGACTTAAGAAATGTTTTTGAGGTTGAGGTGATAGGAGATGGAAAGGGCTTGGATTTGTGGTCTAGAAGAATAGGAGGCAAGGGTGTAGATAAGGTGGTAATTAGAGACAGCAGGACATGTGCTCCAAGGGCCACTAGGTGGCAACAAGCCAGTATGCAAAAAATTATAATTTTGATAATTCCGTGTGCATTTTTGGACGTCGATGCTATTCCACAGCACTGAAGCTGCTTCCTGACCCTGTGTTTCCATGTGTTATCCAGCCCCTGCAGCCTTCGCTGGCCTCATGTACTTGTTTGTTCGGCAGAAGTATTTCATCGGTTACCTAGGAGAGAAGACACAGAGGTATGATTTGCTATCATTTCCATAATGTATAAGAAACTTTTGCAATTTTACCTTTTCACTGTTAAATGAAACAATTTCACATTTTCCATCAATTTTGCAGCAATCCATAATTGAATCTCAGGATAATTCTCCTGCTTCAGTCAGACATAAAGCGGTGAATACTTTTATTAAAGTGCAAAATGTCATTGAAATCATGGCAATCTTAAATAATAAGCTTGCAAAATACGGTAGCCAAAAGTAGAGCAAATGTTACTTCCCTTAAAGGCGAATTCTAGTCAGAATTGGTCTACAGATAGGGAAGTTAGAAGATCACATTGGACGGAGTGTTTAGCGTTCAGTTCCCAAAATGCGCTCTGTAAAGTATCCATACCCCTTTAGGACTGCACAGGCAATCTAAAATTCGATATGGCTGCTTCATCGAATAAAAAAAAAAAAAAAACACTTTGGGAAGAATTACTTCGCGAGTATGATTTATTTTTTATTTTTTACCCCATTTCATGAAAAATCGATTTGTTACCACGAAGCCTAAGGAAATTCAGCTTCACGGGAAAACAAATTTGCCCCTTTATTTTGGACTTGGTGGAGGTCAAAGCTAAGACTTCACCAATCTGATCTTCTGACATGTACCTCTGCCATGTTAGAAGACATGTACTAGGGCCTTTGGGCACCATATACAATGAGCCCCCAACATGGGACTCCCTCTATGAGCCACTGTAGAAAGCTACTAACAGAGTAGCTCTTGCACTGGCATACCCAGGTCACATCCATGCTTTATAAGGTCGACCAATTATTTCAATTACTGGTATGCATTGTTCAATCTTTCTTAAAGTGTACCTGAGTTTTCATAATGGCTGTTCTTTTTTATACAATCATAACTGTGAAATAACAGGTCTTTTTGGGCTCTTTCAGCCATATTATTACTTGTTTCACCTGCACAGCTAGATGCATTTCTCTCACAAGCAGGGAGTTTCTCCTTTCTATGGAATCTGCCAGCACTGTACTGCTGTGACGTCCTTTCCATTACTTTCCACTATTTTTTTTTTCAGCTCCGGAGCTTACAGAACAGATAATGAGGGGGAAATGACACAAACACTCCTATAATCTTCAAAAGCTGTGTAGAGGCAGTTCTTCCATCAGGCTCAGGATCTGAGATAGTCCCCATTTCCTGCTAGTTGTCTTCTCTGTTACAAGGGATGGATCTTGCCTGACAATAGGCAGTGGACTGCAAATTAGGTGGAACTTTACAGCTTTTTCAGGTGGATGCTGGCAGATTTTTTAAATAAGGCGAATAATTCTAATTGCTAGTTACACCATTCTCTATTAAATGACATTGTGAAGAAGTACAGTGACACTTTAAAGAAAATGAAGGGACAGGCATGTCTCGCCCTAGCAATAACAGATGATAAATGTGGTTAAGGAGCCCATACACATTAGATGAATGTTTGCAGGAATGGCTGACCATCCAATGTATAAGGTGGTTCCCCAGCTTTTCCCTACTAGCAGATGAAGGGGGAAAGAGGGTCAGACATGTTGGATGTCAACATGCCTGCCGAAAAGAATCCACTACTAGAGGTGTCTGACAGTAGATTATTCTCCTCTCTCTATTCAGAACAAAGGCACGCTAAGCCAAGCTGAGCATGCATGTGTATGTGGGTATGGCGTATGAAGCAAGACCCACACCAGTGAACTGATCAGTCTCCATGCGACAATCCCTTTCAAAAAGTACCTGTCCGCTCTCACAGTTGTAATAAATACTTGCATTCCCTACGACAAGGATAAGCAATGTCCGGCACTCCAGCTGTTGTGAAAACGACATCTCCCGGCATGCACACTTACTCAGTTGTTCTTGAAACTCCCACAGGAATGGAGCACGCTGGGAGTTGTAGTTTCATAACAGCTGGAGTGCTGGTCCCTGCCCTCTGAAATAACAATGCTGGAGCGTATCTTCTTAGAACTCTGCATGATGTTGTTCCTCTTGTATTCCCCCTGGAAATGTATCAATAAACTGACAACTGGGCATTACCCTTCCCCTTGTCAATAGAGTTTGATACTATGCCTGAAAGGGACTTATTTGTAGAGAAACATCACAGGATATGTTATTGGATTAAATCCTGCTTCACTTTGCATCAAGATTTCACGTGCTGCCTTCCTTCTTCTACGCCTAAAGTCTGATACTGTCAGCACCGATTGGACATTTAAAGGAGAATAATAATACCCAGTCGCCAATTGATTTATACATTTCCATGAGGAATAAAAGAGGAACAGCAAAATGCATAGCTGTAAAGAAGCTCCAGTATTTCATGGAGAATTCATGCATTTACTAAACCAGCCATGTCAATGCTGACAGATCCTCTTTATGTCAGATGCTCCGGGTATAACTTCTGACCTGTTTACCATTATCTTTCTTGTTTTTTAGTACTCCTGGATACGTTTTTGGAAAACGCATCATATTTTTTATGTTCGCCATGAGTCTGGCCGGGATCATCAATCATTACCTTGTGATCATCTTTGGAAGTGATATGGAGAATTATATAAGTGGACTCAGTAAGACCTTCACCCCTCTACTGCTCATACCGTAATGATGGTTTGATTTTACATAATACTAAAATAAAGGCTTGCTTTATACATTATGGCGTAACATGTAAGATGTCAATGCGGGAGTCTGTAAGACGGGACAAATATCAATTCTTAGAATAAAGAAGCCTCACCAGTCTTCAGATGTACACAGTGAACCTTCCCTTTAGGGTATGAACACCTTTGCACAACAATTTTCTTTTTTGCTCCATTGTATCCACATTTTTCTTTAGAATTTCCTTCCAACAGCTTTTATGCAGATCTAAATGTCTCCATGACTACAGACTACAAACAAACCCTATGGGTAGTCTGAGCCTATAGCCATAGGTAACCCCCGTGTCCTACTGTCTGTGAGCTAGAAGAAGAGGGAGAACCCTGGGGCAATGAAATAGTTGGTTGTAAAATATCACATAGCCTTGGAAGCTTTAACCAATATTCGGAGGCCACGTTCATGTTAAAGCCAATGTTAAATATATTTCTAACTCTATCATTTTGTCAAAATGACAAAAAATAAAATCTAATTTTTATGGTCCATTCACATGTATTGCAATACACCCGGCCGGAACCCCCATAGAACTGCCTGTTCTTGTCAGCTATTGCGGACAAAAATAGGGCATGTTCTATTTTTTTCGGGAGCCGCGGACTGGAAGATCGGGGCCGCGCTCCGGAAATGCGGATTCGGACAGCACACTGCGTTCTGTCCGCATCTTTTCCAGCCCCATAGAGAATGAATAGGTCCGGATCCATTCTATGGACGTGTGAATGGACCCTTAGGCCTGCCTGTCGAAATATTTTTTTGTATCTGGAGCTGCCAACACCTGAGTAGCCACTACCAGGGGGCCCGAGAGACATACATATGGTCTCTGAGCCACTGGTTGAACACTAGTTCATAAAGTCTTAAATGGGTTGTCCGGGTTCAGCTCTCCATTTTCAACTAGCCAGCCCCCCTGATATGAGCATCAGAGCATTTTATGCTTGCTTGTGGATATTCTTTACACTGCTAGGCAGAGGCTTCGGCCTAGCAGTGTTGCCGGTGACGTCACCAGCACTGATGGGCTGTTTTACAGACTAGGGCAGCACTAAAGCCTGCCCATTAGTGCTGGTGACATCACTAGTGTCTCTGCCTAGCTTACCCTATGGAGAGCTCGGTACATCAGCGGATCTCCAGAAAAAGCCTTTGGCCTGCGAGATTTAGCGCAAGACAAGGGAGAGCATTGGAGCATGAAATTAAATGAAATGCTCCGATGCTCATATAAGGAGGGCTGCCTGGGTGAAAATGGGGGTATGGTCAGGTTCAGCTCTGAACCCGGACAACCCCTTTATTTAAAAAGTTTGTCTGCTTTAGACCACTTTCACACAGTCAGTGTTTAACCAGTGATTGTGAGCCAAAACAAGGTGCTGGTCAAAAACACAGAACAGGGGCAGATCTTTCCATTATACCTGATATCTGAGTAGGCTCCACTCCTGGTTTTGGCTCACAGTAACTGATGGAAATCACTGATCAAACACTGACTTTGTGAAAGCGCCCTTAGACAACCTTTAACCAAAAGTCCTATTGGGGTGTAATGGTTGGTGGTCCTTGTCTTATTCCCAGTTTCTTTTAGAGATAACTGCTGACCCCATGTCTAGAAGCCAGAATGGGCTGGGTGCATTATGGCAGATGCAGCCCACCCATGCAGTACCTGGATGGCTATTCATTTGAAATGTCTGGCTGGACCTGGCTTCCCCAAACATTACAGATGATCACCAGAAGTTAGGAAAACCAAAACCAAAGCAAACTAAGTTGGCTGCCAGTTAAAAATGGATTTTCTTAAATGGCTTCCTTAATTACTACTTAAATTTTTATGTTAGATGTTTTCAAAGGTGAGGTCTGTGATCTGCGCCCCCCCCCCCCCCCCCCCATTCACCACAATTAGTGAACTGTTCAACTTCAGGGTTCTCCGGGCACTTTAGGTGATCCATCCCTTGTACTAACCTAGTAAATGTAGCTGAACAGGAAGAGAAGGGAGCAAATCCAGAGACGAAGAGCCCGAAGTGAGTGCGAGTGCAGTTGGCGGAATCTGCGGAGCGAGGAATGGGTAAGTACTAATGTTCCCTTTAAGACTTTGCAGTTCCTTAGCAGAGCTGTTAGGCAGCTGGGTGATATATTGTGAAAGGTGATCAATCTGTTAATAAAGGTGCATTCCCATGTAGCAACCATAGGGTAAACCTGCAATACCATGCAACCATCATTTAAAGGGGTATTACCATCTCTGACTTTTCTGTGGATATATCATAAAGTCCAGTAGACTTGGACTCTATCTCGAGAGCAGAGCTTCATTTGCCTTCTGCAGTGTATGAGGTGGCCCGACACGTGTGGCTCTCTCCATGGGAGAATGGGACCCGAGGTGGGGCCTGCATCTATCGGACTCCTGTGGCTATGCCATAAAAGTCCTCCCTTCAGTCCAACACCAGAAATAACAGTGATAACTCTGAGTAGAGATAATGTGGTAGATGGTCATATCTCCTAAGTTTGAAAAAGCCTAAGTTGGGAAATTATCATTGGTGGCGCCAATGTTTTACCCTAAGCCACAGCTTTGACTCTACTCAATGTTTATTTATACATGCCCCAATTCCGCACAGCCCCCTTAGTGTCCCCACATAGTATAATGCCCCCTTACTGTCCCCTTCACATTAGTTATGCCCCATTAGTACCCCCACATAGTAGTGATGCTCCCACACAGTAGAATGCCTCGCTTAGTGGCCCCCAACTGAAATGCTGGCCCATGATGCAGTTTTGGAAGCCAAAACCAGGGGTGGTTTCCAAAAAGAGGAGAAGTCGTATCTGTCTTTTATACTTTCTCTCCTTTTATAATCCACTCCTGATTATGGCTTCCAAAACTGCATCAGGAAACCTGACCGTGCGGTCATAACCTAATAGAACTGAAGACTTTAGTGGAGAACTTTTTCAACATGGAGTTTCGGTACAGAGGTCTTAGTATAGTCTATCTACAGGTAGTATGTACAGTATAGGGACACATGCAAACTGGTATCTCAAACATGAACATCATTGACGATGACAATTTCTTTCTCATTTTTCTCCACAATAAAGACACTTAGTGTTATCAGCTAGTGCACAACATATATAGTCCCCTTCTTTTCATGTCACACAGTACTTAAAGGGGTTGTCCGGGTGCTATGGCAATGAATAGGGACAAAACTGAAGCATTTTTTCCAGTATTGAGCCCCTATGACAGAACTCAATACCGGAAAACTTTAACGCTAGTGTGAAAGTACCCTTAGGCCCAGATATGGCCTGCTCAGGAACCAGTCTCTATCTCTGTGGGTGCAGTCTGCACTCAATTGGAGGATGGGGCCAGATATACAGCTCAAAGTTCCTCTTGCGTGCAGTGCTGTACTACACCCTTGTTCCTGCTCTCAGCCTCTGCTCTCCTCCACACTGGAGAGCCTGCCCACTTCCAGGAAGTGACATCATCCATTCCAGGGGTTGACTCTTCACTCAGTATTTTACAGTGATTACAAAGTTTCACAACTAGATGGCAGCAGAGCAGCAGTAATTGCATTATTATGCATAAGTTATTATTAGGTAAGGGGGGAACTAACTCTCCTTAGGGAGAGAGAACCTTAATCAGTGTGAGGAGACTTAATGGCCATACAAGTTCCTCTGGAATTCTGGGAGGGAAGGGATGCAAATGAGCTCTTAACAAGCTCTGCCTCTAAGTTAATATTGTCTTGCATGGGGGATTGCTATTGTTCAACATATAGCCTACAGGTAGAAAGGACAGATGACCTAAAATGCCCACAGAACCCCTTTAACTCATATCTCCAAGCCATCATTGGTGGTCTGGCCATAGGAAGTAATGGGGCGTGTGCGCAAAACCAAGCTTCAATTCATAGTGACATACCCTGTATCACTTAACACTTCCTCCCTCCTGCACATCATGAGAAGGATTGTACTTAAATAGCTTTTTTGCGATACCAGAAAATGTAAGTAATAGCAGGGAGTGATCCGGCAGACAATGCCAGGAATCGTCCGCACACAAACCGCAGCATGCAGTTTGCATATTTGCTCCCCGCCGGTCAGTGTTTCCTCTGCTGCAGCGATGCGTTTCATCATTACACACATGCCTGCTGAAGTCAACCACAGGCCATAGCAGTCACGTGGACACTGGCGCTACAGTGATGACACCCCAGACTACCTCTCTCTCATGACCACTGATTGGCTCTAGTGGTCACGTGCCAGATCAATAGCAGCTTGTAAACAAAGATCTGGCAGCACACCTTTGGATCATATGAACTGGATTGGTGTGTTGAAGGTAAGTTGTGTTTTTTTTTTTTTTTTTTATTTACACCATTTGCAGAACCAGTCAACCTCTTTGACAATTCTAAATATCAGATATATAATGCAAACAATCCAGGGAGCACAAAGCTCACTTGCTACATTTCAGGAAGTGACTATTGTGAGACACATATGTAAAGTTATTCACTACTTATAAAGATGATAACTACTACTGGGAAGGAGGATAAGCCTCACTATCACATTGTGCTGATGTAAGATCCTATTTACTATGCAAATGTTTCACTGTACCCAAGCCAAGTCACAACAATGTCATGTATTATCTGTCACATCAGTATTACCAAATCTATTTTCCTATTCAAATGTATTTCTGACATGAATGGGTATGGATGATAAAGTACAGACACTGTGCTAGGAAAAAGTATTGGATCCCTCCTCTGAGACCTAAAAGTATCTCCAGAATTGGACATGGATAAGGTCTATGGTCAGAAGGACCTCTTCCCTCTCCTGACATGTCTGCTTTAGTAACTACTTGCAATTCCCTTTATAATAACAATTCAAAAACATCTATTCTTGTGACTTTATGATTTGCATTCCTTTATTATTTCTGCTAGAATATATGAATGAATTACTAGCTGTTTAGATGAAGGTCCAACTGGGTGTCACCAGCTAGGCGTGTGTCCCTGCACAGTCTGACACCATTCAATCAGTGTTTTGCCAATGTCATACTCTGCAGGGACCACCAGGTAACACCAATCTGGACCCTCATTGCCAACTGCAAGAAATTTATTCATAACATCTAGCAGGAATAATAAAGAAATGGCATAACATAGTCATAAGAATATATGCTCCAGAATTATTATTACATGGGGGTTGCAAGTGTAACGCCCCAGAGGTGCATTACCACTTCTGTACCCTGTCTCCTATGGTTAACCTCATGTCATCATATGTATTCATTTCCAGATCCTGTAAAATGTGTATTTGTATTTCTGATTATGTAACTGTTCAAGTGTAATATGCCTGGTTCAAAAGCAGGTGGCGGCATAGATAGCGGAGCTATTTTACCTAGAATGGAACCCTTCTTTCCATTCTAGCTCTCTCTAAGAGAGGGAGGGACTAGTTAGTGAGGAGTTAGTTGAGTCTTACCCCCTGCCAAGGGAGGGTGTGCAGCAGGTGCTCGTCCCTGTTGGACCAGCTGGAGCACCTTCAGCTCAGCTGGATCTGGAGGCCAAAGCCTGAAGCCTCAGAAACCAGGAGTAAAGTTTTCCCTGGATAAAACTAGAGACAGACCAGACCACAGAAAGTGAAGTACAGCATAAAAGAGGAAGCTGAGTTCTATAGCCAGCCTGTTAGCACAGCAAAGCCGGAGAGCAACAGATGTAGTTTGCCTGCCACAGTTAATGCCAAAGCCTGCTGCAAACCAAGACAAAGCATTTAAGGAAAAGTAAAGCTGTTATTAACTTCATCACAAGGTCTGGACTCAATTTATTTCATTGTCCCCTTAATCAACTATCCCTTTTCTGCATCGGAGCCAACGCCTGGGGTTCCAGCGTATCCAGGTAGGAGCACCGTGACACGTGCAACACCATTAAGGGACATTTAGGCTACCATATACCACTCTGGCATTCCTACACCTGGGTACCATCCACAGTATCACTAAAAGGGGCCCTGTGCCCTTGTTGCTTCACTGCAACTGGCGTCACGACAAAACAAGTAACTTTTTCCCTCTTAAAGGGACCCCTGGCAGTCGAGTCCACCACACAAGTGTTTACTAAGTCAGGCATGTCAGGAAAGAGGACAGGACCTCTTTAAGTTAATAAGCCTTCCAGGACCAAAGACATAGAAGAGGTTCCATTTCATGATGTTACCACCACTGTGCTTACAACAGGAACGATCTGTGCCATGCTGCCATATAGTATTATAGTAGTATCCCATTTTGTCTTGAGACATTGATAAGTAGATCACAGCTGTGAGTAATAAGCTTTCTAAGATGTCTTATGGTACAAAATGTGTGCTGGTAAAGAACTGACAAAAAAAAGCACCACACTGCACAAGCTGTGCCTGAATCAGGAGTGCACCCCCAATGAGGCCAGGTGAGGTGACTGCCTCAAGCAGCACCAGGAAGGGGCAAGAGGGGGGCAGCCAAATGGCCATGGGCTGAATAGAAGGGGTTAGGTTAAGAAATTGGCATTGGCAAGGGGGAGGGGCGCTCTTTCAGTTTTTGCCTCAGGCAGCAGAAAAGTTAGGCGCACCCCTGTCTAGAATGAATGGGCACCCTGTACCACTACATTTCTCCTACACTGGTCATTGATTGGAAATGTGTGGTCGACCACAATTGATCAGCTTAAAAGGGTTTATCCCATGATTAATGTAAAAAACTAAAATCAGACACCATGTAGTACATGACAAGCTCTTTCTAACAAAGCTAGAACCAGCCCTGTACCTCACATGGATCCAGAGAGCTCCCCATTCATTGCTCTGGTATATTTTTATCAAGCTGACAGCTCAAGGGGGAGTGTCTGTTCCGCTGCATCTCAGGGGGTGTGTCTCAGCTCTCCCTATCACAGCTCAGGAGGCAGCTGAAGGATAAAACTGAACATGTGCGGCCTTCTCAGTGAGCAGGTCAAAGAAATAAGAAAAAAACAGCAGGTGGCGCTATAGAGATACATTTTATTGAATATCTCAGTAGCTATACAACATTTTGAATTACGGTACATGCAATTACAAAAGTATTCAGATCCGGGTGCTGGCACAGGAGGTCATTAGGATGTCATTGTGACCACCTGCATCATTATACAGCATCATAGGTTTCAGGCATAGTGGCCTTATACCTTTGGGAGTGAATAGCGGGGATAGGAGCCATTGGCTTTCCGCTCCCTGACATATATTGCTGTTCCCTCAGAGGCAGGTGATCTGCTGCCTGTTAGATGCTCAACTCGCTTCATGGCAGATGTGGCCCTGAGAAAGGGGCATTTTATATACTAATGGCACTATAGAGGGGTGGAACTTTAGATACTGATGACACTACAGTTAAGGGCATTGTATATATCTTAACAGCACTACAGGAGGGTGTTATAAATGCTGGGGGATCTACAGGCTCTACTCAGAGACAGGTTGGCCACCACCTGAGCGAGATGCTGATCTGGCCTCATGGCAGATGTGGCCCTGAGAAGGGGCACTTTTCTATACTGATGGCACTATAGAGGGGCCGGGGGCATGTAATATACTGATTGCACTACAGCGGAGGGCATTATATATATTGATGGCACTACAGGGGGCATTATAAATTCTGGGGGCACTACAGGGGCATAATAATATAGGGCACAATATGAAGGGTACTGCTACTAATGGAGGCACTCTTGGGTAGCAGTGTCACTATTGGTGAGAATTTAGGGAGCACTATTACTATGGGAGGGGGGACTATCTGCATTAGATATTATTTCTGCTGTTTGGGGGCATTGGGGAGCACATCAGGCACAGTATTGGGGGAAATAGGAGAAGGGTAGAAAAGTGAGGAACCTTTGCAGAGATGAGACATGGCTGAAAGAAGTCATCGTGTGTTGTCTGGGCTGAGTCGAGAAGATGAGGAAAGAGAACGTCTACATCAGAGGAGACGCGACTGGAAGTAAGAGGTATGTGGCACTGTTTTCGCCTGTATGTTTGGCAGTGCTGAATGTAATGTCCATCTAAGGGTACTTTCACACTAGCGGCAAGGAAGTCCGGCAGGCTGTTCCGGCAGGTGAACAGCCTGTCGGATCGTTCCTGCCGCTAGTGCACACGTGTCCCCGGACTACCGTTCCGGCCCTATTGACTATAATGGGGGCGGGGTGGAGTTCCGGCAGCATCACGGCAGCACATGCTGAGAGGCGGTTGGACTAAAAGTACGTCATGTTGTACTTTTAGTCCGGCTGCCTCTAGGCATGCGCTTCCTCCGGAACTCCGCCCCACCACCATTATGGTCAATGGGGCCGGAGCGGTAGTCCAGGGACACGCGTGCACTAGCCTCAGGACGGACCCGACAGGCTGGTCGCCTGCCGGACTTCTTTGTCGTTAGTGTTAAACTAGCCTAAATATGTCTTTAGCAGTAGAGCTGGGGAGAGGTTATGGAATTTGACAAGGGGAGGAGGGGGCATTTCTATTTTCCTCTAAGGCAGCAGAAAAGCTAGAATCGGCTCTGATCATAGGAAGATTACCAGTTACCGTAAACAGTGGCAGAAATAAATTAGAAAATATCTAAATAATCAGTTGCTTAGATGAATCCAAAGTTACCGAAATTCTCCATCAGGGAGATTATGGGAGAGAATTATTAGAACTGGTTTAAAGGAAAAGTTGTCCAAAGATTCCACCTTTCATGTTTCAGAACTTGTTGCATCTTTCTGGCAGCTTTTCACATACATGGATGGTGTTTCCCTGGATAAGAATTCTCCTTCAGCTCAGCTACAGATACACATACAGTGGATATAAAAAGTCTACACACCCCTGTTAAAATGTCAGGTTTCTGTGATGTAAAAAAAATTAGACAGATAAATCATTCCAGAACTCTTTCCACCTTTAATGTGACCTATAAACTGTACCACCCAATTTAAAATCAAATTCGAATTTATTAGGTGCAGGGAAGAAAAAATATAAAAATAAAACAATATGGCTGCATAGGTGTGCACACCCTTAAACTAATACTTTGTTGAAGCACCTTTTGATTTTATTACAGCACTCAGTCATTTGGGGTATGAGTCTATCAGCATGGCACATTTTGACTTGGCAAGATTTGCCCACTCTTCTTTGCAAAAACACTTTAAATCTGTCAGATTGCGAGGGCATCTCCTGTGCACAGTCCTCTTCAGATCACTCCACAGATTTTCAGATTCAGGTCTGGGCTCTGGCTGGGCCATTCCAAAACTTTAATCTTCTTCTGGTGAAGCCATTCCTTTGTTGATTTGATGTATGCTTTGGGTCGTTGTCATGCTGAAAGATGAAGTTCCTCTTCATGTTCAGCTTTCTAGCAGAAGCCTGAAGGTTTTGTGCCAATATTGACTGGTATTTGGAACTGTTCATAATTCCCTGTAGCTTAACTAAGGCCCCAGTTCCACGTGAAGAAAAACAGCCCCTTGGCATGATGCTGCCACCACCATGCTTCACTGTGGGTATGGTGTTTTTTGGTGATGGGCAGTGTTGTTTTTGCGCCAAACATATCTTTTGTAATTATGGCCAAAAAGTTCATCCTTGGTTTCATCAGACCATAACACCTTTTGACACATGCTTTTGGGAGACTTCAGATGTGTTTTTGCAAAATGTAGCCTGGCTTTGATGTTTTTCTTCGTAAGAAAAGGCTTTCGTCTTGCCACTCTACCCCATAGCCCAGACATATGAAGAATACGGGAGATTGTTGTCACATGTACCACACAGCCAGAACTTGTCAGATATTCCTGCAGCTCCTTTAATGTTGCTGTAGGCCTCTTGGTAGTCTCCCAGACCAGTTTCCAGTTTTCTTCTCATCTTTTCATCAATTTTAGAGGGGCATCCAGATCTTGGTAATGTCACTGTTGTGCCATATTTTCTCCACTTGATGATGACTGTCTTCACTGTGTTCCATGGTATATCTGATGCCTTGGAAATTCGTTTGTACCCTTCTCCTGACTGATACCTAACAGTGAGATCCCTCTGATGCTTTGGAAGCTCTCTGTGGACCATGGCTTTTGCTGTAGGATGCGACTAAAAAAATTTCAGGAAAGACCAACTAGAGCAGCTGAACTTTATTTGGGGTTAATCAGAGGCACTTTAAATGATGGCAGGTGTATGCTGACTCCTATTTAACATGATTTTGAATGTGATTGCTTAATCCTGAACACAGCTACATCCCCAGTTATTATTTTTGTTTTGTTTTCTTCCCTCCACCTAAAAGATTTCAGTTTGTTTTTCAATTGAGTGGTACAGTTTATAGGTCACATTAAAGGTGGAAAAAGTTCTGAAATTATTTATATTTGTCTCCATTTTTTACAGCACAAAAACCTGACAGTTTAACAGGGGTGGGTAGACTTTTTATATCCACTGTATACAGGATGCTGCTCGCACACTGTAGTTTACACTGGCCTGAACATCAGCAACAACTATGCAAAGCTTCCCTCTCGCTTATTTGACAGCAGCTCACTAACCAGAAGAGTGGGGCCAGCCCACCACGGGGCAACTGTTTCTAAAGTTTGCCAATTAAAGAGCATCTGTTAGCAGATTTGTGCCTACGAAACTGGCTGACCTGTTGCATGGGCGCTTGGCAGGGCCGGACTGGCCTGCCGGGATACTGGGAAATTTCCCGGTAGGCCAGCAGGCCTGAGTGCCGCAAGGCCGCGGCCCTGGTGGTAAGTGGGGGCAGCCGGCGGCAGGGCACAGCAGCAGGAGATGTGTGCTTCCATTGTGGAAGCGCTCATCTCCAGTCATCTCTATCGACGGCGATACAGATGTCTATGCTGCGGCAGGGGAGGGAGAGGTGTGTCCCCTCCTAATCCTCTGATAGGCTGCCGGTCTAGTGCTGGCAGCCTATCGGAGGCCGGTGCAGGCACCGCCTGAGCCGTATAGCAAGGGACACAGGCCGGAAGAGGCCTGAATCGCATCGCTGGAGGTAAGTATAAGTGTTTTTTTTCTTAATATAAGATGACTACTGGCACGTAAGGGGGACTACTTGCACATTAAGATGACTACTGGCACATAAGGGGGACTACTTGCACATAAGGGGGGCTAGTGGCACATGATAAGGGGGCTAATGGCACATGATAAGGGGGGCTATTGGCACATGATAAGGGGGGGCTACTGGCACATAAGGGGGAGTACTGGCACATAAGGGGGGCTACTGGCACATAATGGGGGGCTACTGGCACATAAGGGGGGGCTAATGGCACATGATAAGGGGGGTTACTGGCACATAAGGGGGACTACTGGCATATAAGGGGGGCTACTGGCACATAAAGATAACTACTGACACATAAGGGGGGGCTAGTGGCACATGATAAGGGGGGCTAATGGCACATGATAAGGGGGGCTAGTGGCACATGATAAGGGGGGCTAGTGGCACATGATAAGGGGGGCTACTGGCACATGATAAGAGGGGGCTACTGGCACATAAGGGGGGCTACTGGCACATAAGGGGGACTACTGGCACATGATAAGGGGGACTACTGGCACATTATAAAGGGGGCTACTGGCACATAATAAGGGGGGTTAGTGGCACATGATAAGGGGGGCTAGTGGCACATGATAAGGGGGGCTACTGACACATGATAAGAGGGGGCTACTGGCACATAAGGGGGACTACTGGCACATGATAAGGGGGACTACTGGCACATGATAAAGGGGGCTACTGGCACATAATAAGGGGGGTTACTGGCACATAATAAGGGGGGCTACTGGCACATGGGGGGCACTCTTGCTACTGGCACATGATATGGGGGCTCTGGCTGCTGGCATCGCTGGAGGTAAGTATAAGTGTTTTTTTTCTTAATATAAGATGACTACTGGCACGTAAGGGGGACTACTTGCACATTAAGATGACTACTGGCACATAAGGGGGACTACTTGCACATAAGGGGGGCTAGTGGCACATGATAAGGGGGCTAATGGCACATGATAAGGGGGGCTATTGGCACATGATAAGGGGGGGCTACTGGCACATAAGGGGGAGTACTGGCACATAAGGGGGGCTACTGGCACATAATGGGGGGCTACTGGCACATAAGGGGGGGCTAATGGCACATGATAAGGGGGGTTACTGGCACATAAGGGGGACTACTGGCATATAAGGGGGGCTACTGGCACATAAAGATAACTACTGACACATAAGGGGGGGCTAGTGGCACATGATAAGGGGGGCTAATGGCACATGATAAGGGGGGCTAGTGGCACATGATAAGGGGGGCTAGTGGCACATGATAAGGGGGGCTACTGGCACATGATAAGAGGGGGCTACTGGCACATAAGGGGGGCTACTGGCACATAAGGGGGACTACTGGCACATGATAAGGGGGACTACTGGCACATTATAAAGGGGGCTACTGGCACATAATAAGGGGGGTTAGTGGCACATGATAAGGGGGGCTAGTGGCACATGATAAGGGGGGCTACTGACACATGATAAGAGGGGGCTACTGGCACATAAGGGGGACTACTGGCACATGATAAGGGGGACTACTGGCACATGATAAAGGGGGCTACTGGCACATAATAAGGGGGGTTACTGGCACATAATAAGGGGGGCTACTGGCACATGGGGGGCACTCTTGCTACTGGCACATGATATGGGGGCTCTGGCTGCTGGCACATGATGGTGGGAGGGCTCTTATTACTGGCACATGATTGGGGGGCATCTTACTGGCATATGATTGGGGCATATATGGGGGCACATCTTACTGGCACATGATTGGGGGCATCTATTAGGGCACTTATTACTGGCAGATAATTTGGTGGCACTATAGGGGCATCTACTGAGGCTAAAAAGAAGGGGTATTTTATATGGGGGGCTCTGTATAGGGGCATTTTATACTGGGACTCATTATGGTGGGTACTATGGGGACGGGGGGAGCACTATGGGGTCATCTACGGGGGCACTGAGAAGGGGCATTTTATATTGGCACATTATGGGAACATTAGCTCAATTGGGGGCATTACAAAGGGGTATGTTTTGCAAATTATAAGGAGAATTATTTCTACTGGGGGGGGGCATTATGGTGGGCTTTATTACTCCCCCATGGTATGACCCCCTAGTAGCAGCACCAGCCTCTCCCTGCTCTGCTATCCCTCTGCCCCTTCTCCAAATCCTTATTATGAAATCTTTCTCATTAGGATAAAACACAACATCAGCTCCGCCGAGCCCCCGGCCAAAGTGTAGAAGTGGTGTCCGAGATCCCCAAGGGCCAAGTAATTGTAAGTTTTCATCTGAAAATATGTTTGTTTGTAGTTGATTTTTATTATCAATTTTACATTGCAGATTTTTTTTTTTTTTTAGCAGCATATGGGTAAGATTTTATAAATATTTTTATTATTTGGTCAAAAGGCTCATTGGGGGGAGGGGGGATTGTAACAGGACTGCCATAGAATATCTAAAATAGTCAAGTAAAATGTTCCATGCAACAATCATTAAATAGGTGGCCAACAAAAAAAGGGGCGGGTCAAAGGGCGTAGTAAAACACCGTCTGAGCATGCTGAGAGTTGTAGTTTTTCAACAGTTGGAGGCATCCTGGTTGGGAAAACACTGTGATAATATGAACAATGGGGGTTCTACAAAAGAGCTATCGTGGGGCAAAGTTCATATTCGTGTTTACACACGTGTTTTAAAATGAATGCTTTCTCCTATTATAAACGAGTAAATAATGACGCAATGCTGTGGGGCTGGTATGCAACTTTTTCCAGGGCTGGTTTTTATCCCCAGTCCGGCCCTGGCGCTTGGCATCTGTGTTGGTCCCATGTTTATATGTGCTCACATTGCTGAGATACATGAAGTATTAATATATGCAAATAAACCTCTAGGAGCAACGGGGGAGTTGCCGTTACACCTAGAGGCTCTGCTCTCTCTGAAACTGCTGCGCCCTCTGCACTTTGATTGATAGAGTCAGGCAGTGTAAACGTGATCACACCTGGCCCTGTCAAACTGCAGAGGGCACAGCCGTGGCAGAGAGAGCAGAGGCTCTAGGTGTAACGGCAATGCCCCCGTTGCTCCTAGGGGCTTATTTGTATAAATGAAAACCTTTTTTTAAGCAGTGCAGGCACATATGAACATGGGACCAACACAGATGTCTTCAGCTGCCAAGGGTACATGTAACAGGTCAGCCAGTGTCATAGGTACACATCTGCTGACAGATGCCCTTAAACTAGTCCCTACCCATGTGCATAAGTAAAAGCTACATTAACAATTTGTGCTACTGATATTGCATATTTAGCATACATTAGCACTTTTAGTAATGCTAGACATTTTGGCTGTGAACCACTGGGTCACTGCAAGCACAAGGACTTATTATCTGCAAGGGAAGAGGCAGTGGATGTGAGTAGAAGCTGCTCATCTGGCTGTGTGGTGGTAGCAGGGTATTCTGGGTTGTAGGCTTTTTGGGAAGACACCAGTGGGTAATGACAGGTTGCTGAGATGGTTTAGGGCTGGGTAAGTGTAGTGGTAAGGTTAGGGATGAGGTGGGATTGGATTGAATCAGGGGCACAGGTGGTGAGGTTTTATTTAGAAAGTAGGGTAGGAAGCTTTTCCTCAGTGATAGTGAAGAATCAGACTATATGGGATGAGCAATGAGCAGTTGTGTAGTGGGTTTAAAATTAAACCTTTCTTCCCTGGAAACAGAACCAGATCCAATAAAATGAAAAATCTGATCAGCTATCCAATCAGTTTGGATCAATGACACACAAAAAGAAAATCATAAAGCAAAAAGACCCTGGTGTGAATGCAGTGTGCTATAGATAGCATCAAATGTAAGTACTGCTTTCTCAAGAGTGACCACTGGGTGGCAATAGAAGCATGGAAATAATAATAAAAGTCGGTGCTGTGAAGTGCATAATCTAGTACATACTGTATATAAAAGTAGCATCAGTGTGATGTACATGCATGCTAGAAAATAGTAGAAGGGGATGGATTTAGTGTTATAAAAAGCTAACTTTATTTGAAGAAATTGGTCCTGGAGACTGGCATTGGCACATCCCTCTTTTCCTTGTTTTTCAAATTTTTTGTTGTAAAATCAGCAACGCAACGTCATTTGCAGCCACGCAGGTGGACAATTAAGTAACTAAAGTCTCATGTAGTTTTGATGTCCTATCCTGTGTAAGTTATGGTTAGGCTTGTCATCTGGCTGGTAAACAAGTACAGTGGTTTCGGGACCATTGGGCCAACTAACCAGTTCGTCGTTGTGGTAATCCTGAGGGTATTATCCCCTGGTTTTCACCCTTTAACCATTATGGTCTTATCTACAGGGTCTGTTAGTTCTTGGAATAATCCTGGTGTAGTTGGCAGCTGACTCACTGGGGGGTCAGAGACTCCAATGCAAAGCACCAGAGGCACAGGCACCGGCAAAGCACACAGAACCAGGCGGAGAACAAGCTGGCAGAGTACATGAATGCAAGGCCAACACTGACTCAACCAAAGTGAGGCAAACAGGAAACATTCTAATCCATGGAACAGACACCGGGTAATGGCAGACAGAACTAGCTCAGAATTCAGACACAGACAGAACCTGAACAGATCCAAACACAATCTGGAGAGAACAGGCAGATATATATAAATTCTAACACAGAATAAGCAGACAGAATGTTAATAGACCCAACCAGAATCTGTTGCACAATCAGGGGCAGGCCACACAATTACGAAAAAACACTGCCTGTCCAAAAAAAAAAAGTTGCCACCTGGATTTAACTAAGTAAATAGTTATGAGCCTCCTATCGGATAATTACTGCATGGGCGATTATCTTTCAGCTGGCAACAAGTTATTTAACCCCAACTGGTGCAATGAGCCGCTTCTCATTTCTTAAACAACCATGTCGAAAGACACATCTCGTGGTCGTGGAAAGTTATTAGTCTGTTTGAGAAGGGTCAAATCATTGGCATGCATCAAGCAGAGGAAACCTCTAAGGAGATTGCAGAAACTACTAAAATTGGGTTAAGAACTGTCCAACGCATTATTAAAAACTGGAAGGATAGTGGGGACCCATAGTATGCGAGGAAGAAATGAAAAAAAAAATCCTGAATGATCGTGATCGGCGATCACCTAAACATTTGGTGAAATCAAATCGAAGAAAAACAACAGTAGAACTCAGGGCTATGTTTAATAGTGAAAGTAAGAGCATTTCCACACGGACAATGTGAAGGGAACTCAAGGGATTGGGACTTAACAGCTGTGTAGCCGTAAGAAAACCACTAATCAGTGAGGCAAACCAGAAAAAAAGGCTTCAATTTGCTAGGGAGCATATAGATCGGACTCTGGAGCAATGAAAGAAGATCATGTGGTCTGATGAGTCCAGATTTACCCTGTTCCAGAGTGATGGGCGCATCAGGGTAAGAAGAGAGGCAGATGAAGTGATGCCCCCATCATGCCTAGTGCCTACTGTACAAGCCTGGGGGGGCAGTGCTATGATCTGGGGTTGCTGCAGTTGGTCCGGTCTAGGTTCAGCGACAGTATGTGCTCCAAGAATGAGGTCAGATGACTACCTGAACATACTGAATGACCAGGTTATTCCATCAATGGATTTTTTGTTCCCTGATGGCACGGGCATATTCCAAGATGACAATGCCAGGATTCATCGGGCTCAAATTGTGAAAGAATGGTTCAGGGAGCATGAGACATCATTTTCACACAAGGATTGGCCACCACAGAGTCCAAACCTCAACTCCATTGAGAATCTTTGGGATGTGCTGGAGAAGGCTTTGCGCAGCAGTCAGACTCTACCATCATCAATGCAAGATCTTGGTGAAAAATGAATGCAACACTGGATAGAAATAAATCTTGTGACATTGCAGAAGCTTATCCAAACAATGCCACAGTGAATGCGTGCCGTAATCAAAGTAAAAGGCGGTCCAACGAAATATTAGAGTGTGTGACCTTTTTTTTGGTAGCAACTTTTTTTTTGCACAGGCAGTGTATATAGCAGGGGAAATGTACACATTAATCAAACAGGTGCATACACAGGTAGGAAGGTTGACCATAGCTGCAAAGAACTTAGCAGTAAAGAACTGAGGCGAAATATAAAGCACAGTGGCCCTAATTCACGTCCACAAGAAGCTGGTGCCTGAACAATAGAGACAAGTGAACCATTATTCCAACATGGTATTACTACCAGGACATTGGAAATGGTATTTAAAGGGGTCGTCCGATCTGAACATTTATGGCATATCGATAGGACATATGGCATATCTTGTTTTCCTGTCTTCCAATCGCTTTAGCAATTGGCAGGGGTTTCAGCACTCAGAACCCTACCGATGAAAACTTTTGATATGTCTGTCATCCAGAACAGGGCTACTGCAAAATGGTAATTGTTGTAATGCTGTATTGCTAAGTAAAATGCTCTAATTTATTGTAAATCTATAACCAACAGTACTGTATGGATAAGGCAGGGTTAACGGCTTTGGGTTGCTAGGATATGGACCAGAGTCCACCCCTTAGTTAGTCATTCAGTTGAGAGTCTGTGCCTAGGTGAGGAAGAGAGAGGACATATGTTGTATGAGCTCTTCAGCGCTAAGCATCATTATAAATTACACGCCTCCTCTAGCTTTTCACATGCCAGACTGAAATCTATGGCAGTTTTGTGGTAGAAATAATGATGAATGAGTCAGTTCTGATGCCCCCACCCACACCCCACCCTTGCTATGTCACCTTTTTGAAAACTGGTGAGGGTGACGTAAAAATCACAGTTGTGACTGAATGAACCGGTATAGGAGGAATGATAAATTCCCCCCTTAGGCTGTAGTAGAAAAAACTGTAAAAATGAAATTCTGTTATATGTTAAGTGGAGGGCCTGAATTGACGTTGTGTGACACCACAGAGATCATAGGATCTCTGTATCCTGCACCTCCGCCTCAGGCCCTATACGACAGTGTGTGAGATATGTTTGAAATTTTCTCTTAAAGGGATATTCCGGCTAGATTAAGTTGTCGTCTGTCCCAGTGGTAGGACCCTCACCAATCACAAGAACGGGGGCCTTGTATCCCCCTGAAATGAACAGAGCGGCCAAGTGAAAATGTGTGTGGCCGATCTATTCATTTCTATGGGATTTCATGTGATAAACCAACACAAAGTAGCAAGTACAAAATGCGTGAAGTGAAAAGAAAATAATATGTGGTTTTCAAAATTTTTTATAAATAAAAATCTGGAAAGTGTGGCATGTATTTGTATTCAGCCCCCCTGAGTCAACACTTTGTAGAACCACTTTTCGCTGCAATTACAGATGCAAGTCTTTTGGGGTATATCTCTACCAGTTTTGCACATCTAGACGCTGAAATTTTTACCCATTCTTCTTTGCTCGATCTCAGTCAGTCTGGATGGAGAATGTCTTTTCGCTTCACACATACTTTGCTACTTTGTGTCACATAAAATACTAATAAAATATATTTAAATTTGAGTGTAATGTGAAAAAATGTGGAAAAGTTGAAGGGGTGTGAATGGTTTTTCAAGGCACTGTATATTAACCAGTTTAAGACTGGGCCATTTTGTGATACATTCCGGTTTTTATGTGCATGCGTCTTCAAAATCCATAATTTTCTTCTGTTTGTTTATTTGAATTATTTTTGTATCTATTTTCAGGGATACATGGCACTTTATTTTTATGTAATTTTTAGGATATTATTGTTTTTATATCTTACACCTGGGGGGAAAAAAAAAAAAAAAGGAAAAAGGAACTAAAGCAACTAAAATATTTGGTTTAGGGTGGGTTCACATCACCGTTATAGATTCAGTTTTTTGTTTTCCGTTATAACATGGCTATAATGAAAAATAACAGAATCCATAAGACGGAAGTTAAATGGAAGCCTTTAAGATGGATTCTGTTTTGATCCTTCATAATACAAGTCTATGGGCAGCATAACGGATCCGTCCTGGTTTCCATTATGCAGGAGTCCAGTCCTGCATAACGGAAACCTGGACGGATCCGTTATGCTGCCCATAGACTTGTATTATGATGGAATGCAAAATGGAAGCGTTTAAAAGGCATTCTGTTTTGCTTTCCGTCATTATATAAATCTATGGTGAATCATAACAGATCCGTCTGGTTTCCGTTATGCAGAAAGGAAAAAAAGTCCTGTCGACAGGACTTAGTTTTCTGTCTTGCATAACGGGACCCAGACAGATCTGTTATGATTCCCATAGACTTGTATTGTGACGGATCAAAACGGAATGCCTCTTAAAGGCATCCGTTTTGACTTCTGTTTTTATGGATTCCGTTATTTTCTGTTATAGCCATGTTATAACGGAAAACAATAACGGAATCCATAACGGTGATGTGAACAAGCCATAATCGGAGTCTTATAGGCCAGGCAATGTTCCTTTGGAATTCTGGGAAGAAGGGATGCAAATCCAAGTCATGTCTCAAAGCCTATTTAAAAAATCGAACCTTGACTTACAGGATAGTTGTCTTACATCTGGTGGCATCAGAGGCAGCGCTTGTTAAGAGCTCATTTCCAGATCTTCTGACATACGCCAACTCAGGCACCAATGCCATGAATGCGGCACCAGTGCAATAGTTCTACCCATCAAACCTCAATAAAAGCTAATAAATAGTAATGAGCGGCAGGGACAATATTCGAATTTGCGATATTTCGCAAATATTTTGTAGAATATTCATCATATATTTGCGAATTCGAGAATTTTATATTATTTTATTGATTGCGAAAATTGGCAATGTAATATTTGCTTAAAGCGCGCGCAATACAGCCGTGGGTCACTTTTGCTACATTTTCCAAGCTGCTAGAAGTTTTCTGAGACTGGAGAAAATGGTTGGCACGGCAGAACATTAAAAATGGCTTCATACTGTATGTAGATAGAGTGCTCCAATATATTCGCGATTGCGCTAATCAGCAATTAATGATGCGCATATATTGGCGCAATACGTGCAACTTCACATTTTAGCAGGTCTGACATATTACATATTACTGATTGGTGCACTAAGTATTGTTGTGACATCACAACACTATGTCTGTAGCATGTATGTATGGACAGCAGAGAAAGAGTAATCCCTATCACACTACCTAACACCCCGCACTGGAACCTCAGCTACACTATATCAGGGTATAACCTACCTGACTATCTCCCACTAACTATCTGTATTATATATATATATAAGCTAACTAACTAACTAACTAACTAACTATCTAATGTAGATTGGAAAGCACAGAGCACAGCAATGACACTGCTTTCTCTCTCAGAACTTTAAAAAATTGTAGAAAATGGCTGCTGGGGAGGTTCTTATATAGTGAGGGGTAGGCAACTTTCCTATTGGTTGCTAGGGATGTTGCTAAGCTCAGACAAAGACTTTGCAGCCTTCTCATTGGCCCACAAGCAGGAAGCAGAAGGGATCATGTGTTCAGATGGAAAAAAAAAATCTAGAATATTCGTGAATACAAATATATAGCACTATATTCTAAATATTCACAAATTCTCAAAGTGCCGATATTCGTGATTAATATTCGCCATTCGAATATTCGCGCCCAACACTACTAATATACAAAAATAGAAAAAGGGGTCTAGCTAAACTGAACAAACAACCCATATAGCGAATCCAATAGTCCCAGACAAGGATAAATAATAAACCATAATAGGAAAGTAGAATTTATTAATCTCATAAATAATAACACGGATAAAATCATAAATAAATAATAATAAAAATAGGACCAAAAACCCCAAAATGTATGCTACAGAAGAGAAGCCAATACCGGGTAATTAGGACAAGGCCAATGGGATAATAGTAAAGATGACTGTTTAAATTGGTATAACAACAGTCCCACACATAACTACATTGAGGGAAGTAGTGGAGATATCCCACATCATAACTCAGGCAATAGACAATAGACAAGCAGCATACTACAAAGTATCAAGAGAAACAATTATATATATATATACATGTATAGTGAATAATAAATATAAAGGTAGTTATTTAAAGGGTTTCTGTCAACTGAAAAATGGTTATTAAGCTGGCTGACATTAGCGATGTGGTAATGTCAGCTGTCCATAACTATATTAGTGCCATCTCACTGCCTAAAGCCTTTATTGAGAAAAACTAACTTTTATAATACGCTAATTAGCCTCTAGGAGTCGGGGGGGGGGCGTTGAACCTGCTCCTAGAGGCTCCGTTCTTCTCTTGCTTGACAGGGCCAGGCAGCGCTGCTCTGCTCCCGCCGGCCGTGTCTGCAGAGTAAATCTCACACCGTTCAGTATTTGGCGCAGGCTCAGTGAGGGAAGGACGCTCGGCGGCTGCTGGCTTTCTCACGGCGCCTGCGCCGAATATTGATACAATAGAAAACGGATCTGTCCCCCTTTGACTTTGAATGGAGTTCTTGTCGAATCCGTCTTGACTATTTTAAAGATAATACATCCAGATTGGTTCATAACGGATGCAGACGGTTGCATTATTGTAATGGAAGCGGTTTTGCCGAGCAATGACGGACGCTGGTGGGAAAGTAGCTTAACGTGACGACACTACTAGGTTACAATGTCACGGCGGAGGATCTCAAAACTGGACCAAAACGCTTCTGTTTTATTTAATACATCAGGATACATCTGTTCTGTTGTGGCTGTTTTAAATCGAAACTGGATCCAGCACTAAAAACAATGCAAGTCAATGGGTGACAGATACGTTTTTTTTTTTGCTGCATCCAGTTTGTTCCGTTTCACAGACTGGACACAAAACGGCAGCTTGAAGCGTTCATGTGTCTGGTACCAAAACGGAACAGACCGGAATGGAATGCATCCTGGTCTGTTTTGCCCGCTTTGACAAAGCATGAGGACAAACTGGAAGCGCTTTGCGCCGGTTTTGAGATCCTCTGCTCATGCACACGACCATATGTATTTTGCGTCCATGTGCATTCCGTATTTTGCGGAATGGACTAGCTGGCCCCTTGTAGAACAGTCCTATCCTTGTCCGTAATGCAGACAATAATAGTACATGTTGTTTTTTTGCAGAACGAACATACGGAAACGGAATGCACACTAAATAACTTCAGTTTTTTTTTGCTGACCAATTGAAATGAATGGTTCCGCATACGTTCCTCGAAAAAAAACAGAACGGACCGGAAAGAGAATATGTTCATGTGCATGAGCCCTTAGGCTGATGTGTACTGAAATGGCGGTATTTCACACAGTATCAGTCGCTCCTACATCAAATTCCGCATGTGTTAATTGTGGATTTTGTCACGGATTTGCCCCAGATCTCACCCTTTCTCAATGGAGACAAAACAGATCAGTATGCATTCCGTTTTGGTTTGTTCCATTTTGTGAGCTGCAAGCTGCGGTTTTGTGTCCGGTCAGTGAAACAAAGCAAAGCGGATCTGGCACTAAAAACAATGTAAGTCAATGGTGCCAGTTCCGTTTTTCTCAGATCTGAAAAATACCAGATCCATCACTCACTGACATTTTTATTTTTTTGCGCCGGATCCGGTTTGTTCAGTTTCGATTTAATACAACCGCATCCAAACAGAACGGATGCATCCTAATGTATTGAATCAAACAGAAGCGTTTGCCTCCGGTTTTGAGATCTTTTGCTGGATCTCAAAACCGGAATCCAAAGCGCAGATGTGAAAGACGCTTTAGGGTCCATTCACACATCCGCAATTTAGTTCCGAATTTTGCGGAACGGAATTGAGGACCCATTCATTTCTATGGGGCAGCACGATGTGCTGCCCGGATACGCAATTCCGTTCCCGAAAAAAATAGAACATGTCCTATTCTATGATTTTAAAACATAATTATTTTTATTTTAATGCAGATTATTACCTCCAAACTACCGGGACAGCCATGGGCACCAGGTTCGCCCCCAGCTATGCCAACCTGTTTATGGCAGAGTGGGAAGAACTAACTATTAATCATATGCTGGGGTCGGACCTGGTGCTGTGGTACCGCTATATCGATGACGTGATCTTCATTTGGAGGAGAAATGAAACAACACTAATTTCCTTTTTGGATAAGATTAACCTAAATAAATAGAATCTTTGTTTCTTCTCCAATATTAGCAAAACACATCTAGAATTTTTGGATCTTAACATTAGAGTTGAACAAGATAAATTAATATGCTCAACATACCAAAAACCCACAGCTAGAAATAGTTTTATCCTCCATTCTAGCTGTCATCTATCGATGTGGCTGCTCAATATTCCGAGCAGCCAATTTAGACGCTTGAAGAGGAATTGCACTAATAATGAAACCTTTGAGCAAGAAGCCGAAACATTAAAAATGCAATTTAAAGAGAGAAATTACCCCACAAAATGTGTTGAAGACTCGCTAAATAAGATTAAACAATTAGACAGACAGTCCTTTTTCAACAAAATCCCTAAGGAGATGGAAAATCTGATAGAACAAGAAAACATGCCAAAATTGGAACGCACAAACATTAGTCTTCCTTTTAATACACATTACAAAAAAATTTCAAGAATTATTAATAAACACTGGCACTTTATCCAGAAAGAAAAGATAATTGGAGCATTATTACCAAGAAAACCAACTATAATCTATACTAAGGCCTCAAATCTAGGTTTGAAAATTGCCCCCACTGTTAAATCTGGAAATTCTATCTCGGATCCATCTATACATGGGTGGCTTCATTTGAAAGGTTTCTTTAGGTGCAATACTTGTTCTAATTGTAAAAAGACACGCTTCAATAAAAAAACAATGAAGGTCTCATCCACTTTTAATGGTTTTATACACGAAATACAACATTTTTTAACGTGTAATAGTAAAAATGTTATTTATATCCTTCAATGTCCGTGCGACAAACAATATATAGGACGCACGAAAAGAACCTTAAAAGAAAGAATTTCTGAACATTTTACTAATATCAGGAGTGGATCAGACAAACACACTGTCTCGAGACATTTTAAATTGCATCATAATCAAGATCCCAGTTGTCTCTCCTTTGCTGCCATTGAAAGAGTCAGGCCACATTGGAGAGGAGGAGATATCATCAAACATATGTCCCGTGTTGAATCGCGATTTATATTCAATTTCGATTCAATGGGCCTGAATGCCGAATCCGAACTTTTCGGCTTTCTTTGAGTTATATCTGAGGGTGGCAGCCCTCCACCCGACGTGGCCCAGAGGTGGATTTAATACCCACTCTGGTCCCCTTTGGGTGGGGGGCTTCCACTCCTTCCCCTCTCCAATAAAGCTATGATTGGACAAGAACGACAAATATTTATTTTAAATTACTATTTTATTAATGCATAGATCTTATTTTATTCTATTTTGTTTTAATGCTTTTTAATATTTTACATCATATTTTAAGGGGTTAAAATAAATGAAAATTGATATAATTAATGTATATACAGGTAAAGGACAACAAAACGCATCCTTACTGAAAAAATTTCTGAATCGCATCGATAACGAATACGAAAATTTATGTATAATGATGACAGAATTCAATGGGAAATGTTAGAAAATACTATCGCCAAAAATGACTATATAAGTATAAGCTTTGAAAGTGCTTTTTCTCAAGATGAATCATTATTTCGATCATTCCACACCAGAGTTTCTATTTGATCGGATCCACACCAGACTTTCGTTTGATCTGATCCTAAAGGATGTTGGGTATAAAAGGGGATAGATTCCCATCACGGGTCACCACTGAGGAAGGGGCCAGGAAAGGACCTCGAAACGCGTCTGGTTATTTTAAGACCCGGACATCAGCTGATGAACATTTACGAGACCCCAACATCCTGACAATTGGACTTCAACTTCATCGCAATTTTGACTTTCTCAGCGTGGAGTGAACACCTCGATATTTACAAATCAGGTCCTGACTCTAAAATCGGTGAACATCATCGAGAGACTAGTCATAATGGGGACTATACGATTACCCGAACTACTCCAAAAAAGCAACTGGAATCAGGTACCGCCGGATCTGACATTGTGAGCCACATGGGACGCCACCACTCATGTCAGACGGCAATTGAACTATACTAAGAGGTGTAATCCACTAACTGATTTTATGTCGATTTTGTTCATACGATCGAATTGACCACAAACGATCGAATTGACTTTATAGATTTTGTCTACAGCTCCATCTGCACAAATATCGAGCATTTCATTGGCGAAGTTCCTATCGAATTATCCATCAATCATTCTTATCGATTTTTTATTCAATTTTTTATTCTATTTGACTAATAATATTTATTCTTCTATCTTTCTACATCATTATCGTAAAAGATGTATTGATGTATTTTGTGCATCCTAATAATATGCGATTTTTAGCACTCACGATTGTTTTATTATTCATTCATTATTAATACCTTATTGTTTCAAATATATATTGTAATTGTCTAGATTATAAATAGGTGTAATAAATATTGTCATTGTCATTTACCACATGGTCTGTGTCTGTCTGGCCCAGGTGGTGAGTGCTCAGCCTTCCTATATCCTTCACATTGTTCTTTACCTATGACTGGGTGAGTCATATTAGGCTTAGTAGCACCCACTCCATAACTATAAACAGAGTGAGCCACCATATTTTCACATATTCCATGTCCTATTCTTGTCCGCAATTGCGGACAAGAATAGGCATATTCTTTTAGTGCCGGCAATGTACGGTCCACAAAATGGGAAACGCACATTGCCACTGTCCGTGTTTTGCGGATCCGCAAAACACGTTGCGGACGTGCGAATGGAGCCTTAGAGACACTGACACAACATCCCCTTCCCCCAATCACTCCTTCAATTCAAAGAAATACTCAGTGTAGAAGTGCAAATCAATTTGAACTCGATCGAACATGATCCAGTGACAGTAAAACCAGGCGGAGGCTTTCTGCATCTACACCCTTGAGACCTTGCACCTATGAAGATTAAAGGGGTTGTCCGATGGATAAGGCCTCTTACACACAACCGTATGTATTTTGCGGTCAGCCAAAAATACGGATGAATTCTGTGTGCATTCTGTATTTTGCGGAACGGAACAGCTGGCCCCTGATAGAACAGTACTATCCTTGTCGGACAATAATAGGACATGTTCTATTTCTTTGCAGAACGAAAATAAGGAAACGGAATGCACACGGAGTACCTTCTGTTTTGAAATGAATGGTTCTGTATACGATCCGCAAAAAAAATGGAACGGACACAGAATGAAAATACGTTCGTGTGCAAGAGACCTAGGTCATCAGTATCTGACTGGTGGGGGTCTGACACCCGGACCCCCGCCAAACAACTGTTTGAGAGGGCACCGACGCTCCTGTGAGTACCGTGGTCTTATCTCAGCTTTTCCTAGGCACAGCTACGAGAGTAATACCAAGCACAGACGCTGTATAATGTATGGCGCTGTGCTTTTTAAGCAGGGAGAAGGCCGTGACACTACTGTGAGTGACCATACCTTCTCAAACAGCTAATTGGCAGGGGTTTCAGGAGTCCCTGGTTTCAGGTCCCCACCAATCACATAATAATCACAATTTGGAAAAACCCTTTAAACCTAGATTATGAGCTAACATCATGTTAGGGCTAAGGGAATGGAGATATATGCTGGGATTAGGTTTTGCTACATCATTATTGAAAAGAAGGACAATAGCCAGTTGCAATACAGATTCTGTTTGACCCCATCTATGTAGTTTCATTAGAAAAGGACTATTGTTTTAGAGTTATATTTAGGTAATGTATTAGTAATTGGCTGCACAATATCACATTATGGGGAGTCAGAGAATATAACAGCACTCAAATGGGGAAGGAAGGAAAAGAGGATTTCCCCCTTCCTTTCATATTACGGCTCTTTATCTTCAATTAATTTCACATAGTAACACAGGGAATCATTTATCCAACTGGTTTAAAGTAGAACTGGCTTAGTTGCCCATAGCAACCAATCAGATTCCTCCTTTCATCTTCCAAAGGGACTGTCCAAAATGAAAAGTGAAAGCTGATTGGTTGCTATGGACAACTAAGCTAGTTTTCCTTTACACCAGTTTGATAAATAACCCCCATAGTTTGTAAGGCTGAATAAAGACATATGACCATCCAGTTCATCCGGTTATCCTGCAAGTTGATCCAGTGGTTGGCAAAACCCCCTGTGAGGTAGAAGCCAATTTTCCTCATTTTAGGGGAAAAAGTTCCTTCCCGACTGTCACGAACCAGGGGGTGTGAACCCACTGTGTCATGTGTCCTACCTCCCCTAAGGGGATTGTCTAAGTGAACCCCTCGATTCTTCACAGTACCCCTGATGGTGGGGATAGACTTTCCTGAATGGAACACCAGGTTGCTACCTATTAAGGAGGGTAAGAACACAAGGCAGCTGGTCCAGGCGGACCAGGGGATACCTGAGAAAGGTACCAGAAGTACAAGCGTAGTCAGGCAGGCAGAGTCATTACCAGGAGCAACAGTACAGGACCGAAGGATGAGGCAGAGGCGCAATCAGACAGGCAAAAGGTCCAGGCAGGCGGCACAGGTACAGGTCAGGCAATCCGGGTAGGCAACAGGAGAGTCAAGGCAAGCAGGCAGGGATAAGACGGTTAGCAGAATCTAGTAATGAAGTACAAGTCAGGAACACACGTGCGTATCAGGATATTTAGCAAAACACAAGGACCTTGACACTGAGGCATCTGGGAAGAGGCTGAGCCACTTATATATGTGCATGAGGGCTAGGATTGGTCAGCGAGGTCACATGACCTAACCCATAAAACCCAGGAAGTGACGCTTGAGGAAGTGCTGCAAAAAAAACTGCAGGAAGCATGCTGTTTCCAAGGCTGATATGAAACTGTGGAGCGGATCCTCAGAACCACAGCACCTAAACAAACACAGCCCAGAGCTGCAGCAGAGAATGGGAAGCTCTGGCTACAGATCACCGCTGAGCACGGCACCTGGGACCGTGGTGGTAATCAGGGGAACAGTGGCACACAGCAGCCGCTGTTACATTGCAACCCCCTCCTTCTTGAGTCTGCGACGAGATAAAAACTTTTTTATCAGGTCCGGAGCATGAATGTTCTCCTCCGGCTCCCAAGACCTCTCCTCAGGACCAAAGTGCTTCCAGTCCACCAGACAGTAGGTCTTGTTGCCACATCTCTTGATGTCCAAGATGTCTTTGACCTCAAATGTCTAGTCAGAATCTTCAGATACCGGAGTTGGAGTAGAAGGAGTTGTTGAGAAGCAATAAAGGACTACTGTTTCAGTTAGGACACGTGGATGGCATTGGGAAGAAGCAGAGAGAGGCAGACTTAACTGATATGTCACTTCGTTTATCCTCCTCAATACTTCAAAGGGTCCAAGGAACCTAGGAGCAAACTTAAAACTGGGAACCCTTAAGCGGATGTTTTTGGAGGAGAGCCATACCTTATCTCCAGACGATAACTGAGGTGGTTTTCTTCTTCTCTTGTCTGCATTCGTTTTTATATGGGTCACCACTTTGTTGATGCAGACATTGGTGTCACGCCAAATCTTCAAAAAATCTCTAAAAGAGGAATTCGCAGCTGGTACCCCAGAAGATGTAGGAACAGGGAGAGGAGTTACAAGGGTCTTGACCAAAAATGACAAAGAATGGAGAGAATCCAGTAGACTCACTAGTGTGGTTGTTCTAGGAGAACTCAGCCCAAGGTAGAAATTGTACCCAGTTGTCGTGTTGGGCTCAAACAAAATGCCGGAGATAGTTCTAGAATATTTGATTGACCCGCTCAGCTTGCCCGTTGGTCTTGGGATGATAACCGGAAGAGAAGTCCAGCTAAATTACGAGCAGCCGGCAAAGAGCTCCCCAGAGCTTAGAGGTAAACTGAACTCCTCGATCGGAAACAATATGCCAAGGTAAATCATGCAGGTGGAATATGGGTCTCACAAACAGTTTAGCAAGTTCAGCAGCCTGGGGCAGTCCAGCCAAAGGAACGAAGTGCGCCATCTTGGAGAAGCAGTCCACGACCACCCAAATAGCTGTTCATCCGGCAGAAGAAGGCAGATCTGATCTGTAAAAAAGTCCTTGGCAATGTGTTGCCATGGGGAATCAGGAACAGGAAGGGGTAACAACAGCCCGGGTGGTTTGGTCCAGGAGACTTTATTCTGAACACAGACGGTGCAGGCAGACACATAATCACGTACATCCTTAGACAGTGTGGCCACCAGTAGTGGCGAGACAAAAGTTCTGTGGTCTTGCGGATCCTTGGATGACTAGCCAGTTTGGAGTTGTGCCCCCAAGCTAGAATACGTTTTCTCTTGGCAGATGGCACGAATGTCTTCCCGGGTGGGATGTCTTTTACCAGGACAGGAGCCACTGTGATCAAGCGAGCAGGATCTACAATGTACTGGGGCTCCTTCTGCTGGTCTGAGAAGTCAAATTACTTATACAGAGCATCCACCTTGATGTTCTTCTCGGCTGGGTGAAAGTGCAGCTCAAAATCAAAACGGGAGAAGAAGAGTGCCCACCTGGCTTGGCGAGGATTGCAGACGCTGGGCTGTCTGCAGATACAGTTGCAAGAAAAAGTATGTGAACCCTTTGGAATGATATAGATTTATTCACAAATTGGTCATAAAATGTGATCTGATCTAAGTCACAACAATAGACAATCACAGTCTGCTTAAACTAATAACACACAAAGAATTAAATGTGAACCCCTAGACTAATGACATCTCCAAGAGCTAATTGGAGTGAGATGTCAGACAACTGGAGTCCAATCAATGAGATGAGATTGGAGGTGTTGGTTACAGCTGCCCTGCCCTATAAAAAACACACTAGTTCTGGGTTTGCTTTTCACAAGAAGCATTGCCTGATGTGAATGATGCCTCACACAAAAGAGCTCTCTGAAGACCTATGATTAAGAATTTTTGACTTGCATAAAGCTGGAAAGGGTTATAAAAGTATCTCCAAAAGCCTTGCTGTTCATCAGTCCACGGTAAGACAAATTGTCTATAAATGGAGAAAGTTCAGCACTGCTGCTACTCTCCCTAGGGGTGGCTTTCCTGTAAAGATGACTGCAAGAGCACAGCGCAGACTGCTCAATGAGGTGAAGAAGAATCCTAGAGTGTCAGCTAAAGACTTACAAAAGTCCCTGTTAGCGAATCTACGACACGTAAAACACTAAACAAGAATGGATTTCATGGGAGGATACCACAGAGGAAGCCACTGCTGTCCAAAAAAAACATTGCTGCACGTTTACAGTTTGCACAAGAGCACCTAGATGTTCCACAGCAGTACTGGCAAAATATTCTGTGGACAGATGAAACCAAAGTTGAGTTGTTTGGAAGAAACACACAATACTATGTGTGGAGAAAAAGAGGCACAGCACACCAACATCAAAACCTCATCCCAACCTTGAAGTATGGTGGTGGGGGCATCATGGTTTGGGGCTGCTTTGCTGCGTCAGGGCATGGACGGATTGCTATATCATCGAAGGAAAAATGAATTCCCAAGTTTATCAAGACATTTTGCAGGAGAACTTAAGGCCATCTGTCCACCAGCTGAAGCTCAACAGAAGATGGGTGTTGCAACAGGACAACGACACAAAGCATAGAAGTAAATCAACAACAGAATGGCTTAAACAGAAGAAAATACGCCTTCTGGAGTGGCCCAGTCAGAGTCCTGACCTCAACCCGATTGAGATGCTGTGGCATGACCTCAAGAAAGCGATTAACACCAGACATCCCAAGAATATTGCTGAACTGAAACAGTTCTGTAAAGAGGAATGGTCAAGAATTACTCCTGACCGTTGTGCACATCTGATCTGCAACTACACGAATAGTTTGGTTGAAGTTATTGCTGCCAAAAGAGGTTCAACCAGTTATTAAATCCAAGGGTTCACATACTTTTTCCACCTGCACTGTGAATGTTTACATGGTGTGTTCAATAAAAACATGGTAACATTTAATTATTTGTGTGTTATTAGTTTAAGCAGACTATGATTGTCTATTGTTGTGACTTAGCTGAAGATCACATCACATCACATTTTCTGACCAATTTGTGCAGAAATCCATATCATTCCGAAGGGTTAACATACTTTTTCTTGCAACTTTATGTAAGGTTCTTGTGGTCGGTGAAGATTATTACTAGATGCTTATTACTAGATGCTGGGCCCCCTCCAATAAATAACGACACTCCTCCAAGCCAAGTTTTATGGCCAGAAGCTCCCTGTCTCCTATACAGTAATTCCTTTCAGCAGGGGAGAATCCACATGTAAACATCTTGCCCTTGGAAGTAGTAAAACAGCACCGGCTCCTATGGAGAAGGCGTCCACTTCTAAAAATAATTGTCGGGAGACATCGGGATGATGCAGAACAGGTGCAGAAGCAAAAGATCTGTCATGTACGGTGTACAGGAAACAAGGCAAAGCAACATGTATAAACGACTCGCTGGATCCAAAAACTAAGGAACCAAGGGAGACCCCTGCAGAAGACCTGGCACTTTCCCTGGCTGCTCAGCCTATGCAAAGATCCGAATGGTGGAGGTTTGCATATCCACGAACCTTGACTATAAAGCCCTGAGCACCCTACAATAGTGAGGGGACACGACCACCGGCTCCCTACACAAGATACGGAGGGAGTCAGGGTCACCTGGGATCCAGCAAACAGAAAATAACAGATAAAGGTACAACACTTAGCTTTGAAGCAAACAGGAGGACAGAGTCAGCGTGCACACACACTCCAGGAAGTAGTATAAGCCGCCCAGAAAAGCCTTCTGGGGAAAAATTTAAAGGGAAGCAATTAGTCCAACACATGACAGCTGAGAGGCTAACGAGAGGAGGAGCTGAATACCACAACACAGAAACTCAAGGAGGAGGTTCTGAAAGGCCTCTGTCAGAGCTTCTCAGCTGTCTGGTTGTGACACTCTGTCAGAGCTTCTCAGCTGTCTGGTTGTGACAGTACCCCTCCCTCTACGAGTGGACTCCGGACACTCAGAACCCACCTTCTCAGGATGGGACCTATGGAAAGCCCTGATGAGACGAGAGGCCTTAATGTCCGTCACTGGGACCCACATCCTCTCCTCAGGACCATACCCCTCCCACTGAACAAGGTACTGAAGAGAACCGCGGACAAGACGAGAATCCACAATCCTAGAGACCTGAAATTCAAGATTCCCATCAACCATAATCGGAGGAGGAGGCAAAGGCGAGGGTACAATGGGTTGAACATAAGGTTTCAATAAGGACTTATGAAAAACATTATGGATCTTCCAAGTCTGAGGAAGATCAAGACGGTATGCAACAGGATTGATGACAGACAGGATTTTGTAAGGCCCAATAAACCTAGGACCCAACTTCCAGGAGGGAACCTTTAATTTGATATTCTTGGTAGACAACCACACCAGATCACCAACATTCAGGTCCGGACCAAGCACACGTCTCTTATCAGCCACACGCTTATATCTCTCACTCATGCTCTTTAGATTATCTTGAATCTTTTGCCAAATAGATGACAAAGACGAGGAGAATCTGTCCTCATCAGGTAAACCAGAAGACCCCTCTCCCGAGAAAGTCCCAAACTGTGGATGAAACCCATATGCACCAAAAAATTGTGACTTATCAGAGGACTCCTCACGACGGTTATTTAAAGCAAACTCAGCATGGGACAAAAAAGAACACCAATCCTCTTGATTCTCCGCCACAAAACAACGCAGATATGTCTCCAGATTCTGATTGACGCGCTCTGTCTGGCCATTCGACTGCGGGTGGAAAGCAGAAGAGAATGACAACCGAACCCCCAAGCGAGAACAGAAAGCCTTCCAGAATCTGGAAACAAACTGCGTGCCCCTATCAGAGACTATGTCTGAAGGAATACCGTGCAATTTGACAATGTGATCAACAAATGCCTGCACCAGCGTCTTAGCATTGGGCAAACCAGGAAAAGGGATGAAATGCACCATTTTGCTAAAACGGTCCACCACCACCAGAATCACAGTCTTCCCCGAGGAACGAGGCAGGTCCGTTATGAAGTCCATGGACAGATGTGTCCAAGGACGGGAAGGAATGGGTAAGGGAAGGAGAGGACCTGATGGCCGTGAATGAGGGACTTTGGCACGAGCGCAAGTCTCGCAGGCTGCCACAAAACCCTCAACCGACTTACGAAGCGCAGGCCACCAGAATCTCCGAGCGATGAGATCCAGTGTGGCTCTTACCCCCGGGTGCCCAGCAAGGACCGTATCGTGGTGTTCTTTAAAAATCTTGTGTCTTAAAGCGAGAGGCACAAACAACCTCCCAGGAAGACAAAGATCAGGAGCCTCTGACTGGGCTGCCTGCACCTCTGCCTCCAATTCAGGAAAAAGAGCAGAGACCACCACACCTTCAGCCAAAATGGGACCCGGGTCTTCAAAATTCCCGCCTCCCGGAAAACAACGTGACAGGGCATCTGCCTTCACATTCTTAACTCCAGGGCGGAACGTGACAACAAAATTAAACCTAGAAAAGAACAACGACCATCTGGCCTGTCTCGGGTTTAGACGCTTGGCTGACTCCAAGTAGGCCAGATTTTTATGGTCAGTAAATACGGTAATAGGGTGTCTGGCTCCCTCTAGCCAATGGCGCCATTCCTCAAAAGCCAACTTGATGGCCAACAATTCCCTATCTCCCACATCGTAATTTCTCTCTGCGGAGGAGAGTTTTCTTGAGAAAAAGGCACACGGTCGCCAATTGGCAGGAGAGGAACCCTGAGACAAGACCGCCCCCACACCCACCTCAGAAGCATCAACCTCAACTATGAAGGGTAAAGAAACATCAGGTTGCACCAAGATAGGAGCGGAAGCAAAACTCTCCTTGATATCAGAAAAGGCCTTACGCGCCTCTACTGACCAAGAAGAAAAATCTACCCCCTTTCTGGTCATATCAGTGAGTGGTTTAACAATAGAAGAATAATTCAAAATGAACTTCCTGTAATAATTGGCAAAGCCCAAAAAACGCATTTGCGCCTTTTGATTCTCAGGAAGCTCCCACTCAAGCACAGCGCGGACCTTCTCGGGGTCCATGCGAAAACCAGAAGCGGAGAGAAGAAACCCCAGAAATTGAATTTCTGAACCGCAAACACACATTTTTCCAGTTTCGCATATAATTTATTCTCCCGCAGGATGAGCAAGACCTGACGTAAATGTTCCTTATGAGTTTTGAAATCGGGAGAAAAAATCAAAATGTCATCCAAATACACCAATACAAATTTTCCATCAAATGATAAAAAATGCTGTTCACGAAATACTGAAAAACGGCTGGGGCATTCATCAAACCAAAAGGCATAACCAAATTTTCAAAATGGCCCTCAGGGGTATTGAAGGCCGTCTTCCATTCGTCCCCTTCTCTGACCAGGTTGTATGCCCCTCTTAAATCTAATTTGGAAAAGACTTTAGCCCCAACAACCTGGTTAAATAGGTCCGGGATCAGAGGAAGCGGATAAGGGTCACGAATTGTGATATTGTTCAGCTCCCTGAAATCCAGACAGGGTCTTAAAGAACCATCTTTTTTCTTAACAAAGAAAAAACCAGCGGCAACAGGTGACTTCGAGGGTCGTATGTGTCCCTTTCTCAGACTCTCAGAGATATAAGCACGCATAGCGATCCTCTCAGGTTGGGAAAGATTGTATAAACGAGATTTAGGCAGCTTGGCGTCTGGGATGAGATTAATAGGGCAATCGTACTCCCTGTGCGGGGGCAAATCCTGAACTCCACTCTCAGAGAAGACATCCAAAAATTCAGAGAGAAAAGATGGTACAGTCTTAGTAGCAACCTCAGAAACAGATGTCATGAGGCAATTCTCTCTGCAAAAGTCACTCCAACCATTTATTTGCCTCGCTTGCCAATCAATGGTGGGGTTATGCTTAGTGAGCCAGGGCAGCCCCAACACCAGAGGGGTGGGTAAACCGCTAAGGACGAAACATGACACATCCTCAACATGAGCATCACTCACAATTAAACGGATATTGTGAACTATGCCCTTTAATGATTTTTGAGAAAGTGGAGCGGAATCGATAGCAAAAACAGGAATATCCTTTCCCAAAGTGCGCACCTGGAAACCATGAGTTATCGCAAATTGATTATCAATGAGATTAACCGCTGCTCCACTATCCACAAAAATCTCACAAAAAATGTTCTTGCTCTCTAGCGCCACCCTAGCCGGCAGGACAAAACGGGAACTACAAGCAAATGGAAAACCTTCAATTTCCGCCTCAACCCTGCCAATAGTAACAGACGGAACATTTTTAAAAGATTTTTTCCTGTTTGTTTCTTTATTACTCCCAGAAAACTGCCTGAATCTCCTAGAGGGACAAATATTTGCCAAATGATTTATACCTCCACAACAAAAACAAACCCTCCCATGCGGGCTGAATCTTCTATTGTCAGAAGCAATCAACCCCAGCTGCATGGGCTCCTGCTCAGAAGGGGCTGACGGCGACTGAGACCCCTGCGCACAGAACGGGACCGCTGCACTGTCCTGGGACTGAGTATGACAGGAAGGGGACATCTCTCCTGTCTCTCTAAGACGCCTGTCAATACGAACGGCCTGAGACATAGCAGAGTCCAAAGAACTAGGCCTCTCATAAAAGGCAAATGCATCTTTCAATTCCACTGAAAGACCATGGCAAAATTGACTTCGGAGTGCAGCATCATTCCAACCAGTATCAGCTGCCCATCTCCGAAATTCTGAGCAGTATATTTCTGCGGATTGTTTACCCTGGCATAAGAGACGTAGTTTAGACTCAGCCAGAGCAATACGATCCGGATCATCATATATCTGACCCAGGGCTAAAAAGAATTCATCCACTGAACGGAGAGGCCGTGCCCCCTCCGGCAGCGAAAAGGCCCAGGACTGAGCGTTACCCCTGAGCAGCGATATAATGATCCCCACCCTCCGTTCCTCATCACCAGAGGAGTGGGGAAGAAGGCGAAAATGGAGTTTGCAAGCCTCTCTAAAACGCACAAAATTCTCACTACCCCCGGAGAACGTATCCGGGAGCGAGATCTTAGGCTCAGAACAAACTCCATGAACGCAAGCTGAACCGGTCACTTGAAGCTGAGAAAAAGTCTTACGGAGATCAGCTACCTCCAATGAAAGACCCTGGAAGCGTTCAGCCAAAAGTGAAACCGGATCCATGCTTGAGACGGTTATGGCGGCTTATAATGTCACGGACGGTGTACAGGAAACAAGGCAAAGCAACATGTATAAACGACTCGCTGGATCCAAAAACTAAGGAACCAAGGGAGACCCCTGCAGAAGACCTGGCACTTTCCCTGGCTGCTCAGCCTATGCAAAGATCCGAATGGTGGAGGTTTGCATATCCACGAACCTTGACTATAAAGCCCTGAGCACCCTACAATAGTGAGGGGACACGACCACCGGCTCCCTACACAAGATACGGAGGGAGTCAGGGTCACCTGGGATCCAGCAAACAGAAAATAACAGATAAAGGTACAACACTTAGCTTTGAAGCAAACAGGAGGACAGAGTCAGCGTGCACACACACTCCAGGAAGTAGTATAAGCCGCCCACAAAAGCCTTCTGGGGAAGAATTTAAAGGGAAGCAATTAGTCCAACACATGACAGCTGAGAGGCTAACGAGAGGAGGAGCTGAATACCACAACACAGAAACTCAAGGAGGAGGTTCTGAAAGGCCTCTGTCAGAGCTTCTCAGCTGTCTGGTTGTGACACTCTGTCAGAGCTTCTCAGCTGTCTGGTTGTGACAAGATCTTCTTACGATAGAAATGAGAAAATCGAAGGAAGCGTTGTAAAGGTATGAAGACCCTGTGGGCAGGGCCAGTCCATCACTGCATTCAATTTCTCAGAATCCATCTGCAACCCGGCATCCGAGATTATGTATCCGAGGAACGGTACGGTAGATTTTTCAAAGATGCATTTCTCTAATTTAGCATAAAGTCGATTCTCTCTCAACCGCTGTAAAACTAATCGTACATGCTTCCGGTGAGTGGTCAAATCTGGAGAATAGATTAGTATGTAGTCCAGGTACACTATCCCACAGACATAGAGCAGGTCCTGGAAGATATTGTTTACCAACTCCTGGAATACCGCGGGAGCATTGCACAGACCGAAGGGCATGACAAGATACTTGTAGGGTCGATCATGAGTGTTGAAAGCAGTCTTCCACTCTTTGCCCTCTCGAATGCGGATAAGGTTGTATGCTCCGCGCAGGTCGAATTTTGTGAAGACCATAGCTCCCCGGATCCTGTCAAAGAGTTCGGAGATTAGCGGAAGAAGGTATTGATTCTTGACTGTTACCTTATTCAGACCCCGATAGTCGATACAGGGCCGTAAGGAACCATCTTTCTTCTGCACAAAAAAGAACCCAGCACCGTCTGGTGAAGTAGACTTCTGGACAAACCCCCTCTCGAGATTCTGCTTGACGTAATCAGACATCGCTTGGGTCTCAGGAAGTGAGAATGGGTAGACTCAACCGCGAGGAGGAGTGGCACTTGGCAGAAGGTCAATCTGACAATCATGTGGACGATGCAGAGGCAGGGTCTCGCCCTCTTTCTTACTGAAGACAACCGCAAAACTGGCATACTGCTGCGGAAATCCAGGAAGATCTTCAGGTACAGTAGGCGAGGAAGCAGGTTGGACCTCTGATAAGCAGGTAGACTGGCAGGAAGATCCCCAACACAGAATCTGACCGGAGTGCCAGTCCAGAACTGGAGTGTACAGACGCAGCCAGGGAAGACCAAGGATAACCGGATTTATGGATGCTGGCAGCACATAGAAGGAGATCATCTCTGAGTGCAGAACCCCTATTTGCAACTTAAGGGGTATAGTAACAGAGAGCACAGGTTCAGGGAGTGGCAAGTCCATTTACGGAAGCCACTGACAGAGGCGTCTCTAGCTGGTAGAATGCCGGTTCTGATAGACCAGAGCTTGCTGAATGAATTTACCGACTGACCCAGAGTACAAGAATGCAGGCACACAGACAGTGTGACTCCCTTGTGATAGAGAGTCACCAGAACTGAAAGTTTCGGAGAGGACTTCTCCTTGTCTAGGACCACCTCTCCAACTGATCCTAGACATTGGCGTTTCCCGGCTTCTGTGGACAATTACGCACAAAGTGGGTCTTGCCTCCACAATACAGACACAGGTTCTCTGCTTTTCGGCATAAACGTTCCTGGTCAGACAATCAAAGGTGCTCTATTTGCATGGGCTCTTCAGGTGGGGTGGACAATAGAGGAAAGATCGGCCTCTGGATGGATGGAGCCAAACGAGGTGGTCTTCTGGTGCATGCGACCTCCTTAGAACGTCAGGTGATCAGGTCATTCAGATTAGGGGGACGGTCGCGACCAGCTAATTCATCCTTAATCCGGTCAGAAAGACGCTCCCAGAATACCACCAGTTGAGCCTCATTGTTCCATGCAAGTTTGGCAGCCAGGGTACGAAACAGGATGGCATACTGACCCACAGACGAGGAACCCTGTAGTAGAAGCAGCAGAGCTGATGCAGCGGAGGACGCGCAGCCAGGCTGGAAGGTACACCAGCTGGAAGGTGGCTGGGAAAGACTGCAGATTAGGGGTCTCTGGACCTCCATGTTTCCAAATAGGATTTGCCCATGCAAGTGCCTCATCAGACAGCAGGGACACAATGAAGGCAACCTTAGACCGCTCAGTAGGAAACTTCTGCCCATGCAACTCAAAGTGGATCAGGCACTGGTTCAGGAATCCACGGTTTTTGGATCTCCACCATAGCCTAATGGCAGCGGGAGTTGCACACAGGTGGCACACAAATCCACGTACACCAGTGTGGGAATTGCAGGAGTAGCAGCGACTGGCGACCCTGTCCTAGCTGGAGAAGACATAGCATCCAGACGAGCAGCAACATTTTGCATGAACTGCATCATGACATCCTGACGTTCGTTCTGGCACCTCACTTCATGTAATAACTTAATTCCTGAACGACAGGCTTGGAGTGACCAGCGAGGTCCATGGCCTCAGTGTAGTGTCACGAACCAGCAGGTGTGAACCCCTCGATTCTTCACAGTACCCCTAATGGTGGGGATAGACTTTCCCGAGGGGAACTCCAGGTTGCTTCCTCTTGAGGAGGATAGGCACACGAAGCAGCTGGTCCATGCGGACCATGAGGTACCTGAGTAAGGTACCAGAAGTACAAGCGTAGTCAGGCAGATGGAGTCATTACCAGGAGCAACAGTGCAGGACCGAAGGATAAGGCAGAGATGTAGTCAGACAGGCAAAAGATCAGGGAAGGTGGCACAGGTACAGGTCAGGCAATCCAGTTCGGCAACAGGAGAGTCAAGGCAAGCAGGCAGGGATAAGACGGTTAGCAGAATTCAGGAACGAAGTACAAGTCAGGAACACATGTGAGTATCAGGATTATTAGCACAAGGATCTTGACACTGAGGCATCTGGGAAGGGGGCTGAGCCACTTATATATGCGCATGAGGGCTAGGATTGGTCAGCAAAGTCACATGACCTAACTCATATAACCCAGGAAGTGACGTGCATCGGCCCTTAAGAAAGTGCTGCAAAAAAACCAGCAGCAAGCATGCTGTTGCCAAGGCTGAGATGAAACTGTGGAGCAAATCCACAGAACCACAGCACCTACACAAACAGAGCCCAGAGCTGCAGCGGAGAATAGGAAGCTCTGGCCACAGATCACAGCTGAGCACGGCGCCTGGGACTGCGGTGGTAAGCAGGTGAACAGCGGCGATACATACGGTTGTGTGCATGAGCCCTAAGATAGATAGTGATTCCTCATAAAATACTCATTAACATTCACCATATTTCTACTTTATGTTGGCATCATTTTGATAATGTTATTTTATTTTTTTCAGGATGTTGGAAGGTTTAGCATTTTAGAAGCAATTTTTGAAATTTAGAAGAAAATTTCCCAAATAATTTTTTTTAAGGATCAGTTCAGTTCTGAGGTCATTTTGAGGAGTTCACATAATAGAAACCACCCATAAATGACCCCATTTTAGAAAATACACCCCCTCAAACTATTCAAAACTAGTTTTAGAAATGTTGTTAACCCTTTAAGTATTCCATAGAAATTAAAGCAAAATATAGGTGAAATTTAAAAATTTCACTTTTGTTTTGCAGACATCCCTTTTTAATATTTTTTTTCCTATAACATATCAAGGGTTAACAACAAAACACACCTCGATATTTATTAAGACTTGTAGGGTAAACCAGCTCACCTGCCACATGTATTGCAGTCCTTGGGTGCACAGGAAACCATAGTGAGACCTCTTGAGACAAGGATAAAAGACAAAAGCAATCCAGCACTCGGGTCATTTTTGAGCCATTGGTCCAATGGAGTAATGAATAAGAACTGTTTAGTTCTAAACGCGTAGACTGCGAATGAGACTAATAGAGGTTGTACCACTGTATGAATTTTTTTCACCGCAATAAAAGAACTGACGGCTCAAAAATTACTGGAGTGCTGGATTGCTTTTCTCTTTTATACTTGTCTCAATATTTATTACCCTGATTCTGCAGAAACTCCCCATATTTGCTGGAATGGTCTTAGGGTGCCATGTTGCATTTGAAGAGACCCTGAGGTACCCCACAGTGAAACCCCCAAAAAGTGACCACATTTTGTGAACTACACCACCTAAGGAATTTTTAAGGGGTGTAGCGAGCACTTTGACCCAACAGGCATTTCATAGAATTTATAACCCTTGGCTGTAAAAATGAAAAATTCCATTTTTTTTTACAAGAAAATGGTGCTTTAGGCCCAAACTTACTTTTTCACAAAAATAACAGGAGAATATCCCCCACATTTTGATATGCCAAGGCTCAGAAGGGAAGGAGCAGCATCTGGATTTTCTAACATGGATTTTTCTATCATGGATTTTAAGAGCGATAACTTTTAAATTTTTCTGTCGACTGAACTGCGTGAGTGCTTATTCTTTTTGCGGGACAAGCTGTAGTTTTTATTGGCACCATTTTGGGGCTCATTTGGCTTTCTGGTAGCTTTTTATTTCATTTTTTAGGAGGTGAACTCACTAAAAAGCTGTTTGGTGTAATTTTTCTATATATTTTTTTTACACAGTTCACTTGATAGGGTAGGACGCATAAATACCAAATATGTCTAGTTTTTTTTATTTTTACGTTTTACACAATAAGAACATTTTTAGAAAAATAAATCATGTTTTTGTGTTGCCATTTTCTTAAAGCAATATTTTTTCAAATTTTTCTGGCTATGATCTTGTGTGAGGGCTTGTTTTTTGCGGAATGAGATTACGTTTTTATTGCTACCATTTTGGGCTACATACGACTTCTTTTTTTATTGAAATTATGCGTTTTGGGAGGTGAAGTGACAAAAAAAAGCTGTTTTGGCGTAATATATTTTTTTTTACGCCATTCACTTGACGGGGTAGATCATGTGATATTTTTGTAGAGCCAGTTGTTACGGATGCGGCAATACCAAATATTGCTTATTATTTATTTATTTACGTTTTACACAATAAAAACATTCTTAGAAAAAAAAAATCATGTTTTTGTGTTGCTAGCTGTTTTGGCTAATGTTTATAAATCGTATATATTTTTTTTATGGCGTTCACTTGATGGGGTAGATCATGTGATATTTTTATAGAGTTGGCATTCACGGACGCGGCAATACCAAATATGTCTATTTTTTTCTATTTTTAACATTTAAAAAATGACTTAATTGGGAACATTTTATTTTTTTACTTGTGAAACTTTTTTTTTTTTTATAAAACACTTATACTTTTTGTCCCCCATAAGGTCATACAAGACCTCTGGGGAATATTTAACTTCACTTTTTTTTTCACTATTGATTTCTCCTGTAACTGGGGCTGACACAGTAGCCCCAGTTACAGGGGAAATACACCCCCCAGAGACGCTGTACAGCAGTATACTGCACTGTACAGACTCAGTGCCGGGATGATCGAGGTCTGTGGAAGATCCGGCAGCTCCTGCACTCCCTGGCAGTCACATGACCACTGGGCCGGGACAGGAAGCAGCACATTCCTTCCTTGCTGTATACATAGCGCTCATTCAGTGCTGTGTATACAGTGATCTAGAAGGCAGGGACACCCAGGAACGGTCCCTGCCTTCTCTCTGGGGTGCCCTGCTGTCACTGACGACGAGCCCCCACGCTCAGCAGCTGCACCTGCTATATCTGAAAAGACGTTTAGAAACGTCCGATCAGAGATAAACCCGACCACCCAGGACATTTATAGTCAATGGATGGTCGGCAAGTGGTTAAAGAGGTCTCCCCATCTCCGTTGCAATGCTGAGATTGGTCGACCCCTTTAAAGAGCATCTGTCAGTATGATCAACCCTAGTAAACCGTGCATACTACTCCCCATCCCACACTGTTTGACAGGGCCAGGCATCCTTAGGCCTCTTTTACACGGGCGTCCCGGATTTGCTCCTGATGCATCACGTGTGCATTGCGGGAAACCCGCATGAGTAGGCACGCAATTGCAGTCAGTTTTGTCTGCGATTGCGTTCCGATGTTCAGTTTTTTTCCGCGCGAGTGCAATGCATTTTGCATGTGCGTGAGAAAAAACGGAATGTGGTACCCAGACCTGAACTCGGACTTCTTCAATGGAGTTCGGGTTTGGGTTAGGTGTTCTATTAATTTTATTATTTTTCCTTATAACATTACTTCTATCTTCATTCAACAGGACCTGCGCTGACGTCACTGCGCTCACCACGTGGTGAGAGATATTACGTCATCAAAGATCCTTTTGCAGATCCTGAAAGAAGACGATGCCGGCAACGCGACCAAGTGGATGAGGTGAGTTAATTTTTTATATTTTTAACCCCTCAAGGCACATTTTAGTAAGCATTCTGTATTAAGAATGTTATAAGGGAAAATAATGCAGTGAATAGACTTTAATGGGGTCCGGGGCTGCTCATCCCTATCATCTCCTAGCAACCATGCGTGAAAATCGCACCGCATCCGCACTTGCTTGCGGATGCTTGCGATTTTCAAGCAGCCCCATTCATTTCTATGGGGCCTGCGTTGCGTGAAAAATGCAGAATATAGAACATGCTGCGATTTTCACACAACGCACAAGTGATGTGTGAAAATCACCGCTCATTTGCACAGCCCCATTAAAGTGAATGGGTCCGGATTCAGTGCGGGTGCAATGCGTTCACCTCACGGAATACTCGCCCTTGTGAAAGGGGCCTTAGGTAGAATCCAGATCATCCTTCCTTTTGGAGGAACAGGATGCCTCATTCCTGTCATTAGTACCAGGGGTACCTCTGGGGTCTGTTCATACTGGTAGTCAGGGCTTTTATGACGCTGGGTTCAGACCTGAGCGTTCGCGATGGAGCGCTCTGTATGCACAATTGTACGGGCGTTTGCAATCGCGCATACAGAGACAAGCGAACGCCCATTGTCGCGCGTTCCCGCTGAAGTCTATGTACGGGAACGCGCGACAAGACGCCCCAAAGAAGCTCATGTACTTCTTGGGGCGTCGGGCGTTTTACAGCGCGATCATACGCGCTGTAAAACGCTCAGGTGAGAACCATTCCCATAGGGAATCATTGGTTCTTGCCTGTTCAGCGTTTTACAGCGCGTAGGAACGCGCTGTAAAACGCTCAGGTGTGAACCCAGCCTCAGGGTTTTCACTAGGAGGTCTCCATCTTCCTTCCCTAGTTTTCAGGCCTTATTTCCTTTCCCCTTTCCCTCCAATGTTCGGTGTGGGGTTTCCCTCCCACACTAGATAGTGATAGGTAAGTTCAGGGGCTCTGTGAAGAACAGGTCTCACTGAGTCTCTGCCTTCTGGGTTTGGCCCCAAGTTAAACTGGTGCAGTGGTATTACCTGCCATTGGTCCCTTACCTACTGGTTCAGTTTCCTCCCATGTCTAGATCTCGTTGAATAAAGTATTGGTGTTGATCTCTGCTTTGTCTGATTGCTTGCCTTGAGTTATTTGCCTGAGATATCTTCTAGAAGTCGTGTGGACCCTCACTAGAACATGACAGGGACATTAACAAACTGAGCAATCATTTTATGGCATGTATATTATAATACATCAATTAAAAAGCCATATTCATTGCATAATACAGGGATGGCCAACCTGCGGCTCTCCAGCTGCTGTAAAACTACAACTCCCACCATGCCCTGCTGTAGGCTGATAGCTGAAGGCAGTCTGGGCATGCTGGGAGTTGTAGTTTTGCAACAGCTGGAAAGCCTCAGGTTGGCCATCCCTGGCATAATAATTTTAGTGGGAAAACAGGAACAGGATCCAGATGGTTCTTTGTTCTTTTTAGAATTCATTGGCAACTGGATGCAACTTTTTTTTTCTATGGCATCATTCACATCTGTGCCTTCCTGGCAGATTCCATTAAATATGGCAGAAGCCTGATGAAAGGGCCATTGTTGTCTTGTCTTTTCTGTTTTTCTGTTCCAGTGACCGAGCTAAGAAAATAAATGCCCAATGTGAATGAAGCCAAATAATGAGAGAAACAGAACCTTGATACAGGATGCAAAAACTGAAGGTCTATAAGGTGTCTTAGAATTTACTAAGTCTACAGCACAATTATACATAGTTCATTTGGGTGTTCACATAAAATAGCATGTATTGTTAAGTAAAACATGTAAGACATGGAACGTCCCAGGCACGAGACAAATCACAGCAGCATTTTACCATCACTAATAACTAACAAACCCAGCAACACCCGAGGCTTCTCAGAAACAGGTTCAGCAGGCTCAAATTGTGTGCGTGTGTCAATCGAGTTCATGGAATGATTTGTATTTAGCCTGTTGTTTGGCTTGTATGCCGCTGATCCACATAACCCAATCAAATGGGGGTATTTGGAGGTCGGGGGTACATATATATATATAATAGAAAATAAACCCAAACATTTTTACAGAGCTTTACCCGTGCCTACATTTTATTTTTTAATTGGCAAAAACAGCATAGTCTCCATAGTGCCCTATAGTCTCTCTACTAGGTTAATAATTGGGATTGTAGTACAAATAGCAGCAAAAGAAACAGTGGCACATTTACTAAAGTGTTTGCACCTGTTATTAGTCTAAAAAATGCTGTTTTAGGCCCCTTTCACAAGAAAGAGTTTACAGTGAAGGTGCAGGAACACATAGAACCCGCACTGAATCCTGATCCATTCATTTCAATGGGTCTGTGCACATAAGTCTTGTGGTTCACGCACCAGTTCTGTGTTGCGTGAGAATCGCAGCATGTTCTACATTCTGTGTTTTTCACGCAGTCCTGGCCCCATAGAAGTGAATGGGGCTTCAGTGAAAAACGCATTGTATCCAGATGTAATCCAGATGCAGTCCGGGTGCAATGCGTTTTTCACTGAAGGTTGCTAGGAGATATTGTTTGTAAACCTTCATTTTTTTTTCACGCGCGTGAAATTGAAATTGCCAGAACGTATTATGTTAATGTGTAGGTTTTATGTTTATGTGACTGCCATAGGCTTGTATGCATTTGTGCAAATTGGTGATAAAGTAATATGAAATTTTGTTATTTATACATTAAGCTGAGCCTCCATTTTTGGTTTTGTACTACTGAAATTGAGCCTGTTTTGGAGGCTTTTGCGCCTCGTTCCACTATTTTCTAACTTTTGGGACTTTTTTCCTATCTACTTTTTTATTTATTTGTCTCAAAAACAGCCTAATTTCTTTGCCACCCTGGCGTGGGCGTACTTTTCTTTGTCTGTTTTGAGTGGTGAAGTGTGACTTTTTTGTGATAAAAGTCGCACTTTCCTGGAGACATGAGCCTTTTCTCCGCAAAGATGCAACTTTTTTCATGCACAAGTAAATTAAACCAGTCTTAGGGCTCATGCACATAAACGTATTTTCTTTCCGTGTCCGTTCCGTTTTTTTTTTTGCGGACCGTATGCAGAACCATTCATTTCAATGGGTCTGCAAAAAAAAAAAAACGGAAGTTACTCAGTGTCCATTCCGTTTCTGTATGTCCGTTCTGCAAAAATATAGAACATGTCCTATTATTATCCACATTACGGAAAGAATAGGACTGTTCTATTAGGGGCCAGCTGTTCCATTCCGCAAAATACAGAATGCATACGGACGTCATCCGTATTTTTTGCAGATCTGTTTTTAATACGGTCGTGTGCATCAGTTGTAAGGCCTTTTTCACACGAGCAAGTTTTCCGTCCGGATGCGATGCGTGAAGCAAACGTGTAGCATCCGGACTGAATCCTGACCCATTCATTTTATTGGGTCTGTGTGCATGAGCATAGTTTTCATGCATCATTTTTGAGTTCAGGAAAAATTGCAGCATTTTCTATATTCTGCGTTTTTCCGTGCAGCTCTGGTTCTACAGAAGTGAATGGGGCTTGCGTGAAAAACGGAAGGCATCCGGATCTGTTTTTCACTGATGGTTGCTGGAAGATGTAGAGAGTTATTATAGTTTTTTTTTTGTTTTGTTTTTTTACACTCTTAAAAAACGCATTAAAAACTGATTGCACCCGCACAGAAAAAACTGAAACACTGTACGCATGAAAATTTACTGAACTTGCCTGCAAATCCATCAGTTTTTTCCTGAACAGACCCTGACAAAATCTGTATTGTTCGTGTGAAAGAGACCTAAGTGAATATGAACCTGTCTAACTGAAAAATAACCACCAGAGGTCAGACTATTAAATATACACCTACTTCATCAACGGCTGTGCCAATTTTAATAAATACTCGGAAAAATAAAGGCAAAGCCAAATTAAATATGCCTGTCTAATTTTATAGGCCAAAAACTGGAAAACTTGATAAATGGGTTGTATGTAGTAAATTGGTATATTGTGGCAGGGAGGGGGGACTTGAGTTGGTATTTATTAGAGTAAAAATAAAGAGCCTGCTACTAGAGCATCAAACTTCCATAGACTATAATAGTTCTCTATTATTGTCTTTGGGACAAGAGCAAAAGATCTCAAGGGGCTAAGAGTTATCTAAAAAGTTTTTTTATGAGTACTTATATCTCTGAGAGCCTGAGAAAGGGACACATCCGACCCTTAAGAAAAAAGATGGTTCTTTAAGACCATGTTTGGATTTCAGGGAGCTGAACAGTATCACAATTCGTGACCATTATCCGCTTCCTCTGATACCGGACCTGTTTAACCAGATTGTTGGGGCTAAAGTTTTTTCCAAGTTGGATTTAAGAGGGGCATACAATCTGGTCAGGGTCAGAGAAGGAGACGAATGGAAGACGGCCTTCAATACCCCTGAGGGCCATTTTGAGAATTTGGTTATGCCATTTGGTTTGATGAATGCTCCAGCTGTTTTCCAACATTTTGTGAACAGCATTTTTTTTTATCATTTAATGGGGAAATTTGTACTAGTGTATCTAGATGACATTTAGATTTTTTCTCCTGATTTCAAAACTCATAGGGACCACCTACGTCAGGTCTTGCTCATTCTGCGGGAGAATAAGTTGTACGCTAAACTGGAAAAATGTGTGTTTGCGGTTCCAGAAATTCAATTTCTGGGTTTTCTCCTCTCCGCTTCTGGTTTTCGCATGGACCCCAAGAAGGTCCGCGCTGTGCTTGAGTGGGAGCTTCCTGAGAATCAGAAGGTGCTGATGCGCTTTTTGGGTTTTGCCAATTATTACAGGAAGTTCATTTTGAATTATTCCTCTGTTGTTAAGCCACTCACTGATATGACTAGAAAGGGGGTAGATTTTTCCTCCTGGTCGGTAGAGGGCGCGTAAGGCCTTTTCTAGTATCAAAGAGAGTTTTACTTCCGCTCCCATCTTGGTACAACCTGATGTCTCTCTGCCCTTCATTGTTGAGGTGGACGCTTCTGAGGTGGGTGTGGGCAGGGCCGGTGCAAGGATTTTTGTCAACACAAGCGAATCTACATTTTGGCGCCCCCCCCCCCACCATCATTTCACATTTCTGCTCCTCATGATTCATGTCCATTTTTTGCCCCCCCCCAATCATTTCACATTTCTGCCCCTCGTGATTCATATCCATTTCTTGCCCCCCCCCCATCATTTCACATTTCTGCCCCTGATGATTTATAGCCATTTCTTGCCCCTCCCCATCATTTCACATTTCTGCCCCTCATGATTCATGTCCATTTCTTGCCCTCCCCCATCATTTCACATTTCTGCCCCTCATGATTCATATCCCCTCATGTGCCAATATCATAGTGCCATCCTCTCCCCCTGCCCCCTAATGTGCCAGTATCAAGTGCCTCTCTCCTCCCCCCTCCATGTGCCAGTATCATGGCGCCAATAGCACCCCACACCCCATGGCAGTAAAGTAACAGTCCGGTATTTAAAAAAAAAAAAAAAACTTTTATACTTACCTCCATGTCAGCGATGCGATGCAGCCTCTAGTGTTGAATATTTGGTGCTCGTGTACTTATTTAGCCTGTCTTTCAGAAAAGTTTGTGATGGGATTCGAACCCATGACCTTCTGAATCAGAGGCAAAGCATTTACCCACACAACTATGACAGCTGTACAGTTACTATAAAAATATATATATAAGACTTCTACTGTAGAGAACTTTGATACCTAGGGTACAACCATACACATGACAGTTGGCTCAACACACCCAGCTCTGCTAAATCCATACACATTGTGCTGGGGCTGCTGTCATGTGTATGTACCCTAGGTATCAAAGTTATCTACAGTAGAAGTCTTATATTTTTTTTTAAGTAATTAGCTATACAGCTGTCATAGCTGTCATAGCTGTCATAGCTGTCTGGGTAAATGCCTTGCCTCTGATGTGAAAGGTTGCGAGGAGAAACTTTTCTGAAAAACATGCTAAATGAGATTTAAATACACCAGGGTCTAGTAGCTCAGAGTGTGTGTGCTCCATCAGCCTGTCAGCTCTGTGACAGAGTGTGAGGGCGGGGTTTGGCCGGGCTGCTTAGCAAACAGGCTCAGCAAGGTAAATGTAAGTTAATTGTTTTCTACCCCGGCGCCGCCCCCCCCCCTTCTCTGCACCCTCAAGCAGCCGCTTGGGCTGCCTTATGATAGAGCCGGCCCTGGGTGTGGGTGCGGTCTTGTCTCAGGGTCCATCTCCTGCTAAATGGCGTCCGTGTGCCTTTTTCTCGAAGAAACTCTCCTCCGCAGAGAGAAATTACGATGTGGGAGATAGGGAGTTGTTGGCCATTAAATTAGCTTTTGAGGAATGGCGCCATTGGCTAGAGGGAGCCAGACACCCTATTACCGTGTTTTTACCGACCATAAGAATCTGGCCTACTTGGAGTCAGCCAAGCATCTGAACCCGAGACAGGCCAGATGGTCTTTGTTCTTTTCAAGGTTGTTGTCACGTTCCACCCTGGGGTTAAGAATGTGAAGGCGGATGCCCTGTCACGTTGTTTTCCGGGAGGGGGGAACTTTGAAGACCCGGGTCCTATTTTGGCTGAAGGAGTCGGTGGTCTCTGCTCTTTATCCTGAATTGGAGGCAGAGGTTCAGGCAGCCCAGGCAGAGGCTCCTGATCTTTGTCCTCCTGGGAGGTTGTTTGTGCCTCTCGCTTTACGACACAAAGTTTTTAAGGAGCACCACGATACTGTCCTTGCTGGGCACCCGGGGGGTAGAGCCACAGTGGATCTCATTGCTCAGAGATTCTGGTGGCCGGCGCTTCATAAGTCGGTTGAGGGTTTTGTGGCAGCCTGCGAGACCTGCGCTCGTGCCAAAGTCCCTCATTCACGGCCATCAGGCCCTCTCCTCCTGTTATCCATTCCTTCCCGTCCTTGGACACATCTGTCCATGGACTTCATTATAGACCTGCCTCGTTCCTCGGGGAAGACTGTTATTCTGGTGGTGGTGGACCGTTTTAGCAAAATGGCGCATTTCATTCCTTTTCCTGGCTTGCCCAATGCTAAAATGCTGGCGCAGGCATTTATTGATCACATTGTCAAATTGCATGGTATTTCTTCAGACATAGTCTCGGATAGGGGCACGCAGTTTGTTTCCAGATTCTGGAAGGCTTACTGTTCTCGCTTGGGGGTTTGGTTGTCATTCTCTTCTGCTTTCCACCCGCAGTCGAATGGCCAGACAGAGCGCGTCAATCAGAATCTTGAGACATATCTGCGCTGTTTTGTGGCGGAGAATCAGGAGGATTGGTGTTCTTTTTTGTTCCTTGCTTAGTTTGCTTCAAATAACCGTCGTCAGGAGTCCTCTGATAAGTCACCATTTTTTGGTGCATATGGGTTTCATCCGCAGTTTGGGACATTCTCTGGAGAGGGGTCTTCTGGTTTACCTAATGAGGAGAGATTCTCCTCGTCTTTGTCATCTACAGGTCCTTCTAAAAAAATTAGCATATTGTGATAAAGTTCATTATTTTCTGTAATGTACTGATAAACATTAGACTTTCATATATTTTAGATTCATTACACACCAACTGAAGTAGTTCAAGCCTTTTATTGTTTTAATATTGATGATTTTGGCATACAGCTCATGAAAACCCAAAATTCCTATCTCAAAAAATTTGCATTTCACGAAAAGGTTCTCTAAACGAGCTATTAACCTAATCATCTGAATCAACTAATTAACTCTAAACACCAAAGGTTCCTGAGGCTTTTAAAAACTCCCAGCCTGGTTCATTACTCAAAACCGCAATCATGGGTAAGACTGCCGACCTGACTGCTGTCCAGAAGGCCATCATTGACACCCTCAAGCAAGAGGGTAAGACACAGAAAGAAATTTCTGAACGAATAGGCTGTTCCCAGAGTGCTGTATCAAGGCACCTCAGTGGGAAGTCTGTGGGAAGGAAAAAGTGTGGCAGAAAACGCTGCACAACGAGAAGAGGTGACCGGACCCTGAGGAAGATTGTGGAGAAGGACCGATTCCAGACCTTGGGGGACCTGCGGAAGCAGTGGACTGAGTCTGGAGTAGAAACATCCAGAGCCACCGTGTACAGGCGTGTGCAGGAAATGGGCTACAGGTGCCGCATTCCCCAGGTCAAGACCTGGGCTACAGAGAAGCAGCACTGGACTGTTTCTCAGTGGTCCAAAGTACTTTTTTCGGATGAAAGCAAATTTTGCATGTCATTCGGAAATCAAGGTGCCAGAGTCTGGAGGAAGACTGGGGAGAGGGAAATGCCAAAATGCCTGAAGTCCAGTGTCAAAGACCCACAGTCAGTGATGGTCTGGGGTGCCATGTCAGCTGCTGGTGTTGGTCCACTGTGTTTTATCAAGGGCAGGGTCAATGCAGCTAGCTATTTTGGAGCACTTCATGCTTCCATCTGCTGGCGGATAAGAGACGTGTGCCTGGTCCGGACCTGAATGTTGGTGATCTGGTGTGGTTGTCTACTAAGAATATCAAATTGAAGGTTCCCTCCTGGAAGTTGGGTCCTAAGTTTATTGGGCCTTACAAAATCTTGTCCGTCATCAATCCCGTTGCCTACCGTCTTGATCTTCCTCAGACTTGGAAGATCCATAATGTTTTTCACAAGTCCCTATTAAAACCTTATGTCCAACCCACTGTACCCTCCTCTTTGCCTCCGCCTCCGATTATGGTTGATGGTAATCTTGAATTTCAGGTCTCTAGGATTGTGGACTCTCGTATTATTCGCGGTTCTCTTCAGTACTTCGTTCATTGGGAGGGTTATGGTCCTGAGGAGAGGATGTGGGTTCCAGTGGCGGACATTAAGGCCACTCGTCTTATCAGGGCGTTCCATAGGTCCCAACCTGAGAAGGTGGGCTCTGAGTGTCCGGAGTCCACTCGTAGAGGGAGGGGTACTGTCACCGCCAGATCTCTGAGAAGTTCTGACAGACGTTCTTCAGTACCTCCTGAATGATGTTCTTTTGTTTTTGTTTCGCTTTGACATCTCTTCTCCCTCTCCCAGCTGTCATCTATTAGCAGTGATTGCCTCCCTTTATATCCCCTCCCATACTGCCTCACTTTGCGGTTTATATTACTTCCTGGATTGTGCTTACTGCTAGAAGTTTGCTACTGCTGGTGTCTCAGATAAGTCTATCCCTTTATTTGTGTTTTCTTGTTGGCTTGATTCTAGGTGACCCTGACTCCCTCCGTATTAAGTGCAGGGAGCCGGTGGTCGTGTCCCCTCACTATTATAGGGTTTTCAGGTGTCACTCAGTCTAGGTACATGGACATGCAATTTTCTTTCACAGAGATCTTTGCATGGGCTGAGCAGTCAGGGAGAGCTATAGGGCTTTAATAGGGCTCACCCTTTTGTTCCTTAGTTTGGGATCAAGTCAGTCGGATATTTATTTGTTACTTCTTGTTTTCTGCAACACCATCCGTGACAATTAGGCGCCCAAGATCCCAAGCCAATATAAATGATAAGATTTCTACTATAGACAACTGGTTACATTCAATGGTGTTGCCATCTATTACAACAGATCAGACATCAAACCTAATTTTGCCCATTACAATTGACAAGTTGACTAGAGCCTTAAAAACAACCCCGCTACATAGGAGCCTTGGCCCAGATGGACTGCCAACAAAATACTATGACACCTTTAAGGAGTTCTTTGAAAGGAATATGACAGTTGGCTCACTTGGGTTTAACCACGCCTGGTGCTCAGACTCAAAAGAAACGCCCCTAGTTCTGATTGTAAATTGGCAAAAAGATGGAGCCGGCACTCAAAACACTTGTATTCACGTGGAGAAAAGTGTTACAGTTTACACTGAGGAAGAGACTAGGAGGTCTCGAAACGCGTCTGGGAGATTACCTGTGTGATATAGAATTTCTACATGGCCATGTACTAACACAAGAAAATCCGATTGAGAACTTCTCAAAAAAAAGCGCTATCGGAAGAACCATTACTCTACTCACGTATGTATCAAGCCTACGCAAGACGAAATCTCGACCAAACCGGAACTGACATTACCAGAACGGAGAACAGCTGATCTGTGGGACGCCACAGCAAGACACTCCCACATCCTACACACCGGACGAGACACCGTATCGAGGCACACAGTGAGTAGCAATAAGTATCTAAACAGACCGACAGTTCATAAAGATACAAAACCTCCCCCTTTTCAGAGGGATAACAGCCTATATTACGGCTGAGACTGTACAGGACGTACCTGGCATAACAAGGACATTATAGACTGGATGGACACTTTGAATGCTACATTGGAGATGTATATCCTCTAACGCATCATTCCAGCAACTATCGGCTTGGACACTACTACATATAGAGACACTCTGCAACAACGCTACGGTTTTTGTCGCTGACATTGCTCTAAGTGAGGCTGGGGAAATCGCTCTGACTGAGCTAGCTGCGATCTAATCAATCACCCTTATAGGGGAGATACGGATGCAGACAGCCCGATCAAGCGTATTTGATATTCCTGCATAGAATTTTTTATTTAATATTTTAACATATATTTTATTGTGATTGTTTGATCTAGACAGACATATGTGTATTTATTAATAATAATAATAATAATAATAAACTGTAACACTTTTCTCCACGTGAATACAAGTGTTTTGAGTGCCGGCTCCATCTTTTCACCTTTAAGGAGTTATTACTCCCAAAGCTTCTTACTGTGTGCAACTCCGTGTTGGCCTGGGCAGCTTCTCCATGCATATGCTAGAGGCCCAGATCACTATTATCCCCACAGGGCAAAGACCCGACACTTCGTGCTAGCTACTGCCCAATATCCTTGCTCAATAGTGATCTAAAATTGCTTGTGAATTGGTTTGTGACGAGTCATAAGGGCCGTATGAATACCTGCTGACTCTTAAGTATCATTCATTACGCACACCAAACTTCTACACCTGGTTCATCTCGGCACAGGCGCTGAGAAGGCCTTTGACAGGGTGGATTGGGTGTTTATAGAGAGGGCTCTTTATGCCTTTCACCTCCTGGTGAAGCTGATAGATACCATCATGGCAATGTATAGGAGCCCTAGTGGGAGAATGTTTGTAAACTGAGTCCTGTCCCCCTCTTTTGATATCAGTAAAGGGACTCGACAAGGCTGCCCTCTGTCCCTTTTTCTGTTCTTACTCACCATTGAACCTCTCTTGCAGGCATTCCGGAGAGAAACCAGGGTATATCCAACATGCTACCCATACTCAGCCTGTGTTTGCAGATGATTTATTGATAATAATAATAAACCCCACTGAGGCCTTTCCAGCTGTGCACGCCATATTGGATCACTTCAGGGACTCATCTAACTTTAAGATAAATCACAACAAATCTCAGGTATTAAATGTGACTTTAGATCCTGACACCCAAAGTATTTTGGAAAGTTGAACCCCCTTTGTCTTGGCTACCAGACATATAACTTTTTTAGGTAGCTCACTGCTGACACCTCCTCCCTCTTTTCAACTAACTATAAAGACTTCCCAGATAGAATTGCTTCTATGCTACATCCATGAGATATTCCATTCACCTCCTGGTTTGGACGCAGGTCCCTGCTTAAAGAGGACCTTTCACTCGTATACAAACTAAAAACTAACTATACCTGTGGGCAGAGCAGCGCCCAGGGGTCCCCCTGCACTTACTAGTATGCCTGGGCGCCGCTCCGTTCGCCCGGTATAGGCTCCGGTGTCTCAGCTCCGTCTGTTTTATTGAACTGATTTTTTGTAGGAGGCGTGTCCCTTGCTGCAGTGCTGACCAATCGCAGCACACAGCTCATAGACTGGCTATAAGCTGTGCGCTGCAATTGGCCAGTGCTGCAGCAAGGGACACGCCTCCTACAAAAAATCAGTCCAATACAACAGACGGAGCTGAGACACCGGAGCCTATACCGGGCGAACGGAGCGGCGCCCAGGCATACTAGTAAGTGCAGGGGGACCCCTGGGCGACGCTCTGCCCACAGGTATAGTTAGTTTTTAGTTTGTATACGAGTGAAAGGTCCTCTTTAAGACAGTGATCCTTCAGAAAATATTATATTATTTACAAGTTCTTCACATTTCTCTTCCCTGGATGAAGAAAAACAAATAAAAGGAAACAGGTAAAATGAAATAAAAACAACATTGGCACATTGAGGTAGTTGTACAACACTTCCAAGTACAGCCAGTATATATGGGAAGACTACAAAGTTCTATGTAGGTTTGTAGTATTTAGATGCAGACCAAGGGTCTCACAGCTCCAAGGGCCTACCAGGATGATGGTTAATGAAGGACAGGGTTTTCTCAAATGCACAAGTGGAATTAATGTGATGCAGGATATCAGAAATTGGAGGAATGGTTGCGCTTTTCCAGTTGGCAGTAATTGTTAGCTTTGTTGCCAAAAATAAATGTGCCAGCACCCCTCTATATTTGTTTGGAATGTCATCTAATTCCAGGTATAGTAGTGCTAGGGATGGAGAAGGAGCTATTGGGTATCCCACCAGCAGTGGAGTACCTACCATATAGACAGACCATGCAGCTGCTATGGGGTCTGTGAGGAAGGGGGGCCGGCAGTGGAGGAGAGCCCCCATCCCCTAATTCCTCCTGTCTATCTTTATAAAGCTAAAGGACCTTTGATGATGTTATCACAGGTTCTGTAAGCTAACTGCACAGTGTAAAGTGTAGTTCCCAGGTTAGAACAGTGCATCTGCCAGGACCTGTGATGACATCATCTCCAACATCACAGGTCCCGGAGGATCCAGCAAAGGAACTGAACCAAAAATGGTGTAGGTTCTAGGTTTGAAAGGTACATATGCCAGGACCTGTGATGACATCATCACAGGTGCTTCAACCACTTACAGCAAGTATTAGAAGTTCACAATCAGTTCTGGATTGATCCATACAGACTGGAATGGAGTGGTAAGAGGAGGTCCTCCACTTCTCGTCATTTACCCCTTCCCCCATGCCCTGTTTTTATTCATTGCTCACTTATGTATAATACTTCAGACAGTTACACTGACCACTACCTCATGTACCTCACACACAGTGACCATAATGTATAACTGACCACATATTTCTGTACACACTGCATCTACAGTATTATACCTTGTATGTCTCACATCAACACACTTCTCTGTATGTAGATATATATACACACACACTGCATGTATTACACAGTATTATAGATGCAATATGTACAGGTATATAGTATATATAGCAGTGTACTGATATGTAAGGAACGAGGTATAATACATAAAATGTGTACAGATATCTAATATATAATATATAAAGCTGAGTGTGTGTGTGTGTGTGTATGTATGTATGTCCACAAAGAGAAATCTGCACCATCGCATTTACAATCACGAAATTTGGCACACAGGTACATCAGGTGTCCGGGAAGGTTTTAGACCAGGTCTCAGCTCTCTAGGACGTACAGTTCCTGAGATATTCCCAAAAAATGCATTAGCCAAAAGAAGCCCGGTCACATGAAAGGGTCATCAGCCAATAGAAGCTCGCAGGTCCTCCAGCCTCCACATACACAGTTTTACTCCAGGTTTCCATAAAAACCCAGCCATTTATCTTCACTGCTGTAGGTCAGCTTTAAAGGAAATCTGTCACCAGGATAATCGATATTGAAGTAAAGCCATGGCCTAATAGCACTTAGTACCTTTTTTCCAGATGTGCCTTTGTTCTAGCAATAGATGTTTTTATCCTCTGAAAATCCAGTTTATTTAGTATGCAAATGAGCCAGTAAGGTGCCCAGAGGGGTGTCACTCTTGCAGGAAGGAGCCCAGACACACCCCCTGCCACAATGTGTCCACCCTCAAAAGACTTAAAACCCAAACCCCAGGTCACAATAGCCACACCCCTGATCTGTTTAGGCCACGCCCCCTAACCACTACTCAGCCGACGGGGAGTAAAAAAATGAAGGTAAATATCAACTTCTGTCAGCTGCAGGGTTGGGAGAGAGGGTAACTTTCTACCTGCAACTCACACTCAGACAGCAGACTGCTGCGTGCCCTGGGCCAGACGGAGGACAGGGAGTCTGAAAGCCGGACTGTCCGGCCTAAAACTGGACCTCTGGCCACCCTAGGGCAGGTTGCTCTGGAGGTCACAGTTAAGGGCATGGTCCGCTATGGAGGTCAGTGTTAAGGGGCAGATTGCTGTAAAGGCTACTGTTAAGGGGCAGGACCCCTGTGGAGGGCACTGTCAAGGGGGTGGTGTGCTGTGAAACTCACTGTTAAAGGGGAAGGCTGCTGTAAAGGTCAAAGTTAAGGGGGTGGGCTGCTGTGGAGGTCCAATTTTAAGGGACGGGGCACTGTGGGGGGGTCAGTGTTAAGAAGTGGGGGGCTGTGGAGGTCACTGTTAAGGGGGGCGGGTGCTGTAGATGTCACTGTTATAGTGGATAGTGTTGATATCTTTTAACGATGCACAAACATTAAATTAAATAGATTAACCACTTCACATCTGGGCCATTTCCCCCTTCCTGACAGAGTAATTTTTTGCAAATCTGACATGTGTCACTTTATGTGGTAATAACTTTAAAACGCTTTTCACTTATCCAGGCCATTCTGAGATTGTTTTCTCGTCACATATTGTACTTCATGACAGTGATAAAATTGAGTAAAAAAAATTCATTTTTAATTATTAAAAAATACCAAATTTACCAAAAATTTGGAAAAATTAGCAAATTAGCAAATTTCAATTTCTCTATTTTTATAATAGATAGTAATACCTCCAAAAATATTTATTACTTCACATTCCCCATATGTCTCCTTCATGCTTGGATCATTGTGTGAATGTAATTTTATTTTTGGGGACGTTAGAAGGCTTAGAAGTTTAGAAGCAAATTCAGGTCTGAAGTCACTTTGTGAGGCTTACATAATAGAAACCACCCCAAAATGACCCTATTTTAGAAACTACACCCCTCAAGGTATTCAAAACTGATTTTACAAATGTTCTTAACCCTTTAGTTGTTCCACAAGAATTAATGGAAAATGGAGATGAAATTTCAGAATTTCACTTTTTGGGCAGACTTTCCATTTTAATAATTTTTTTCCGCTAACAAAGCAAGGGCTAACAGCCAAACAAAACTCAATATTTATTTCCCTGATTCTGTAGTTTACAGAAACACTCCATAGTGGCTGTAAACTGCTGTACAGGCACACAGCATGGCTCAGAAGGAAAGGAACGCCATATGGTTTTTGGAAGGCAGATTTTGCTGGACTGGTTTTTTGACACCATATCCCATTTGAAGCCCCCCCTTATGCACCCCTAGAGTAGAAACTCCAAAAAAGTGACCCATTTAGGAAACTTCACCCCTCAAGGTATTCAAAACTGATTTTACAAACTTTGTTAACCCTTTAGGTGTTCCACAAGAATTAATGGAAAATGGAGATGAGATTTTAGAATTTCAGTTTTTTGGGCAAATTTTCAATTTAAATTCATTTTTCCAGTAACAAAGCAAGGGTTAACAGCCAAACAAAACTCAATATTTATGGCCCTGATTCTGTAGTTTACAGAAGCACCCCATATGTGGTTGTAAACTGCTGAATGGGCACATGGCAGGGCGCAGAAGGAAAGGAACGCCATGTGGTTTTTGGGAGGCAGATTTTGCTGTACTGGTATTTTGACACTATGTCACTATTTAAAGACCCCCTGATGCACCCCTAGAGTAGAAACTCCAAAAAAGTGACCCCATTTTGGAAACTGCGGGCTAATGTGGCAGTTTTGTTGGTACTATTTTAGGGTACATATGATTTTTGGTTGCTCTATTTTACACTTTTTGTGAGGCAAGGTAACAAAAAATTGCTGTTTTGGCACTGTTTTTATATTTTGCTATTTACAATGTTCATCTGATAGGTTAGATCATGTGGTCTTTTTATACATCAGGTTCTTACGGACGCAGCGATACCTAATATGTATACTTTTTTATTTATTTAGGTTTTACACAATAATATCATTTCTTGAAACAAAATAAATCATTTTAGTGTCTCCATAGTCTGAGAGCCATAGTTTTTTTTTATTTTCTGGGCGATTGTCTTAGGAAGGGTATAATTTTTGCGGGATGAGATGACAGTTTAATTGGTACTATGTTGGGGTGCATATGACTTTTTGATCTCTTGCTATTACACTTTTTGCGATGTAAGGTGAAAAAAAATGGCTTTTTGACAACATTTTTATTTTATTTTTTTACGGTGTTCCCCTGAGAGGTTAGGTCATGTGATATTTTTATAGAGCAGGTTCTTACAGACGCGGTGATACCTAATATGTATACTTTTTTATTTACTTAAGTTTTACACAACAGCATTTTTTAAACCAAAAAAATTATATTTTAGTGTCCCCATGTTCTGAGAGCCATAGTTTTTTTTATTTTTTGGTCGATCTTTTTAGGTAGGGGCTAATTTTTTGTGGGATGAGGTGACTGTTAGATTGGTACTATACGCCTTTTTGATCGCTTGGTGTTTCACTTTTAGTGATGTAAGGTGACAAAAATAGTGTTTTTTTAGCACAGTTTTTTTTTTTTTTGATTTTTGATCTGAGTGGTTAGGTCATGTGATATTTACTTAAGTTTTACACAATAATTTTACACAATTGGTGTGCAGCTGCCATCTCTGAATGTACGTTCCAGAACATCCATTCAGAGTTAAACATCCACCCATAGGACGTTTTTATCCTATGGGCGGATGTGAGGTGGTTAAATATACCCGAGCGAAGCCAGGTCCTTCAGCTAGTATAGTCTATACAGCAGTGTACTGATATGTGAGGTAAGAGGTATAATAGATGACGTGTGTACAGATATATTGTATATACAGCAGTGGACTGATATGTGAGGTACGAGCTGTAATTTATACCTCATACCTCACGTCAATACACTGCTGTATTTACTATATACCTGTACACACTTCATCTATTATACCTCATACCTCACATGTCAGTACCTGCTGTATATACTATAAATCTATACACACTACATTTATTATACCTCGTACCTCACATAACAGTTCACTGCTGTATATACTATACATCTGTACACACTGCATCTATTATACCTCGTACCTCACATATTACACTACTGTATATACTATATACCTGTACAAACTGCATATATTATACACTGTACCTCATATATCAGTACACTACGGTATATACTATATACCTGTACACACTGCATCTATTATACCTCGTACCTCACATAACAGTACACTGCTGTCTGTACTATACATCTGTACACACTGCATCTATTATACCTCTTTTGTGTGCCAGGGCTGTTTTGTAATCCCAATCCAGCCCGATGGCATAAATTATAAAACACAGCAGTAAGCATAGTTCATGGAACAAAGGGAGAGGCCTGGAATGGGTAGTGGGAGGGGCTATAAAAGGGGAATGGGGGCACAATTTAGATTCTTGCTATGGGGCCCAGTGATTTCTATGTACACCCCTGCCCACCAGTTCAGATGCTATAGAAAAGACCTCCTGCCACAGGTTATCATGCAGAGGGCAAGCCCATAGGATATGCATTAACGTGCCTTTGCCTCTTCCCTTTTCTTATTTCCTGCAATCTAAGAGTATATTTTCTTGATTTCTGTGGCATAAACCACGTCCTAGACTATCCCTCTCCCAATTAACTCAAGGGGATATAAGTGCCTCAGATATTTTTTTCTTTCTACTAGAGAGCGATGCAGGGCTTAAGAGATGCCCCGGATAGGTTGGACATATCTGCTGAACAATCTATGTCTACACTGCCTTTGCGCGCAAATTACCTCAACACCTTCCTTTATTAAGCAGTGGGAAGCAGACTGAAAAGTGACATTTACAAAACAAGAAGTGAAATATTTGCACTTTGCTTACAGAAGATGTACCCCTTCACTTTCCCACTTTGTTGGAGATGTGGCACAGAGATGGGCATCTTTTTACACATAAGGTGGACGTGCCCCCTACTGTGGATTATTTAGAAGATGTATGTTCCACTATGTCACTTCCATATGACAAGAAAGTAGGCCCCACACCTCAATTCTGTCTTTTAGGTGTGAGGGATGAGACTCCATTTTTGTGTCTGCAGCAGCCATTTTACATTGTATGACCTTTCCTCAAGTTGAGAGATCAGTGACTTCTGTGTGTGTCTGCAGACAGGGCAAGGAGTAACTTACCCCCCACCTTTGCTATTCTCGAGAAATGGAAACTGCTTGGTGTGATATATATCTACTTCCTGTATTCTGATAAATGTATGTCTCTGCAGTTAACTGACATTTACATCTTCTGTTTCATAAGCATTTTATATATATGTCTAGATGTTCCGTGATAAGTGTGTGGGTGTATAACTGGAACTGGCCCTAATGTGGTATAAGTATTTGCCTTCCATTAAAAAAAAATAGAGACTTGTTTGAATACAGCCTTGATGATTGTATTATTCAAGTCTTCCGAGTACTCGATACCTATTTGCCATAATAATTTGGAACTCAGCATAAATCAGAGTATGGGTTTTTGTCCTGACAATTCTTTGGCACCCAACGTTGGGCTTGACCAGTGGACTCTTGACCCTGCAGTTCCGGCCATGACGGAAGAAGAAATGGACTCACAGATACAATATACAGCGATGTAAGGCAAGAACTTTATTCTTACACAATATATCTGTGTTTCCCGTATCTTCAACCAGGTCCAAGGCAGCGGGTCTATTGAAGTCTTACTGACGGTCAAGCCTATTATGGTAAGAACCTATTTATGCTGAGATATGGAATTTGATTGGTCTTGGGGAACATTTAGATTGGTCATTGGTGTTGATATATATGTCTTGGTTATTGTTCTGATATAGTGAACTGTGGAGTCCTCTGAGAAAGTGTCAAGACAATATAAAGTTTTCTTATCTATAATATAGGTGATACACTAACAGGAGATCAGTGAGGAAATCGGCTATAAGGAAGCAGATAGATGGTTACTGTGGAGCCCTCTGAGAAAGTGTTAAGACAATATAGAGTTTTCCTATCTGTAATATACAGTCATGTGAAAAAATTAGGACACCCTTTGAAAGCATGTGGTTTTTTGTAACATTTTTAATAAAAGGTTATTTCATCTCCGTTTCAACAATACAGAGAGATTAAAGTAATCCAACTAAACAAAGAAAACTGAAGAAAAGTCTTTTCAAGATCTTCTGTAAATGTCATTCTACAAAAATGCCTATTCTAACTGAGGAAAAAGATAGGACACCCTCACATGTATTCCCTCTTAAATTGGCTCAGATCTCACACAGGTATATCACACCAGGTGCACATAATTAGTAGATCGTTACTCTGCATGTTGAATGAGGCTTGCCCTATTTAAACCTCAGACATTTAGTTTGGTGTGCTCCTGACTGTTGAAGTGAGAGTGAGCACCATGGTGAGAGCAAAAGAGCTGTCAGAGGACTTCAGAAAAAAGATTGTAGCAGCCTATGAGTCTGGGAAGGGATTTAAAAAGATCTCAAAAGATTTTGAAATCAGCCATTCCACTGTCCGGAAGATAGTCTACAAGTGGAGGGCTTTCAAAACAACTGCCAACATGCCCAGGACTGGTCGCCCCAGCAAGTTCACCCCAAGAGCAGACCGCAAGATGCTAAAAGAGGTCTCCAAAAACCCTAAAGTGTCATCTCGAGAACTACAGCAGGCTCTGGCTACTGTTGATGTAGAAGTACATGCCTCTACAATCAGAAAGAGACTGTACAAGTTTAACTTGCATGGGAGGTGTGCAAGGAGGAAACCTTTGCTTTCCAAGAGAAACATCGAGGCCAGACTGACATTTGCCAGAGATAAAGTTGACAAAGACCAGGACTTCTGGAATAATGTTCTTTGGACAGATGAGTCCAAAATTGAATTATTTGGACACAACAGCAGAGGACATGTTTGGCGTAAACCAAACACAGCATTCCAAGAAAAGAACCTCATACCAACTGTGAAGCATGGAGGTGGAAGTGTCATGGTTTGGGGCTGCTTTGCTGCAGCAGGACCTGGTCAGCTCACCATCATAGAATCCACGATGAATTCTACTGTGTATCAGAAGGTGCTTGAAGAACATGTGAGACCATCAGTTAGAAAATTAAAGCTGAAGCGGAACTGGACCATGCAACATGACAATGACCCAAAACATACTAGTAAATCAACCAAAGATTGGCTGAAAAAGAAGAAATGGAGAGTCCTGGAATGGCCAAGTCAAAGTCCAGATTTGAATCCCATTGAGATGCTGTGGGGTGACTTGAAAAGGGCTGTACGTGCAAGAAACCCCTCAAACATCTCACAGCTGAAAAAGTTCTGCATTGAGGAGTGGGGTAAAATTTCCTCAGACCGATGTCGAAGACTGGTAGATGGCTACAAGAACCGTCTCACTGCAGTTATTTCAGCCAAAGGAGGTAACACTCGCTATTAGGGGCAAGGGTGTCCTATCTTTTTCCTCAGTTAGAATAGGCATTTTTGTAGAATGACATTTACAGAAGATCTTGAAAAGACTTTTCTTCAGTTTTCTTTGTTTAGTTGGATTACTTTAATCTCTCTGTATTGTTGAAACGGAGATGAAATAACCTTTTATTAAAAATGTTACAAAAAACCACATGCTTTCAAAGGGTGTCCTAATTTTTTCACATGACTGTAGTTGATACACTAACAAGAAATTAGTGAGGAAGTCGGCTATAAGGAAGCAGATAGATGGTTGTTGAAATTTTGTTTCAATTAAATATTTTAGACGTCTGCTAGAGAAATTCTTAACATAGACATGGGCAATACACAAAGTATACCTGAGGGGTACAAATTAGCCAAACACATAGGCGAAGATGTGGAAGGAAAACAAGACAAGAAAAAGACAGAGAAGGTGTTACAGAAGGCGGGTATGAAACGGGTAATTTAGACTCTGAAGTTTGGGAAAGGTTCAAAAGAACACATAGTGGTTGGATAAAGGATCAGGAATGTGAGGAGGTTCAGCAGAAAAAGTGAAGAATGAGAAATGGCCAAGCGTAGCATTTGGAGGAAATATGTATTATGATACCAATGTGAAAAAGGATGACGTGGACGGACTTAAAAGACAAAAAGTGTCCAGTACCCTGGGCTCCACCGCCCTCTTATCCGATGGTCACGGGTGGTCCAGGATACTGGACATGTGGTGTTTGTGGAAATCAGGAACGTGACTGGACTGAGACATGTAGAGTTTGTGGGGCACCAAAGCCCAGACCACGGACAGGACTATACCCAGTGACTATCAGAACAAGTTTTATTCCATGACTACCAGCACCACCACCAGTTGACGGGACCGCAGACGGAGTAGACGGGGCAGACAATCGGGCTCCCCAAGCCCCACCAGTGAGAGGTCAGTATGAACACACATACTGTCATATTTACCTTGGAGTCCTAAGGATCAGATGGGACTTTTAGGCAGAATTCCTGACCCACTTACAAGACCTATGCCTGCCCACCGTATGTTACAACAGAAACAAGCCACATATAGGGTAACATGGGCTGACTTAAATGACTTAGTGGCCTTAAAAATGGGAGAATTACCATATAACCCTCTAAAAGAACAGTTACTGGCTGAAAGGGTAAAAACTGACCAGTCCTCATGGTCTGACTGGGAAAAGGCCGACGCATCGGGCATAGAATATTGCAGGATTTTTGGGCAGATGGGCCAGGACAAAGGAAGATGACAGCGCCTGTAGTTTAAAAGATGCAATACAGGGGACTAAAGAAGACGTAGTGGCATTTGAGTCTAGACTATGGACAGTGTGGACAGACATGGGTTGGGATACCACTGGACCTATGGGACAGAAGTTACTGACATCTGCTTTTATGGAGGGACAGATACCTGCCCTCCAGACAAAACTGAAGGCATGTAAGCCTGAATGGAGGGTGACAGCACTACCTCAGTTAGTTGCTGCTGCTAAGGGTTTCGAACTAGAGATGTCCACTACCAAATCCTCAAAAATCAATATGGTACAAGAACAACAGAGACCATGGTCTGGTCAACAGAGACAGACCAAACAGAGGAGGAGTGACTTCAGATGTTACAATTGTGGCAAACCTGGTCACATACGCAGAAATTGCCCATTACCCCCTCAAGAACAACAGGTGAACTCACAGAGCCAGGGATCAGTGCACACCCGTGGTCCTGTGACCTCACAATAGGAAGTTGGCAACCCCTTGTCCTTATCTGCCATGACCACGGCGACCGAAGGTTGCCGGATCGAAATACCAGTTCAGGTGGGCATTCAGCAGGTTCCCTTTTTAGTTGACACGGGGGCTGCCAAAACCGTAATTTATTTACATTATGTGAAACCATGGCAGATAAGTGGACAGCGTGTACCCGCCTCAGGGTTCATGGGGGAAGTTGTTTTTGTTCCTGAAACTATACCGATGAAGTTCAAAATCAAAGATGGTACAGTGGTGACTCAGTTGTTAGTAAAAGAAAATATCCCATTCAATTTGCTGGGTACTGATGTCCTGCAGGCACAGGGGGCTCATATTCACTTTAATGAGGATGGTACCACACATGTAGATATTGACACCCCTGATGATGTTTTAACCCGGATTCTAGCTTTACACCTGGAGCCGGACCAAACATCCTGTGTGGTACAATGGAGCAGGACCTGCAGCCAGTCCTCAACAAATTGTGGGCAAAGGGTAAAACTGATATTGGTAGATTGGATGTCACTCCTTTCATGGTTCATTTGAAACCCGGGTGCAGTCCACCTCGGGTCCGCCAGTATCCTATGAGTCACGCACAAGAACAGTCTGTCACCGAGCAGATTGAACCAACTCATCCGCTAATACTCCCCTGTTTCCGGTCAAGAAAAAGGCAATAAAAGGTCAGCCTATAACTGGTACATGTCCTAAGGGAAGTCAACAAGGTCACTGTCCTACAGACCCCGATTGTCCCCAATCCACATACCTTGTTGATGCAAGTGCCTTCAAAGGCTTCATGTTATACTGTGATTGATCTTGCAAATGAACTTTTCAGTGTTCCTATTAGAGTTGTTGCAATGGCAAAATTTTGATTCGGTTTCGATACCATAAAAAAGTATTGCGATACTCGATACCATTCGATACCACATGAAAAAAATAAAACACCCCAAAAAATTTTTTGATTTCTTTTTTTCTGTTCCTTCAACGCATAGATTTTTTAAATATTTTAATAGTTTGGACTTTTTGGACGTGGAGATATGTGATATGTTTATTTATTTATTGTTTATATATTTTATATGTAAAATTGGGAAAGGGGGTGATTTATACTTGGTGTGCTTTTTTTTTACTTTTTTTTTACAGTTTATTTATTAACTATTTCCCTCTTAGGGGCTAGAACCTGGGATCTTTTAATCCCTTGTCCTATTAACACTGGTAGAGCTCTATCAGGGTGATTAGGACTTTACACTGTCCCTGCTGCCCTGTGCTCTGTACACACAGCATCAGGGATGTTACCATGGCAGCCGATTACACTGCTGGGACTCTGATCAGAAGCTGCCACTGCCACCAATGAGGGGGAGGGGAGAGGGGGACCCTGTGGCCACTGCCACCAATGACTTTAATACTGGGGGGGTTTGAGGGGGGCGCACTGCGCCACCAACGATAATTGACTTTTAATACAGGAGGCGGGTGCCGGCAGCAGATCAGCGGCAGTTAACCCCCTCAGGGGCCGCACCTGAGGGGTTAACTGCCGCTGACCGCAGCTCCCTGTCAGAGGCAGGGTGCCGCTATGTGATTTTGCTGCCGGCACCTGCCTCCTGTATTAAAAGTTAAAGACGACCTTTCATGAGCAGGCTACATAGAGCGGCACCCAGGGATGTCCCTGCACTTACTATTATTCCTTGGCGCCGCTCCGTTCGCCCTCTGTGCTCCCATTACTGGCTCCTGCTCCGTATGCGAATTACTACTATTGAAATGATGGGCAGGAGACATCAGCTTCTCTCCTGGGCATTCCTTCTCCCTTGCTGTGATGTTCTGCGCTGCGATTGGCCAGCGCTACAGCAGGGAGAAGGAACGCCCAGGAGAGAAGCTGATGTCTCCTCCCCATCGCTCCGATAGTAGTAATTAGCATACGGAGCAGGAGATGGGGGCACAGCGGGCCGAATGGAGCGGCGCCCAGGAATAATAGTAAGTGCAGGGACATCCCTGGGACCGCTCTATGTAGCCTGGTAACCCAACAAAGTCCGGACCAATGAAAGGTCCTCCTGTCATTGGTGGCGCAGTACGCCCGCCCCTCTCTCCTCATTGGTGGCAGCAGCAGCACAGGGGGGAGGGAGAGACTGCTTCCTTCTCCCCTGTGCTGCTGAGCGCGCTCATGTTCAGAGATACTAGACTGCGCAGCAGCGCAGACCAGTATCGAAAAAATGGAAATCCTTGTATCGTATCGATACTGGGACAAAAGTATTGATTCCGCAACAACCCTAGTTCAACCCTAGTTCCTATCCGCAAGGACTGTCAAAATCTGTTTGCATTTAACTTTAAGGGTACACAGTATACCTGGACAGTATTTCCACAGAGAGCCCAGAATTCACCCGCCATGTATACTCAAGCCCTTCAGTCCGTGTTGACAGGGTGGTCAGTTCCAGATGGTATAGTCCTTTTGCAATATGTTGATGATCTGTTACTTTGTTCCCCCCAGTTATGAAACATGCAAAAATGCATCATTGTCATTGTTGATGTTTCTGGCAGAAAGTGGTTATAAATCTTCAAAGGACACGCTGCAATTTTGCCAATCCCGTGTTACTTTCCTCGGTCACTGTTCCTTGCCCGTCACCTCACCAAGGAAAGAAAACAGGCTGTAAAAGACATCACACTCCCTCGGGGGCCAAAACCCCTCAGAATGTTTTTGGGACTGGTGTCTTATTGCAGACCCTGGATTCGAAATGCATCCATGTTGATGCAGCCTTTGTACGACTGCCTGGGTACTGAACCTTTTTCTCTCAGTGACCAGGCAGAAGAGTCTTTTTACACTCTCAAATTGGCAATTTTGTCAGCACCTACACTGGACATACCCAACTATGACCAGCCTTTTAATCTATTCTGCTCAGAGCTGAGTGGCCATAGCACCTTAGTCCTGACACAGAAACATGGAGACAGGCAGCCTCCGGTTGCCTACTTTTCTGCCAGATTAGATCCTGTAGCGCGCGGCGCCCCTTACTGTGTCAGGGCGGTCGCGGCAGTGCAACTCATGGTGGAAAAAGCATCAGAAATTGTGCTTGACTACCCCCTGGTGGTAGAGACTCCTCATGACATTCAAGGAATCCTTAGTCAAGTACAGCCAAAGCACATATCAATGGCCCGTCAACTTAGATTGCAGTGCTGCCTCATTATGCCTGACTCTATTACATTCAAAATATGTACTATTCTGAATCCTGCAACAATGCTGCCCATTACTGATTCAGAAATGGGGAGGGAGGTACAGGGTCTATTTTAAATGATTTAAATGAAAATGATTCACATGACTGTGTACAATTGATGCAACAAGAAACATCTGGATATTCTCATGTACATGATCAACCTTTGTCTAATCCAGATCTTGAGTTTTTTGTAGATGGCAGCAGATACATGGGTGAGGATGGCCAATTTCATACTAGATATGCAGTGGTCACACAACATGAGGTAGTATTGGCTGAACCACTCCCTCCTCACGTGTCAGCACAAGAGGCTGAGTTAAAGGCACTAGCTGAAGCGTGTAAAATGGCAGATGGTAAACAGATGGTACAGATTCCAGGTATGGCTCACTGGCGGATCCAGGAGGGGGGCAACGGGGAAATTGCCCCCCCCCCAAGCTGCTCAGAAGTGGGGGGGGGGGCGGCGGCGGGGCACAGGGAGATGAATCTCCATAGTCACCTGTATCGCCGTCCTCAGGACAGCGATACAGATGACTGTGCTGAGGCAGGGGGGGAAGAGGCGTGTCCCTTTCCCTTCCTCTGGTAGGCTGCAGGCACTAGGCCGGCAGCCGATCAGAGGCCTGCGCAGGCGGCGCAATGACGTCATCGCGCCGCCTGAGCCGTACAGTGTGGGACACAGGCCGGAAGAGGCCTGCATTGCATCACTGCCAGCCTGATGGTGGTAAGTATGTGTTTGTTTGTTTTTTGTGTACAATACTGGTGGCTACTGGCACATAATGGGGGGCTCTGGCTAGTGGCACATAATGTGGGGCTCTAGCACATAATGTGGGGCTCTGGCACATAATGGGGGGCTCTGGCTACTTGCACATAATGGGGGGCTCTGGCTACTGGCACATAATAAGGAAGGGCTGTGGCTACTGGCACATAATGGGGGGGCTGTCATTACTGGCACATAATGGGGGGCTGTCTTTACTGGCACATAATGGGGGCTGTCATTACTGATACATAATGGGGGCTGTCATTACTGGCACATGGGGGGGGATTTTATTACTGGCACATGATGGGGGCTGTTATTACTGGCACATGATGGGATGGAGGCATTTACTGGGGGTACTATATAGGGGTATTTTATACTGGAACATTATGGGGGCACTATGGGGACATTAGCTCAACTGGGGGCATTACAAGGGGGTATTTTTTGCACTGTCACATTATAAGGAGAATTATTTCTACTGGGGGGGCATTATGGTGGGCTTTATTACTCCCCCATGGTATGAGCCCCTAGTTGCAGCACCATCCTCTCCCTGCTCTGCTATCCCTCTGCCCCTTCTCCAAATCCTTATTATAAAATCTTTCTCATTAGGATAAAACACAACATCAGCTCCACCTAGCCCCCCAGCCAAGTGTTGAAGTGGTGTCCGAGATCCCCAAGGGCCAAGCCAAGTAATTGTAAGTTTTCATGTGGAGTATGTTTATGTTATACACATATATCCTACACTGTGCCCCACAATATACAGTATACCTCTACACTGTGTAGTCTGTTCTATAAGCACCATTGTTTTGTGGTGGCAGACAGAAAATAATCTGGAAGTGCTCCTCCTGAGACCAGGCTCTGGATCCGCCACTGGTATGGCTTCAGTATTGCACATGACTATGGCCCCATCTGAAGGGCCAGAGACTTCCTCACTTAAGCAGGGCAACCAATTAAAAACAAAGATGCTGTGTTTGAACTAATGAACTCACTGTTGCTTCCAGAGGAAGTAGCCGTTGTAAAGGTAAAAGCACATACCAGGCAGGAAACTGGTGAGGCTAGGGGCAATGACAGGGCAGATCAAGCTGCCAAACAGGTGGCATTGAAGCCTTGGAACTCTGAGGTCATCCCTGTCAGCGTCCTGAAGACGCACCACATGTCTGAAGACGTGCTGGTTAAACCGTCTGCACAGGCAGATGAAAGAGAGAGAGACTCTTAGGTACAAAAAGGAGCAGCCCTGAATGAGCAAGGTCTCTAGGAGGTCTCAGGTAAAATCTGCCTCCCCAGGGCTCTCCACCCTATTATGGAACAAGAGGCCCACAGGCCCACACACCTGGCCAAAGGGCCAATGGTGGACACTGTGCTGAAGAAATGGATTGCATTAGGTTTCTCCACAACTGCCAGCAGGTTTGTACAGGGTTGCATGATCTGTGCTCTGAATAACCCAGGACAGGTAGTAAAAACACCCAAGAAACACACACCCAGGCCATTTTACCCGTTTCAGAGATTGCAGATAGATTATATACAACTACCAAAAGTGGGAGTATACAAATATGTGCTTGTGTGTGTTGATCTCTTTTCAGGATGGTCAGAAGCCTACACAGTATCGGCTGAAAATGCTAAGAATACAGCTAAGAAATTGGTCAGTGAACTTGTTAGTAGGTATGGGGTTCCAAAGGTCATATAATCAGACAGAGGAAGCCATTTCACTGGGGAGGTGATGAGGGAGATAATGGGAGCTCTGGGAGTCACTCAGGCTTTCCACATAGCCTATCACCCCCAAAGCAGCGGCCGTGTCGAAAGATTGAATGGCACGATAAAACTAAAAATCCAGAAGACCATGAGAGACACTGGAAGGCCCTGGACAGAGTGCCTCCCACTGGCCCTGACTCCATCAGCACCACCCCTGGAAAAAGTTCTGGTTTATCCCCTTTTGAGATATTATTTGGATCTGTGCCCAGACTAGGACTGTTTTTTCCTCAACAGTTGCAGCTCCAGACTGAACTCATGGTCAGTTACATGAAGGCCCTCACCCGCAGGTTGGAGCACAATCATAAACAAGTGTTTGCTTCCATTCCAGATACAGACTCAGTGGAAGGGACACACTCCCTGGTGCCTGGTGGTTGGGTTGTCATAAAAAGGCACGTGAGAAAGACATTTGAGCCCAGATTTAATGGTCCTTTACAAGTTTTACTAAAGACTGAGACTGCTGTAAAAGTTGAAGGAAGGACGAATTGGGTCCACGCTTCTCACTGCAAGAAAGTTTTGGAACCACAGGATGAGGGTCTTTCTGTTGGCAGTGGCTCTGACCTTGAGCGTGTCAGCAGCGTTTCGTCCACTGAATGATGAATGGGACAATGCTTTGATACGGCACCATCAGTTGCTGTTTGAAGGATAATCTTGCCTACACCTTTGTACAACATGCGATATGAGATACGGCTATATCACCACCTGCTTGCAGATACCTCTCCGTCAGTAGCACAGTGGTTAATTAGATATGATCATATCTATAAAGTAGAACTTGCGCATTGGGAACAGGACACACCACATATCTTTGCTCACATCTGGAACCCCTGGAAAAACAACAGAAACTTCACATCATTATGAGGGGCTTCTGTAGATCCTCTTGTGAACTCGCACAGTAATCAAGGCAATGCTCTATATCTTGTATGATTATTTAAGATAGAGTGATTATACCTGTAGTGCCTACCATTTGGATTACCCTCCCCCCCCCCTCCTTAACTTCCTTTCCTCCCCTCTATCCCCCTCCTCCTTTTTCTATTCTAGGTCAGTGGACCTATGTATTGTTATTTTCCAGTATGTTTTATGTCTGCAGTTTTTATAACTAAAAATTTGGAACTATGTATATTGACGAATTTGTACACTTATGGACGCTTTTACACAGATGATGTTTTCATCCCTTATTCTGTACGGATTCTGTGCTGATTTTCTTTAATAAAATGTATTAAAGATTAAAAAAAATACAACTTATCCCGAAAACAATAAGCCCTCATATGGATATAGGAACGTAAAATAAAAAAAAAGTTATGGCTATTGAAATGTGGGCAGGAAAAAATGGAAATGCAAAAATTAAAATGGGTCTGGTCTTTAAGGGGTTAACCTAATATGATTTACATTGCTTTTGTTGCTCACAGTCCAGTCTTCACTGTGAAACATGTCAAACAACAATCTCTTGTATTCCCTTACACAAAGTAACACAAGTATGTGCTCTGCATACAAATGATCCCTCCTAGATTATAGCTTGGATTTTTTGCATGTCACCGCTCAGTGCTAGAATTAGTCACCTCTTCTCTACTCTGCGGCCCTCAGACTGTGAGACAACAGTACTGAGCCCTCACTACGGGCAAAGTTTGAATTTCGTAGTCTTAGCACCGGCTAAATCACCCAACCAAAAAAAAGCATTGTCCATCAACCTTCTGATCAAGCAAACTCCGTGGCTTCTCTGGAGTTCCAATGCAGTTCAGACAGTTCTTTTGATTGAGACATCTTCAGAATCTTTTTACCTCCTTTTCTTTAAAGGGTTTCTGTCACCAGAATTAACCCTATTAAACTGGCTGACATTAGCGATGTGCTAATGTCAGCAGACCCTAACTCTCCTAATCTGATGCTTATGGATGCTCCCGTTACTGCACAATTTAAACTTTGATGCCTCTAGGATGAGGGAGGGCGTTGCTCCTGCTCCTAGAGGCTCCGTTCGCCTACCTCAAGTCACGCCCTGCCGTCCTTGATTGACAGGGCCAGCGTTCATCTTCTCCTGCTGGACCTGTGTGCTGGATAAATCTCGCGCCTGCGCGGTCCCAGCACACAGGGCCGGCAGGAGGAGACGAACACTGCCTGGCCCTGTCAATCAAAAAAACATTGTGAGCTTTACCGTGATTCGCTGTGTCTGAAAAGGGACAAATCTGCTCTAGAAAAATGCACCAATAATTGACATGCTGCAGATTTCAAAATCTGCACAGCAGGTAAATTTTCGCACCTAAGAAAAATTTGATTAAAACATTTGTCTAATCTCAAACACTTTGCTGGTACTGTATAAGGCTACATGCACACGACCGTCTGTGTTTTGCGGTCCGCCAAAAAACCAAACTATGACATCCATATACCATCCATAGCAGAGAAAAAAATTAAAAATATATTTTTCATCAGACCTTAGATCAGACTCCTAAATCAGATCCCCAATCCTCATCTGACCTAAAATAAAATCCCCAAACCTCATCAGACCTCCAAATAAGACCCCCACTGCTCGGATCAGACAACACAAATCAGACTCCCAGTGTCAGACCCTCAGTTCTCAGATCTCCCCCTTCTCAGATCTGACCCCCTATGCACAGACCTAACCAACCCATGCTCAAACAAGACCCCCCATGCTCAAATCTGGACCCCCATGCTCAAATCTGAACCCCCATGCTCAGATATGACCCCCATGCTCAGACCTGACCAACCCATGCTCCAACAAGACCCCCAATGCTCAGATCTGAATCCCCATGCTCAGATCTGAATCCCCATGCTCAGACCTCCCCCCCCATGCTCAGATCTGAATCCCCATGCTCAAATCCTTCCCCCATGCTCAAATCCTTCCCCCCATGCTCAAATCCTTCCCCCATGCTCAAATCCTCCCCCCATGCTCAAATCCTCCCCCCCATGCTCAAATCCCCCCCATGCTCAAATCCTCCCCCCATGCTCACATCCTCCTCCCCTCATGGCTCAGATCTGATCCCCATGGCTCAGATCTGACCCCCATGGCTCAGATCGACCCCCATGGCTCAGATCGACCCCCATGGCTCAGATCAGGACCCCCATGGCTCAGATCTGACCCCCATGGCTCAGATCATGACCCCCATGGCTCAGATCAGATCAGACCCCCATGCTCAGATCAGAACCTCGCATGCATAGATTAGAGCCCCATGCTCAGTTCTATAATTAATAAAAAATCTTGATCAGGCACTGGGCTCCTGCTCGGGCACCTGCTACTCTGCAGGTCTGACACGCTCTCCACTGTGACCTGATGAGCACAACGGCAGGTCATAGTCCGTGTCTCCACATACTACGTTCTCACACTGTGTGCATCAGGACGTAGTGGAGAGTGAGCTGGAGCTGCAAAGTAGCAACAGTGCCTGATCAGGAAAAGAGATCTGAGCCTGGGGTAGAGAGTGAGCTGCCTGACTGCTTCCCGGCTCCACAGCTAGAGCCGCACTTGAAGAAGCAAAGAGCCACGGGTTGGCCACCCCTGATATAGACAATAGGGCTGTGATTGCATAAGAAATATACCTTTCTGTATCAGAGGTTTTTGATGAAAATGTAAATATAAATATGCATCTCTTCTTCCTGAATTTAGTATTACTTCCTGATCACTTAATGCTTAATAGCCTTAACCCTTTGGCTACCGGAGGTTTTTTTGTTTTTGCATTTTCATTTTTCTTGCCTATTTTCCGTGAGCCATAACTTTTTTATTTTTCTGGTCACATAGCTGTATGAGGGCTTATTTTTTTGCGGGACAAGTTGTGTTTTCTAATGCCACCATTAATTATGACATAAAATGTTGTGGGAAGCAGTAAAAAAATTCCAAATGGGGTGGAATAAAAAAAATTAAAACGCAATCTCTCAACCATTTTAAGGGTTTTGTTTTACAGCAAAACTGACCAATGCCCTTCATTCTCTGGGTCAGTACGATTACAACGATACCCCATATGTATAGCTGTAAAGAATAAATCAAGGCAACTGGACGTACTGTAGATTTTTTTGAAAACTTTTCACTCGTTCTTCCAACGAGCTTTCTCAATTCTGAGTGACTGTACAAAAATTATATGGGAATAAATATGTAACTGAATCAACATCTGGTAATTATACCCAGCATGGGGTCAGAGGTCATTATACCCAGCATGGGGTCAAAGGTGTTGATTCTATTATCCTAATTGGAGTCAGTAGGTGATAATGACCTCCCAGAAAAAGTTGTCAAGACAGCATTGTATCTGGCAGACAATAGATGTCTAACATCCCCGCCTCTATTCAAGCTTGGCTTCTCCATTGTTACGTAGATGGTCTCCTTCACACCTCGTTTGTACCAATCGGCCTCCTTATCCAAAACACGTACTTGACTGTCTTCCAAGGTGTGACCTGTTTCTTTTTAGATGTAAGTACACGGCTGAATCTTGACCAGAGGTTTTGGCTCTTCTATGCTGAGCCATACGCTGATGTAGTTGTTGTTTTGTTTCGCCGATATACAGTTCTGAGCATTCCTCATTGCACTGGACTGCGTACACAATGTTGTCCATCTTGTGTTTAGGCGTTGGGTCTTTAGGGTGAACCAGCTGTTGCCTCAGTGTGTTGCTGGGTTTAAAGCAGACAGGGATGTGATGTATAGGTTCTTTATGTCTAATTAGTGTAAAAAGAAATGTAAACTTTGAGAATTTCTTTTTTTTATATCACCATATTTTGACCCCCATAACTCTACTGAGCTGTTCAGGGTGTAATTTTTTGCGTAACAATCTGTACTTTTAATTGATACTATTTTGGAGTATGCGTGACTTTTTGATTACATTTCATGAAATTTTTTGGGGTAAGAGAAGCAATGAAAAAATGGCAAATCGGCCATTTTTACCCTTTTTTCCATTACGCCATTCGCCGTATTGGATTTTTTTTTCTATTTTAATGGCATAGGGCATTTGCGATCGTGGTGATACCCATGATGTTTATATTTATTGTTATTTAGGTATTTATTTTTTAATTATATGGAAAGGGGGGTAATTTAAACTTTTATATATTTTTTATATTTAAAAAAAAAAAATTGTGATAATTATTTGCCTCATATATGAGCTTATTACATTTTTATTTTTATTTTTTTTCATTTTGGTTTATCAGGAATTTATTATTAGCTTCTTTTGCTCACTTTTGCTAATTTCTTATTCTGGCCTGCCATCTGGTAGCCAAAATAAGAATTGCAGTTTGAATACTGTTAGCCTACTCAGTAAGGCTACCAGTATTTAGCGCAACTACCTATGCCCGGATTGGACAGTTGATCACGGCATCTAAAACATTTAATTACCGCTATCGGCATTATTGCTGGTCACGGTAATTAGCCGCAGGTCTCTGCTGTATGAAACAGCAGAGATCTGCCGGCCATGACGCCCGCTGCACGTGCGAGCAGGTGTCATGTTTACACATCGCACCAGCGCCATACATGTACGGCGCTAGTAGCCTAAGGGTTAAACCTTGCCTTTCCTTCACTGGGTTCCTAGGTTCGAGTCTGACCAAAGACAACATCTACATGGACAGTGGTATACTTCCAATAGCGGTAGATCACCCAGCTACTATGGGCCCCATGGCAATGGACGTAAGACCCCACTCCCTAATTACATTTAACACAGGCTGCCATCCAGAGTCCCTGTCATCCATGCAGTCCAGCAGCTTAGAAAGCTAAATGACCTGTGATGACATAATCACAGGTCCTGCACAATCTAGTAAAGGAACTTCACAGAGAATGGAAGGTGTAGATACCAATACCTGTGATGACAGCATCACAGGTCCTTCAACCCCTGACAGCATGAACAAGAACTGCAATAGAAGGTCTCCACTGAGACTAGAATGGAGTGACTAAAAGAAAGTCCTCCAATTTTCTCTTCATGTGCCCCCATTCCCGTTTTTAACTCAGAAGTAGTGCCTCATTGATTCTCATACCTTAGAAGTGTCAACGTATACATTATAACTGATAGGTACCACATACCTCACTCATATATAGACAACTACAACCACTGATAACTCTGTCACAGAGGGAACAAGTGAACCCTAAATTTCACCCGCACCTCTGCCCCTGCCATCTTGCATGACCGCCCTAAGTGGTGAACCACAACTAGTTGATGGTCCCTGCTTACTTACGTGCTGGGGCTTACCAGGGAAAAGCAGATAGAAAAAAACATTAAACAAAGCGATGGTTAGGCACACAAATTCTGAGAAAAACCCAGAACAAAAGTACCACTTCAAAACCAAGCCAAATGAAGCCAAATCAGAAGGCACATCACTAAACAATACCAAGCCAGGGTCATACATCAGCTGTCAAATCCAGGTCCAAATACTTCAGGTAGAAGTGAGTCCAAGAACCATGCTAGGGTCAAACCAGGAGATGCAGAAAAGCCAAATCAGAATTCAAGAATCAGGGTCAAAAGGAGTAGCCAAATTCAGAAGTCAGGAGGAGGTCAGAACAATCCACAATCCAAAGTGCTAGTGAGGTATATAAAACCATTCACAGGCAATCTGTGACCAGCCGATTGCCTGTTTAAATACCCCGCACTTCCTGGTAACGAGATGTACTGCCTGGTCACATGACACACCCGACATCATGGGACCAATGATGTTAGAACACCTGACGTGGGCAATCAGACTGTCTCCCTGGCAACCAGATGCCAACAGGTACACGGAGAAAAGCATCTGCTTGCACTAGTAGTGACAGTACTCCCCCTTTTAGGAAGGGCCTCCAGACACCTATGCCACGGAGCAGGTTTACCTGTGTACATGTGATGAAATTTCCTGACTAGTTCTTTCGCATGAATGTCTCTAGCCGGCACCCAATACCTTTCCTCTGAACCAGACAAAACGCTGCTTGCAGACTCTGGTAACTGAAGACTATAGGAAACAGGATTAATAATCTCAATTATTTCATACAATGAACAGGGGAGGAAATTTTCCAGAAGGAATGTCTTGCCCCCACTTCACATACCCCCGGGGTCTATGTGGAGCTCAACAGGCAGTTGACCTGGTGCAGCGTATCAAGGATACCAGGATAGTCCATAATAAAACAGCATCTCAGAGACCCACATGAATTAGGGTAAACTCTGGGCACATCACTTTGAAGTTTAATATTGCACGTAAAAAGTCACAGCACACAAAGTTTAAAATGGTTTAAAATGGCATATAAAATAAGTGCTGTAATGTCCCTTAATCAACCTGAAAAGGCACAACTTGGTTTTAGTCAACATAGGGATGGGCCCACAAAATGGTATTGGGTGGCAATTGAAGCATGAATAGACCCCTAACTGGTATAGGCCCCATAGGCCTAGGGGTGAATGCCGCAGGAGGCCTTAATGCCTCAAAAGAATCACTGGACCTGGGTGTAAGTACGGCCGGTGGCTCCATGGGTCCAGGTGACATCACGGCAGGAGGCTCCAGGTGTCTAGGTGGCGTTGGCTTTAAGCGATGGCTCCTGACATAGGTGAGGCTCTCCGGTGCCGCGACAGCAGGTTTAGTAGTAGGGGTAGCCCAGCAGGCCGGGACAGGGACTCGGACGATAGGCTCAGGGGCATCTGAGTCCTTGGGTAAGTCCACTGTATTTAGCGGCGCAGCTACTGGTCGGGATGCCGCAAGATGGCGCAGGTCTTTTAGGTGTATCTCTAGTTTGGCAATCTGCTCCTCCAGACCTTCAGGTGTCGCGTCGTCGTAGACATCTGGCACGTTCTCGGCAGGCTCGGGTAAGGGACCTGGATGCTCTGGTACGGTCGCCGCAGGTTCCGGCGCCGGATTCAAATTTTCCCCTTTCCTTAGGGCATCGAGGGCTTCTTGGAACTCCTTCAGGTTCTCCAACATGGTAAGTTCCATACTCTGGACGGCAGGCGCGGCCATTAACTTAGTGCCATCCTCTCCTTTCAACACGCTCGATCCTTCCCTGAAGAGCGACAGGGCGGCACCCAGTATCTCGCCTGCGACCTCCCACTGCTCCGGGAGGCCACCCCCCGGGTACTCCAACATGGGGAGACGGAGTCGATTTCGGCAGACATGCAAATTCGTAGACAGGGCGGTGGCGCGGACATAGTCTTTCCCGCACTTTTTAGCAGAAGGCGCCAATTTTCCCCGCCAATTGCAACACAGAGATGGCGCAGCAAACAAATCCAGTCAGTCTTTAAGCGGCCATCTTTAAGCACATCGCTGTCTATTCACTGACAGCAAGCGGTGGCTAAATAAGCAGCAAAACAGTCCATGCAATATACAGGTCCTTCTAAAACAAATTGCATATTGTGATAAAGTTCATTATTTTCTGTAATGTACTGATAAACATTAGACTTTCATATATTTTAGATTCATTACACACAACTGAAGTAGTTCAAGCCTTTTATTGTTTTAATATTGATGATTTTGGCATACAGCTCATGAAAACCCAAAATTCCTATCTAAAAAAATTAGCATATTTCATCCGACCAATAAAAGAAAAGTGTTTTTAATACAAAAAAAGTCAACCTTCAAATAATTATGTTCAGTTATGCACTCAATACTTGGTCGGGAATCCTTTTGCAGAAATGACTGCTTCAATGCGGCGTGGCATGGAGGCAATCAGCCTGTGGCACTGCTGAGGTGTTATGGAGGCCCAGGATGCTTCGATAGCGGCCTTAAGCTCATCCAGTGTTGGGTCTTGCGTCTCAACTTTCTCTTCCCAATATCCCACAGATTCTCTATGGGGTTCAGGTCAGGAGAGTTGGCAGGCCAATTGAGCACAGTAATACCATGGTCAGTAAACCATTTACCAGTGGTTTTGGCACTGTGAGCAGGTGCCAGGTCGTGCTGAAAAATGAAATCTTCATCTCCATAAAGCTTTTCAGCAGATGGAAGCATGAAGTGCTCCAAAATCTCCTGGTAGCTAGCTGCATTGACCCTGCCCTTGATAAAACACAGTGGGCCAACACCAGCAGCTGATATGGCACCCCAGACCATCACTGACTGTGGGTACTTGACACTGGACTTCAGGCATTTTGGCATTTCCCTCTCCACAGTCTTCCTCCAGACTCTGGCACCTTGATTTCGGAATGACATGCAAAATTTGCTTTCATCCGAAAAAAGTACTTTGGACCACTGAGCAACAGTCCAGTGCTGCTTCTCTGTAGCCCAGGTCAGGCGCTTCTGCCGCTGTTTCTGGTTCAAAAGTGGCTTGACCTGGGGAATGCGGCACCTGTAGCCCATTTCCTGCACACGCCTGTACATGGTGGCTCTGGATGTTTCTACTCCAGACTCAGTCCACTGCTTCCGCAGGTCCCCCAAGGTCTGGAATCGGTCCTTCTCCACAATCTTCCTCAGGGTACGGTCACCTCTTCTCGTTGTGCAGCGTTTTCTGCCACACTTTTTCCTTCCCACAGACTTCCCACTGAGGTGCCTTGATACAGCACTCTGGGAACAGCCTATTCGTTCAGAAATTTCTTTCTGTGTCTTACCCTCCTGCTTGAGGGTGTCAATGATGGCCTTCTGGACAGCAGTCAGGTCGGCAGTCCTACCCATGATTGCGGTTTTGAGTAATGAACCAGGCTGGGAGTTTTTAAAAGCCTCAGGAATCTTTTGCAGGTGTTTAGAGTTAATTAGTTGATTCAGATGATTAGGTTAATAGCTCGTTTAGAGAACCTTTTCATGATATGCAAATTTTTTTAGATAGGAATTTGGGTTTTCATGAGCTGTATGCCAAAATCATCAATATTAAAACAATAAAAGGCTTGAACTACTTCAGTTGTGTGTAATGAATCTAAAATATATGAAAGTCTAATGTTTATCAGTACATTACAGAAAATAATGAACTTTATCACAATATGCAATTTTTTTTAGAAGGACCTGTAATCTTCACACTGCAAATTATTACAGTTGTTTGCCCCAGCAATTTTTCAATAAACAAGTAGGGCTTAGTCACTTTAAGGGCAAATAATGGCACACAGTTTTAATTCCACAATGGCGCAGGAATAATCCGTAAATCCTGTTTGTGACGCCAATTTATGCAGCACGCCAGACCTGCAGGGTATTGCGATTGTGAGGTCACGGTTTAATGGGCAAGCGAGGGTTACTCACAGTTTGGTAGAAGAACCCTGAGTAGGCATGCGGCAATGAAGGAGAGGCTGGCACAGGAGTCCTCTGGGGCACACTCTGTATATAGGGACCAGGCCTGATGGTGGATGAGGTGCCCTGGATGTTGCAGGTGTTTAATGTGCCTGGGGCAAGGTCCCTTTAAGAATCGTGATGCCAGTGCCTGTAACGGTATACAGTTGGATGGCAATACAGTTCCTTACATCAAGTGCTATTCACAAGCAGGCTTACATCAACAATGGCAGGTATATTCCTTGCAAGATACTCGGAGGGTAATAATCACATACACTCAGATCAGGTTGTACCGTCTCCTCAGATATAGAGTACACTGTTCCTAGAACTCCTGTCTGGTTTCTATCCCAAGGCCCGGATGCCCAAATGCTGGATTTTATCCTTGGCAAATAATATTCCTCCCGTATTTATCCTTGCTCTATATTTATGACTCTTCTTCCCTTCAGCTTACTTGAGTTTAGCTGGAACTCTGTCTCTCCTTGGCATGTGGGAACTGCAGGTTTCTCCCAGGAGGCACATCTCTTCTACTGGGGTGAATCTTCTGAGCTGACATAGACTCAGGGAAACTTCAGGCAGGCTGTACTTCTTCACTAGCCTCCTGGTGGCAACTAGAAGCCTGGACTGTCTAGCTGCATGTCAGGAGGAGGCCCTCAGCATATCTCTGGCTGGTGCCTTCTCACTTCTGTCTTCACAGACTCCTGACTACAGACCGACTCCTCCCTGTCTGGCCTGAACATTTATACTAGGGGCTCTATATCTCCCTCTAGTGTCTAGGATGCTACACTACACCCCAATAGGCCTGCTATACATATCACAGGGGAACAATACATATAAAAGCATATAGAAAATACATTAAAATGGACCGTTAAATATACTGCAACTGTCCCTTAGGAGTAGGAGGACAATGTGGCCCAATTGACCCTTGTGTAGTGCCCACCTTTACCTAGTGGGACACTACACTAATACAATATGAACAGTGTATGGCAATCCACACATAGTAAAGAACCATAATGGCTGACTATGTGGCTAGGCCGAGCTGCACAATAACACAGTGATAAATTACAACTCCATATAACAGGGTCAGAACTGTCCTAACAGTGCTCTTATGGCTGCTGATAGCCAGAAATACAACCTATCCAGCAGCTTACCAGCAATACTCCAACAAAGGGAGGGACTAGAAAGCACAGGTCCTCCTTCTGTGCAGACATGGAGATGACCGCACTCCTTCTTCTCAGAGTGCATTTAATTTTTTAGGGGGCAGAGAAATAAAGGAATTAAACAATAGGCAATTACCAATTGCCACTAGATGGCACCCTATGTCTATAGATAGTACACTCCCCATCTGACGTCAATCGGTACCACCATCAGGGTCCCCAGATGAAAACATTAGAATAAGTTCTGTTACTGTTCTAAGGAATAGTTTGGTCTTTTTCTGATTATGAACCTTGACCTCAATTTTGCGTATGTTCCCATCCTCACTTGGGAATGTTTTGGTGACAAGACATAAATGTATGATGTCACCAGTTCTGAGATTTGGTTTGGTGGTTTGCCACCTTTTACTGGGTTGTAGTGTGGAGATGTATTGCTCCCTCCACCTGTCCCTAAAGGCACTGGAGAGGATTTGTCTCCATTGGCATTTGTAAAGGTCAAATTCTCCAACAGGAGCATCAACAGTGTCAGTCCTCTGAGTAAGCAACATTGCAGGCTTAAGAGTCACTGGATCTTCAGGATCACTTGATAGTACATTTTGGGGCGTGCATCTTATGAGGTGTGGTAAGCTGAATGCTGGGGGTTCCTGTTTGGGCTAAAAGGACTGCAGGGGTATGTATTTGAGGATTTGGTGCCCTTGGGTCGGTGAGTGCGGCCAAGGGTAAGGTTGGGAATACAAGTGGAGGTGCCAAATGAAGAATGTAGTTTGCTTGGGTTGCCTTTTAGGATCCTTCCACAATATCAGAGGTTATAAAGTTTAGTAGGTTTGCCAATGTTGGACTAGAATGTTATGGCACTTTAAGATAAGTTGTTATTATTAATATATTTTATAAGGATTTATTTTGTTAATAAACTCGGCTGCTACTGCCTTACACACTATCTAGACAGACTTTTTCTATGATGTTATCCATCCTAGTTCGAGTTTCTGGGCATATGGAGCATTTTGAGGACCATTAATTTGTAGACTCTAAAGATATTTCTCCCAAAGATTATTTAAGCTTGAGGATCTAATTCTGGTATCAGCTGAGCTATATGCTTAAAATGGGGGTGGTATTTTGCAGCGTCTTCTATCAGGATTTCATACCTGTTATCAGAGCTCTAGTTACATTTGATTATTCGTAGGTAAAGGCAAGCATGTGTGACCATCTATGCACCCAACTTGGTAACCATTAGGTCTCCTCCCTGCTGTCTCAACAGTGCCTGCACAACTCTTTAGGGAGAAAGGAGAATTGGGTCATTTTAATGTTGAAATTTTTTAAGAGGGCAGATCTGGCTAGAGACTTGTTACTGTCACTGCTTGGAGGTTGTTTGCCATGACATTTTCGCCACGCAGGCTGGTTGCCGGTGGCAACGTATGTCTGTTTATGCATGTGTGTAAGTTTTCCCTTTAAGGCTGTTTCCCTTCCCTTCTGGTGAGCACGGGGTTAAGGTGTATGCTAGGTGGAGCTGGGTGTGGCCTCTTGGCTCTTATAGTCTTGGTGTTGAGAGCCTGAGGTGAGATTCACTTCAGCCTTTATTTGGGCTGCATGCAATGCTCCTTTCTGGGCATTTCCAGCTGCCCTGTCCTTGAGGGCCACCTTGTGGGATATTGAGGTCCTTGCCTATGTCTACCCTTCCCCATTGTTGTTATGTGTGGTGCTGCACTTATGGGTTGATGTTTGTCTAGTTATTTGTTCCATGTGTGGTTTGTCTATGGTGTGGATGATTCCGCATGGTTGCTAGACATGTCCTGTTTGTTGTACCTCCGGAAGGGGGTCCCTGGGGTTCCCCAGAGGGGGAACTACAAGAAAAGTTAAAGGGTACGGATAGAAGTTAGGGCCAGTAGCAGGGTTTTATAGGTGGTGACCCTTTTCCTTCCTTAGCGATGAGGCCTAGAGTTTTTCCTCTTCATTCTTGTTGTCTTTTGGGGTTCTCCCCTACTACATACGTGACTCTATCCAGAGACTATACCGCCACTAGACTATCTGTGCAGCTATGGATACTATTTCTGCACTGGTCGAACAGCTGCAGAATCTGACTTTGGAGGCAGCAGACCTCCGCGCGATGGTCTTGCAGATTCAGAGTCCACTGGTTCCGGTGGTGGGTCCCAGGCCTGAACCGAAGGTGGCTCTCCTGGACAGGTTTTCTGAGGGTAGTGACTATTTTATCTGGTTCAGGCTGCGTCCATACTCTTCTGGGGATGAGTGTCAACGTGTGGGTATGATTATTTTGCTGCTTAAAGAGGACGCCCAAGTTACGGGGTTTGCGTCAGGGAGGACGTTCCGCGGAGCCCTTTTTCTCTGAATTTAGGAGATGGGCTACCGATACAGAGTGGAACGATCCTGCTCTCCGTAGCTAATTTTGTCAGGGTCTCTCTGAGAGACTGCAGGACGCGTTGACCTTTCATAAAAATCCTGAGTCATTGGAAGAAGCTATGTCCCTTGCTGTATGTCTTGATAGACGCCTGAGGGAGAGATCTAGGGGTCCTCACCTTCAGGACAAATGTAGCTGGTTCCTACACTGCCCTGGAAATGTGGACTTGGATAAGTCCGAGAGAGGCGGTATATTAGTGATAGGAACCCATCTGCGGAAGCCACCTTGACGCCTGGTAGATGGGCCTGACACAAGTTTGATCAAAATGTGCGCTAAGAGCTTCCACTGATCCATTTATAGTAGGTATAGTACTATTTGAATTTAGAATGATCCCCATTTCTCAGCTTTATTGTTTGTATGTGTGTGAAGCCATTGTTATTATTTTTTATTAACCATATTTTCTTTATGGATATGCACCTATAACTATAAATAAGAATGTGCTAGTCTAAATCTTTCTGTAGTGTTTATTGAGGGTAGCACCTCTTTTAGACTGAGCGAACGCCCATCTGCCTGGGGCTTCTGAGAAAAGTACAAATGTAGCTGGTTTTTACACTGCCCTGGAAATGTGGACTCGGATAAGTCCAAGAGAGGCGGTATATACTGGGCCCGAAACAAGTTTGATCAAAATGTGCGCTAAGAGCTTCCATTGATCCATTTATAGTAGGTATAATACTATTTGAATTTAGAATGATCCCCATTTCTCAGCTTTATTGTTTGTATGTGTGTTCAGCCATTATTATTATTTGCAATTGACTCAGCACCTCTAACCCAAAAATGCCTGTCGCAGGTAGTGAATGACATTCATTTAAGAGTGGGCGATTTTCATCAGGAATCTATCTCCTGTTATGTGTTGGAGGCTCTGCCTGCTCCGTTCGTGTTGGGTCTAACATGGTTAAGCTTCATTTGGTTTTTGAAGAGCTGGAGTGTGGTTCTTGTTGAAGTCCTGTTCATCCATCATCCTCAGAAGTTAAGTGTTCCGCTTGTTGTGTTTTGTATCCCCCCCTTGTTGTTTACTAGGCCTCAGCGAGATGCTGGTTCCTTCACCAGGGAAGGAACGGGTTGTCTCTGCCCTGTCATTACCTTTAGGGCATTTGAGGGTCACCAGGGTTTTCCAGGTTCCTGTGTATGGACATCTCTACCATCGAGAGGTGCCCATACGGATAGGAGTTAGGGCCAGGAGCAGGGTTTTATAGGTGGTGACCCTTTTCTTTCCCTAGCAGTGAGGCCTAGCGCTTTTCCTCTTCCTTCCTGTTGTCTTTTGGTGTTCTCCCCTACTACATCCGTGACAGTTACTTTGGTCATCTAGAACAGTATAGACTATGACAGCTTTGTCTCGGTAGACTTTTACAAGGCAGATTTTTGACCAGGACCTGCCACCTGTGAGTCCTTTGCAGACCTTAGTATATTGAGAACTAACTGCTGGTATATCTGTACCAGTGTTCCTTTCCTCTCCGGCCTGCCTAAGTTCCCTACGTTTTTGGTAGCCCTTACTAGCTATTTTAGGGAAATCCTCAATTCTTTTGAATAATGCATTTTCTATAACTTCTGCTGAGCCATAACATTCATCAAGTCTATCACAGATCATCTTAAGGCCTGTTTCTCGATAGTTGATGCTGTCTATGGAAAAGTAGCAGCAAACAGAAAGGGAGACAGCACATGCGCACTGCGCATGCAGCCTCATGCAGCTGATCGGCGGGGGTGCTGGGTGTCAGACCCCCACCGATCTGAAATTGATGACCTATCCTTAGGATAGGCCATCAATATTAAGTAGAGCAATGGAGCGGGGCGGCTTGACTTAGGGGGAAGTTAGAAAGCACAGAAGGGTTAATATGCTTAGGCTAAGGTTCAGGGTCTGATTGGTTGTACGGGGGGTTGGTCAGTTGCGGGGTTTGGCAGGCTATATATAAACTAGTGGGGAGGGGTGTGTCTATTCAGTGCAGTGGGTACCTGGATAGTTGTAGCATGGCATCCCTGGAGCAGTTGTTGGCAGCAGTTAGGGCGGCAGCGGAGCAGCATGGGACCGAGTGGCTGGAGAGGTCCTTGCAGATAGCGGGAGGCGAGCCTGAGGTGTCTTAAGTAAAGGTTGGTAGGGTGCGCGCCAGGAAGTCCATTCCTCCTGAGCATTTGAGCCCCAATGTGACCCCCAGGATACGGAGGCGCTTAAGGAGCCCCAGCAGGGACCCTTCACTGTGAGCGGCGGGGTCTGGCCTCTCTTCAGCACGCCGCCGCAGTGGAAGTAATACAGGTGCGCGCACTGATCCCACAAGAAGGGGATGGGTATCCTCCTATTCTGCTTCCCCTTGTCAAACGGGGGGTGGGAGGAGAACGCTGTTCTCCTTACTGGATGCCCGTACTAAGGAGTGAGCCAGCGGCGGTGAGATGTGTGAAGAGGCAGGCGCAGGAGAAGACAGGAGCCCCGGTGTGGAAGCTGCCCTCTAGTGGTTAGAGGGGGAACTGCAGGCAGGGATGCTGCAGGGAAAAAGATCCAGCACTGCGACCTTGCACTGGGGGTTGGCAGCTTGCCAGGACAGTGGCATCAAGGGAAGCAGGTTTAGTCCCGCCCAGTGGGCGGTTACTAGTGGAGGAGATCGCAATGTGTGCAGTAAAGGCTCCTGGTACTAGTGACAGGGAGCTTGAGAGTGAAGGGGAGCAAGAGGTCAGCGGCCACCTAGTGGTGGCCAGGCGTTTGCGTCATATCCACTGAGTCACCCCAACCCCCTGGAGACTAGGGTGGGGTCGCCGGCGGTCCGGTATGTGGAGGATGGGGAGCTGAGCCAGGAGTCGTGGAGTGTGGGGGGATAGAGTGGACGAGTTGGATGCATCTGGAGTCTGTCCTTCAGCAGGAACACCGGCTGGGCCGCCGCCAGGAGGACTTCTACAGAGGGCTGCGGCGGCTGGGAGTATCTCCCAGGGACAGCCCGGTGAGAAGACATTTTGGGGGGGAAGAGTTCAGGCGGTCAGAAGGGTGTTAGTGGGACAGAAGTCCTTGCACAGGAATTGTTAACGGGCATGTTATCGCGGTTGTCGCGTTTAGGATCAAATATTGCAGGGTCAACTGCAGCGGTCTTGGCCCCTAAAATGGCCGTGGGGGCAGGGGAACGTGTTAACTCACTTATAGCTGGTGTAGAGGTAGCAAGCTCATCGGCTGTAGGGGTGACTGCCAGTGGTGGTGGAAAAAGGACAACCGTGGAAGAGGTCAGGCTTGCTGATGCGGCAAGAGAAGAGGTGTATGTATGCTTTAAGGGGCCTTTAGGGGTTCACTTGAAGCCTGAGGTCAGGGAGAAGATTTGGAGGGATGAATATGTGGAGATATTTCCGTTGCTTCCGTTAGAGAAGTTCCACCAGGACAGGGTTAAGTCGGATGAGAGCAAAAAGGAGGAAGAGGAGAGGCGGCGGTATCGGCTTATCCCACGGACAGTTGTAAGCCATGTACCGGGTGGGCTCCCCAGGTTACAGCGAAGTCACAGACAAGGAAAGCGAAACTGACACCAGCTTTATATGCAAGAACAGAAACTTTACTTTGGAAACAGTAATAACACAAGTAGAAACAGTAAAGTAATACCCCAGGCCCACAGTCACCGTCCCTGTCCGAGGGACAGGCCTAACCCATTGGCGCACACAGCAGAGCCTACAAGTCGTACTGTGCCGCTATAGAGGACACACCTAACCGCTGGCAGATGCAGCAGAGCCTGCAAGTCAATTACTGCACTGCAGTCCGGTACAGTAAGGCCTAACAAAGCTATAACCCTATCTAACTAGCTAATACAAGGCCTAGGCTAGTCTCTGTTACTTTAGGCGCCAAACAGTAAAGTACAATTGGTAATCAGATATACTGACCTGCGTCCATTCTGGGCCCTAGGATGCCGCTTACCCGGGATGGCCACCAAGCTCTTAGCAACCGTGGGGCCTTGCTTGATGATAAGGCTTTCTGTCCATACACTGGAACTGGTCTTCCTGGGCCAACCTCTCTTTCAAAGAGCTGGATCCAGATCTAGAAAGGGGACAACAGATACTCTCCTTCCTTTGAGTGTCCATTTACTGCAGGACATCCGCAACCCAGGATGGAATCGGATTTAGTCCCTCACAGCAGAATCCTTCCACCATGTCAGATCAGCTCACACTTCCTGGTTTTCAGAAGCAGCCTGCATGAATCATCATCTGCTTTGCATATGCAGATCCCAGAGTCTGATGACTCTGCTGCAAAACAGTGGCCTCTAGTGCTCAGAATGCCAAATGACAGCTCCAATACAATTTAAACATAAACATTATACAGGCAGAGTTTATCCACAATCTCACACGTTTATGAACTGGTTACAGGCGTTCGCTATTTTAGCAAGCGTGGTAGGGAAAAAAGAGCCAGGCCACTGTTCAGCTTTATTATGTTATATGGACACCATTGGGGAGGCTTATCGGACATATGGGGGTGTGGCCTGGCTTAGATATGATGAGCAATTTCGGCAAAGGAAGGCCTTTAGTATTAGGCCTAGTATTAGGTGGGACCACAGGGACATAGGTTTGCGGATGCGCTTGATTGCGGGACCAAGAGGGGTTTAGTGAATGAGGGCATTGATAGGGATTTATGTTCCGTGTAATATACGTCATTTGATACGGCGGTCAGGTGGGTGCATCGTTTTGGATACAGGGCTCTGTTGGCGAAAACGGATATTGAAGCTGTGTTTTGTTTATTGTCAATTCATCCTGACAGTTTTCGTTTGTTGGGTTTTAAATGGGACAGTCAGTGTTGCCATGGAATGTAGATTGCCGAAGGATAAGGTAGCGGATTTGCGTGCGGAAGTGGCTTTTTTGTGCAAGGTTAAGAAGGTGCAGCTTCGGTGAGTGAAGTCAGTGTTAGGTATGTTAGGTAAGTTAAATTTTGCCAACCGCATTTTGCCAATAGGACAGGTTTTTTGTTGTCGAATGGCCATGACTACAGTGGGCGTGGTGTCCCCATTACATTTTTTGAGGTTGTCTGCTGAAGTACATGCAGACTTGGAAATTTGGGGTTGTTTTTTACAGGAATTCAATGGCCACTCGGTGTGAATGGAGGCGCCCATTTCTACCGATGATTTAGAGCTCTATACGGACGCTTCGGGCTCCTGCGGTTATGGGGCCTTTTGTCAAGGGCAGTGGAGTGCAGGCCCTTGGCTGGAGGAGTTGCGTTAGGCAGGTTTTCTTAGTAATTTAACTTTGTTGGAATTGTTTCCGATTGTTTTGGCAACTGAACTGTGGGGGAATTGGTTGTGGAATAAGGGTGTGTGTTTTTATTGTGACAATTTAAGAGTGGTTCATGTGATTAATGGGCAGTCGGCAAGTTTGCCGCCAGTGTTGCGTTTGCTGCGTCATTTTGTTTTGCAGGGTCGGAGGTTGAATGCATGTTTTGTGGCTGTGCTTGTGTCAGGTGTGGATAACGCAGTTGCTGATTCTTTTTCTCATTTCCAGTGGGACCATTTTCGCAATCTGGTGCTGGGCGCGGATGTGCAGGGTCTTCCTTGTCCCCAGTGGCTCTGGAGCTTGGCCTTGGGGTCTCTTCGGAATTGATTAGGCAGTCCATGAGTAACAGTATGTGGTCTGCGTATTCTTCCGTTGGGTCTCTGTGGGAACGATTGGTGGATCAGGTAGGGGGTTGCGATTCTGTGGAGGATTTTTGGTTGTTGTTAGTGTATTTTGTCGGGCTGGTGTTCAGTTCGGGTATATCGGTTTAGGTTGCATCTAAGAGAGTGGCAGCGCTAGCGTTTTGGTTGAGACTACGTGGTTTAGTGGATGTGTCCAAGTGTTTTTTGGTACACCAAACATTGAAGGGTTACTGTCGTAGTGCAATTAAAAAAGACACTCGTCGCCCTGTTTCGGTTTCAGTGTTGCAGACACTTTGGGAACAGGTGGGGTTTGTGTTCACTTCGGAATATGAAATTCGTATGTTTAGGGCAGCATTTTCGTTAGCATTTTTTGGAGCCTTCAGGGTGTCTGAATTGGTTGCCAGTAGTCATGTACGAGGCGGGGCTTTGCTGCGGGAGGATGTACATGTTTGTGGGAAAGGTTTGCGGTGTGTGATACAGAAGTCGAAAACAGACCCAGAGGGTAGAGGTGTATGTATTGTGTTGCGTCCGTTAGCGGGTTCTGTGTTGTGTCCGGTGCGTTGTTTCGAGGAATTTTTTATGCTTTGCTCGGATGTGGCGGGCTCTTTGCTAATGCATCAGGATGGTACGGTCTTGTCTCGCTACCAGTTTGTGGCTGTTTTTAGAAAATGTTTGGGGGCGGCGGGTTTGCCGGAAAAGGCTGCCAAATGGGGTTTGGGGGATGAGGCAATCAAGCGTATTGGCCGCTGGGAGTCGGCTTTTTTTTCAGTCTTAGATTCGTCCTCACTAGTGTTTATTTATTAGAAAAGCGAATTTTTATCTCGAATATTGCCACTTCTCGAATTCGCGAATATTTAGAATATAGTGCTATATATTCGTTATATCGAATATTCATCATTTTTTTCCATCTGAACACCTGATTCCTTCTTGCTTGTGGGCCAATGAGTCATTGGCTCACAAGCAACTTAAGCAGGGAGGAATCATGATTTAGATGGAAAAAAATTACAAATATTCAAAAAAACTAATATATAGCACTATATTCAATATAGTGCTATATATTAGTTTTTTTTAGAATATTCGTCATTTTTTTCCCATCTGAAGTCATGATGCCTCCCTGCTTAAGTTGCTTGTAGTCCAATGACTCATTGGCCCACAAGCAAGGAGTCATATGTTGAAATGAAAAAAAAAATAACGAATATTCTAAAAACAAATATATAGCACTATATTCTATAGTGCTATATATTCGTTTTTGACCCACGCCTGTATCGAGCGCGCAATATTCGCATATTATGCGATGATCATTACCTTGCTGATTTTCACGTAAAAAAAGAATGTAGAATATAACGAATATACGAATTCGAGAATATATGACGAATATTCTACCAAATATTTGCAAAATATCACGAATTTGAACCCTGCCGCTCATCACTAGTCCTCATCTGTAGTGAGTCGCGTGGGGTTTAAGTGGGATATGGTTTAACGCACATGATTGTGTTTCTTTGGTTTCAGGATCCTCTTCGTGTTTGGCATGGATTTTCGGTCATTCCTATGTGTACTGGGGGGCTTTGCAAGCTTACATGCAACCGAAAGGATTGGGTTTTCACCACTAAGTGTTGCAAGTTCGGTGGATTGGTATGCGTGGGCTCTTATGGGGAAGGGTGTTACCAGAGTTATATGTTTATGCTTCACTTGATCGGCCACATGAGATCCTGGTGCTGCATGTAGGTGGTAATGATTTAGGGGTTCGCCGATCTAAAGATGTTATTAGGGATATAAAGTTAGATTTAATGAGACTGCTGACTGAGTTCCCAGATTTGTTAGTTGTGTGGTCTGACGTGGTGGCCCAGCGGTCATGGAGAATTCCGAGGTCAGTAGAGTGTATTAATAAGGCTCAGGCGAAATTAAACAAAGAAGTGGGGAGTTTTGTGCGCAGGCAAGGTGGTTTTGTGGTGAGACACAGAGAGTTGGAGGCGGCGTCTCCTCATTTCTTGCGAGCTGAAGGTGTACACTTGAACGAAGTGGGAATGGATTTGTGGGCGTTGGGGCTTCAGGAAGGTTTAGAGACAGCTCTTAAGGTGTGGTAGGATGTACATACGTAAGGTGTCACCTATGTTCATTGGTGGCAGGTAAATGGGGGATCCTGGGAAGCAAAACAAGGGTTAACAGGTGAATGATACATTGGAGCGTGCATCTCATGAATTTTGGTAAGCGAAAGGATCGGGGCTCCTGTTTAGGGCTATATATGGCAGGTATATATGTTTATATATTGGAGGATTCGGTGCCCTTGGGTCGGTGAGTGCGGCCAAGGGTAATGTTGCAATACAAGTGGAGGTGGTGATTTATATATTTAGTTGGCTTGGGTTACCTTCTAGGATCCTTCAAGATAGGGGAGGTTATAAGGATGGGTAGGTCGGCTTATGTTGGATTAAAATGTTATTGCACTTTATTAAGTGTGTTGAAGGTTTATATTGCTGTAATTTCTTCAATAAATTGGCTGCTACGGCCTTTCACCAAGATGTAAGTCTCTGAGTAATATTGGGCACGAATATTCGTATTGCGAATTTTAATCGCGAATATCGCCACTTTGAAAATTCATGAATATTTAGAATACAGTGCTATATATTCGTATTCGCGAATATTCTAGATTTTTTTTTTAACTTGAACACATGATCCCTCCCTGCTTCTTGCTTGTGGGCCAATAAGAAGGCTGCAATGTCTTTGTCTAAGCTTAGCAACATCCCTAGCAACCAATAGGAAAGTTGTCTACCCAGCAGCCATTTTCTGTAGTTTTATGGAGTTCTGAGAGAGACAGCAGTGTCATTGCTGTGCTCTGTGCTTTACTGTTTAATTACATTAGATAGTTAGTTAGTTAGTTAGCTTATATATATAATACAGATAGTCAGTGTAGGTTATATTGTGATATAGTGTAGCTGATAGGTTCTGCTGTCCATACATACATGCTACAGACATAGTGCTGTGATGTCACAAGTTCACAACAATACTTAGTGCACCAATCAGTAATATGTAGTCAGACCTGCTAAAATGTGAAGTTGCACCTACTGCGCCAAAATATGTGCATCATTAATTGCCGATTTGCGCAATTGCGAATATATTGAAGCACTCTATCTGCATATAAAGCTATTGTAATGTTCTGCCATGCCAACCATTTTCTCCAGTCTCAGGAAACTTCTAGCAGCTTAAAAATTTTTAGCAAAAGTGACCCACGACTGTATTGCACGCGCAATACACTCATATTACATTGCCAATTTTCACAATCAAGAAAATAATCATGAATTCTCAAATTCGCGAATTTATGACGAATATTCGCCTCTGCCGCTCATCACTATTATTGGGCTGGGTAATTAAAAGGGTCATAGGTAGCGGTGAGAATCTTACATCCTATTAAGTCATAGTCTGGAGAACCCCTTTAAACACCTTCCTACGGTACTAGCCAATAAAAGAGACTGGGTGGAAGTCTGTTGCTTTATTAACCGGATGTAGGATTGAAACTGAGGGACAAATAAGAATATACCGTACATGCCAATAGACTTCAGTGTTACATAAAGTGCAATCATGAATAACAACATACAGTAGGCTGACATGTTCTAATCCAGGCTGTAGAGAAACAGGAAAGATAACAGCTTCTAATACAATATGAACAGTGTATGGCAATGCAAACATAGTATAGAACCTGTCATTGCTCTGTTGTGTCCGCCCATGCTTCTTGTTCTGCTATATTATTTTTAAGTATTTGTCAGTGACACACACACACAGAGTTGTGCTACATGCATATAGCTCTGCTATACACACACACACACACAGCACTGCCATACACATACTGCTCTGCTACACACAGATACAGCTCTGCTGTACACATACAGCCCTACTACACACACACACACACACACACACACACAGGTCTACTATACATACATAGAGCTCTGCTACACACATACAGCTCTACTATACACACATACAGCTCTGCTACACACATACAGCTCTGCTACACACATACAGCTCTGCTACACACATACAGTACAGATAAACCTTCAGCACAGGGGCTACAAGTGCCACTACTACTGCCACCATTACAGCTATACATGAGGTTCTAACCTCCCCCTGGACCTCCTCTTCATGGCAGTCCAAATGATGACTGTTCATCATGAGCAATCCAGTCTGCAATCTCTTTGACCTCAATAACAATATGGCTCCTATTTGGAAGCCAAGGAGAACTGTGTGCTATTACTACTACTACTACTACTACTGGCCGGAAGGCTGGTGCTGCTCCTGCTGTTTGCACTATTACAGCCACCCACATTCGGACTCTCAGGTGACGAGCTCTGGGTCTTTTTATTCCACTCTTCTATGTACCAGCCATTTTACTCTGAGGCCTATATAAATGTAAAGTCACCGGTTTGGTACACCGATGCAGCTAATAATCCAAAACTTTAGATTTGTTTGGCAAATGAATTAGACTCACTTACCCGTATTTTTTTCGCCCCATAAGACGCACTTTACTCCCCCCCCCCCCCCCAGAGTGCTGACAGTTTTACATCGCAGGCTGCGATGTATATGAGAGCGGGGAGAGACTGGGAGGAGGAGCTGGGGGCCGGCAATTGCGACGGGGCGGTGCAGTCACTGTAGTCCGGCCCCGCCGCTCCAGTGCTGCACTATACAGATATAAAATGTCTCATTCAATTAAAAGTGATTAAACATGCCCCCCCCACTCCTAATATTACCGTACACCCTAACCGCTTCTGTAGAATGCAGACAGGCAGCGTAACTCCCTGATGTCACGTGCCTGCGCCGCCTACTTTATGAATGAAGCAGGTGGCGTGGTACGTGATGTCAGTGAGTGACGCGCCGGACGCCCAGCCTGCCTGCCTGCATTGTACAGAAGCTGTTAGGATGTACGGTAATATTAGGAGTGAGGGGGCATGTGTAATCACTTTTAATTGAATGAGACATTTTATATTTGTATACTGCAGCACTGGAGCGGTGTGGGGGGTGGGGGGGAATCTGTGGATGACAGTTTTATGGGGAACATCTGTGGATGGCACAGTTAAGGGGTGGGGGTCTGTGGATCCCCCATAACAGTGCCACCCACAGATCCCCCATAACAGTGCCACCCACAGATCCCCCTTGTAACAGTGCCATCCACAGATTCCCCCTGTAACAGTGTCAGCCACAGATCCCCCCCATAACAGTGCGTCATCCACAGATCCCCCCATAACAGTGCATCATTCACAGATCCCCCATAACAGTGTCCTTCACAGATCCCTCCATAACAGTGCCATCCACAGATCCCCAGTAATAGTGCCATCCACAGACCACCATTAGTTCCAAACCCACCAAAAGCACACCTTTTGGTGTGCGTCTTATAGGGCAAAAAATACGGTATCTCCAAAGGGGGTATCTTCTTCTGTGTCAGTAACCAACACACCCAAAAGGAGGTACACGTAAATAGTTCTACACCTGAATACAGTACATATGTCCCCTAGTGCTAGGGAACAGCACTGTTACACCCAAGTACTACATGTCTTTAAAAAGTATGAAAAGATAAAAAATTAAAAATAACACTTAATATAAACACGATAGATCTTAAGGTGCATAAGGGACATCTGGTAGTGACAAGATTAATCTTACTAGACTTTCCTGTTTATCTACAATTTTAAGTCCTGTTTTCTTTAGGTGATCGCTCCCTGAGAATTTTTGTTGCAGTTCTTCCTCCTTGCAGAACACCTGTTGTGAGAAGTGAGCACAACACGTTAGTCAGGCCTGGAGCCAGCACTGTATGGACCTCCCAGAAGGAAGGGCTTACTGTCCCACCCTGACTCTGAGCTCTTAGGAAGAAATCAGTGCTGGAGGGAGCAGGCAGTTTTGCATCATCCACACCAAGAGAAGGTTTGCTGCAGAACTTTACATTGTGACTTTTTGGAGGCAACACAATGGCTACAGGGGAAGAAACAAACAAGTCCCATCTGGAGCGACTTAGCAGCAACAATTCCATATTGAGCTTCTCATCGGTGGGCTCAGACATCCTGTCCACAGCCACCACTGCCAACTGTGAGATAGCTCTGCTACCCCTGAAACTGCTCATAGATCTGCAATCCAACTACCTGACCCTGGAGGATGACATGCTGACCTCTAATAACGGCACAGGAGGCTTCAACCTGTTTAGTGACGGCTCTGCCCTCATTGATGGTTGTCAATGCAAGATTCATAATTATATCCAGAGGTGAGTTTGCTGTCATAGACACTCTCTACTAAACACATTGTTGTCTTCTTTGCATGTATCCATGTTTTGACATGTAAAATATAATATCCCCGTCTGAGTATCGTATTGGCAGTTCCATGTTTGTCAGGGCTTCGAAAGTAAAGGACCTAGAGGTTCTGAGGACAGGCAGAAGGAAAGTGCACAAGACAGACATAACAGAGCTGGAGAGGGTTCTGAGGAGGGCAACTAAAATAATAACTGGAATGGGTGGCCTACAGGACCCAGAAAGATTATCAAAATTAGGGAAAAAAGACGACTGAGGGGAGATCTAATAACTATGTATAAATATATCAGGGGTCAGTACAGAGATCTCTCCCATCATCTATTTATCCCCAGGACTGTGACGAGGGGACATCCTCTGCGTCTGGAGGAAAGAAGGTTTGTACACAAACATAGAAGAGGATTCTTTACGGTAAGAGCAGTGAGACTAAGGAACTCTCTGTCTGAGGAGGTGGTGATGGTGCGTACAATAAAGGAATTCAAGAGGGGACTGGGTGTATTTCTGGAGTGTAGAAAGAGTGAAAAATATTACAGGCTATAGTTACTAGATTTAGAGAAGGGTTGTTGATCCAGGTATTCTGATTGCCTAGCTGGGGCCAGGAATAAACTTTTTCCCCCTAAAATAAGCAAAATTGGCTTCTGCCTCATAAGGGTTTTTTGCCTTCCTTTGGATAAACTTTAGAGGATAACATGTGGAACTGGAAGGATGCATGTCTTTTTTCAGACCTACAAACTATGGGGCACTTTTATTAAGACCGGCATTTTAGACGCAGTATTAATAAACCCCTAAACTGGCGGTGGATCCGCCAGAGTTATGAAGAGGTACCAGCCTGTTCCTAACTTCGGCGGATCCTCCGCCAGTTCTAAATGTAAACAAAACAATAGCTGATCTTAGGTAAGACCATGTTCTATGCCTGAAAGAGGCGTAGAAAATTGTAAATGAGATGGGCCTGACGGCATAAGTACCACTGCGCCGGAATCTGCGCCTGAAATACACCTAATTTCGGTGTATTTCAGCATCATAAATGACTCCATATGTTACTATAAGTAAGATACTGGGCTGTACAGCTAGAGGTATAGCAAGAGGGAGATTGTGATCCCACTGTATAAAGCAGGGGTGCACAACCTTTTCTGGTTGGGGGGCCACACTGTCAGACTGAACCAATTCCAAGGGCCGAAAATAAAACTCAAAGGGGTATTACCAACTGAAATATTGTATTTATGGCATATTGAACATACAGTATATATCAGAAATGTCTAGTTACACTTCCAGGACTCCCATCTTATGGGAGAATACATGAAAGATACATGTGAGCATCCACAATACATAGATATACACGTCTGTTACCAAATGGTTGAGGGCTGCACAGAGTGGTATCGAGAATGTGTCCCCAGGTTGTGCACCTTTGGTCAAAAATGAGAATGCTAATCGTGAGACCACAGGAGTGTGTACAGTTGTGGAGACCTCACCTACCAAAAGACATTGGTAAAGTAGAGCGGGTGCAAAGATGGTCTACAAAAATGGTGGAGGGTCTCAAAGGGGTATTTCAGGATTTAAATATTAATGGCTTATCCTTTGGATTGGTCATCGATATATGATCAGCGGTTTGGACAATCCACACCCATGGTGATCAGCTGTTTCAGAGCAGCTCTAGTGCTGGAAGTCAGCGCCGCAACTACAAGCTCCGTCTATTGTGCAATGGAGGGAGCTGGTCACTGCAACGCTGACCATTGAAGCGAATGGAAGCAGTGCGCAGTTACACGCTCCGTCCACTGCACAATGGATGGAGCTGTGTAGTTCCAGTGCCGGAGCAACTCTGATACCGCTGAACTCCTGCCGATTAGATACTGATTGCCATCAATATACAAATCCTGGACAAACTACTTTACGATAAAATGTAAGGTTCAGAATGAAAGTGTTTTTAACGAGAAATTGAACAGGAGAACAAGGGAGCACAATCAGGAAATTAGTTAGGGGTAGCAGATGTGGTTGGAAAATCATCAGTAAGTGTATATACTGTACACATGCATGGGATCAGCATATATCCTTAGAGAAAAATAAAAAGGAAGCCATATAAGAGCAGACTAGTTGGACAATGCAGTCTTTTTCTGCCATCATTGCTCTATGCTTCTGTGTTTCCTTGCACATAAAAAATAAAATATATAAAAATATTAGACCTTGTGGGGACTTCTGTAGGGATTTCTGTAGGCAGAGGTAACAGTACTTAGAACTGATCTCATAAATAGAACAGATCACTCCAGTCTTTTCCTCTCACATAAGGCTATTTTCACATTGACGGCACAGCTCTGCGGCAGGCTCTTCCGGCAGAGGGTAGCCTGCTTGATTTCTCCAGACCTGACATTGCCGGATGTTACCAGAATGCCCGCCATAATGGGGTCCGGCAGAGATCTGACCGCTACCCAGCAATCATGCTGGGATTCCCGGCATTTCCACAACTGTTTCATTCAACTCTATGGGGTCTGTAAATATCCCTGCACATGCTGCAGAAACAGCCCCATTTACGAATATTCAGTCACAAACATTTCTGCAACCAACCTGTCACGTCTGAATTCGCCTCAGGGCTCTGTTCACAGTGTCTGACGCAGGACTTTCTATTCAGTCCTGTATCCTTGCCTAAAGCAAATATGTATACCTGTGAATCTAGTCTGTCTTCCCTTAATACTTTTCTGCCCTTTGGGCCTCTTTTACACGGGCGTCATGGTTTTGGGCCGGATAAGATGCGGGTGCGTCGCGTTCACCTCACGCATTGCACCAGCACGGAAATCTCGCCCGTGTGAAAGAGGCCTTAGGACCATGGAGTTGGTTGAACAAGAAAAGTAACCTGCATTGTACTGCCCTGTGTGAATCTGGACAAGGACTAGGTATAAGGGGTGCAGAAGTAACAAAGGCACCAGGGCCCGATGCCTGAAGGGGCCCAGAGCCCCCATTGCTACACAATAAGATATGTTAGGGCCCTGTTATAGAGAATTAGTACCCAGGACCCTCAAGCTATGCCTCTGACACTGGCCTTACTCTGAATCACTGCTGATGTTATTGCAAAAATATATAAAAATACATGCACTGGGCTAAGACTACTTTCACATCAGTGTTTTTCCTTTCCAGTATTGAGATCCGTCATAGGATCTCAATAACGGAGGAAAACGCTTTAGTTTTGTCCCCATTCATTATCCATGGGGACCAAACTGAACTGAATGGAGTGCCATGCCAGACAGAAAAACACCGCAAGCAGCTTTTTTCGAGTGCATCGTGGGATGCAGAGCAAGAGGGATCCGGCATAAAACACAATGTAAGTCAATGGTGCCGGATCCATTTTCTCGGACACAAAAGAAAACGGATTCGGCGCCCATAGACTTACAATGGTTTTAGAGACGGATCTGTCATGGCTATTTTAGAGATAATACAACTTGATCCGTTCATAACAGATGCAGCCGGTTGTATTATCACGAAGCACAGGCGTTTTTGCTGAACCATGACGGATCCAGTACAAACGCAGATGTGAAAGCCTATAAAAGATATAATAGGTTGTGGCTTGGAGTATAATAACGATTTATAAAGGATATGCTTCACAATGTATTTCTGTTCTTAGACATTGGATTTTAGTTACACCTATAAAGTGGTGTAAATGGCAAATCTGGCATGCTATATCACCTCTTCTTTATTGCATATCTTTACATTATTAGGAAAATGTTTAAAGGGGTTTTCTGTCAGTAAAATATTGATGACTTATCCTCAGGATACATGGGGGTCCGACTCCCACCACCCCCGATGATCAACTGTTTGAAGTTCATTGGCCTCATGGCCTATGTGCTGTTCAGTCCGATTGAAGGGAATGGGTCTGGGCTGTAATACCAAGCACAGCCACTATACTATGGAGCATCAACTCAATATTGATGACTAGTGTTGAGCGAATCAAGCTTTGTATCCTAGATCCGAAGTTGATTCGCTCAAACATTTGTTTTAATGCTGTATGGAGACGGGTCTTCGTACAACAGAAAAATGTATGGGCTCCAGAGAGGCAAAGTGAGTTATTTCCGAAGTCTCGTGAAACTTTGGTGATTAACTTCAGCCATTGATTTTTAAAGTTTGAAATAATTTAAAACATGGTCCCAAAGTCGGCTATGGTACCGACGATTACAGATCCATGAAATAAAGTAATTTGGTGGTTGGCTCACACTCAGGTAATTACGGGCGGGTGCTGCAAACTCACAACTTGGGTGCCCGAACCCAAAAATTGATAAACAATATGACAAAAAAGAGAAAGGAGTGAGCACTCACACTATCTGGACCATGGGGAATAAATAGTATTTAATAATTCATAACAACACTCGAATATAATAAAATCACATAAAATGATAGGTGGTACCAACATAAAATCACACTGGCGGGTGATAGTTGCGCAAACCTTGTGTAATAATCAATCACAATTCACACTTGCCACCAACTAGGATTATAAGGTGGCAATGAAACCGCAGACCGCAAATGTAGTGTCCCGATACAAATTCGTGTGGCTCCGGATTAAAGTGTCCACGTGTATAGAGATGTCTCTCAATCAGGCAGTCTCTCCACAGTTATTTCAGTATGTCCGCATAGGGCTATAGATAATATGTGCCCAATTCAGGTTCCTACCTTATTCCAAGGTTTTACCAGACTGTTCTCCGCTGGGCCGTCCTGCCACGAGCAGCAAGTGTGCCGGCCGCTTCGGCGTCTCACGTCACAGATCTCGAGCCGCTGACGTCACGGTATCGCGGGAACATAGAATTTGGCTGGTATGGATGGTAGGCAATTGTTGGAACCTGTATTCAGCTCCTGTGTCCTAGTGGAGTATTAGTAAGATTCCTTATCGCATGGCCATGCAATGTATTCTATCAGAATCCAGTGGATTAGGTGGGCGCTTCTTCCAGTCACCAGACGCGTTTCGGGGCGTTCTACACCCCTTCCTCATTACAGATCCATGTTTGAAAATGGTTTTAAAGTTTAAAAATCTAATCCCGACGTCATTCACTGAAGTCCCACGAGACTTCGGGAATAACAAATTTGCCTCACCGGAGCCCTTACATTTGCCATTTGCTTTGTTCAAAACTTTGTTTGAATGCTGTACGGAAATTAGTCTCTGTACAGCAGTCAAACGAAGTTTTGAACGAAGCGACTTCGGATCTATTATGTGAAGCTCGCTTTGCTCAACACTATTGATGACCATAGATTTGGAAAGCACATATAGATGCGGTGTTTTTGCATGAGATGACTTTGCACGTATCTTTGGCAATTTAAAAAAATAACTCTATTGGATTTCCAATTAAACAAATCATTAATTCCACTGTTCCTTTTAAAGATGTGATGCTGTGGGAAACTAAATGGAAATGTATCAGAAATTACTGGCACAACCAGGGCTGATGTCATTCCTTCTCCGGCAGTCAGGGATCAGCCCATATAACATGCCAATTGTGAGCCATCCAAGAGAACTATTTAATAAAAACAGATCTCTGGTTTTGTGGTAGTTTATAGTAAAAAAATGAAAAATAAACATCTTGTATATTAAATGAACATTTGTAGATATTTAAATTAAATTTTAGCCTGTGTTAGTAAAAACCAAGCGTTAGTAACAGTTTTGGAATGCGCCTATTTGCTTTTAATGTCCTGTCCATTATTTTTTGGCAGTCGGGCACTACAGACATCATATTTGGCTTCAATTTGACAAATAAAGACAGGAGTGGACAAAATACTCCAAAGTCAGTCAATCACATCTAGGAAGCAGAAGGCAGAAAGGATGTGAGCTCAGTAGAAATGACTAATAATGACACATAGAAAGGATCCAACAGTGATTTAGGGAATTTTCCAAGTCTGTACCTCCTTGAGAAATTATTATTATTTTTTCTTGACAAAAAATCTTACTAAAATTTCTCATTTACTTTATGTTCTGATTATTTATTAAAGAGTTATCCCATGAAACATATTACTGTGCAATGAATAGTATATTTCAAATGAAGTATTATTGTGAAATATATTTGTCACTATCTGGGTTTGGGGATGGGGTTGGCGAAGACAGATCCACAGGCTCCAACAAGTTAAAAGTCCAAATATCGTTTCTCTTCCAAGCAGTTACATCCCAACATTTATTTAGTTGAACCCACGTGAACAATAAACCATAACAGAAACAAAAAAAAATAAAAAATACCTGTCCGTCTGTGCGCTAACTATACATAAGGTTTTCTCACCTATCTCTCAGCATCAGTGTTAGTTCAGGCATGGCTCAACAAGCAGGTCTTAGGCCCCTTTCACACAGGCGAGATTTCCGCGCGGATGCGATGCGTGAGTTGAACGCATTGCACCCGCACTGAATCCCGACCCATTCATTTCTATGGGGCTGTTCACATGAGCGGTGATTTTCTCGCATCACTTGTGCGTTGCGTGAAAATCGCAGCAAGCTCTATTTTGTGCGTTTTTCACGCAACGCAGGCCCCATAGAAGTGAATGGGGCTCCGTGAAAATCGCAAGCATTCGCAAGCAAGTGCGGATGCGGTGCAATTTTCACGCACGGTTGCTAGGAGACGATCGGGATGGAGACCCGATCTCCACAGAATGCATAGTACAATAGCGCTGGAGGGGTTAAAAAAAATAATAATAAATTAACTCACCTTAATCCACTTGATCGCGCAGCCCGGCTTCTCTTCTGTCTTCTTATTTGCTGTGTGCAGGAAAATGACCTGTGGTGACGTCACTCCGGTCTTTACATGGTCCGTCACTGTGAAGAAGTTTGGGTTTCGGTATCAAACATGCCGATTTTTCTCACGCGAGTGCAAAACGCATTACAATGTTCCCGCAACGCACCCGCGCCTTACAGCTTTCAGGCACTGACACTGAATGAGCATTTCAGCCCCGTATTTATCCCGTTAATGAGCCCAGCAGCTGCACTTGGGTTTGCCTCCTGCTAGGTGAAAGTGGTGTACTGGAGTGGGGAGGAAATGGCAAGTCCAACTACCAACATCTATCTGATATTCCAAAAAATTTGAACAAGGTGCCTCAGCAAACTACACTTTGTTGAAACATCCCAGCTTTCTGAATTGTTTTTACCTCACCCATCTCAGCACCCCCTCCAGTAATTTACCAGGCACAGTGTTACACATACAATACAAATATTGTTATTTTTTATGTACATTATATTTTCTTCTCTGGTAGCGACCTCTGCTGTTTATCATTCTGTCCCACCTGTTCTTGCATTCAGAGGTGGACTAGCATGCTCAGTAGCTCCCCTGCTCATTTCCCCTCACCTTAGTGCTAGAGTGTTCATCTCATAGTGAGGCAGGTAAAGCAACCCAGGCACCTTTCATTCATGTCTACTTCTAAATTCCATAGACAAATATAGTTATACCTTTGTTAAGACAGTGGGTAAGGAAACTGTGGGGCATTACATACCATGTATCTCCAGGGCTATATGTAAGGGACTGGTTTTTATGCAGTTGAGGTAGGGGATAACAAAAGCTAATTGTAATGCATCTTTGGGGACATACAGTAGTTGCTTGATGAGCTACTGCCTGCCCATAGAAAGGGAAGAAAGTCCTCCAGATAAGCAGATGAGTGAGTGAAGAAAATAGTTTGAAATTCATTATCCTAGCTTCCTGGCGGCAAACTTTATAACTCTTTACAAAGTTAGTAGTTATTAGTTAGTACAATTGTTCTTTATTTATGTGTTTTACCTCCTATTTTGTGTCTGGTAATAAGATTGGAAGATTTCTGGAAAAACTTGTTGATTTAAGACCCTTGGTGAATATTTGGCTATATCCATTATCTTATTATGTACTGTGTTCCCTGACTGCTTGAGGCAGAAATCAAAGGAGAGGCAGCTCTCTCAATACACTTCTAGGGGAGGCCTCCTCATCAGGCAGGACAGGAGTCAAGGGACCCCGTGCCAATGTGATAATGATGACCTATCCTGAGGATAGGTCATCATTATAATTTCCTGGCTAACCCCTTTAAGTGTATAACCAGCTTAATGATGCCCATAGACACCTATCAGATAAAAGTCAGCTGAATGCACCAATTTGGAGACCTCCCTTCAAGATAACATTTGGTCACTTCCTTGACCTGACGCAGTAATTTTGCTTAAATCTGTATTAAGCAGCTCCAGCATGAGCCGAGTGCTGAAGTCCGCTCAATACAGTCCTCAAGCTTGTGAGTCCTCATATTAATGAGCTCCTGATTCATCCTGTCCCCATGCCGCTATGGGAAGAGAGTTGTGAATCAGTGGCAGGAAGAGCTGGGAGCTCACGAATATGAGGACTCTCAATCTCATGCCTTATATTGTGCTGTAACTGCTCAATAGCGAGTCAATTGTAGAATGTGACCCAGCATGAGTCAGGTTCCCTGTCGCCAGTGTAGATAGGGCACTATAAAATTGGTGACAGATTCTTTTAAGAAATGAATAAAAAGAACACATAAATAATTGAAACTTTCCAGTTTTCCAAACTCTCTTCCTTGCTAATGGTCATAATAGCAGAACTGGGCCCTGGTCCATATTACACCACTGGCCGCACACTGGTTCCATAATGGAAATACATAATAAAGCTCTCCCTTCCCCATACTAAACAGGCCAAATGACAGAGAAATTAGGAATTGGGAAGATGTACATGTTATAACAACCCAGACTAGTTTTTTGGGATGTCATTAATGATTAGTAAAATGATTGCTTACCCTTGGATGGCACCTAAAGGCGGGTGTAGACGAGCCGATGGAGTGGCCGATTGTCGGGAAGGAGTCGTTTCTTCCCGACAGTCGGCTGCTCGCTCAGTGAAGGAGATTGCTGTATATACATGCAGTGTTCTCCTTCACAGTTTGAGGACGAGGGATTGCTGTTGCTGTTTAGCTGATCGCTATTCTGGGCAATACATCGCTGTTAAGAGAGCACAATCTGCTGCCCAGAAACGATGATCGGGGGTGCCTGTACAAACAACAGGATCACCCGATGAATGAGCATTTTCGGCAGCACATTTAGACCGCCAGATTATTGGGAACGGGCATTCACAGGAATGGTCGTTCCCGATAATCTGGACAATTATTGGTTTGTCTGAATTCACCTTTACTCTTCTAGACAGATCTCTTCAATACATTTATTTAGGATATATATATATATATATATATATATATATATATACAGTCATGTGAAAAAATAAGGACACCCTTTGAAAGCATGTGGTTTTTTGTAACATTTTTAATAAAAGGTTATTTCATCTCCGTTTCAACAATACAGAGAGATTAAAGTAATCCGACTAAACAAAGAAAACTGAAGAAAAGTCTTTTCAAGATCTTCTGTAAATGTCATTCTACAAAAATGCCTATTCTAACTGAGGAAAAAGATAGGACACCCTTGCCCCTAATAGCGAGTGTTACCTCCTTTGGCTGAAATAACTGCAGTGAGACGGTTCTTGTAGCCATCTACCAGTCTTCGACATCGGTCTGAGGAAATTTTACCCCACTCCTCAATGCAGAACTTTTTCAGCTGTGAGATGTTTGAGGGGTTTCTTGCACGTACAGCCCTTTTCAAGTCACCCCACAGCATCTCAATGGGATTCAAATCTGGACTTTGACTTGGCCATTCCAGGACTCTCCATTTCTTCTTTTTCAGCCAATCTTTGGTTGATTTACTAGTATGTTTTGGGTCATTGTCATGTTGCATGGTCCAGTTCCGCTTCAGCTTTAATTTTCTAACTGATGGTCTCACATGTTCTTCAAGCACCTTCTGATACACAGTAGAATTCATCGTGGATTCTATGATGGTGAGCTGACCAGGTCCTGCTGCAGCAAAGCAGCCTCAAACCATGACACTTCCACCTCCATGCTTCACAGTTGGTATGAGGTTCTTTTCTTGGAATGCTGTGTTTGGTTTACGCCAAACATGTCCTCTGCTGTTGTGTCCAAATAATTCAATTTTGGACTCATCTGTCCAAAGAACATTATTCCAGAAGTCCTGGTCTTTGTCAACTTTATCTCTGGCAAATGTCAGTCTGGCCTCGATGTTTCTCTTGGAAAGCAAAGGTTTCCTCCTTGCACACTTCCCATGCAAGTTAAACTTGTACAGTCTCTTTCTGATTGTAGAGGCATGTACTTCTACATCAACAGTAGCCAGAGCCTGCTGTAGTTCTCGAGATGACACTTTAGGGTTTTTGGAGACCTCTTTTAGCATCTTGTGGTCTGCTCTTGGGGTGAACTTGCTGGGGCGACCAGTCCTGGGCATGTTGGCAGTTGTTTTGAAAGCCCTCCACTTGTAGACTATCTTCCGGACAGTGGAATGGCTGATTTCAAAATCTTTTGAGATCTTTTTAAATCCCTTCCCAGACTCATAGGCTGCTACAATCTTTTTTCTGAAGTCCTCTGACAGCTCTTTTGCTCTCACCATGGTGCTCACTCTCACTTCAACAGTCAGGAGCACACCAAACTAAATGTCTGAGGTTTAAATAGGGCAAGCCTCATTCAACATGCAGAGTAACGATCTACTAATTATGTGCACCTGGTGTGATATACCTGTGTGAGATCTGAGCCAATTTATGAGGGAATACATGTGAGGGTGTCCTATCTTTTTCCTCAGTTAGAATAGGCATTTTTGTAGAATGACATTTACAGAAGATCTTGAAAAGACTTTTCTTCAGTTTTCTTTGTTTAGTTGGATTACTTTAATCTCTCTGTATTGTTAAAACGGAGATGAAATAACCTTTTATTAAAAATGTTACAAAAAACCACATGCTTTCAAAGGGTGTCCTAATTTTTTCACATGACTGTATATATATTTATTTTCTTTTTTTTCTTTTACAATAGCTGATATTTTTCTTTTATCTTTTCAGAAAAGTCACTCTACGCAGTCATGCAGATTATAAGGATTACAGAGAAACATTGTTGGCAAAACCCATGTTATTTATAACAAATGCCAAAAAAGTCAACAGCACCTCTACCTCAGGTATGATGATACGTTATGGAGTTTACTCTGGTTCTTAAAACATCTCAGGTGACTCAGGGCTTGAAAACAATACTGGAGCTTAAGCTTTTTTAATTGATCAATGAATCTTTGACTTCATGTAGACTTGTTATTCTAGAGAAAAGGTCATATCGTAGAGTAAAACCAGACCCAAACACCAGTTACACAAGATGTACCTTTCTTTAGAAATTTCATGAAACAGAAAAAAAAAACAGGTCCTGCTTTCAGGGAGTGCATTAGTATTGCACAAAAGTGAAGAACATTTAGCACAACACATTTACAAAGAGCAGTTGCACTGTCAAACAGTGATAGACCTTGCTACAAGGGATGACAGTCCTACAAGGAAAGTTTGGGAATGTTTCCCTTCCACCTTGTCCTTAGAGCCACACTCACACGACAGTATGTGTTTTGCGGTCCGCAAAAAAAAACTGATTATGTTCCATATGGCATCCGTTTTTTGGGCCAATCCATTGTAGCAATGCCTATGCTTGTCAGCAAAATGGACAAAAATAGGACAAATTCAATCTTTTTTGCGGGGCTACAGAACGGACATATGGATAGCACACAGTGTGCTGTCCGCATTTTTTGCGGACCTTTTCAAATGAATAGGTTCGCATCCTATCTGCAAAAGAAACGGAACGGACACGGAAACAAAATTTGTTTGTGTGAATGTAGCGTAGATCTGTTCTTTTTGGTTTATAATGACCACTAGGAAAACAGTCCTAAGTTTGTTAGTCCATGTTCTTCAGACCAAGTAAATGGTGGACTTTCAGGGTCATGACCTGCCAAGAAGTCTCACACGACTTATCTTCAGTCTTTCTGATCAAGATTTCAGAACAGGTCCGACTTCTCTAGCCCCTTTGTACTTACCTTCTACCATTTTGGCAAACTGTCTAGCTAGATTCTGGAAAGTGAAACCACTCAACCACCTCTTTGAGAAGACCACCCTTTATCCAGATGATAGAGATTTATAATGAAGCATGCAGTGAATTTTATTTGCACTTTACAGCAAGTAATAGATCTGCCTGAAATATCTTACTTCTTGCAGCTAAAACATTTGCCGTCATTGTAAATACACGACATCCACAGATCAGAACCAGGCTGGAAGCTGGAATGAACGATGTTATATCCTCCGTTATGGGAGAAAATTATCAACTACAGGTGAATTTGCAATTCTATTCCAATAATTTGCACTGACCTTGGTAACTGAGTTAAAGAAGGCAATAGAATTAAGTTGGAAGATAATAAATACATCCCGTTCATGCAATACATTCTATTAGATATAGTGCTGCCCATGATTATTCATACCCCTGGCAAATTCTGACTTAAAGTTACTTTTATTCAACCAGCAAGTAATTTTGTGACGGGAATTGACATAGGTGTCTCCCAAAAAATAATAAGACGATGTACAAGAGGCATTATTGTGGGAAAAAAAACATGTCTCAGCTTTTATTTACATTCAAGCAAAAAATACAAGATGTTCCGCACTGTGGAAAATCTCAGAGGACGTGGTCGGAAGCCAAAAGTGACACCTGTGCTGGCCAGGAGGATAGTTAGAGAAGTGAAAAAGAATCCAAGGATAACCACCAAGGCCATCCTGGTGAATCTGGGCTCTGCTGGTGGCAATATCTCAAGGCAGACAATCCAACGGACACTGCACACTGCTGGGTTCCACTTCTCCAGATAAGGCACACAAAAGCTCACTTGGCCTTTGCAAAAGCTCATCTGGACAAAGAAGAAGACTCCTGGTCTTCTGTGTTATGGTCAGATGAAACAAAAATTGAATTGTTTGGTCACAATGATGTTTCCTTCATTTGGCGTAAAAAAGGAGAAGCCTTCAACCCAAAGAACACCATCCCCACTGTCAAACATGGTGGTGGGAACCTAATGCTTTGGGGGTGTTTTTCAGCCAATGGACCAGGAAACCTAATCACAGTAAACGGCACCATGAAAAAAGAGCAATACATGAGGATCCTCAACGACAACATCAGGCAGTCTGCAGAGAAACTTGGCCTTGGGCACCAGTGGACATTTCAGCATGACAATGACCCAAAACACACAGCAAAAGTGGTGAAGAAATGGTTAGCAGACAACAACATTAACGTTTTGGAGTGGCCCAGCCAGAGTCCAAACTTAAATCCAATTGAGAATCGGTGGAGGGAGCTAAAGATCAGGGTGATGGCAAGAAGATCCTCCAACCTGAAAGATTTGGAGCTCATTGCTGAAGATGAATGGGCAAAAATACCTGTGGAGACCTGCAAAAAGCTGGTCTGCAATTCTAGGAAGCGTTTGATTGCTGTAATAGCCAATAAAGGCTTTTCTATTGATTATTGAGAAGGGTATGAATAATTTTGGACTGGACACTTTTTGCTCAAATGTAAATAAAAGCTGAGAAATGTTTTTTTCCCACAATAATGCCTCTTGTACATTGTCTTATTATCTTTTGGGAGACACCTATGTCATTTACCGTCAAAACTTGCTGGTTGAATAAAAGTAACTTTAAGTCAAAATTTGCCTGGGGTATGAATAATTATAGGCAGCTCTGTATGTTTTAATCCTTTACATGGATACATTGAATCATTTCCTTAGTAAAGTTCCTTAGAAAGAATGTCATTGTTACTTTGACTTCAAATTCTTCAAATGAAGCTATATAACTAAACACAAAGAGGGTAATTTATTAAAATTGGCGTTTTAGACACCAATGTCAATAAGCGCCGGCCTCTACATGACTTCGGCAGATCAACCGCCGCTACTAAATGTAAGACAACTTCTGTACTGTCTTACATTTATACAATTTTCTATGCCTAAACCAGGGGTAGAAAATGGTAAGGACCTTTGTGCCGCAATCTGCGCTAGAAATACGCCTAATATAGGCATATTTCTGGTTAGTGAATGACTGCCAAAGTCTTGCAAGTTTACAAAGTTTAGGATCTTCAGTATGTGGTGCTAGTAATAATGTATGAAAGTTCACATTACAAGTAACTAATGTCACATCTTCCAGCAGCGCTTACTGGTGCAGTACTGGCATTGATTTGCATGATAAGAATTTTTTCACACTTCAAAACAATTTAAAAAAATCTTATCATAAATTTTGAAATTCAGCGGCCTGGATCTATTTTCAGAATGACACTTTTTGCAATGATTACTGTACAGACCACTGCTGTATGCGTGATTTTCTTTTCCCCCTAAAGAAGGGGTATAGTGAAGAGTCAGGCTACAGTTTATGTTACCCAAGCCTATCGAAATTGCTCACAAAGGCGCACAATGAATAATCAAAAATACATGATTATAATGTAATAATAAACCATGGGACAAAACATCAAAGACACTGTAGTGTGGCTGTACCGAATCACTGACCACTGATTCCAATACACCCGAAAAAGATGTCAAACATGTCAAATATGGAGGGGGGAAGGGAGCTATATTCTCCTATATCCTAAGGAGTTGAATGTAATCATACTCCTAAGGCCTCATGCACACGACCGCATTTTGTTTCCGTGTCCGATCCGTTTTTTTTTTTGCGGATAGGATGCGGACCTATTCATTTCAATGGGTCTGCAAAAAACGCGGACAGCACACCGTGTGCTGTCTGCATCAGTATGTCCGTTCCGTTGCTCTGCAAAAAAAATAGTGCGTGTCCTATTTTTTTCTAGTTTGCGGACAAGGATAGGCATTATTACAATGGATCCGCAAAAAAAACTGATCCGTCCAAAAAAAACTGATGCCATACGGGACGTCATTAGTTTTTTTTGCGGATCCGCAATTTGCGGACCGCAAAACACATACGGTCGTGTGCATGTAGCCTAAATAGTAGCAACATATAAATCATCTTATGCTCGAAAAAAAGAGGGGGGCGTCCATAAACCCTCAAACTATATAGTAATGTAGCTATAAAAATATCATATTAGCAAAAGAACTCCCACCCAAAAACACAAACCCACCTGTAGACATGATCGGGGGTAGGGAAACCGCAGTGGCCAGAACACATCTTGCACACGGTGTTTGTTTCCAGTTTATGTGGCACCTTCTATATGGCTTCTTGACTACACCCAGAATTTGGAAGACTGCCATGGTTGACGTCTCTTCTCTTTCTCACCAGTTTAACCTTTACAATGACGTAAGAGAGTACCTTCAGAGGCAAAACTTTGTCCTGACAGAAGACAACCTGAGTTTTTCATACACTTTCAAGCTTGATGTCCTTGTGGATTTCTTCTACTGGTTTGGTCTGAGCAAGAAAACGTGCGATTTGCACGGGAAGATTCTGAACCTGCACTGTACAAACAATAGCAGGAAAGAAAAAGTGAGACTGTTCCTGTCAAAGATGACCACACCGTTAATCAGACTAGGCAGCAGTTTGGATCATGATCGGAGACCAAGTATATTCTCTTTGGGTAAGATGAGTGCATTAATATTAGATTAATATATGTTACAGCATTTCAAACCTCAAAACTCTGGTGTTAAAGCAGCTAAGGCTTGGGTCCAGGAAGCCGAAGTTTAGGGAGTTGCTTTGACCTCGCATAGAAGAACTGCTTAAAGGGATTGTGTCACTTCAGCAAATGGCATTTATCATGTAGAGAAAGTTAATACAAGGCACTTACTAATGTAATGTGATTGTCCATATTGTCTCCTTTGCTGGCTGGATTCAGTTTTCCATCACATTATACACAGCTCGTTTCCATGGTTACGACCACCCTGCAATCCAGCAGTGGTGGTCGTGCTTGCACACTATAGAAAAAAGCACCAGCCTATGTGAGCTCCCATGGTCCCAGCCACCAGAGAGGCCAGCACTTTTTCCTATATTGTGCAAGCACGACCACCGATGCTGGATAGCAGGGTGGTCATAACCATGGAAATGAGCAGTGTATAATGTGATGGAAAAATAAATCCAGCCAACAAAGGAAGCAATATGGATAATAACAACACATTAGTAAGTGGCTTGCATTAACTTTCTGTACATGATAAATGCAATTTGCTGAAGTGAGACAACCCCCTTAACTCTGTCTTAAAGGGAACTCATTGTCTTTATTTCTCTATCAGTTAAAGGGGTTTTCCAGGAATTTTATACTAATGACCTATCCTTTGGATAGATCATCAGTAGCTGATCGGTGGGCGCCTGACCGCCACCGATCAGCTGTTTGAGAAAGCACCGGAGCTCACTGTAGTGCCGTGGTCTTCTCTCCAAGTTTACCAAGCACAGCACCGTACATTGTGTAGCGGCTGTGCCCGGAATCGCAGCTCAACCCCATTTACATTAATGGGGCTGAGCTGCACCTAGGCCATGATGTGACTGATGAAAGTCACGTCACATGGGAAACCTTGAGACGGTTGCGGCACTAGTGCGAGCGCCAGAGCTTTCTCAAACACCTCATTGGTGGAGGTCCCAGGTGTTGGTCCTCCACCGATCAAAAATAGTGATACAAATCCTTTATTTTTTTCTGAACATGATTATAAGGGCAGCCATCTTGTCAGAGCATTTAGAATACATGTATGCTTTACAGCAGACACTGTGGGCCATATGCAGTCACCAGGAACGGGTACACTGACGCCACTTATGCAGTGGGCCAGGATACGGGTGGATAATAGTCTATATTTTGTCGTGACACCAATTGCAGCGTGCGCAGGGTACTACACTAGGACCCTTTCCAAGGTGTTATAACGCACGCCCCAGATTAGGAATGCCAGATTGGTGTAATGGCCTATAATGTCTCTATAGGGTGATAATAATTGTGTCAACGGTCTCCTACCTGGGTACGGCTGGACTCCTGGCTTACTTGCAATACATTTGAGTGTAGTGATAGTAGGAGTGATAGAGGAATTTTGCAGCAGAAATTATGTCCAGACCTTTAGATGAAGTTCAAACATTTATTTACTGAAGATAACTTGTATCCAAGCAGTATACAGCTTTGCTCTCTGGTCCCAGCAGGTTTTAGCAATGATTGGCAGGAATAAATACTTCTGCACTTTAAATGTGAGCTTGCAGTATAAGTCGTCTTCTTGGTAGCTCTGTAACTGTGGCAGGAACTAATCTTCTGCGCTTTTCTGTAACTTCTGCTGTTCGGGGACAGAATAGCTGAGGAGGGAATGGCTTCTCCTAGATCTCTGAACTTAACTCAGATGGATTCTCAGGGGATGCTTTCTTCCTGGAACTCTGGAGGTTGTATGCATTTTCTGCTTCTTCATCCAGCTGAGGCTGAAGTTGTTCAGGCTGGGGATGTGATCAGGTCTCAGCCGAGACAAGATCCTTGCTGTCTTCCCTATGCAGGGGAACTCATCACACACACACTACCCCTAGCAGGGAGTGGGGCTACACTGACTCTAACTTCCTTCTCCACCCATGCTGCAGCATGTGGGAACAGTCCACACCTCCACAGAGGGGGAGCTAAGCTGGAAGAATCCATTCCAGCTCAGATATACTAAACTGTGGCTTGTACCTGGCCAATGCATTGCTGCCACCTGCTGGTGAACCTAATAAAATTATAAAAACTATGGAATTACATGGTTTTATATGCATATTTGGAAAGACATAATGTAAATTACATCAGATGACAATGTAAAGGCTCTTAGAAGATAGTAGTGGCGTAGAGGCTTGTAGTAACACAACTCTGGGGTGTTACACATATACACAATAAAGAGTCTGGAGGGTACTCGTTGATTTCTATGGTTCAAGTTCCCTCTGTCTCTTAAGACGCTGGCACCTCCACTTCTTGGTGGAATGATGTCATTGGCGCCTGCACATTGTGAATCTGCGTTGCTCAGCAAGCTGCAGCAGATGTAGAGCACAGACACCAAGTTTGTGAGCCACAGCACAGGCGCCAGAAGACAGACTTGCCGTATAAATCATATGTGAGGGGGGAATGTATTGAGCACTGGGGCATAGCTGTAGTCATGGGCGGACTGGGAACTTAAAGTGGCCCTGGAAAAAATACTAAAAGTGGCCCCGTTTTGTAGTCGCGTTCAAATTGATGGAAGGCAGCGCCAGTAATACCATATTGTGGCACATTATACCGCCACAACAGAGCCAAATACCACAGTCCATCACAAAATACTGCCACCAGCACAAAATACATCCCCAAAAACTTCCACTGGCCGTCCGTGAGGAGGGCTCAGGTGGTCCCCTGGGCATCAGCCCACCAGGAAATTTCCCTGTAAGGTCTATGGCCAATCTGCCCCTGTCTGTAGTGGTGCTCCTAGTGCTACAGTCAGCCTCTTGGTGCTCCAACTAACTCATTTACATAAAAATACAAGTAATGATTTGTCTGCAGCCGTTCAAGCTACAAACTAATGAATGGTATATTTTTAATTAGCATCATCAACCCTACCAGGGAGTATGCCTGGTTTATTACAGTTCATCACGCTAACAGAGGCTTTTTAAAGGAGTATTTCAGCAACAAGTTATCCTGTATCCACTGGATAGGGGATAACTGTTAGATTGGCAGTGGTCAAATGCTGAGACCCCCACCATTTACAAGAACAGAAGTCCTGGGTCCCCTCACGTGAATAGAGCAGCAATCGAGCATGTGCAATGCTGCATTCATTGCTATGGGACTTCCAGATGCAGCCAAGTACAGCATTTAGCTATCTCCAGCAGTCCCATAGAGTTTAAATGGAGTGTGTGCAGACCCCGTTCTTGTGATTATGGGGTCATAGCGGTAGGGATTTATTTATTTTTTATTTATTATACTCATTTAGGCTAGATTCATATGACCGTATGTGTTTTGCTGTCCGCAAATTGCGAATCCGCAAACAATGCGGATTCCTTGTAACAATGCCTTTCCTTGTTCGCAAAACGGACAAGAATAGGACATGTTCTATTTTTTTTGTGGGGCTACAGAATGGACATACAAATGTGGATAGCACATGGTCTGCTGTCCGCATTATTTGCGGACCCGTTGAAATGAATGCGTCTGCATCCTATCCACAAAAAAAGGAACGGACACGGAAACAAAATACGTTTGTGTAAATGTAGCCTAATATAGCACTGACATATTCTGCAGCGCTTTACAGACATTATCCCCAATGGGGCTCACAGTCTGAGGTCCCTATCATTTTGTATTTCAAGTGTGGGAGGAAACCAGAGAACCAGGGGGAAACCCACACAAACACGGGAAAAACATAGAAACTCCATGCAGATGTTGTCCTTGGTCGGATTCAAACCCAGGACCCCAGCACTGCAAGGCAACAGTGCTAACCACTGAGCCACCATGCTGCGGGTTTGTGTATGTGAGTCAAGACTATACAAAATAGGTGTTTAAATAACTCCGATACCTGTTGTGCATGCAGCGGTTATGTGCCATTCATCATTCACATGACTGTTGCAGCCAACCATTGGCCTCAGAGGTAATGTGGACTTCATGCACTTGTGACTGCTGAGGCCAGAGATTGAAGCGTGGCATAGGAGTAGTGGGACATTTAAAAGGTGAGGTTTTTTTTCTGCATTTCATACAACCCCCTGCTCCCTGTTTTTTTTTAAAACAAAATCTTGGACATCCTCTTTAACTGAATACCGTATACAGGGTAGCAAAATGAGCAGAGGAAGTGTTAGGCCTCGTTCACACTTCAGTGTTTGGTCAGTGATTTCCATCAGTGATTTGTGAGCCAAAACCAGGTGCAGCTCTAAACATACAACAGGAGCAGATCTTTCCCTTCTACCTAATGTATATGGAGGCTCCACTTCTGGTTTTGGCTCACAAATCACTGATGGAAATCACTGACCAAACACTGAAGTGTGAACTAGGCCTTAGGGTTTTGGGCAGCTGTGGTGCCAGAAACTATACATTGTATGGAGCAGAAACAGAAGGCTCCAAACCCTACATAGTTTCTGTCACAGGCAGCTGCCAAAACACCTGATCTGTGGGAGTGCTGGGTGACGGACCCCCACCAATCTGATACTGAAGATAGGTCATCAATATCTGTACCCAGGACATAATGGTAGCTCCCCTACTGAACCAGCTTCAGGAAGAGGCACAGAAAGAAAATGCAGTACAGAGTGCTAAAAAAATCAAGGGGGTTCAATTATGAAACAGAATTACTCCTGTATTAGGCGTATTTCTGGCGCAGATTGCGGCTCAAATGTCCTTTGTGCCGCAATCTGTGACTTTTACAGCTGTAAAAGTGAAGCTGTCTTACATTTAGAAGTGGCGATGGATCCGCCGAAGTTACGTAGAGGCACTTCTACATAATTTTGGCGGATCCACGACCAGATATGGGGCTTATTAACCACCTCCCGACCGCTGTACGCAGATATGCGTCCGGGAGGTGGTTGCTTTACTCCTCCTGGACACATATACGCGTCATCTCGCGAGACGCGAGATTTCCTGTGAACGCGCGCACACAGGCGCGCGCGCTCACAGGAACGGAAGGTAAGCGAGTGGATCTCCAGCCTGCCAGCGGCGATCGCTCGCTGGCAGGCTGGAGATCCGAATTTTTTAACCCCTAACAGGTATATTAGACGCTGTTTTCATAACAGCGTCTAATATACCTCCTGCCTGGTCCTCTGGTGGTCCCTTTTGTTAGGATCGACCACCAGAGGACACAGGTAGGTCAGTAAAGTCGCACCAAACACTACACCCCCCCCCCCGTCACTTATTAACCCTTTATGAACCCCTGATCACCCATAATCACCCCATATAAACTCCCTGATCACCCCCCTGTCATTGATCACCCCCCTGTCATTGATCACCCCCCTGTCATTGATCACCCCCCTGTCAGGCTCCGTTCAGACGTCCGTATGATTTTTACGGATCCATGGATACATGGATCGGATCCGCAAAACGCATACGGACGTCTGAATGGAGCCTTACAGGGGGGTGATCAATGACAGGCGGGTGATCACCCATATACACTCCCTGATCACCCCCCTGTCATTGATCACCCCCCTGTAAGGCTCCATTCAGACGTCCGCATGTGTTTTGTGGATCCGATCCATGTATCCATGGATCCGTAAAAATCATGCGGACGTCTGAATGGAGACTTACAGAGGGGTTATCAATGACAGGGGGTGATCACCCCCCCTGTCATTAATAACCCCTCTGTAAGGCTCCATTCAGACGTCCGCATGTGTTTTGTGGATCCGATCCATGTATCCATGGATCCGTAAAAATCATGTGGACGTCTGAATGGAGCCTTACAGGGGGGGTGATCAGTGACAGGGGGGTGATCACCCTGATCACCCCCTGTCATTGATCACCCCCCTGTAAGGCTCCATTCAGACGTCCGCATGTGTTTTGTGGATCCGATCCATGTATCCGTAAAAATCATGCGGACATCTGAATGGAGCCTTACAGGGGGGGTGATCAGTGACAGGGGGGTGATCACCCTGATCACCCCGTCATTGATAACCCCCCTGTAAGGCTCCATTCAGACGTCCGCATGTGTTTTGTGGATCCGATCCATGGATCCGTAAAAATCATGCGGACGTCTGAATGGAGCCTTACAGGGGGGGTGATCAGTGACAGGGGGGTGATCACCCTGATCACCCCCTGTCATTGATCACCCCCCTGTAAGGCTCCATTCAGACGTCCGCATGTGTTTTGTGGATCCGATCCATGTATCCATGTATCCGTTAAAATCATGCGGACGTCTGAATGGAGCCTTACAGGGGGGGTGATCAGTGACAGGGGGGTGATCACCCTGATCACCCCCTGTCATTGATAACCCCCCTGTAAGGCTCCATTCAGACGTCCGCATGTGTTTTGTGGATCCGATCCATGTATCCTTGGATCCGTAAAAATCATGCGGACGTCTGAATGGAGCCTTACAGGGGGGGTGATCAGTGACAGGGGGGTGATCAGGGAGTCTATATGGGTGATCACCCCCCTGTCATTGATCACCCCCCTGTAAGGCTCCATTCAGACGTCCGCATGTGTTTTGCGGATCCGATCCATGGATCCGTAAAAAATTATACGGACGTCTGAATGGAGCCTTACCAGGGGGGTGATCAATGACAGGGGGGTGATCAGGGAGTCTATATGGGTGATCACCCCCCTGTCATTGATCACCCCCCTGTCATTGATCACCCCCTGTAAGGCTCCATTCAGACATTTTTTTGGCCCAAGTTAGCGGAAATTTTTTGTTTGTTTTTGTTTTTTCTTACTAAGTCTCATATTCCACTAACTTGTGTCAAAAAATAAAATCTCACATGAACTCACCATACCCCTCACGGAATCCAAATGTGTAAACATTTTTAGACATTTATATTCCAGACTTCTTCTCACGCTTTAGGGCCCCTAAAAAGCCAGGGCAGTATAAATACCCCACATGTGACCCCATTTTGGAAAGAAGACACCCCAAGGTATTCCGTGAGGGGCATATTGAGTCCATGAAAGATTGAAATTTTTGTCCTAAGTTAGCGGAAAGTGAGACTTTGTGAGAAAAAAACAAAAAAAATCAATATCCGCTAACTTATGCAAAAAAAAAATAATTTCTAGGAACTCGCCAGGCCCCTCATTGAATACCTTGGGGTGTCTTCTTTCCAAAGTGGGGTCACATGTGGGGTATTTATACTGCCCTGGCTTTTTAGGGGCCCGAAAGTGTGAGAAGAAGTCTGGGATCCAAATGTCTAAAAATGCCCTCCTAAAAGGAATTTGGGCCCCTTTGCGCATCTAGGCTGCAAAAAAGTGTCACACATGTGGTATCGCCGTACTCAGGAGAAGTTGGGCAATGTGTTTTGGGGTGTCATTTTACATATACCCATGCTGGGTGAGAAAAATATCTTGGTCAAATGCCAACTTTGTATAAAAAAAATGGGAAAAGTTTTCTTTTGCCAAGATATTTCTCTCACCCAGCATGGGTATATGTAAAATGACACCCTAAAACACATTCCCCAACTTCTCCTGAGTACGGCGATACCAGATGAGTGACACTTTTTTGCAGCCAAGGTGGGCAAAGGGGCACAAATTCCAAAGTGCACCTTTCGGATTTCACAGGCCATTTTTTACAGATTTTGATTGCAAGGTACTTCTTACACATTTGGGCCCCTAAATTGCCAGGGCAGTATAACTACGCCACAAGTGACCCCATTTTGGAAAGAAGACACCCCAAGGTATTCCGTGAGGGGCACGGCGAGTTCCTAGAATTTTTTATTTTTTGTCACAAGTTAGCGGAAAATGATGATTTTTCTTTTTTTTTCTTTTTTCCTTACAAAGTCTCATATTCCACTAACTTGCGACAAAAAATAAAAAATTCTAGGAACTCGCCGTGCCCCTCACGGAATACCTTGGGGTGTCTTCTTTCCAAAATGGGGTCACTTGTGGCGTAGTTATACTGCCCTGGCAATTTAGGGGCCCAAATGTGTGAGAAGAACTTTGCAATCGAAATGTGTAAAAAATGACCGGTGAAATCCGAAAGGTGCACTTTGGAATATGTGCCCCTTTGCCCACCTTGGCTGCAAAAAAGTGTCACACATGTGGTATCTCCGTACTCAGGAGAAGTTGGGGAATGTGTTTTGGGGTGTCATTTTACATATACCCATGCTGGGTGAGAGAAATATCTTGGCAAAAGACAACTTTTCCAATTTTTTTATACAAAGTTGGCATTTGACCAAGATATTTTTCTCACCCAGCATGGGTATATGTAAAATGACACCCCAAAACACATTCCCCAACTTCTCCTGAGTACGGCGATACCAGATGTGTCACACTTTTTTGCAGCCAAGGTGGGCAAAGGGGCACATATTCCAAAGTGCACCTTTCGGATTTCACCGGTCATTTTTTACACATTTCGATTGCAAAGTTCTTCTCACACATTTGGGCCCCTAAATTGCCAGGGCAGTATAACTACCCCACAAGTGACCCCATTTTGGAAAGAAGACACCCCAAGGTATTCCGTGAGGGGCACGGCGAGTTCCTAGAATTTTTTATTTTTTGTCGCAAGTTAGTGGAATATGAGACTTTGTAAGAAAAAAATAAAAAGAAAAAATCATCATCATTTTCCGCTAACTTGTGACAAAAAATAAAAAGTTCTATGAACTCACTATGCCCATCAGCGAATACCTTAGGGTGTCTACTTTCCGAAATGGGGTCATTTGTGGGGTTTTTCTACTGTCTGGGCATTGTATAACCTCAGGAATCATGACAGGTGCTCAGAAAGTCAGAGCTGCTTCAAAAAGCGGAAATTCACATTTTTGTACCATAGTTTGTAAACGCTATAACTTTTACCCAAACCATTTTTTTTTTTTGCCCAAACATTTTTTATTTATCAAAGACATGTAGAACTATAAAGTTAGCGAAAAATTTATATATGGATGTCGTTTTTTTTGCAAAATTTTACAGCTGAAAGTGAAAAATGTCATTTTTTTGCAAAAAAATCGTTACATTTCGATTAATAACAAAAAAAGTAAAAATGTCAGCAGCAATAAAATACCACCCAATGAAAGCTCCATTAGTGAGAAGAAAAGGAGGTAAAATTCATTTGGGTGGTAAGTTGCATGACCGAGCGATAAACGGTGAAAGTAGTGTAGTGCCGAAGTGTAAAAAGTGCTCTGGTCATGAAGGGGGTTTCAGCTAGCGGGGCTGAAGTGGTTAAGAAATAAATAAATGTGACCCCAAGTGTTTTGGCAGAAGCAATGTTTCATCTTCCTATGGGCTAATTGAGACGACCGTATATTTGTGCAATTTTGCGCAATTTTTTATTGTTATCAAATTTTATTTTTTTGCAATTTTTTTTGCAATGTCTGTGCAATTTTTGCAATTTTGCCAAATGGATGTTGACCCATTTATTTTGATGGGGCTGCAAAATATGCGGACAGAACACAGTGTGCTTTCGGCATCCATACTTCCTTTTCATCGGCCTGCAAAATATATACAACATGCATAGACATTTTTTATCATAGGGCTGCATGTTCCATTCCACAAAATGCGAAACGCACAGGGCCGGTATCCGTGTTTTGCGGAACGAAAAACGGATACGGTCATCTGAATGAGCCCTTAACTCTGAGGATCCTTTGTTGTTCTTTACTAGGCCATGCACAATTGCAGAATGATAGCTCTGCTGTGAGTCACCCAGGAGTTTGTATGGAAATACTCCAGCTGCCACTAGTGGTGACCACAGATATATGGGGTCATTTATCAAACTGGTGTAGAGTAGAACTGGCTTAGTTGCCCACAGCAACCAATCAGATTCCACCTTTCATTTTTGACAGCTCCTTTGGAAAATGAAAGGTGGAATCTGATTGGTTGCTATGGGCAACTAAGCCAGTTCTACTTTACATCAGTTTGATAAATGACCCCCATTGTGTTTGTTACATGTACAGACAGCGTGGTCCCCAATGTAGAAAGCTATGAACTGGGGAGACCTCTAATGCACCCATATAAATATCTGTACTTTAAATGTGAGTCTGTGTGCTAAAATTACCTGTTCTCATCTTCTCAGACATAATCACCGAAGATCCTTTTATGCAAGAAGAAGATGTCACCGATACGGCCCCTGTTCTGCAGCTGAGCTCAGAAATAGAACAAGCTGGATAAACACTAAGCTGAATGCACAGAGAGGACATTATGGCTAATATTGAAATTATCCTAAAACTGGCCAACTGGCTTTGAGGTTACAGATTTTCTTTAGTTAACGTTTTATGTTACCGACAAAGTCGAGGCAGTTCAATTAGGCACAACCATTACTGATCAACTTGGTCTGAAATGATCCATCAGAAGTTTCGGACTATGTCAGCAGTCACCAGCCCTGACACACCTACACGCCAGGGTCCATTTCAGAAACTTGTTTGGTGCAGTAACCCTGGTATTGGGTAAACTTTTCTTTTTTTTCCACCCTGTATTCACATCAGTAAGTGGGTAATTCTGGGAGAGGGTTTGTGGTGTGTACTTTTCATAAACCGATAAACCATGTTGTATTATAAAAGCACTTAATGGGGTTGTCTGCTTTGGATAACCCCTCTTTATTAGAAGAGTTTCTCTAATGATAAGGTGATCACCGGGCGTCTTCCTGCAGAGTTCCATGATATCATCTGTGGGGAGATCAGGCAGCAAGTGTTTCATTTCCCTACAGTGCCCCTACAGGGGAAATTAAGCATTACAAAATGCACATTGAATGCACTGCCAGCATAATGCAAGGATAAGCAGAATCCTGTAAATTGAGAGACGCTCTGTGTAGGGAGGGTTATATTCATATGTCCAGGGACCCCCCCCCCCCCCCTCTATTATTTTCGTATGCCATAAGAGGTAATATTACTTTTCATTTAGATTATCAAACTGCACAAACTTAAATATGAAAATCTTTGTTAAGTAACTTTTTAAAGCAAATATACAGTGACAATATATTGCACTTCTGATTTTCTAACCCCTTGGTGACATCTGCCGCCCAGAGTGACCAGGATCAGAGATAACTTTAAACCCAGTCATTATTTCATCCCATAAATTATAACAGTCTATGGTATAAGCAATTGGATGGTGGCATGTTCAAGTTCCCTAGACTAAAAGTAAAAAAAATATATTTTTTTAAATATACCTCCCATTCAACGTATTAAAAATTCAAATCATTCTCTTTTCCCAATTTGATATATGAAGATAAACAATTAAAAATAACATACTGTCCGACAATGTCTAAACTATTAAAATCTAAAAGTGTTTATCCTTCATGTGGTACATCTAAATAATCAATTTTTGGTCACCTTTGAAGAAAAAGTGATAAAAAAAATCATATGCATCCAAAAATACAGGAAAAACTTGAAAAAATTAGACTATCATGCAAAAGTCCATTTATTTCAGTAATGCAAATTAAAAGGAATTGCATTAATGCAGCTTAAAATTAGAATTTTGTGAAAAGGTTCAACATTCTAGGCTCAAAGTGTCGTACTCTAGTCAGATAATTAATCCATACCCAATGAGCAAAGGGGACCTCAAAATTGTGACTTTGGGGTTTTATAAGCTGTAAGCCATAATCATCCAAATTATAACAAATAAAGGCTTGAAATATCTTGCTTTGCATGTAATGAGTCTCTCATATGTTAGACTGAAAATACTAAACTTTGCACGATATTCAAATTTTTCGAGTTTCACCTGTATAACCAATAAAATCTACAGCCTGTACACGGTATGCTGTCCACATTTTATTTTGGTCCCATTGAAATAAAAGGGGTCCACATTTTTTGTGGATCACATGTGGACCGAAGCAGTTGTGTGCACAGGCTTTGCACCGTAGATTTTTTCGTCTCATCCTTTTTGCTGGTACTGTAACACACTAGGGGTTTGCAAATTCTCAGCGTTCACTCCACATGTTAACATACTCTTTGAAAGTTTATTTTTGGGATGGGACAGGTGATGCTAACTCTGGGCCTGCACCGGGGACGGGGAGGTGGACCTATTTTGATTTGAAACTCTCCTTTTTTTCCTGCCCAAATATCTTTAAAACATTTACTTAAATGTTTAAATGTAATTATTAGCTTCTCTTTAGGCTACATGCACACGACGTCCGTTAAAAACAGACACATTGTCAGTTTTTCATGGCCATTTTGCATCAGTGTGTGCATCCATTTTCTGGTGGTGTGTCCGTTTTTAATGTCTGTTTTGCATCAGTTTTTCATGTCCATTAAAAACGGACATGAAAAATTGATGAATTTGATTGGTAGGTATTTCGAGACCCACCCTTCTGAGAACACCCACAGGATGGTAGGCCCCAGCTAAAATAATGTCCCCCATAGTGTAGGAATTTTTTTTTTTTTTTACTGTCCCCAGTTTTAATAATGCCCCCTATTTTGGCCCCAGCTAAAATAATGTCCCCCATAATGTAGGGCCCCATCTTAAATAATTTCCCCCACGGTTTAAATAATGCCCCCATAATGGCCCACCTTATCCACTTGCTCGCACTGCAGCAGTCTCTTCTGTCTTCACTGAATAGGACCTGCCGAAGGACCTGCAATGTGCGCGATGACGTCACTGAGCGCTCCCATGTGGTTACATCACCACGCATATCGCAGGTCCTGCTCAATAAAGAGAGAAGAGACTGCCGCAGCGCGAGCAAGTGGATTAGGTGAGTTTTTTTCTAACCCCTAAATGGCCATATAGATAAAGTGTCCCCGTTTTTAACGGCCGTTAGGTGCACTCCTATCATTCAGCCTTTAAAAACGGTCCCATTGATTTCAATGGGGTCCGTCTGGCCGTGGAAACGTCCAAAAATAGGACATTTCCTATTTTTGGACAGACGCTATTCACTGTCCGTTAAAAGAACAGCCATGTGAATAGCCCCATAGTCTTTCATTGGTGCAAAAAATGGCAGCGTGACGGACGTTACTTAAACAGCCGTCACTCGGCCATTATTCGCAGTCATGTACATGAGGCCTTGGGGTACGGCCACATGGTCAGGTTTCTGGAAGCCAAAACCAGGAATGAATTCAAAAGGGAGAAGTCATATCTGTCCTTTAGGCCAGTTTCACATGAGCTTCACATGAGTGCATTCGGTCCAGGAAACGTGGTCCGCATGGGGCAGTATTTCCTGGACTGAACATTACTTCACCCTTGCAGCATCATAATGATTGAATTCATATCTCACTGCGGGTCTGCTGAATCACATAATGGTGTGAATAAAGTTCAGTAGACCATCAGTGAGACGGAATTCACAGCGTCATAAATGATTAAGTTGCTTCAAGTTCACTTCAGAGGAGCAGCGTTCAGTGTGGGAAATACTGCCCACACACAGAGCGTGTTTCCCATACCGAATATGTTCGTGAGAAACTGGCCTTATACTTTCTCTTTTCTGATCCATTCCGGATTCTGGCTTCCAGAACTGCTTTACGAAACCTGACTGTGTGGCCGTACGGTTATAAAAGTCAATTGCTCTGCTATAATTTCATTTCTTGTGTCTTTGGGTTTAGTGGTCCTAAAATAAAGATGGGCACACTACAGAACAAATATATATTTAGACTTAATAAAAGAGGATATGTCACATTGTTTCTCTTTATATGCACATTTGTATATTTTTCATTAAAATGAAATTTCATTAAATTAAAGATTACTGAATTTGTTATTTAATATCTTCAATTACTGTTTGGAAGGACTGACAGTAAATGCTTCCATAAACCAGATGACTGTGGGTAAATAGGTCAACAGTCTGCAAAAAAAATTATAATAATTACACGCTGTAATACCATAAAGTTTTGAGACTTTTTTGTTGCAGGGGACGCTGCATATTATACTGACCTTATCTAATTCAAGAAGCAGGACAGTTATGACAAGCTTTGAATTCTGTAGAAAAAAAGCGTCCTATAAACAGTTTCAGTGTAGCCTGGGCCACAAGCTGCACGTCACTGCTGAAGCCAGTCATTGGATGAGGCAGCCCCCCACTCATTATGACAATGGGAACTCCCCGAAATGGCAGGTTGGACATGCGCTCAGCCGCTCCTGTTATTTCTATGGGAGGAGCAGAGTACACCCATAGAAATGTGTAGGGTGGCTGAGCACATGCCTGACCAGCTACTCTCTTCATTTTGGGGGAAGCTCCACTTCAGGGCCTCCGTTCTTGTGATCGGTGGGGCCCGAGTGGTAGGACCTGCATAATCTAATAGTACCATATAATAATGATATAAACAGAATACCCCTTTAACGCCTTCAAGACAGAGCCATTTTTTACCTTCCTACCCAGGCCATTTTTTACAAATCTAACATCTGTCACTTTATATGGTAATAACTTTGGAATGTTTTTTACTTATCCAAGGCATTCTGAGATTCTTTTCTCGTGACACATTGTACTTAATGACAGTGGTAAATATAAGTCGATATATTTCACCTTTATTTATTTAAAAAATCAAAAATTCACACAAAATTTGCAATTTTAATATTTTTAAACAGAAAGTGATACCTCATAAAATATTTATTACTTAACATTCCCCATATGTCTATTTTATGTTGACATCATTTCGAAAATTTCATTTTATTTTTTAGGACGTTAGATGGTTTTGAATTTTAGAAGCAATTCTTAACATTTTTAAGAAATTTCCAAAAACCACTTTTCAAGGACCAGTTCAGTTATGAAGTAACTTTGACAGCTTACATAATAGAAACTACCTATAAATGGCCTCATTTTAGAAACTGCACCTTGTATGTTATTCAAAACTGATTTTACTAACTTTGTTAACCCTTTAGGTTTTCCACAAGAATTAAAGGAAAATGAAAGTGAAATTTCACAATTTCACTTTTTTGGGGCAGACTTTCCATTGTAATCCTTTTTTATGTAACACAACAAGGGTTAACAGCCAAACAAAACTCAAAATGTAATACCCTGATTCTGCAGTTTACAGAAACACCCCACATGTGGTGGTAAAGTACTGTATGGGCACTGTCACGATGGGGAGTGGGGGAAACCCCCCTCCGTACAATGTGGGGAAGATGGGGTAGCAACTAGGCCTGGATGCTGGGATAAGGGAGCAGGTCACCTCCTATAGCGTCCCTAATCCTTGCCCTGACCTAACCGCATGAGCAAACCCAGATGGTAAGAGGGCTCCTGCACCGTAACCTCGGACCCTAACTGGACCTGATGATCCCTGGGATAAAGGGACAACACGGATGAACTGGAGTCTCCAACAGGCCTAGGTGCAAGGAGAGGAGCAGACAGTAAGCAGAGGACAAACTCGACAGGTAAGTGACGTTGTGGTCCTGTGGTATGTTGTCTTTCTGCCACAGGACACTTACCTGTCGAGTTTGTCCTCTGCTTACTGTCTGCTCCTCTCCTTGTCAAACTAGGATGAAGAGACCTGAGACCACACCCAGCTCCACCTTGCTCACACCTTAACCCCGTGCACACCAGAAAGGAAGGGCAACAGCCTTAAAGGGAAAGCACACACGCATGCAATACAACAATACGTTGCCACCGGCAACCAGCATGCGCAGCAAAAGTGTCACGGCAAACTACCTCCAAGCTGTGACACTCCCTCGCCTCAAAGCCACCCAAAAAAAAAAACATAACAGGGAAAAAAAGGTATGAATCGGTGTTAGCCCGTCCATCCAAAACTGCCGCCAGCACTCCAGGACCACAACTAGGCCCCTGGCAGCCAGTCACCAAACAGTCTGGAGAAATCGTACGGAACACCGCATCCAACTCAGAAACAGTTCCCACTCCAGATCGCTGCCAGCAAGCATTCCCCAAACAGCACAAGCAACGGTACAACAAATGGCAACACCAATAACCACCAACCGCGCCATAAACGGTGATACCCCTTTTGCCCTTCCTCTGGAGGACAAGCATGTACGCCGAATCGGATGGCGATACATGCTGCACCCTCTTCCGAAGGTAAATAAACTGAGGAGCCTTAGTTTGACATCAATGTCATCTGCAATGTCATCACCGTGTCTTCCCTTTGTTTCTATTCCTTTACCTATCCTCACTTGTTGTTTTGAGTATGGTGTGTGATGTACAGGGTGTTTGTTGTATGTCATTTGGTGTTCCATGTCTGGTCTATTTGGTGTTTGCAGTCCAGCATGGTTGTTTGACTTTTCCCCTGTTTGTCTGTACCTCCGGAAGGGGGTCCCTGGAGGGGTAACTACAACTCAGTTAAGCAGCGCTGTCTGGGTCCGCCATGCATCTTGCCGCATGGTGGTCCAGGCAGTTACTACTGCTCCTGTGTTTGGTGTTGGTACGGAGTCCAGATTTGTGTGTTTGGGCTTCAGTGCTTTTCACAGGATCCAGTGGTTGTGGTGCGGATGACTCGTTCCCTTTTGTTGTAGTGGGCAGGTAAGTGACGTTGTGGTCCTGTGGCATGTTGTCTTTCTGCCACAGGACACTTACCTGTCGAGTTTGTCCTCTGCTTACTGTCTGGTCCTCTCCTTGCACCTAGGCCTGTTGGAGACTCCATTTCCTCCGTGTTGTGGATGAACTGGTCGTCTCTTTTTCCTGACCTTTATCCCAGGGATCATTAGGGCCAGTTAGGGTCTGAGGTTACAGTGCATGAGCCCTCATACCATCTGGGTTCGCTCATGCGGTTAGGAGGTCAGGGCGAGGATTAGGGATGACCTGCTCCCTGATCCCAGCATCCAGGCCTAGTTGATATTGGTACTATTTTGGGGTAGATATCATTTTTGATTGCTTTAGATCTGCTTTTAGTGAGGCAAGGTAACAAAAAAATTGCTGTTCTGCTACAGGTTTTATTTTTTATTTTTTTTGCAATGGTTACCTGACAGATTACCGCAGATCATGTGCTATTTTTATAGAGCAAGTTGTTACTGATGCGACGATATCAAATATGACTTTTTTTTGGTTTCAGTCTTACATAACAAAGCTTTTTTGTAAACAAATCATGTTTTTCTCCATTTTCTGAAAGCCATATTTTTTTTTTCTGACGATTATCTTGTGTAGAGGCTCCTTTTTTTGCGGGAAGAGTCGATGTTTTTATTGCTACCATTTTTGGGTACATATGATTTTTTGATAATTGAATATTACACTTTATGGGGCAAGGTGACCAGAAAATAGTTTTTTGGGCAGTTTTTTTTTTACAGCATTCAGCTTAAGGGGTAGAACATGTGATATTTTATACAGCATGTTATTACAGAAACGGCGATACCTAATATGCCTACTTTTTTATTTAAGTTTTACACGATAAAAGCATTCTTGACAAAATAATTTTTGGGCGATTGTCTTATGTAGCAGCTCATTTTTTGCGGGATGAGGTGATGGTTTAATTAGTACTATTTTAGGATACATATGACTTTTTGATCGCTTGGTATTACACTTTTTGTGATGTAAGGTGACAAAAAATATTATTTTTTGCACAATTTCTACTTTTTTAGGGTGCATTATGTAAGATTTTTATAGAACTGGTCGTTATCGATGCACTGATATCTAATATGTGTGTGTGTTTTTTTTATATGTGTTTATTAGGGTAAATGGGTTTTGTTTTTACTTGAAAGTTAATTTTTTTATAAACAACACTTTTTAAAAACTTTTTATTACTTTTTATTTTTGTCCCAGTGTGGGACTTCAACTTATCCATTACAATACATCCTGTATTGCACACGACCATATGTATTTTGCAGTCCGTGTTACATAATTTTTTTTTTGATCCATTGTAACATGAATAGGACATTTTTTTGCGAAACGGACTTGCGGACATACGGATATGGAACACACGGATTAATCTCCTTTTTCACACTGATATGAATGGTTCCGTATACGGGCCACAAAAACCAGAACGGACACAGACAAAAAATGCATGAGCCCTAAGGGGCTAGATCTCCTAGGCTTCTGTAGATAGCAAGACCTAATGCCTCACAGGGACCTGATGGGTATCTCAATGGAGCCACAGACCCCCGCAAACCCCCTGTATGCCACAGTCAGCTTTGACCGTGGCATACAAGGGGTTTATCCGCCAACATCGCTATTTACAGCGACATACCTCCCAACTGTTCCCGGATCCGGCAGAACAGTCCCGGATTGTAGTGGGTGTCCCGCGGTCCCAGAACGAGTGAGTGTCCTGCTCTCAGGCAGCTGTCTCTGCTTTCATAGGACTCTAAGACAGTTGCCTGTAATGATGAAGCAGGGAGCTCCCCACTTCACCATTCCTCCCCACCGCAGCAGGCTGGTAATCAGTTGTGTTCCTTCTTCTACACAGACCAGAGCAGCAGATGTGTATCCTGCCTGCTGGGAGCACAGATCATTGGAGGAACCAAATGAGTATTTAGTGTTTGTTTGTATTTTTTTTACTTTCTGTGAAAGGGTCACATACCTGGGCATAATACTGTGAGGGGGCACATATCATGGCAAAACTACTGTGAGGGGCACTTATAAGGTCAAAACTACTGTGAGGGAGCACATATCAGGGCAAAACTACTGTGAGGGAGCATATATCTGGGTATAACTACTGTGAGGGGGCATATATCTGGGTATAACTACTATGAAGGGCACATACCTGGGCATAACTATTGTGAGGTGGCACATATATGGGATAAATACTTTAAAAGCCGCACATATCTGGGCATAACTACTGTGAGGGGGCATATATCTGGGCATAACTGTTGTGAAAGGGGCACATACCTGGGAATAATTACTGTGAGGCACATATCTGGGCATAATTACTGTGAGGGGGACACAATGTGGGCATAACTACTGAGAGGGGCCACATATCTGGTAATGATTACTTTGAGGGGCAATATCTAGGCATAGCTACTGTGAGGAGGCACTTATCTGGGCATAACCTGTGAAGGGGGCACAATGCAGGCATAACTACTGTGAGGGGGCACATAACTGGACATAACTACTGTGTGGAGGTACATATCTGGGCATAACCTGTGAAGGGGGCACAATGTGGGCATAACTACTGTGTGTTGGCACAAAGGGTGAATAATTACTATGTGGGGGCATTTAAGGGATGGTATTAGGTGTGTAGTTATATTTTGGGCAGAGTTAGAGACGTATGAAGTAGAGTATGAAAAAAATTTGCTGCACATAAAGTCCCTCTTCCTTCTTTTCAAAATTTGGGAAGTATGCAGCGATGCTGGATAGCGCACGGCAAGGGCTCTTTTATTTACTTTAACACACTGCCGGGCGGAGGCTACCGCCCAGCAGTGTGTTCGGCGACGTCACCGGCTCTGATGAGCGGTCTTTTGCGCTGCCCTAGCCGTTTTACAGGCTAGGGCAGCGCTAAAGCCCACCCATCAGTGCTGGTGATGTCACCAGAACTCCAAAAAATGCCTTTGCCCTGCACAATTTAGCGAACTGCTCCGATGCTCAAGTCAGGGGGGGCTGCCTGGGTGAAAATGGGGATATGAAAGGGTACCATAAAGAAAATGCTAGCGGTAAGGGTTGGTTCACATCACATTTTACGCATCCGTTTATACTTTAGATAAAAAGGATACAAAAATGCAGGACACCATGTTCTTGTGTCCTGCAGAGTCTGGTAAAAAACAAAACAAAACAAAACTGAACAACGGTAATAAAAGGATCATTTTATTTATTTTTTTACAATAGGACTCTATAGTGAACGGATGCCACTGTATGGCATCAGTCTGAGGCATCTGTTTAACTACGTTAAACTGTTGGGAAAACGTGATGTGAACCCAGCCTAAGACACGCTGGGGGAGATCAAAACTAATGTGAAGGAAAACTGCCTATGTTTTCCAAAGGAGCTCTGAAAAAACAAAGGTGGAATCTGATTTGTTGTTATGGGCAGCTAAGACAGTTTTCCTTTACACCAGTTTTGATAAATCTCCCCCATGGAATAAAAAAAAGTCACACAAAATTCATGTATGTAAGCACCCTAACTGGCTCTCTCCACCTGTCCCTAGACCATGAATGCAATGGTGGTCAGTCACGCATGCGCACTACCGGCCCATTTATACAGGTGAGTTCTCAGCGACAGTCCCAGCAGTCGGTCAGACAGCGATTATGCATTTATCACTTATCCTATAGGATATACTGTATGTTTTGTTTATATAAAAATCAATTTAACTTTTCACGGACAATTTTAGTTTGGTCTCATAAATCGCACATCCAGTGTTCTATTACTGCTGCCTTTCTGCATGTTTCTCCTCACTCGCTGAGCTGACATGATGTCATCATGCTGCAGGAATTCTTACCACTGCACCCACTGTCTGGAATTTATTGCTGTACAGGAACAAAAAAAAATACCAGATTGTCAAAACCTCAGAATACCACTGGGAACATACATAAAGTTGTAGACTCTACTTAACCCCTTCAGGACTTCAGGACCAGCCTATTTTGGGCCTTTAGTAAAACAAAATGTATCTCTTCTCTCACAGTTAAGTTAGTTGAGTTATAACTTTTTTTTATTTTACTACATCGATGCAGTGGCGTGCCTAGGGTGTTTGGCACCCGGGGAGGGTACTTTCGCTGGCACCCCCCTCCCCATTACTTGACCACATACCTCTGACATCCAGGGACATCTCCTGTCATGTAGACTTTCTCCTCAGACCGCCATGACAAATTATTTCAGCCGCATCTCGTCTCTACAGTTTGTAACACAGACACGTTAGATTTCTCAGTTTTTCCATCAACCTCCCCATCCTGGTGTCCCCACAGTGTCATCCTGCTGCCACCCCCAATACTGTGCCCGTTGTGCCCCCCTATGCCCCAGGTACTATACTGCTGAAAAAATAGTGACCCCAGTAGACATAATTGGAGTCATGTATCAAACTGGTGTAAAGTAGAACTGGATTTCCAAAAGAGAAGTCAAAAATGAAAGGTGGAAAGTAATTTCCCCCACACTCCCCCCACAGTAATTTCCCCCACACTCCCCCCACACAGTAATTTCCCCCCACACAGTAATTTCCCCCACACTGTCCCATACAGTAATTTCCCCCACACTGTCCCCACACAGTAATTTCCCCCACACTGCCCCCACACAGTAATTTCTCCCACACTGCCCCCCACACAGTAGTTTCCCCCGCACTGCCCCCATATAGTAATTTACCCCACACAGTAGTTTCCCCCACATTGCCCCATATAGTAATTTGCCCCCCACATAGTAATCCCTCCCATAATAATTTGCCCCCACATAGCAATCCCTCCCATAATTATTTGTCCCCACATAGTAATCCCTCCCATAATAATTTGCCCCCACATAGCAATCCCTCCCATAATAATCCTGGTGTCCCCACAGTATCATCTTGCTGCCACCCCCAATACTGTGCCCGTTGTGCCCCCCAATGCCCCAGGTACTATGCTGCTGAAAAATTAGTGACCCCAGTAGACATAATTGGGGTAATTTATCAAACTGGTGTAAAGTAGAACTGGATTTCCAAAAGAGTTGTCAAAAATGAAAGGTGGAATCTGATTGGCTGCTATGGGCAACTAAGCCAGTTCTACTTTACACCAGTTTGATAAATTACCCCAAATGTTCTATAGTGTCCACAACAGTTATAATGTCCTCTAGAGTGCCCACAGTAAAAATAACACCCTATATTGTGCTCCAGGTAATAATCCCTGTATAGTGTCCCCAGAAATAATAGAATTGCCCCTACAGTGCCTCCCCAATAGCAAGGCCCCCCACGCTGCCCCATATAGTAATTTCCCACACACTGCCCCCATAGTAATCCCCTCATAGTAATTTGCCCCCACACACACAGTAATTTTCCCCACACTGCCCCCATATAGCAATTTGCCCCACACAGTAATTTCCCTCACACTGCCCCCACATTAATTTCCCCCACTGCCCCATACAGTAATTCCCCCACACAGTAGTCTCCCCCACACTGCTCCCACACAGTAGTTTCCCCCACACTGCCCTGTATAGTAATTTGCCCCACACAGTAGTTTTCCCCACATTGCCCTATATAGTAAGTTGCCCCCACATAGTAATCCCTCCCATAATAATTTGCCCGCCACATAGTAATCCCTCCCATAATAATTTGCCCCCACACAGTATCCCACCATGATATTTTCCCACCACATGTCATCCTGTGTCCTCCCCCATGTCCCCCAAAGTTGGCACATAAAAAAAATAAACTAGAAAAAACTAAAATGGCATCATCACGCACACCTGTGCCGGGATTTTACTACCGCATAAGCCTCAGGCCTACTAGGCCTGTAGCCTATGGCGGTGATTGGCGACGGGGCAGAGAACTATGCGCTCCCGTGCCCCGCCGCAGTATGTATTGATGGAAGCGCTCATTGCACCCCCCTGAGAGTCGGCACCCGGGGCGGACCCCCGCCTCTCCCCCCCCCCTCCCTGCGGGCACGCCACTGCATCGATGTAACTATATGAGGGCTTGGTTTCTGTAGGACAAGTTTTCATTGGTATCATTTTAGGCTACAAAACACTTTTGATTTTTTTGAGAGGAAGTGGCTTGGTAGTTCTGTAGTGTCCTGTTGTGGGTGGTCCAAATGCTACATGTGGTCACCTGGACACCGTTAAGGTGTCACCAGGTGTTGCTGCTCTCCACAAGGGATGGTAAGGCATGGTGTACTCCAATGGGAAATAAGTCCAGAGAGTCAGGGGCTGCAGTGAACCAGTGTACTTCTTTACTGGAAGAACACAAGTGCAAAACAATACAGGCAAGGCATTGGGCTGGCTTCTCCAGTTTCCTCCTGGGCAGAAGAAGGGTTTGATGTTGAGGAAAGGCCTGATATAGCTGTCCCTCTCTCTCTCAGAAGACTGGTACCCTGGTCTGTGACTCAGCATCCCCATCTCAGCGTCTTCCTTTGGTCACCCATGCAGTCTGACAGAGTCTCTTTTTCTAAGCACTGATCCTGTAATGACCGGCATCACACACAGGGAGGAAAACAGGGAAAGCCCTGCCCAAGGGAGAGGGAAAGGTGGTGACCCCTAACTCACCTTGCGGCTGGCACCTGACTGCCCTGACGTCCCTAGACGGGTTCCTCACCCGTGCGGCGATCACGTGCCTAAACCCTGGCTTTCCCTGAAATGAGCCCTAGATAGTGAACGGGCCGGTGGGATCGCTAGTCTGCACCACTGCACTAAGAGGGAAACACCAGGGAGAGGACAGACAAATACAAACAAACACAAACACCCAGGTGGGCGACCACAGCAGTCCACAAAGGTCCAACAGGGATCCGGAGGGTAGCGTTCTGAAACAACCATCCGAGAACGCAGCAACACAGCTCCAGTGGGTCAGAATAGATGTCCAGGCAGGAAGCTCTATCTCTGGCAACCAGAGAAGTGTGAGAGAGGAATATAAGGAGGTTTGGGAGTGCTGGACAAGGAACAGCTGAGGAGAAGGAGCTACGGATCCCTGAGTGAGCCAAAAGGGTTTGCAAAGCAAACCCAGAAAGCTACCATAAGGAAAACAGCCCTATCTTAAATAGAGCGTGCAGCCAACCGCTGCGACTTCCTGACCCCGGGTATAACGGAGTCAGGCGTGGTTCTCGATACCCTCGTGACAGATCCCAAACTGCAGAACACTAGGGTCTCTGACTGCTCTTCTTATATACTGTTTCTAGCTGAACTAGAACCTTCTAATGGGAGGGGTGGAGTGGAGAAATACAACCAAAACAAATACAAAGTTACAACTTCCCATCTGTCAAAGACTTACATTAGAAATTCAATAATACCTAATGGGAATGACACAGCAGTTTTCCCAGACAAAAACACGTTTTCGGACATAATATGGTAGCTAAACAGAACACCCAAAAGGTCTGTCTGTCTGGTTTAGGTGGTAATCAAGCCTGTCTTTTTTTTTTTACCACCAAAACATATTCTTCTTTAACTTTTATTAGCTAGAAAGTCCCAAAAGTCTCTCAGTATTCATTAACCCCTTCTACAGTGCTGTGTAAACACAGTGCAAATGAATAGTGATGAGCGGCATAGGCAATATTTGAATTTGCAATATTTCGCAAATTTTTGGCCGAATATTCACGATCGTGATCTCCAGTCATTGTTTACTTGATTGTGAAAATCGGCAATGTAATATATTCACGATAAATTTGAAATAAATTCGGGATAAATTTGCAATTTGAATAATCAACACTGTTTGCAAATACGAATATATAACACTAAAATCTAAATATTTGCAAATTCTCGAAGTGGCGATATTCACGATTAAAATTTGCGATTCAAATATTTGTGCTCAACACTACAAATGAACAGGAAATACATTACAACAAACATAAACATCTGTTACAAAGTATTAAACAGTATAAGTCAGTGCAAGTTAACCTTTTTAAGTAAAATAAAGTATGGAGCTGATGACTTTGCATAGGGGAAACAGGGATAAATGTCCACAAACATCTTTCTTCAAAGTATCTCTGCGCCAAAGCACTAAAGTTCCCCTGCAGCAAAGTCCAGATCCCTGTTAGCCTGTTTGGGACACATGACGTACCGGTACGGCCGAGCAGACACCCTGGGACAATGCGCCGGGGGTCCTGTGACCTCCCCCCCGCGTGTCGGCGATCGCAGCAAACCGCAGGTCAATTCGGTTATTCAGGTCTCTGGGGATCCGATAACCCGGAACAGGATGGTGATCGGTGGTGTGATAATACACCACCAATCACCATCCTGCGATCCTGAGAGGTGATGGTGACATCACCTCTCAGGATCGGCTCTCATTGGCTGCAGGGCCGGGCCATTCAAATTAGTGCAGCGCTCCTCTCCTCCTCCTTTTGTGTCCGAGAGCCGAGGAGAGAGGAGCAAGCTGCATGATCTCAAGAGCCAGCACCCCAGCACCCCCATCTGCGCCCCAGCACCCCCTTCACCTTCTCCTTCACCAATGTATTTAGGGACAGGTTAGGTTAGGCAGGGATATTCAGGGAAAGTTAGTTAAAAAAAATAATAATAATAATTTTAGATTGCATCACACTAAATCGGGTGTCTGGGATCCACAGCACAGCTGTGTGACCCTAGACCCCCCCAGGGGTGCTGCAGCTTGCCCTCCTGACTCCCCCCCACAACTTTTTTTGGGGCGCAAGCAGTTTTATTTTTTTCTGCGTACGCTGACTGTGGCCGGCACTATTAGCGTCCGGCCACTGTTAGTGCATCGCACACCCCACCGCTGATCAACTTCGGACGGTTGATGAGCGAGTTTTGTTGTGGAAATTTTATTATGCGGACATTTCACTTTAGGACGTGTGTGTGTTTTTATAGATTGTCATCTGTCTCCCTGTGTCAGATTTAGCCAGAGAACACTCTAGCAGAGGGTACTTTGGCTGAATCGGGACCAGTGGTCATCCTTCCTTATACAGGGATGGGGTGTGTGCATTCCAGCCACATTGATTGCCCCTCCCTGTCCTTTGACATGTATGTCATATCCTTGTCTTGTGCCAGCCCCTTTTACACCTTTTGTTAGTAAATAACAGACACAGATTGAGCAGGGAGGGGAGGAGATGCTCAGCAAGAATTTAATCAAGATGGTAGCACCCCGGTCTTCTGACTGCGGCTGAGGGAAAAGGGATTTACCTTTTTCCTTACACAAACTTTGATGCGAGCTGATTATAACTATTAATATTTCTACAATAGTTTGAATAAAAAAATAATAATTGGGGCCTTTTTTTATTTTTTTGTCTGTTAGGTTTAGGGTAAGTCTACAAACACCCGTGCCCCCACACACACACACGCACACCAAATAAAGTTTAACACGCACGCACACACACACTCCCCTGTGGCCCACCGGATGTTCTCGGCCGAGGAGGCATACGCCCAGCTTGCGTCCGAGAGCCCCAGTGAGGACGAGGATGACCCCACTTTCCTTTTGCTATGCTAGGGACCCTGTGGCCCACACTAGTACGAGCAGCTTTGGGGCTCGTACTAGTTTTTCGGCCCACCAGATCAGTCCAGCTGAGCCCCCTGCCGGTGAACTTGTCTGGTGTACCCTAGAGAATTTTGAGCCCGCGATTCCTGATTTTGTAGGCCAACCAGGAATCCAGATTTCCACAGTGGGCTTCACTGAATACGACTAATTTAGTCTTTTTTTCAGTGACCACTTTGTAAATCTGATGGTACAGCAAACGAACCTGTACGCCCAACAGTTCGTTGCTCAACACCCGGGCTCCTTTTTGGCTAGGGCCGGTGGCTGGAGTCCGGTCAGTGCAGCCGAGATGAGGACGTTTTGGGGCCTCGTGCTGCACATGGGCCTAGTAAAAAAAAACTAGTGTCAGGCATTACTGGAGTGGGGACGTCCTCTACCAGACCCCACTTTACAGTATGGCCATGACACGCTCCCGGTTTGAGGCCATCCGGAATTGCCTGCATGTCCCCCCCCAAGGTGATCCTACCTATGACCGCCTGTACAAAATCAGGCCGGTCATCGATCACTTTGGGGCCAAATTTGTGGAGGCCTATGTACCTGGAAGAGAGGTCGCGGTTGATGAGTCTCTCATTGCTTCCAAGGGGAGACTCATTTTCCGCCAGTATGTTCCCTCTAAGCGGGCGAGGTATGGCGTGAAGCTGTACAAACTTTGTGAGAGTACCTCAGGGTACACTTACAAGTTTTGTGTGTATGAGGGGCGAGTTTCTCGTATTCCACCCCCATAATGTCCCCCCACTCCGGGTGTTAGCGGGAAACTCGTGTGGGACCTTATGCACCCACTGCTAGATAAAAGGTTACCACCTGTACGTGGATAACTTTTATACTAGTATCCCCTTGTTCCAGTCCCTCGCCGCCAGATCCACATCCGTCTGTGGGACCGTGCGGAAAAATCAACGCGGCCTCCCTACCCACCCCCTCCAGGTACCTATCCCCAGGGGTGAGACCCGTGCCCTTACCAGTGGAAAACTGTTGCTGGTCAGATATAAAGACAAGAGGGATGTCCTTGTAATGTCCATAATTCACGGTAACGGCATCACCCCTGTCCTTTTTCGAGGTACCGTGGCAACGGTCCTTAAGCCCGATTGTATCGTCGGCTACAATCGGTATATGGGAGGAGTTGATCTCTCTGATCAAGTCCTCAAGCCATATAATGCCATGCGCAAAACCGGGTATGGTATAAAAAAGTTGCATTCTACTTGGTACGGGTTGCCTTGTAAGACTCTTTTGTGCTGTCCCGGAGCGCTGGCAACACAAGGAAATTCCTTCAGTTCTATGAGGCAGTCCTCAAGGACCTGATCTTTTCTGACTGGGAAAGAGCAGGCCGGAGTACCTCGGGAACTGGAGGCGCCCGGATCGTCCCTGGCCAACACTTTCCAGGTGTGGTCCCCCATACTGGAAAGAAGGGACGAACCCCCAAAAAAGGTGTGTCACAGGAGGGGTATAAGGAAGGACACCACCACTCAGTGTGACACGTGCCATGATCATGACACGTGCCATGAAATACAGAGCACCCGCCCCGACAGGGGCGACCCCGTCAGGAACCTGTCCCTGTAAGGGGCCTAAATCCTAATGGATTCCCTCTCTAATGTCCCAACATGTTTCGTCCCACTGTCTGGGTGGCGCCACCCTCCTGATAAAAAATACAGGCGTTGAGACGTAGATGTCGGATGACACTTCCCCGCATCACACCAGGACACGGACCACTGTCTACTAGTGTCCTTAAAAAATCGGACCTGTCGATACATCCGACATCTCTAGCGTTCAACAGAACAACTACTGAAGCGCTAACCCTCTAAGATCAAACATCTCCCCTGATGAGTCCCCAGACAGTGGGACGAAACATGTTGGGACATTAGAGAGGGAATCCATTAGGGATTTAGGCCCCTTACAGGGACAGGTTCCTGACGGGGTCGCCCCTATCGGGGCGGGTGCTCTGTATTTCTGATAGGCAGGGCCTAATAGCCCCTATCCCAATACATTAGTTAGGGATTAGATTTAGGGCTAGGTATGACCTTGTCCCATGGAAGACTCCATTCAGTAAATACGAGCCTAACTGCGTACCTAATCTGTTTGGACCCATACAGACGGGTGTAGCTTGGACAGATTTGAATCTCCTGATCGGGTAAGAACATTCCATATCATTATAGGGACTGTCCATCTACAGGTACAATAATGTATCACTGTAAATTTTGAATATAGATAGTGTTTCCCCATTACTTTAAGAGCAAACTTAGTCAAAGTTATGTTTTAAGCAAGCAATAGCCCAACAAAGTGATTTCGATATAATTGTGCTGAGGCCAATTAGTTGTATTTCAATTTAATATACAACACCTAGATTTTCTTGTATTACCCTGATTCTGCAGTTTACAGAAACCCCCCATATGTGGTGGTAAACTGCTGTATGACCAAACGGCAGGGCGCAGAAGGAAAGGAACGCCGTATGGTTTCTGGAAGACAGATATTGATGGCCTTTTTTTTGGCACCATGTCCCATTTGAAGAACCCCTGATGCACCACTAGAGTAGAAACTCCATAATAGTGACTTTTATGGAGTTTCTACTCTAGGGGTGCATCAGGGGGGCTTCAAATGGGACATGGTGTAAAAAAAACAGTCCAGCAAAATAAGACTTTTAAAAACCACACGGCGCACCTTTCCCTCTACGCCCTACCGTATGACCGTACAGTAGTTTATAGCCACATATGGGGTGTTTCTGCAAACTACAGAATTGGGACAATAAATATTGAGTTTTGTTTGGCTGTTAACCCTTGCTTTGTTAATGGAAAAAATGGATTAAAATGGAAAATTAGCCAAAAAATTTAAATTCTTAAATTTCATCTCCATTTGCCAATAACTCTTGTGGAACACCTAAAGGGTTAACGACGTTTGTAAAATCAGTTTTGAATACCTTGAGGGGTGTAGTTTCTAGAATGAGGTAATTTTTTGGGTGGTTTCTATAATGTAAGCCTCACAAAGTGACTTCAGACCTGAACTGGTCCTTAAAAAGTGGGTTTTTAAGGACCTGAAAAATTTCAAGATTTGCTTCTAAACTTCTAAGCCTTGTAACATCCCCAAAAAATAAAATGTCATTCCCAAAATGATCCAAACATGAAGTAGACATATTGGGAATGTAAAAATAATAACTATTTTTGTAGGTATTACTATGTATTATAGAAGTAGAGAAATTGAAACTTAAAATTTGCTAATTTTTCATTTTTTTTTGTAAATTTGGTCTTTTTTAATAAATAAAAATGATTTTTTTTTACTCTATTTTACCAGTGTCATGAAGTACAATATGTAACAAAAAAACTATTTCAGAATGGCCTGGATAAGTCAAAGCGTTTTAAAGTTATCACCACTTAAAGTGACACTGGTCAGATTTGCAAAAAATGGCCTGGTCCTTAGGGTGAAAATGACCCCGGTCCCTAAGGGGTTAAAGGGTGAATACAATGGGAGCCAATTAGATAGTCATCCCAAGCGAAATCTGTTTAAGCGGCATGGTGGGTCCACGTCTGCTGCATAACACAAAGAAATTACCGCAGGAGAAATGCTAGTGCAGGCTTCCAGTATCCGTCGTTTCAGGTGCTGCAGCATATGCTGTGAAGATACGAGATGTGCAGCACCTGAAACTACGGATACTGGAAGCCTGTGCTAGCATTTCTCCTGTGGTGTTGCTATCCATGTGTGAAGAGTGGGAGAAGAGGGTTGCATTGACAATCCAACACAATGGGCAGCACATTAAACACATTTTATAAGTGGTCAGAAACTTGTAAACAACTCATGAAAGAATAAAGTTACGTTAAAACCAAGCACACCATTGTTTTTCTTGTGAAATTCCCAATAAGTTTGATGTGTCACATGACCTTCTTTTTCTATTGAAAAAACAAAAGTTGGATTCAAAATGGCCGACTTCAAAATGGCCGCCATGTTCACCACCCATCTCGAAAAGTTTCCCCCCTCACATATACTAATGTGCCACAAACAGGAAGTTAATATCACCAACCATTCCCATTGTATTTAGGTGTATCCATATAAATGACCCACCCTGTACATAAAAGAAATACGTGGTCTAATCCATACTTGGAGACGTGCTTCCTCCTGAGAACTCAGACCATGTATATGCTTCCACTGTACCAAAGTCAAATCGATCCCAGCTCAGTAACAGGGAGCAATTAAATAACTCCGGCCATCTTGCCATTGCCTCTGCCATGTTTGGTACGCAAGCGTGCGGGACATTAGGACGGAGTGGATGGAGCTAATATGAAGTTGCTTGGATGCATGGCCAAAAAGATATCTTAATAAAAAGAGTTTGAGGCAGACGTGATGGGCAGCAGATGTTGTAAACAGTGTTGTAAAAGGTCATTACCATACTCGCTATCCTCCTCTTGCATCACAGGCCGGGGGGGTTGTCGGGGAACCTACAGACCCAATATTTCTGCTTCTCCGGGCAACCAGACGTATCCGTTGCGTAACGAAGTAATTAAGTTCTGTTTTCATCCGTTTTATTGTCCAAACTGTTATTTGCATTATGTGTATATGTCTGTATATTTCATGTTGTATTTTCTATGATAACCCCATTGTTGGCACGCACTGTCCTTTTTCATATTAAAACTTCACTTTGGTAAGAGCCTTCTTGTCTTCTAATGATTCCATGACCTTAGAAGAAGCGTTACAGATATTGATGTATTAACCTGTGAATGCTGGCCCGCATAGTGAGTTGTAGAGTGCACTCCATCGTTATTTAATACAAGGTGTCTCGTCGTCAGCCTGATATAACGAGTGGTGGCAGCTAAAATTAATTAATTTTGGATGACAAAGAGCTGGCAGAGGGAGGTCCAGCGTGACCCTGCAGGCTCCCATCCTGAATTTGAGCTGGTGATCCTGACAGGTTGTTACAGAAGTAGCAATACCAATTGTGTGCTAAAGATTATTTTATTGTTTGTTTTTACTCAAACCATTGTTTTATTTTCTACTCCAGCAAGGTCCAATTGGCTTCAATAGTCATTAGGCATCCAGTTGCCACAGCAACCATTCGCACTTTATGATCACATTGACGTGGTAGCTTGTCAGCAACAAATATGGTTACAGGTAAACACACAGTTAAAGGGAACCTGTCATCAACTTTGTGCTGCCCATACTAACGGCAGAATACAGTAGAGACAGGTGAGTCGATTTCAGAGGTCTGTCATTTATAAGTTAAAAGTAAGTGGTTGCCGAGAACCAACATCACAATCATTGCAGACTGGGCCTGGAAAAGAGTCACGGCCTCCTGAGAGGAGTCATGATTATTCATGAATCCCTGCCCACCGGCTTCTACCTAGTTTTCTCCCTTTCTCTCTAGGAGAGAACTGCCAATCATCAGCAGATTGGGGGGGGGGGGGGGGGGGGGGGGGACGACGACAGGAGATTAGGAATAACCAGGACTCTTCTCAGCTAGATTTGACTCTTCTCCAGGCCTGGGCTGCAATGATTATGATGCTGGTTCTCAGCAACCACTTACTATTAGCTCATGTGTGACACACCGCCGGAATCAGCATGTCCGTCACTATTTTATGCTGCTCTCAGTGAGGTCAGCATAACATTGATGACAGGTTCCCTTTAACAAGGAACCTGCTTAAAAATACACAGCACTGTTGGATTTGTTATGCTTTTTAAAATTAAACAAAGACTCCAAAAATGATCCCTTATTAGCAGCAGATGCCTCCTGCTGTTTGTATACACACAGTGGTATTCAAAAAAGTATTAGCTTGTTCAGAACAAGTGGACCAAAAATTCTACCTTTATCAGATGGAGCATCACTACAGTATGGACCCGGACGGAGAAGGCAGGAGTTGTGTGGCTGTGTAGGGGTAACCGTAGTGGCATTAGCAGTACAGGCCGGGACCATAGGGAGCGCATATAGGCTAGGTGCTTTTTCCTATATTGTGCAAGCACTGACCACAACAGATGGCTTGCACGGTGGTCTGTGACAATGGAAACATGCAGTGTATAATGTGATGGAAAAATGAATCCAGCCAGCAAAGGAGGGAATATGGAGAATCACAATACATTAGTAAGTGCCTTGTATTAACTTCCTCTACATGATAAATGCCATTTGGTGAAGTGAGACACCCCCTTTGAAATGTCTATAATCTGATGATTTTTGTGCTATTTAAAGGGGTACTCCACTGCAAGAATAAAGCTGTCCTTGGGGCTGCACATGCTGGAAAAAACAAAAACAAAAAACACAACTTATACCCACCACTCCCCCCGCTGCAGTTCTGATGGTGTCAGGTCCCCGCTGAATCGCACTTCATGATTCTCTCGACATAGCGGGAAATGGCAGTGAATGCTGCACAGCCAATCACTGGGCGCAGCCATCACCCAACACAATGAGCCCTAAGTGTCCCTCTTTGACCATCCAAAAAGTTGGGTGCAGGGGCGGATTGGCCATAGACTCCACAGGGAAATCTCCTCATGGCCCGTCGGCCGGGTACATAATGATCTAATGCTCTAAGGCAGGGGTGTCAAACTCAAATTCATCGGGGGCCGCATCAGCAGTTTGGTCACCGTCAAAGGGCCGGTTGTATCGGACTTATGGGGGGATCTGTGGGTGACACTTATGGGGGATCTGTGGGTGACACTTATGGGGGATCTGTGGGTGACACTTATGGGGGATCTGTGGGTGACACTTATGGGGGATCTGTGGGTGACACTTATGGGGGATCTGTGGGTGACACTTATGGGGGATCTGTGGGTGACACTTATGGGGGATCTGTGGTGACACTTATGGGGGATCTGTGGGTGACACTTATGGGGGATCTGTGGGTGACACTTATGGGGGATCTGTGGGTGACACTTATGGGGGATCTGTGGGTGACACTTATGGGGGATCTGTGGGTGACACTTATGGGGGATCTGTGGGTGACACTTATGGGGGATCTGTGGGTGACACTTATGGGGGATCTGTGGGTGACACTTATGGGGGATCTGTGGGTGACACTTATGGGGGATCTGTGGGTGACACTTATGGCGGATCTGTGGGTGACACTTATGGGGGATCTGTGGTGACACTTATGGGGGATCTGTGGTGACACTTATGGGGGATCTGTGGTGACACTTATGGGGGATCTGTGGTGACACTTATGGGGGATCTGTGGTGACACTTATGGGGGATCTGTGGTGACACTTATGGGGGATCTGTGGTGACACTTATGGGGGATCTGTGGTGACACTTATGGGGGATCTGTGGTGACACTTATGGGGGATCTGTGGGTGACACTTATGGGGGATCTGTGGGTGACACTTATGGGGGATCTGTGGGTGACACTTATGGGGGATCTGTGGGTGACACTTATGGGGGATCTGTGGGTGACACTTATGGGGGATCTGTGGGTGACACTTATGGGGGATCTGTGGGTGACACTTATGGGGGATCTGTGGGTGACACTTATGGGGGATCTGTGGGTGACACTTATGGGGGATCTGTGGGTGACACTTATGGGGGATCTGTGGGTGACACTTATGGGGGATCTGTGGTGACACTTATGGGGGATCTGTGGGTACTTACAACTACAAGCGCTCGCCGCTCGGTAGGCAGGAGGGAGGAGGCAGGCCGGGAGGACAGGCGCTGGCAGCGTGAGTCATACGTCATGCGCCCACGCCGCCTGCTTCATTCATAAAGTGGGCGGCGCAGGCGCGTGACGTATGACTCACACTGCCAGCGCCCAGCCTGCCTCCTCCCTCCTCTCAGTCTCGGCGAGCGCTTGTAGTTTTATTATCACTTCCTGCAGGGGCCGCCTGCAGGAAGTGATAATAAAAGGTGAAGGCTGGCGGCCGGCGGCGGGCCACATGACAAGGTCTGGCGGGCCGGATTCGGCCCGCGGGCCTTGTGCTTGACACCCGTGCTCTAAGGTAAGCATTAACACTGGGAGCATCAGGTACTTATGCACCAGGCGTCGTCCTGAACTCAGCCGTATCACACTGTAGTGAGGGTGGCGGTATTTTGTGCTGCACTGCGGTATTTGCCCAACCTTCTATCAATTTGGACCCACCTTCAACACCGGGCCACTTTTAGTTTTTTTTTTCTAGGGCCACTTTGAGCTTCCAGTCCGCAGATGGTTGGGTGGTATGCAGTATGAAATGAATGTGGTATGTCAGTATTATTTATGGGTAGAATATGGCTGCCTTGTTTGTGGGCACCATACTGCAGCCTTATAAGGTGTACAGTATGGGTACATTATTTCAGGAAGTCACTGACTGCACGTGCATTGTCTATGGAATGTGCAGAAACCCACGAGACTCGGGAGCGCCCCTGCTGGGCACGGTGGGTTATAACAGTTCTCCTGCTTGCCCTTGCACGCTCAGCAGATGACCACGCCCCCTCCAACACGTGGTCTCCCAGTTGCCTAGTGATGGAAGCGTCCGGGCTGTAAAGGCTGCTCGGTGCTGGGCACAGTCGGGGACGTCCTGCCGCGCCTCCTCCTCACCCGAGACCGGTGCCCGCGGGGGATCCCGAGCTCCGTCACCATGATCGGCACTCAGGTGGGATCTGTGTAACTGTAGGTGATATCTACACCTTCCTGTCTGTGGCTGCAGCTTCACAGCCGCCGCAGCATCACTTCTTGTAATTGGCTGTCAGGGGCAGATCCGTTTCCTCTTGTCTGACTGTGTTCACACTTGCAGCGCTTTTTGGTACTTTTTTTTTTTTTTTTGCATGTAGATTCAAGTGCATGGAATCCACAAATTCTCTGAAGTGTGACGTTTCCCCCCCAAAAAGAGACATATGCTTTATACCAGGGATGCTCAACCTGTGGCCCTCCAGCTGTTGCAAAACTACAACTCCCAGCATGCACTAATAGCTGTAGGCCTCCCAGGCATGCTGGGAGTTGTAGTTTTGCAACAGCTGGAGGGTCGCAGGTTGGGCATCCCTGCTTTAAAGGGGTTCTGCAATTTGTTTAAACTGATGTCATCAGCATCTGATCGGCGGGGGTCCGACACCCAGGACCCCCGCCGCCGATCAGCTGTTTGAGAAGGCAGCGGCTCTCCATTCAAGTGAACAGAGCTTAGCCCCACCCAGGCCATTGATACTAGTCGTGACGTCACTGGGCCAGCAGTAAACAGTGAGGAGGCCACGGCGCTACTGCCTTCTCAAACAGCTGATTGGCGGGGGTCCCGGGTGTCGGACCCCCGCCAATCAGATGCTGATGATCTATCCAGAGGATACTGCAGACTGCAGAACCCCTTTAGGGCTCGTTCACACGACCGTTGGTGTCCCGTGCTGTAGACCACAAATTGCGGTCCGCAATGCACGGGCACCATCCGTGGGGCAGTCGCAAGGGGATCGCAGACCCATTCACTTGAATGGGTCCGCGATCCTTCCGTTCCGCAAAAAGATAGAGCAAGTCTTTCTTTTTGCAGTGCGGAAGCACAGAACAGAACCCCAGAAAGCACTCCGTAGTGTTCCGTTCCGTTCTTTCATTCCGCATCTCCGGATTTGCGGACCCATTGAAATGAATGGGTCCACATCCGTGATACGGAATGGCCACGGAACGGCGCCCGTGTATTGCGGATCAGCAAATGCGTTCCGCAATACGGCAACGGGCTTTACATGTTCGTGTGAACAAGCCCTTATACAAACGAGGGCTTGATTGCACAGAGGGGCGGAGCCTAGCATCAGCGCACCAGATTTCCAGTGCTGGCCACGCCCCTTGGTGCACTTGAGGCAAAAACAAAAAAGTATTTTTTCTTCTTCTTGGGAACGCCACAATTGGTTTTCACAAGACAGGTATCACTTTAATCAGCAGGATTAGCCGTGCCAGACAGTATACCTATCAGACAATGCGGGCATATCCTAGCGATATGCACCATTGTCTGTGATGGGAATACCCCTTTAAGAGTGTCCCCCTTTCTAAAATCTGGTAGTACACGAATGGCCATTTATCGGGGGAGAGGCCTGGCTCACGTCTGTTTCCACACTTAACGCCCCAGTTAAGGCTGAATTCACACATGCAGTTTTTTCATGTACTTTTTGAGCCGTATACAGGAGCGGATACAAACGTGACAAGCAGTTCTTCCTGTAGGTTTCTCTTTTCTGGCATGTTTGACACCGACCTAAAGCCTTACTAATGCATGTATGGACTGCTTAAAGGGGAAGTTCATCTCATTTAAAAGGGCTTTCCTGGACTACAATACTGATGACCTATTTTCCGGATAGGTCATCAGTATCTGGTCGGTGGAGGTCCGACTCTCGGCCCTCCCACCGATCGGCTGTTTAAAGAGGCGCTCAGGTGAGCAGGTTGCCAAGCACGGCGCCGTACATTGTATAGTGGCTGTGCTTGGTATTGCAGACCATGCCCTTTCACTTGAATGGGACTGAGCTGTGCTTAGGTCACTTGACCGATGAACATGACACCACTGGTCTAGGAACAGGTCGCAGCTCTCACCAGAGCCGCCGTGGCTTCTTACATCTGATTAACGGGGTGCGGGGAGTCGGACCCCCACCAATCACAGGTAACAATATATGAATCCCAGAGAACCCCTTTAAGTAGGTCATTGAAACCACCTGCTTAATGTTAGGCAGGTCTCCCTTATGTCACCAAAACAGGGCACGGGCTCCACAAGACCTCTAAGGTGCATCTGGGTTGCAAGGTAGGAAACACATGATGGCGCTAGGAGCGGAGGGGGTCAGGAGGGGTGCATAGGTTTTGTTGTATTATTTTAATAGTTTATGTATTAAAAAAAAAAAAAAACATGGACAACTCCTTTGCCACAGTTGGAACCCTTCAACCCTGACTCTCAGATGTCTTCTCAATCATTTCATAGCTGGATGGAGACCTTCTGAAGCCACAGTTCATGGAGCAGCTGAACTATCTGAGAGATAAAAGTAAATCATTGCCGGAGAAAGAAAAATGTGACCAGTTGGCCGCCTGTCTGCTCATATCCTCCAAGTTCAGCAGCCACAAGAAGCCTCCTGGAGCAGCAGACAGAACTCCACAAAGACCCAAGACGGCCATGGCTTCTCTTGGTAAGGTGCCACAGAAGGAAATGTGGTGGGTGAGGAGGATGGATGAGGAGGAGGTGTGCAGGTGCAGGCATTGTCCTGTCTAGTATGAGTACAGGTGGGAGAGTCAGCCGCGCGGCCGGTGGAAAGACTTGCATGAACATGTCTGTGTGGTACAGTAGAGCTGTGAGCCTCATGAAATGGTATTACTCATGAGGTCTGTTCTTGTACTCGGAGGGATGGGCCAGGTTTAAACAATTAGCAGATGACAAAAACTTCTAAAATGTTGAAAATCGCCTACTAAAAATGAAATTCTGAAGTGTTTGGGGCCATCTACAGTTGCCTTGGTGCTTGCTCTGGTCCAAAGAACATCTTAAGGTCATAGAACCGCGTAGCTACATCAGATGAAGGCACAAATTCACTATTCTGTCCACACAAAGGACCATGGATGAAGGAAAGCCCTTATAGCTAACGCCTATCTGACTGCTACTTTCAAGCTCTATAAAGTTTCATCGGCAGGCGCTGTAGAATAGTTTTTCTTAAATTGCCGGCTGCAGGAATCTGTTCACGCTTTGTTGGTCCCTCACTGGAGCAAAATATAATTTTTTTTGTGTGTGATATTTTTAAAAATGGCATTTGATAAGGCCTCTTGCGCATGACCGTATGCCCTCCGAGATATACGGTCCGTGAGCGGGCCATATGTCCCGGAGTGCCATTGATCGTATGCATAGGAGCGCACAGCATCATAGGTTACTATGATGCTGTGGCGGGACAATAGCCCCGTGGGCGGCCCGACGTCCACAGCTACATTGTAACCTATGATGCTGTGCGCTCCCCGTGCACGCGATCAATGCCGCTCCGGGACATATGGCTGCTCACGGACCGTATGTCCTCGGAGGGCATACGGTCGTGTTCAAGAGGCCTAAATCTGGCGTACCCCTACTCACCTAGCTGATGGGGCCAACATTCCCACCCAGTTTTCAAAAGTGGTGACACTGGTGTAAATGACAAAACATGGCAAATTTTTGTGTAAAAAAATAGTGGGGCACATTTACCAAGCTTGCCGTTTTTTGGGCCATAAAATAAACAGGCAGATTTCATTCCATTGTCCTTCTTTTGTCGTATTGTATTTTTATTACCAGTCTGACCTCTGGTGGTTGTTTATCAGTTAGACGGGTTCATATTCACTTTCAGGTGCAAAAAAAGCTACACCTGCATAAATAGGTTGTAAAAAAGTAGCAAAAGTAAGAAAACTTTTAAATTAGTCCAAAAAAAGGTGCAAAAGCCTCCAAAACAGGAGCAATTTCAATAGTAAATGTGAAGGGGGGAAAAAAATAAGACATTCTAAGGCTACATGCACACGACCATATGTATTTTGTGGTCCACAAAAAATATGGATGATGTCCGTGTGACATTCGTGTTGTATATGTTTTTTTGCGGATCAATTGTAACAATGCCTATCATTATCTGCAAAACGGACAATGATAGCACAGTGCTCTATATTTTTTGCGGGGCTACAGAACAGACATACGGATATGGACGGCACACTGTCCGCATATTTTGTGGACCTATTGAAATAAATGGGTCCACATCCTGTGCACAAAAAAAAAAAAACGGAACGGAAACAAGATACGTTTGTGTGCATGAGGCCTAAAACGGCATACTTTTTTAATTTTTTTTTTTTTTTACTAAAAACAGGCACAAACTTTTTAGTAAATATGCCCCAGTGTGTGCCAAAATATGCGACTTTTTTTTTTAAAACCAAATGATTCCTCTTAAAGGGGCACACTGGTTTTTCAAGTTATCCCCTATCTGCAGGAAAATAGCCAAGCTCGGCTATCTCTGGCAGCCCCATGGATCAGCAGAGGTCCTAGTGGTCAGACCTCCACCACTCTATGGCCTCATGTACACTGCCGTTGTGCGGCCATTCCGTGCATTGGGGGCCGCAATTTGCGGTCCCCAATGCTCGGGCAACGTCCGTGCGGCAGCCGGGACGGATCGAGACCCATTAACATTGAATGGGTCCGTGAGCCGCCGCAAAAAAATAGAACATGTTTAAGTGAATGGGTCCACAGCTGGGCAACGGCCGTGTGCATGAGGCCTAATAGTTATCCCCTATCGTGTGGATGGGGGGGCAGGGTAACTTGATATAACTGAAATCCTGGCTGGTACCTCGGTGCCAAAGCCAACTTCAGATTCCTATTATTAAAGTCCTAGAATTAAAGGCCGAAGTTATATACTCGGACTTAAAGGGGTTCTCCAGGAATTAAAAAAATGAAAATAGTTAAATATTATTTTATAATAAATATATTCACAAACACCTTTCATTAATTAGAATGTCTTTTTTTTTAAAAAAAGAGTTTTTAAATAATAAAAAACAATGAAGATCACCTGCATCACGGTAGGGATATTTTATGCATTTTTTCAGGCTTCTCTTTTATAGAGATGTAGGGACGTCATCTGTAGTTCTGAGGACGGGCTGATGGCGGTGTCACCGCGGGAACATGGTAATCCATGGTAATCCAGCATGTAACTTCTCCGCCTGTTGCTACACAACAACCCAAATGTATCCAAGTGTTACACATACAGCATGACACCTAGTAACTGATTCTGTGTTTGCTACAGTTCACACTGAAGCCTTCCAAGGCTTTCCATAGAGACAGACGCCAAGACAAATCGGCCATTTTGATTATTTTTTTCCGTTACGGTGTTCACCGTACCAGATAAATACGTTTATGCTTTAATAGTTCAGGCATTTGGGGAGGCAGCAGTGCAAATGATCTTTTATTGTTTTTTATTATCTAAAAACTCTTTTTTTTTTTTTTTTTTTAAGCCCTTCTAGGGGACCTAAACCTGTGATCTTCAGGTTTAATACAGTAGTGTATATTCTTATGGAGCACTGCCACCTGCAGCAGGCATTTATAAGGAATGTACCTGTGATAGGCCTGGTAGCCTCCAGCAGATCCAAGATCCTCTGCTTTTCTCTACTAGACTGCCGGTCACGTATTGCATCCTACGACAAGATGATGAGCTGCTCTGTCCGCAATACACGGGGCACTGGCCATGTGCATTCCGCATCACAGATGCGGACCCATTCAAGTGAAAATCCGGAGATGTGGTGCGGAACCCCACGGAAGCACTACGGAGTGCTTCCGTGGGATTCCGTTCCGTGCTTCCATTCCGCCCAAAAAATATAACTTTTTCTATCTTTTAGCGGAACGGACGGATCGCGGACCCCATTCCCTCAATTTGCGGTCCGCAGCACGGGCACGGCCCGTACATGGTCATGTGAAAGAGGCCTAAGGCAGATGCCTCTTAATAAATGAGACACATCTCTGCCCTGCCGTACACCACAAACTGAAGTCTACGTCAGCTACAGGCCGGCGTAGACTTCAGCTATAGCTTATGCCAGTCTCTTACAAAAGTTATAGCACGTGCCGCACAAAGTCCTTCCGCTAAACCCTGCCAGTTCAAAATGTCGCTAATTATGATGCACATATGGCGTTCGCCATCATGTGTGACTTTTTAACGCTACAGTAGCGACATAAAGGGCTTAATAAATGTTCCTTTTATCTGCAACTTTAAAAAAAAATTATCACATTTTCCAGTTTTTATACCGCCGTCGCCACATTTCAGACAGGGGGCGTGGCCAGCAGCTGCGACAAATTTATCTTCATTTACGCCAGTTGTCTGTTGCAAATGACGCCAGAAGCTCTGAGCTGATGTAGGTTTCTGTTTAGGCGCACAGACTGCCGGAGGAAGCAACTAATTTAAGGCTCATCCACACGGCCGTTGCTCTGCCGTTCCGTGCATTGGGGACCGCGGGTCCCCAGTACACAGGCAACATCCATTCGGATTCCGGACCCATTCAACTTGAATGGATCCGTGATCGGTCCGCACGGCAAAAAAATAGAACACGTTCCATTTTTTTGCGGTGCGGAGGCACAGGGGCTCTGTTCCGCACCGGACCTTCTGGATTGCATACGTGATGCTGTGAAAACGCTGATCTTGATAAACCTCCCCATCTGTGCCCTCTCATAGTATGTGTTTCTGTAGAACTGTAAGGAGATCTCAGAATAGTCTTAGGAGACATCTGCCCTTCTCGCAGAGTTCACAGCATGAATACACGGACACACGTCTCTCCCTGCAGTCTAGACCGCCCGCACCTGTGTGCAGCACCTCGCCATCACTGCATTCATCGTCCTAGGTGTATTTTTACCTTCCGTATGAAAGGCTTTTACTGTTATTCATTCTCCATTGAACTCCTTCCTGACTTCTCGACACGGTGGATTACCTATTTATGGGCCATGTTCTTCCCACCTCCAGCATTTGTGACCCTGCCTTCTTGTGGCTCACATAGTGATGGTCGGACAGCTCCTCTCCGGGTAGTCCTACTCCTACAGCTCGCCAACTACATCAGGCAGCAGTTACGCTGGGTTCACACCTGAGCGTTCGCGATGGAGCGCTCTGTATGCGCGATTGTACCGGCGTTTGCAATCGCGCATACAGAGACAAGCGAACGCCCATTTTCGCGCGTTTCGCCATGCAGTAACCACTCTGGGGTATCTGTTCTTATAACTGCATGTTGTTCCGTCCTTCACTTATTGCTGCTAGAAGTTTATTCCTGAATTCACAACATGGTGTTACCGGTTTGGGGAGTAAACCCTGCGCAGTAAAGGCCTCTTGCACACAAACTTTTTTGTTCCCGTTTACGTTCAGTTTTTTTGCGTTCCGTATATGGAACCATTCATTTCAATGGATCCGCAAAAAAAACGGAAGGTACTTCGTATGCCTTCCGTTTCCGTATTTCCATTGTTCCGTTCAAAGATAGAACATGTCCTATTATTGTCCACATAACGGACAAGGATAGTACTGTTCTATCAGGGGCCAGCTGTTCCGTTCCGCAAAAAGCGGAATGCACACAGACGTCATCCGTGTTTTTTGCGGACCACAAAATACTGAAAAAGCCATAGGGTCGTGTGCAAGAGGCCTAACACCATCCAGTCAGTGCTGCCAGTGTAAGGCCTCCTGCACATGAACGTGTGCGCTCCGTGGCCGTATTGCAGACCGCATTTGCGGATCCGCAATATACGGGCGCTATTCCGTGGGCATTCTGCATCACGGATGCGAACACATTCACTTGAATGGGTCCGCAAATCCGGAGATGCGGAATGAAAGAACGGAACCCTACGGAAGCACTACGGAGTGATTCCTTGGTGTTTCATCCCGTACTTCTGTTCCGCAAAAAGATAGGATATGTTCTGTCTTTTTGCGGAACGGCCGGATCGCGGACCCATTAAAGTGAATGGGTCCACAATCCGCTGCCGCTGACCCACGGTCGGTGTTCGTGCATTGCAGCCCGCATGCACGGCCACGGGGCGCACACGTTTGTGTGCAGGAGGCCTAAGACTGTATCGCCCAGTTTCAGATTTATTAACCCCTTCCCACTGCCCACTGACTATATATGTCCTATCAACACATACCTCATACAGAGCGCACATATATAAACAGTCAGGCAGCTCTTTGATCAGCGCTGGGATTAAGGCTAGGTCTACATGACGACATGTGTCGCGTGACACATAGGGCACAACTACACTGCAACATGTGTCGCGCGACAATTTGTATAATAATAGTCTATGGTGTCGCACTGCGACATGCTGCAAATGGATTTTGTGCAACCGTCACGCGTCACAGTCGCAGCATGTCGCATGTATCAGTGCGACACCATAGACTATCATTATACATATTGTTGTACGACAAAATGTTGCGCGACAAGTGTCGTCGTGTAGACCTAGCCTAAAGCTCCTGCTCCTGCAATCTAGCAGGAGCAGGTCGGGTCTTGGCTGTCAGATACAGCGGGGACCCTGCGGAGAGGACAGGAGCGGTTTATTACTGCTATTGCCTTCTGTGCCAGCAGGAGATCACTGCAGGCACGAAGGGAGGGACAGCAGGAAGCAGCTGGGAGTGTCGGGGCAGGAGCAGCGCTGCAGGGTCTAAGGAGCCCCCGATCAGCTCCTGTGGATGCCCCCAGTTACAGTGGAAACAGTGCAAGTAAAAAAAAAAAAAAGTCTTTTAATGACCTCCTGGGGGACATATTAAAATATAAGTAAAATAAATAAATAATAGAAAATACAAATAAAAAAAATTCAAAATGCTGTCGCTAAAGGAAACCATCACCATAGTCGCCCCATTCACTGAAACCTATACATATTATATATCAAATCGATCAGTCACAAAATAGAAAACCCATTGCAATAATTAATTTTTGGTGTCAGTTTTAAATATTTACGAAATAAAAAGCTATAATAAAAAAAATAAAGACTTTTTAATAAGAATTAGGGCCCTTGCACACGACCGTATGCCCTCCGAAACATGCGGTCCGTGAGCAGGCCATATGTCCTGGAGTGGCATTGATAGTGTGCTAATAACGGCCTAAGTGTCAAGTAAAAAAAACTATCGCAAAATTATTTTGGAAGTCCAAAAAAAAAAAGTTAGGGCCGCTAAACCACCACTTGCAAAAAATCACAAAAAATTGCCTGGACATTAAGGCGTTTTTAAGGCCCGGTCATGAAAGGGTTAAAAAAAAACTTCTAATAACAATAACTGAGGAGCGGAATAACATACAGCTATATGAAAAGGATGCTCCAAAATTGGAATTACACAGGGAATACAATTATTTAGTAAAACAGACATATCAGGAGTGATGGAGTTGTGCCAAGTTTTTAAGTTCTCCCCTAGCCGATTGCTTGGAGTCCAACCTTTGGGACTCCTACCGATCACAAGTGTGGGGGTCCCGTTCCCCTGTTCTGATGGAATGGCAGGTCCTCCCATTCATTCTGCACTGGAAGGCATAACTTAAAAACATGTCACAACCCCTTTAAGGAGGGTGTACACCATAAGTAGCTTGTCTGACCACCTGCTACCACCATACACTTGCAGACTTGGCCAAGCTGAGCGTGCATGTGTTCTCAATGAAGAGAGGGGAATAAGCCACTGCCAGGCTCCTCAGACAGTGGCTTATCTCTGGTGGGAACTAAGGATCGGACATGTTGAAATTCAGAATGTCCAGTCCTTCTTTCCTTCGACATCTTCCAATACCTCCTCACACTAGCTGGTCGGTCATCCCTCCTGAGGTTAGGCTGGCGTTCGTCTGATTTACAGTGCAATGTATGTGGATGGGGTTCTGTAAAACTTCTGTGTGAAATATGCTCATGCTGATGTTTTTTTAAGTTTTCAGCATGTTCATTATGTTTCGGAAAAGCAGATGATTTTCGCCACAGATTTCACTTTTTGAATGTACAGGGTGAAATATGGAGAGCAATCCATGCCAGATCCACATATAACTCAAAAAATCTGCCTAAGGCCTCTTTCACACGGGAGAGAATTCCGCGCGGGTGCAATGTGTGAGGTGAACGCATTGCACCCGCACTGAATCCGGACCCATTCATTTATATGGGGCTGTGCACATGAGCGATGTTTTTCACCTATCACTTGTGCGTTGCATGAAAATCGCAGCATGCTCTATATTGTGCGTTTTTCACGCAACGCAGGCCCCATAAAAGTGAATGGGGCTGCGTGAAAATCGCAAGCATCCGCAAGCAAGTGCAGATACGGTGCGATTGCTAGGTGACGATCTGGATGGGGACCCGATCTTTATTTTTTTCCCTTATAACATGGTTATAAGGGAAAATAATAGCATTCATAATAAAGAATGCATAGTACAATAGGGCTGGAGGGGTAAAAAAAATTAAATAAATAAACTCACCTCATCCACTTGTTCGCGCAGCCGCCATCTCTTCTGTCTTCTTCTTTGAAGATCTGGGAGAAAAGGACCCATTGGTGACGTCACTGTGCTCATCACATGGTCCGTCACATGGTCCATCACATGAAGTCTAAGGGACCTTGAAAACCACAGACACAATGATGTCATCTGTGTTCTGTCAGTAGTTTTCATGCACCATTGGTAGGAGAACATTCTTCTTCAGCCTGTCAGTGCATCTGGAAAACGAATGACACATGGAGGTCGAAAAACAGACGCACGGACCAAAGACGGACCCTTCACAAGACATTGTCAATCTTTTTGAAGACCGGACATATGGATGTGGAACGCACATGAATGATCTGAGTTCTTTCTCTATCCATTTTCCTGTTGCGTAAACAGTAGAACATGTCCTGTACTTGGCTGCATAACGCGGACCACAGACCCATTGAAGTGTGAAATATATGCCAAAATCTGCATGAAATGTAGGCCATGTGAACATACCCTCCGAATTTTGTCTGTTTCCATAGTAAGAATAGGGATTCTAGAGATGTTTGGAGGGACAAGTGATTGAATATGTGTCCGTCTATGGTGTTGAAATGTTTTCTAATATCCAGAATCAAGATTAGTCCCTTATTTGTCTCTTTTTGAAGGAGGAAACATATGGGATCCTTATGAGACAACTATGAATAGAGACTACCCTCATAACGTGTCTTCTCCACCAGTGGCCGTACGGTAAGTCATTACACTTGGCCTTATCTCTCCATACCTCCCATCATCCCATTTCTTAAAGGGAACCTGTCACCTGGATTTTGGGTATAGAGCTGAGGACATGGGTTGCTAGATGGCCGCTAGCACATCCGCAATACCCAGTCCCCATAGCTCTGTGTGCTTTTATTGTGTAAAAAAACCTGATTTGATACATATGCAAATTATCCTGAGATGAGTCCTGTCTCTGAGATGAGTCAAGGACAGGACTCATCTCAGTTAATTTGCATATGTATCAAATTGTTTTTTTTTACACAACCTTTGGCAGTGGTCCTAGGTGTCGGACCCCCACCGATCAGATATTGATGACCTACCCTTTAACTTATAATATTTGCCGTGGTCCACAATTGGTCATGCCAATTGTTATCTTACAGTAATTAAAAATCTCCAGTCATTTTGTCTACAGCTACTTTGCCGACTTATGTATTTCCATAGCAACAGACTACAAACGAACCCTATATAGTTGGATACAGTTGCAATACTTTGTTCCATATATCCACTACTTCTTACTACCACACATTTGGTAGGTAAGTCAGAAGTAAGGGACCGATGGATCAGACTACACTGTGTTTCCTTGTATAGGTCTCCATAGGAGCGGTAGTATACATCAGAATGTATGGAATAGTGCTGCAGACCTTGCTAATCCGTCCAGAAGCATCCAGTAAAAAACCATTGGAGGTCCTCCTGGCACATCCCTTCGATGAACTCTTCAAAATGCAATTTGAAAATAGCCTAAGGGCTCGTTCACACGACCGTTGGTGTCCCGTTCGGAGGGATCGCGGACCCATTCAAGTGAATGGGTCTGCGATCCCCATGCGCCTGCCCCACTGAAGGTGCCCGTGCATTGCGGACCATAATTTGCGGTTCATAGCACGGGACACCAACGGTCGTGTGAACGAGCCCTAAGAGCGCTGGAATCTCATTGCTTGCTATAGGCAACTGCTCCAAACCTTCCTCATAGTGGCTCTACTACTACCCCAACATCTGATGTTGAAAACAGGGGTCCATTGTTTCAGAGTGTTCTTTAAAACCAAGACGGTGGGCAGATGACCTCTCACTGTATCCTGCGGCCGCTATTATTTTTGTGCAGGTCGTTTAGACTATAATAACATAATATAGCGATTATGTTGAGAGCGGTTTATAATGTACCGCTGCCGTCGTTGAATCATTTAATGAAAATGTCATCAGTAAGGTCACATTACAGGTGTTGGTGTCACATCCATCCGCACACTGCACTCAGCTACATCGCTTGTCTATTGAATGTCATATGAATCGTTCGCAGCACGCATAGTCTACAGGACCGATCCTGTGTTTGTCTCACAGACCCAAGACATCTAAAAGCTACAGCAACCCTTACTATCTGTGTGACCCTGTTGGGATCAGCATGTACAGCGATGAGTTTAGCTGGAAACCATATTCCAAGCCAGAGCCTATCAGAGCGGCAACAGCATCAGGAGCCAGAAACAACAGACCTCACCCTGACAAGGTACGCCATACATTATCCATACGTTATATTCACCGCGCATATCCTTTAATCTGATAATACATTACATATCATATACATCTGCCTAGTCTCGCTCTTGGGAACTCCATGCATTAGCTAAGGCCCTGAGTGATGTCCTGCATGGCTCTCACCTGTCGAGGGCGTCTTGAAAACAATGGACAAGCTCCATTTATTTCATTGAGAGAATTATTTTGTTTTCTCTGCAGTTGGGCTTCAGGACAAGCAAGCACTCCAAGGGGCCGGGCAATCCCTTTTTTGATAGAAGGGTCCCCCAATAAAAAAAAGTTGATTGCACGATGTTCTGTTTCTGTGACCCTCAGTGATCACTCGAATGATGCGATGGAAAAAATAAATAAAAAATTCCCGAATCGCTGTTGTTTAGTCATCTCGCCCTTGGAATAAATAAAAAATGATCAAAAAGTCATACATGCCCCAAAATGGTACTAATAAAAACTACAGTTCGTCCTGTAAAAAACAAGCCCTGTAGAAAGTAATACCCCAAAAATTATAGTTTTTAGAAAATGACAACACAAAACATTTTATCCAAAGTTTTTTTTATTTTTATAAAAGTACTAAAACTTAAAGGGGTTGTCCAGGTTCAGAGCTGAACCTGGACATCCCTCCATTTTCACCCCGGCAGCCCCCCTGACATGAGCATCGGAGCAGTTCATGCTCCGATGCTCTCCTTTGCCCTGCGCTAAATCGCGCAGGGCAAAGGCATTTTTCTGAGTTCCGGTGACATACCGGGCTCTCTATGGGGCTGACAGGCACTGATGGGCGGGATTTGGCTCTGCCCTAGCCAGTAAAACGGCTAGGGCAGAGCTAAAGCCCGCCCCTCAGAGCCGGTGACGTCACCGAACACACTGCTGGGCGGAAGTTACCGCCCGGCAGTGTGTTATTGAAAACACAAGAGCCTGTGCCCTGCGCGATCTAGCGCAGGGCACGGGAGCGCATCGGAGCATGAGATGCTCCGATGCCAGGCTCAGGAGGGCTGCCGGGGTGAAAATAAGGGTATGTCCGGGTTCAGCTCTGAACCCGGACAACCCCTTTAATAAAAACTGTATAAATCTGGTATCGTGGTAATCTTTCTGACCTACAGAATAAAGGCTACTTTCACACTTGCGCTTGATCGGATCCGCTCTGAACGGATCCGATCATATTAATGCAGACGGAGGCTCCGTTCAGTACGGATCCGTCTGCATTAATAACTTTAAAAAATTTCGCAAGTGCGCAAGTAGCCTGCGCGGATCCGTTCAGACTTTCAATGTAAAGTCAATGGGGGACGGATCCGCTTGAAGATTGAGCCATATGGTGACATCTTCAAGCGGATCCGTTCCCATTGACTTACATTGTAAGTCTGAACGGATCCGCACGCCTCCGCACGGCCAGGCGGACACCCGAACGCTGCAAGCAGCGTTCAGCTGTCCGCCTGTCCGTGCGGAGGCGAGCGGAGCGGAGTCTGAACGCCGCCAGACTGATGCAGTCTGAGCGGATCCGCATCCATTCAGACTGCATCAGGGCTGGACGGAGGCGTTCGGGTCCGCTCGTGAGCTCCTTCAAACGGAGCTCACGAGCGGACCGACGAACGCTAGTGTGAAAGTAGCCTAATAGTAATATGTCCATTTAGCGCACAGTGAAACAAAAAAGTGGTGGAATTTATTTAAATTTCACTCACCAAATTTTTTTCAAAAATTACTGGTAATTGGTGCCATTAAAAATATACCGGTAATTTGTCCTGCTAAAAACTAACCCTCATATAGATATATAAACGGGAAATAAAAACGTTATGGCCCTTGGAAGGTGTGGCTTGACTAGAAGGGAGCAGATGGAAAGGAATACCACATGACTGCAGGATTGGTCTAAGCACAGCCTGTAATCGTGAAGACACGTGAGTCTGCATAGGAGCTGTAGACAAAACATGGTACGAGGTTTGTTTGTTTTTTATAAACTTTTTGTAAAGTTGCTTCACTTTTTATTCTAGGTGTATGGTCCATTTTTTTTCTTTTTTAGTTTCATAAAATGTTATTCATATTCCATAACTCAACATCAAACAACTACATTTTATAATATTACTAAGCAAAATACAAATAAATAAAAAACTAAAAAGTCAAAGTCAGATTACGTGGCGCTCTTTCTTGGAAAAAAACAAAACACTTCTAATCTTGGAGACAACTTTTCATGAAAGGCATGGCATGCCGAAGGCTACTGACTGCAGATTCCTATTTCACACCTTGTACACCTGCCTCTACATTTTAGAATGTTAAACTGTCACTACGTTTTGGTGAAACTTTTTGATATGACCCTATGACGGCAGCCGCGTGTGGGCTGTTTTTCGCTTATGGTTGCTAGATGAATGCTGTGTGTTCCTGGCACATGCAGTCTGTAATCATCAAGATGCATGAGTCGGCATAGGAGCTGTGTACCGAACACGGTAGGAGTTTTATTTTTTAGTACCAACTTTTTGATAAAGTTGCTTCATTTTTATTTTTTATTTTTTTATTCTAGATGCATGGCCCTTTTTCTTGACCCCCTCCCCCCAACCTTTCCTTCTAATCTCAGGCACAACCTTTCATGAAAGGCATCCTGAAGGCTACTAACTGCAGATTCCTATTAAAGGGAACCTCTCATGTGGATTATAATCTAATTATATACAATCATTAACTTCTAAAAAGTACCTTAGATGTATTCACTTACTGGTGTGACAGATGGTCACCTCATAATATACACACAAAGATGCTGAATGGAGTCCAGCATGATGTCAGTGAGTCCAGCGTGATGTCATTGAGTCCAGTGTATATTTAATTCAGAGCTACAGCCACTCCCCTGCCCACCTGTTGCTGATTCATATGGAAACAAACTGTCACTCAGCAGCAGGTGGGCGGGGAGAGTCAGGAGCTCATGAATATTCATGACTCATCATTATCAGCTGGAGCTTTTCAATACAAGATGTTGGCAGATTGACTGGGTCAATTAAGGCTGGGTTCACACTTGAGCGTTGCGCAAACGCGCGTTTTACGCGCGTTTTTGACACGCATTTTTATGCGCGTTTTTGTAATAGTAAACGCGCGTTTGACGCGCGTTTGTGTGATTCACTACAGTGTCCTATGGCCACAAACGCCCCAAAAGTCGCTCATGTACTTTTTGGAGCGTCGGGCGTTTTACAGCGCGATCGTACGCGCTGTAAAACGCCCAAGTGTGAACCATTCCCATAGGGAATCATTGGTTTCTCCTTGTTGAGCGTTTTACAGCGCGTAGGAACGCGCTGTAAAACGCTCAGGTGTGAACCCAGCCTAAAGAAAGTGACCCAGCATTTTGCTAAGCGAATCAGTCACTTATTTATGTTGCCCTTAGTTAGGACACCATAAAACTGGTGACAGGTTCCCTTTAAGTTTTTTTTTTTATATATATATATTTAAACATAATTTTTTTTTCTTTGATTTAGGCGGGAAATGCTTTATATAAACCCATAATGGAAGGCAAACAACACAGAGGGACAAATGCTGCAGAGTCCACAGAGCGCTGACCTCTAACCTCACTCAGTACCTACCGTGCAAGGAAGAGCTGCAGAGCTTGGGAGAAATTTATCAAACTGGTGTAAAGGAAAACTGGCTTAGTTGCCCATAGCGACCAATCAGATTCAGCCTTTCATTTTTCACAGCTCCTTAGGAAAATAAAAGGTAGAATCTGATTGGTTAAAATGAGCAACTAAGCCGGTTCTACTTTACACCAGTTTGATAAAACAACTTGTGTGTTTTCTGTCAGCTTCCACAAAATTAGGCTCATTCCACGACCGTTTTTGCGGACAAGAATAGGACATGCTCTATCTTTTTTTGCAGGGCCCTGGAACGGAACTACAGATGCGGGCAGCACACAGTTTGCATCTTTTGCGCCCCATTGAAATGAATGGGTCCGCACCCGTTCCGCAAAATTGCGGAATGGATGCGGACCCAGAAATACGGTCGTGTAAATGTACCCTAAATGTGATATATTCTGTCAGACTACATATGTACGGGAATATTGTCAGCATTTCTTATAGAGGAGATATCCTGTCTGCAGACTGGCTGCTGATGAACCTCTTGTGATGTACTTGGCGGCTTGGACTTTTCACTAAACAGCTTTTCGCCCCCCAAAATATACCAGGTAGTAAACGCACAGTCGGGCCTAGCTATAAAGGAAGCAGGAGAAGTGGCTGCTACGGGGCCCAAACTCAGAAGGGCCCGTCTGGAAGGAGGACTAAATGACCCCCTTAATAGTATTATACAGTACAGAACATACAGTATACATGTGTAGGAAACCGACTGAGCGGCTTCCGGGCCTGGTCTGAGAGAGCGATCTTGACTAGCCACCAGAGTGGGGGTTGCATCGGAGCAGGGGGTTGCTGGATGGGGGCTCCATTCAAAAAATTGCTGTGGGGCCCAGTCAGTTCTAGTGACGGCACTGCACACAGACATGCTCTCTTGCTGGCCTGTAATGTCTGACCATCACCTCTACCACAGCAATGACTGGAGCAGCACCCTTTCACCGCTGACAACTCTCCAAGCCTAGTACAGTAGTCGGTCTAACCCAGGCACATTATAAGGACAGCAGTAATCAGGTAGGAAAGTATCTGTCAGGGGGACGCACACCATGGGCACCAGCGAGAACCATTCACTGCCCCCACAGCAGCACTCCATAAGTGTGAGAGGCTATGCCGCTGTCGCACACACCGCTCGCTCACGTTTCCACAACTAAGGGTCTGTGTGGTGAAGGGCTCCATGATAGACCGGGCGTTTTTGCAACGCATTCAACACATAGAATTGGAGGGGGCGTGCCAGGGGACGGATTTTGGCCCCTGACAAATTTACCAACATTTATACCCGGAAACATTGGTGAACAACTACTCCAGTCTAGTTTTTCCACCAGGCGCACAGCCTGCTGAAGAGCACACGCCTTGTCATAAATTAGGCGCATCTCCTGCCAGCAAAGGCGGAGAAAAAGAAGCAGTGTAAAAAGCCGGTCTTTGTAAATGACCCCCATTAGTTTTTTATCATTATTATTATTTTTTTAATCAACAGACTTTTTCTACCTGGAAGTTACCGCATGAAGAGAAGACGATCTCCCAGGACAGCTATTCTCCGTGGATTAAGCCTCCGACTATCGAAGAGGTACAAAGAGCAATGAGGTCCCAATATCTCTCCACGTATAAAGGGGACTATCTAGGAACGCCACAAGGTAGGTGCCGGGTGGGTTTCAATTTGATAGACTACTTATTGCTTGGTCAGGAGGATAGTTTTCTTCATTTTTAAGTTCATTGCTAAACGTAATACATACCATTTGTGATATAATGCACGATATGACGCACTGTTTTAAAGTAGTCCGTCAGATAAGATCTTGCGTTTCTTTGTCATCTTCTCCTTTTACATCCAAAGCTACATTAAAGGGCATCTGGTTGTGATATGAAATCCTTACACACTGTGCAGAAATATATAACCTAACCAATATACAGAGTAAGGCCTCATGCACACAGCCGTTGTTTTAGTCCGCATCCGAGCCGCAGTTTTGGTGGCTCGGATGCGGACCCATTCGCTTCAATGGGGCCGCAAAAGATGCAGACAGCACTCCATGTGCTGTCCGCATCCGTTGCTCTGTTCCGTGGTCCGCAAAAAAATATATAACCTGTCCTATTCTTGTCCGCACTTTGCGGATAAGAATAGGCAGTTATATTAAAGGCTCATATAAAACACACAGAGAGAATGCACCAAACAGATATAACACTGACTATGCTGGCAAGACATAAATGCAGGTATTAAAAGCTGAGACTTTTGCCAATATATTCCAGTCATGGAGATATCGGAGCCCATCATGCACCACGTCACGGTATCTCAGCATGGCAAGGGGTCCTAACCGCTGCTCTAACTATGGTGTGAACACGGTCTGAAGGTGATATAATTCAACTCGCAGCCAAGCTTTCCACAAATGCCCAGCATGTATACTGCGGTAGTACTATGTGAATGAAGCCAGGCCGCGAGCCACACCCACACCAGACCATGTGATGGAGGTTACCAGGTGCAAAAGAGTGTTAGAATGCCAGCTAAAGGCAAACACACTCAAATCTAACAAGGCAGAAAGAGAAAAACAAAAAAAATATATAGTGGCATTTCTGGAGGAGCTGCTCAGCCCTGACACTGTGGCGTGTCTTTAGTTAGGGGAGCAGCCCGACCGCATGTGGACCGCAGTAATCAACTAACCCCAGCAAAATATGCATACAATGGAGGACATCGGCGCGGTCCACATGCACCACAAGAGCAAACTACACAGAATGTAGCAATTAATCATATAAAACACAGAGAGAGAATGCACCAAACAGATATAACACTGACTATGCTGGCAAGACATAAATGCAGGTATTAAAAGCTGAGACTTTTGCCAATATATTCCAGTCATGGAGCTATCGGAGCCCATCATGCACCACGTCACGGTTCTCAGCATGGCAAGGGGTCCTAACCGCTGTCTGACGCCATCCGTGTTTTGCGGATCCGCAATTTGCGAACCGCAAAACACACAACGGTTGTGTGCATGAGGCCTTATAGAGTAACTAAACCTTTGCGCTTAAAACTCAGTTCTCTGTACACCGCTGACAGCTCAGAGGCGTACGGAGTGCGGAATGTGAAGTTTATGAATGGGGCTGCAGCACAGGGAGTACAGGCAGGAGTGCACATTGATGCTCCTGCCTATGCCCCCCGGAGGTTTTTCTAACTCTTGGCATAGCACATGAGTACCCTGTATCCATGTACTATGCAAGGATTAGCAGAGTGGAGCGGCTCCTGCTCCGGTAACCTAAGAGGTGACATGCAGGACTCTTAGCGGAGCAGGCAGAAGCAGGAGCCCGCTCTGCTCAGCTAATCCCTACAGAGTACCCATGTACCCAGGAGTAAGTAATCGTCCAGGGAGCACGGGCAGGAGCAGCAATATGTGCTCCTGCCTGTACTCCATGCGCCACTGCGGCCCAATTCATAAACTTCAGTCTGTGCTGTCAGCGGTGTACAGAGAACTGAGTTTTAAGCGCACAGGGAATGGTGCGCTTCAGGAGGAAAAAGTCTAATAAAAATACTAAATGAATTAATAAAGTATATTAGAAAAACTTTTATTAGGGACATATTATTAAAATTTTAGTCAAAGGTTTTGTTACTCTTTATAGGTACTCTGGTATACATACAGTAACAGTTTTGGGCTCCCATTAGGTTGCAGTACATTTGATGTATCGTAGGGGTTTTATTCTTCTACTGTACGGTGCCCGGTATAGAGAAAGCAGTGAATGACACCAAACGGCAAGAAGTTGGAATAAGTTGCTTAGTGGAAACCAACAGAATGGAATGCAGCTCTGGCTGGGAGCGGTAACACGTAAATCCTCTGCCGCACATAGTTTCTGCATTATCAGTTGCTTAACTTGTAGTCAAAGTTTGCAAAACAACCATGTGGGGGAACGGTTTACAGTTTATTTATTTATCTATTTTATGAACTTATAAAGCGCTACTATATTCCGCAGCGCTTTAACACCTTAAGGACCAGGCCATTTTTTGGAAACTTGACATGTGCCACTTTATGTGGCGATAACTTCCAAATGCTTTTACTTATCCAAGCCATTCTGAGATTGTTTTCTCGCGACACATTGTACTTCATAATAGTGAAAACTTTTAGTAGATATAATTCAACTTTATTTATAAAAAAATCCCAAATTTACTGAAAACTTGGAAAAATGATCAATTTTCAAAATTAGAATTTCTCTACTTTTAAGGCAGATAGTGATACATCATAAGAGAGTTATTACCTTACATTTCCCATATGTCCACTTTCATGTGTGCATCATTTTGGAAATGTAATTTTATTTTTTAGGATCTTATAAAGCTTAGAATTTTAGAAGAAATTTTTTAAAATTTTTAAGAACATTTCCGAAACCCACTTTAAGGACCACCTCAATTCTAAAGTCACTTTGAAGGGCTTACACAGTGGAAAACACCCATAAATGACCCCATTGTAGTAGCTACATCCCTCAAGTTATGCAAAACTGATTTTACAAACTTGTTTAACCCTTTAGGTGTTCCACAAGAATTAAAGGAAAGACATTTTTAAATTAAAATTTTTGGGCATATTCTCCATTTTAATTCATTTTTTCCCTTAACACATCAAGGGTTAACAGCCAAATAAAGCTAAATATTTTTAACCCTGATTCTGCAGTTCACACAAACACCCCATATGTGGTCGTAAACTGCTGTACGGGAACACGGCAGAGCGCACAATTTTTTAAAGAAAAACAATCATGTTTTTATGTCTCCATATTCAGAAAGCCAAATCTTTTTTATTTTTTGGGCGATAATCTTAGGGCTCTTTCACACTTGCGTTGTCCGGATCCGTCGTGTACTCCATTTGCCGGAATTACACGCCGGATCCGGAAAAACGCAAGTGAACTGAAAGCATTTGAAGACGGATCCGTATTCAAAATGCGTTCAGTGTTACTATGGCAGCCAGGACGCTATTAAAGTCCTGGTTGCCATAGTAGTAGTGGGGAGCGGGGGAGCCCTAACATCATCCATGCGCGTGGGGCGCCCTGACGTCACTCTGAAGCGCCCCGGGAGCCGCACGGACGGTAAGTATACTGCTCCCCCGCTCCCCACTACACTTTACCATGGCAAACAGGACTTTAGCGTCCTGGCAGCCATGGTAACCATTCAGAAAAAGCTAAACGTCAGATCCGGTAATGCGCCGAAACGACGTTTAGCTTAAGGCCGGATTCAGATTAATGCCTTTCAATGGGCATTAATTCCGGATCCGGCCGTGCGGCAAATGTTCAGGATTTTTGGTCGGAGCAAAAAGCACAGCATGCTGCGGTATTTTCTCCGGCCAAAAAACGTTCCGGTCCGGGACTGAAGACCTCCTGATGCATCCTGAACGGATTTCTCTCCATTCAGAATGCATTAGGATAAAACTGATCAGGATTCTTCCGGCATAGAGCCCCGACGATGGAACTCTATGCCGGAACAGAACAACGCAAGTGTGAAAGAGCCCTTAGTTAGGACGAGCATTCTTGTCCTAGGTCGGCAACCTGTTAAAGACATTACCATCCAACTGTCCCCAATGGAGCTCACAATCTAAGTTCCCTATCAGTGCGTCTTTAGAGTGTGGGAGGAAACCGGAGAACCCGGATGCAACCCGCGCAAACACGGGGAGAACATACAAACTCCATGCAGATGTTTTTTTTTTTTAACTTTTTGTGATTTATAGGGCAGATTTATTTTTATTTTATTTTTTTCATACCATTTTTATGGTGATTTTATTTTAAATTGTGCAAAAAATTGTAAAAAAAGAAATTGGGTTTCTTTCAACTAAAACTTTATTAAAGGGAGTCTGTCACCAGCGACCTCCCTATCCAGCTGTTTGCATAGACACATAGCTGTAGTTCACCTGATTTAAATGCTGTTTTTCTTCAGGCTCCATTCCTGAGTTATACTTTTTCAAAATATGCAAATTAGATCTTTAGTGCAATGATGGCATCACCATTGCTTTTGTTGCACCCAAGCTGCGCTCCTTTCTGGGACCAGTCCCTCCCTCGTGGCTTTGCCACCTCCTGGCCCTGTCATCGAAAGCAGCCAGAGAGGGGCTGGCCACAGAAATGAGTGGAGCTTGAGTGCAGCAAAAGCAATGGTGATGTCCTCATTGCACTAAAGTATCATAACAGGAACGGAGCCTCAGATCAATAAAAGAAAAACTGCGTTTTAATCACAACTATGTGTCTATGCAAACATTTGCATAGGGAGGTCGCTGGTGCCCGATTCAAATAATTAAAATGAGTACATTTTGTGATATAACTGTTTGAAGTAAATTTATTTTAAAGGGGTTGTCTTATATTGCCGTTACTAAGGCGAGATGAGACACAGTCCTGACCACCTCCTGGCCGGGAAACGGGAGAGCTACGGAAACGGTGTAGCACAGCAAGCTATGCGCTTTCTGAGTTAGGGACACTGTATAGCTTGCTGTGCTATGCCGTTTCCGTAGCTCTCATGCACCGCAATGGGAGCGACTGAAACGGAAGAGCGCTGGAGCGCTCAGTTGTTTCCTGGCCGGGAGGTTGTCAGGACTGTGTTTCATCTCGCCTTAGTAACGGCAAGATGAGACAACTCCTTTAAAGGTTTTCTGTCACCAGATTTAACCCTATTAAGCTAAACCTAACTAGTCTATTCCTAATTTTATCTATGTCCCCTTTTATAATATGCTAATTGCCTCTAGGAGCGGGGGGGGGGGGGGGGGGGGGCGGCTGTTCCTGCTCCTAGAGGCTCCGTTCTCCCACCTTTGTCGCCGCCTCCCTCCAAGTCCTGATTGACAGGGCCAGGCAGCGCTCGCATCCGTCTGCCAGCCCTGTGCTCTGGTGAAATCTCACGCCGTTCAGTATTCGGCGCAGGCGTGGTGAGGAAGCTGGCAGCCTGAGCGTCTTTCTCTTACCGCTCCTGTGCCGAATACTGAACAGCGCAGGATTTCACCAGAGCACAGGGCTGGCAGACGGATGCGAGCGCTGACTGGTCCAGTCAATTAGGACTTGGAGGAGGGCGACAAAGGTGGGAGAACGGAGCCTCTAGGAGCAGGAACAGCGCCCCAACCCCCCCCCCCGCTCCTAGAGGCTAATTAGCATATTATAAAAGTTAGATTTGTGGCGTAACGGGGGCATAGATAAAAGTAGGAATAGGCTAGTTAGGTTTATCTGACATTAGCACATCACTAGTGTCAGCTAGCTTAATAGGGTAAAATCTGTTGACAGAATCCCTTTAACCTCTTAAGGACATAAGGCGTACTGGTACTTAAGGACACAGGGCGTACATGTACGCCCTGTGCATTTTCGATCACCGCCGCACGGCGGGCGGTGATCGGAACCTCGTGCCTGCTCAAATCATTGAGCAGGCACTTGGAGCAAATGTGCCGGGGGGTCCGGTGACCCCCCCCATGTATGCGATCGCAGAAAACCGCAGGTCAATTCAGACCTGCGGTTTCCTGCGTTTCCGGGTTATTCGGGTCTCTGAAGACCCGATAACCCGGAACAGGATGGTGATGGTGGTGTGATTTCACTCCACCAATCACCATCCAGCGATCCTGAGTGGTGATGGTGACATCACCACTCAGGATCGCTTTCTGATTGGTCTGTGGGCGGTCCGGCGGCAGATTCAAAAGAGGCAGGCGCTCCTCTCCTCCTCCTTTTGTGTTCCGGAGCCGGAGGAGAGAGGAGCTGCCTGCACGTGTCTGCTGCCACCGCTGCACCGCTGCCTGCACCCGATCTGTGCCCCCCAGGACCCGATCTCTGCCCCCCAGGACCCGATCTCTGCCCCCAGCACCCCATCAGGTACATAGGGACAGCTAGGGAAAGTTTGGTTTAGGCAGGGGAAAAAAAGGGAAAGTTAGTTTCTGAACTTTGATTGCATCACCCTAAGTTAGGGTGTCTGGGGTCCACAGCACAGCTGTGTGACCCTAGACCCCCCAGGGGTGCTGCCACTTGCCCCCCCACCCCCTGCCCCCCCCCCCCCACCTTTTTTGGGGTGCATATTTTTTTTTTTCGGGGGGGGGGGGCGGCTGTTCCTGCTCCTAGAGGCTCCGTTCTCCCACCTTTGTCGCCGCCTCCCTCCAAGTCCTGATTGACAGGGCCAGGCAGCGCTCGCATCCGTCTGCCAGCCCTGTGCTCTGGTGAAATCTCACGCCGTTCAGTATTCGGCGCAGGCGTGGTGAGGAAGCTGGCAGCCTGAGCGTCTTTCTCTTACCGCTCCTGTGCCGAATACTGAACAGCGCAGGATTTCACCAGAGCACAGGGCTGGCAGACGGATGCGAGCGCTGACTGGTCCAGTCAATTAGGACTTGGAGGAGGGCGACAAAGGTGGGAGAACGGAGCCTCTAGGAGCAGGAACAGCGCCCCAACCCCCCCCCCGCTCCTAGAGGCTAATTAGCATATTATAAAAGTTAGATTTGTGGCGTAACGGGGGCATAGATAAAAGTAGGAATAGGCTAGTTAGGTTTATCTGACATTAGCACATCACTAGTGTCAGCTAGCTTAATAGGGTAAAATCTGTTGACAGAATCCCTTTAACCTCTTAAGGACATAAGGCGTACTGGTACTTAAGGACACAGGGCGTACATGTACGCCCTGTGCATTTTCGATCACCGCCGCACGGCGGGCGGTGATCGGAACCTCGTGCCTGCTCAAATCATTGAGCAGGCACTTGGAGCAAATGTGCCGGGGGGTCCGGTGACCCCCCCCATGTATGCGATCGCAGAAAACCGCAGGTCAATTCAGACCTGCGGTTTCCTGCGTTTCCGGGTTATTCGGGTCTCTGAAGACCCGATAACCCGGAACAGGATGGTGATGGTGGTGTGATTTCACTCCACCAATCACCATCCAGCGATCCTGAGTGGTGATGGTGACATCACCACTCAGGATCGCTTTCTGATTGGTCTGTGGGCGGTCCGGCGGCAGATTCAAAAGAGGCAGGCGCTCCTCTCCTCCTCCTTTTGTGTTCCGGAGCCGGAGGAGAGAGGAGCTGCCTGCACGTGTCTGCTGCCACCGCTGCACCGCTGCCTGCACCCGATCTGTGCCCCCCAGGACCCGATCTCTGCCCCCAGCACCCCATCAGGTACATAGGGACAGCTAGGGAAAGTTTGGTTTAGGCAGGGGAAAAAAAGGGAAAGTTAGTTTCTGAACTTTGATTGCATCACCCTAAGTTAGGGTGTCTGGGGTCCACAGCACAGCTGTGTGACCCTAGACCCCCCAGGGGTGCTGCCACTTGCCCCCCCACCCCCTGCCCCCCCCCCCCACCTTTTTTGGGGTGCATATTTTTTTTTTTCGTGTACGCTGACTGTGGCCGGCACTTAGTGTCCGGCCACTGTTAGCGCATCGCACACCCCACCGCTGATCAACTTCGGACGGTTGATCAGCGGTTTTTAATTTTTTTTCCCCACATTTTTTGCCCTTTTTTTTAGTTAGTTTATTTGATTTTTTTTCTGTTAGTTTTAGGGTGAGTTCGTGAACACCCGTGCCCCCACACACACGCACACAAAATAAAGAGTTACACACACACATATACACGCAGACACACACTCCCCTATGGCCCGCCGGACGTTCTCGGCCGAGGAGGCATACGCCCAGATTGCCTCCGACTCCGAGAGTCCCAGTGAGGATGAGGATGACCCCACATTCCTGTTGTCATCCGCATCCTCCTCATCATCTAGCGATGATGATGAGCCCCCAAGGCGGCGGAGACGCCGCCAGGCGGAGCAAGGGGACCGCCATGTTAGGGACCCTGTGGCCCACACTAGTACGAGCAGCTCTGGGGCTCGTACTGGTTTCCCGGCCCACCAGTTAAATCCACCGGAGCCCCCTGCCGGTGAACTTGTCTGGTGTAGCCCAGAGCGATACGAGCCTGTGATTCCTGATTTTGTAGGCCAATCAGGAATCCAGATTTCCACAGTGGGCTACACTGAATATGACTTTTTTTGTCATTTTTTCAGTGACCCACTGGTAAATCTGATGGTGGAGCAGACGAATCTGTACGCCCAACAGTTCGTCGCTCAACACCCGGGCTCCTTTTTGGCCAGGCCCGGTGGCTGGACGCCGGTCAGTGCAGCCGAAATGAGGACATTTTGGGGCCTTGTGCTGCATATGGGCCTGATCAAAAAACCCAGTGTCAGGCTGTACTGGAGTGGGGACGTCCTATACCAGACCCCACTTTACAGTACAGCCATGACACGCTCCCGGTTTGAGGCCATCCGGAAATGTCTGCATTATTCCGATAATGCAGCATGTCCCCCCCGAGGTGATCCTGCCCATGACCGTCTGTATAAGATACGGCCGGTCATCGCGGTTGATGAGTCTCTCATTGCGTTCAAGGGGAGACTCATTTTCCGCCAGTATGTGCCCTCCAAGCGGGCGAGGTATGGCGTGAAGCTATACAAAATTTGTGAGAGTACCTCAGGGTACACTTACAAATTTTGTGTATACGAAGGGCGAGATTCCCGGATTCAACCCCCAGAATGTCCCCCCACTTGTGTGGGACCTTATGTTCCCACTGCTGGATAAGGGTTACCACCTTTACGTGGATAACTTTTATACCAGTATCCCCTTGTTCCAGTCCCTTGCCGCCAGATCCACGTCCGCTTGTGGGACCGTGCGGAAAAATCAACGCGGCCTCCCTGCCCACCCCCTCCAGGTACCTATCCCCAGGGGTGAGACCCGTGCCCTTACCACTGGAAACCTGTTGCTGGTCAGGTATAAGGACAAGAGGGATGTCCTTATGCTGTCCACAATTCATGGTAACGGCATCACCCCTGTCCCTGTGCGAGGTACCGCGGCAACGGTCCTCAAGCCCGATTGTATCGTCGCTTACAATCGGTATATGGGAGGAGTTGATCTCTCTGATCAAGTCCTCAAGCCATATAACGCCATGCGCAAAACCCAGGCATGGTACAAAAAAGTTGCGGTCTACTTGGTGCAGGTTGCCATGTACAACTCTTTTGTACTATCCCGAAGCGCTGGCAGCACAGGGACATTCCTCCAGTTCTATGAGGCAGTCCTCAAGTCCCTGATCTTTTCGGACCGGGAAAGAGCAGGCCGGAGTACCTCGGGAACTGTAGGTGCCCGGATCGTCCCTGGCCAACACTTTCCAGGTGTGGTCCCCCATACTGGAAAGAAGGGACGAACCCAAAAAAAGTGCAGAGTGTGTCGCAGGAGGGGGATACGGAAGGACACGACTACTCAGTGCGACACTTGCCCCGATCATCCGGGCCTCTGCATTGACGGTTGCTTCAGGGAGTATCACACTTCCATGGAGTACTAAATTGATATCCCAATTTAGCACTGACATCGGATTAAAAAAAACTGGTTCTCAGACTTGAGACACCCAAAAAAACTAAAATAATTTATTAAAAGTAGACATATTAGGTATCGCCGCGTCGGTAATAATCTCCTCTATAAAACTACCCCATGACCTAACCCCGCAGATTAACACGGTCAAGGAAAAAAAAAAAAAAGGTGCAAAAAAAGTTTTTTTTTGTCACCTTACATAATAAAAAGTTTAATAGCAAGCGATCAAAAAGTCATATAGCCCCCAAAAAAGTGCCAATAAAACCGTCCGCTCATCCCACAAAAAATGAGCCCCCACATGAGATAATTGGATAAAAAATTTTTTTTTAAATGACCCTTAGACTTTAGAGATACCCCAAAAAAAATTTGTATCAAAAAAGATAATATAGTCTAAAACCAAAATAATTGTAAAAAAAGTTGACTTATCAGGTATTGCCGTGTCCGTAAGAATCTCCTCTATAAAAATACCCCATGACCCAACCCCCCAGATTAACACGGTCAAAAAATAATAATAAAATAGGTGCAAAAAAAGATTTTTTTTTGTCACCTTACATAACAAAAAGTTTAATAGCAAGCGATAAAAAAGTCATATAGCCCCCAAAATAGTGCCAATAAAACCGTCCGCTCATCCCGCAAAAAATGAGTCCCCACATGAGATAATTGGATTAAAAAAAAAAAAAAATGACCCTTAGACTTTAGAGATACCCAAAAAAAGATTTGTATCAAAAAAGATAATATAGTCAAAAACCTAAATAATTGTAAAAAAAAAGTAGACTTATTAGGTATTGCCGCGTCCGTAAGAATCTCCTCTATAAAAATATCCCATTACCTAACCCCCCAGATTAACACAGTTAAAAAAAAATAAAAAAAACAGTGCCAAAACCGCTATTTTTGGCACTTTTCCATTTCAATCTGTTTTTTCCGGTAACAAAACAAGGGTTAACAACCAAACAAAACTTAATATTTATTACCCTGATACTGCAGTTTACAGAAACACCACATTTGTGGTCGTAAACTGCTGTATCAGTAAAAGGGAGGCCGCAAAAGGAAAGGACCGACATGGTTTCTGGAAGGCCGATTTTGATGGCCTTTTTTATTGACACCATGTCCCTTTTGAAGCCCCCCCTGATGCACCCTAGAGTAAAAACTCCCCAAAACTGACCCCATCTAAGAAACTACACCCCTCAAGGTATTCAAAACTGATTATACAAACTTCATTAACCCTTTAGGTGTTCCTCAACAGTTAATGGCAAATGGAGATGAAATTTCAGAATTTCAATTTTTGGTAACCTTGCGTCACAAAAATGTAATATAGAGCAACCAAAAATCATATTTACCCTAAAATTATCCCCCAAAAAAATGCCACCTTATCCCTTAGTTTCCAAAATGGGGTCACTTTTTAGGGAGTTTCTACTCCAGGGGTGCATCAGAGGGGTTGAAACAGGACACGGTGTAAATAAACCGGTCCATAAAAATCAGCCCCCAAAACCCAAACGGCGCACCTTTCACTCTACGCACCGCTGTGTGGCCGTACAGTAGTTTACGGCCACATATTGGGTGTTTCTGTAAACGGCAGAGTCAGGGCAATAAAGATACAGTCTTGTTTGGCTGTTAACCCTTGCTTTGTTAGTGGAAAAAATGGGTTAAAATGGAAAATTAGACAAAAAAATGAAATTCTCAAATTTCATCCCCATTTGCCAATAACTCTTGTGCAACACCTAAAGGGTTAACGACGTATGTAAAATCAGTTTTGAATACCTTGAGGGGTGTAGTTTCTTAGATGGGGTCACTTTTAGGGAGTTTCTACTCTAGGGGTGCATCAGGGGGCTTCAAATGGGACATGGTGTAAATAAACCAGTCCATAAAAATCAGCCCTCCAAAAACCAAACGGCGCACCTTTCACTCTATGCCCCGCTGTGTGGCCGTACAGTAGTTTACGGCCACATATTGGGTGTTTCTGTAAACGGCAGAGTCAGGGCAATAAAGATACAGTCTTGTTTGGCTGTTAACCCTTGCTTTGTTAGTGAAAAAAATGGGTTAAAATAAAAAAAATTACAAAAAAAAGAAATTCTCAAATTTCATCCCCATTTGCCAATAACTCTTGTGCAACACCTAAAGGGTTAACAACGTATGTAAAATCAGTTTTGAATACCTTGAGGGGTGTAGTTTCTTAGATGGGGTCATTTTTGGGTGGTTTCTATTATGTAAGCCTCGCAAAGTGACTTGAGACCTGAACTGGTCCCTAAAAATGTAGTTTTTGTAAATTGCTGAAAAATTTCAAGATTTGCTTCTAAACTTCTAAGCCTTATAACATCCCCAAAAAATAAAATATCATTCCCAAAATAATTCAAACATAAAGTAGACATATGGGGAATGTAAAGTCATCACAATTTTTGGGGGTATTACTATGTATTACAGAAGTAGAGAAACTGAAACTTTGAAATTTGCTAATTTTTCCAAAAATTTGTTAAATTAGGTATTTTTTGGTGCAAAAAAAAATATTTTTTTGACTTCATTTCACCAGTGTCATGAAGTACAATATGTGACGAAAAAACAATCTCAGAACGGCCTGGATAAGTCAAAGCGTTTTAAAGTTATCAGCACTTAAAGTGACACTGGTCAGATTTGCAAAAAATGGCCTGGTCCTAAGGTGTAAAAAGGCTGTGTCCTTAAGGGGTTAATATAGGAAGATTGGGGCAGGCTATGGGCATGGTTTGGGTAGGCTGTGATGATGTTTTTTTCTATATATACATACACACATACATGGAAAACACAGCAGATATTTATTTTCTACATAATACTATGCAGTTTGTCAATGACCCAAACTATAGATCCCTAGAACGGACTTGAGGCCGTAATACGGACACTAGATTGCGGCTGCATTATGGTCGTCTGAATGTCACTGACATGAGACAAATCTTATCTACTTATTAATTTCACTTTTTGATTTATTATGTGTTCACAGTCCATCTTTATTTGTCACAAGGAATTTCCAGGGTGCAGTGTCCTTCCTTGTGGAACAGAATGTAAGGCCCATAATAGAACTGTCCATAATACGGACAAGAATAGGACTTTTTTTTTTGCGGGGCCGCGGAACAGACGTACAGATGTGGACAGCACACGGTGTGCTGTCTACATCTTTTGAAGCCCCATTGAAGTGATAGGGTCTGCATCTGACACGTGAAAAATGCGGATCGGATGCTGACAAAAACAGTGGTCATGTGCATAAGCCCTGACATATACTGTACGCTCAGTTCCATCCTTCAACTGCCACCAGCTGCAGCAGAAAGGACACACCGCCTGAGAAAATGCTCCCCCTCTGAGCTGCCAACTTGAAATAAATCTAGAAGAGCAATGAATGGGGGGATCTCTGGATCCATGTGAGGTACAGGACTGGTTCTAAGAGATTGTCACATAGTATACGATATCAAATTGTATTATTTACCCAAGGGATAAGTCCTTTAGGCTTCGACAAAGGAAGGCTACTGAAGTTTGATCCTTGCAGGGCCCTCTGGGTTGGAAAATAGGTCAGGGGCCATTTGGAGAGGACTTCTGAGAGATCTTTCTTGTGAGCACTTTTTTTGTGGGCTTACAAAAACGAGATCTACGTTCCTAGGTGGTAAAAAAAAAAGACATTGGGGATATTCCTGTGTTATGTAAAATATAAGAAAAAGAACTGGATCGCACATCCTCAATACTATGCTTTTATGTAACTGCTTCTCAGCATAATTAACATCGCTTCTCAATGCAATTTATCGTATACCTACCCCTATGCTGCATGCTGTACAGGAGGCATTAGTATACAATTTGATCAAAAGCATAGGGCCACTCATCGCGACAAGGTTGCATCTTTGAATGGGACCCTATTCTAAATTTGGCGCAGCGCTGCACGGCGACCAACGCCCCAGCAGGCAGTGGGACCCAGCAGTCAAACAGCGCCCCCGCTGTCTGGCAAAGCCATCCTGGCACTGGGCCCCACCAACCCACCAGGACAGCACCAAAGCAACAATGGCCGCCTCGCAGCACTGCACCAAGTTTTTTTTTCTTCTATTCCTGTGTTATACTTATTTCTCACAATACGGTTTATCATTGTATCTGGGGCAACCACAGGAACTCAGGATAAACATGGGGGTCTATCATGCAAAGGCTACATGGCCACTGTTTGAATGGTCACGCGTTTCCTGACTGCAGTAAAGGACGGGCACTATACCCAGCACTCACCCAGCACCTTGTACAGATGAAGACACAAGCAGCGAAACCTTCTGTCTTTTCGGGGCTCTCCGGCTGTCTCTGACAGGAACACACTCAACCTAATTTTGTTCATTTGCATAACATTTTAATAAATGATTCACCAGATGATGTCCTCATTATGTATTCATCTTATCCTCTTCTACTATGTGTTTTTTCATACAGGTTATCAGGTGAAATATGCAATTGATTTGTCTCCAAACTGGAGGAAAGATGTTCCGCAGCCTCTGGCCACGGAGTCAAGGTTCAATTATCAAGTCCAGCCTCATTGTCCTAAACTGGACGATTTCACTCACAAGTATGGATGTTATGCAAATCGACATCTTTCGGCTAAAGGAGTTGGTAAGCATTTCCTAACTTTTACTAACTTCTTTCCCAACCTAAAGAAGGTAGAGAATTTCCATCAAATTGAAGGATCGCTGAGCTTTCTCAAAACTTTTGACATGTCACAGTGACTTATCAAAGTCTGTGGTCGGTGGGTGCTGAGACTCTCACTAATCATCGGAACGAGGAGATAGAAGTGCTCGCATAGTGTGTTCTCTCTCATTGCTTCAGCAAACGAAGCAAGACGGACTCAATAGAAAATGTATGAGCCTATCTCAATTCCATCTCCTACAGTGAGAGACGGAGCATGCTATGTGAGCGCTTCTCTCCTCGTTCTAGCGATTGGTGGGGTTCTCGGTGCTCAGACCACCACCGATCAAAGCCTTTGATATGTCAATTTGACCCTTTAAAAGGGTTTTCCAAGATTTATGACCTATCCTCTGGCTAGATCATTAGTATTTGTTTGGTGGGGGTCCAACACCTGAGACCCCCGCCGGTCAGCTGTTTAGAGAAGGCAGCAGCACTCCTGTGAGCGCCGCTGCCTTCTCGCAGCTTGCCAAGCACAGTGCCGTACATTAAATAGTGGCTGTGCTTGCTATTGCAGCTCAGCCCCAGTCACTTGAATGGGGCTGAGCTGCTCCTAGGCCACATCATCGATGAACGTGTTGTCACTGGCCTAGGAAAAGCAGAGAGAAGGCTGCGGCGCTCACAGGTTTTTGGACCCCCACCGATCCGATACTGATGACCTATCCAAAGTTTTTTTAAGAAACACAATGTAAGCAGCATTCATAGCAGAAGTTCATAAATAGGGTGATTAATCGACTATCAGATAAATGTGTAAATACATTTTGCCCATTATCAAATAAAGGTCTAATAAAAAATGTGAAATGGATCCTCCATCAACACTTACTTTTACAGCTTTTGAAAAAGTCAGGAAACAATGGAGGGGAGGTGACCACATAGCTTGTATGTCACAAATAGAGTCTAGAAGAATCTTTGAGTTCGACACGTTAATGCCAAACAGTTTAAATGTAGAAATTGAACTTTTCAGATTTCTGTAGACTTGGGATGGTTGCCCTTCAAGGGAGCGCCATCGAGGTCCGGCTGTTTACCAGCACCTTGATCTCCCCTCCGTGTGAGGCCCCGATCCCTTTATGTTCTGATCTCCGCTCATCATCTCTTTATCTCCAGATCTCGGTCCATTAAAACGGAATGCTCAAGAAAATAAAAAATAAAGACTTTAAAAAAAGTAAAACCAGAATTGCTAAATATATAGAAAGTAAAATGACTAACAGACAACATCTCTTGCTCCATTATATATTTGAATATAAAGAAAAAGAAATAATAAAATAAAAAAGAGAAAAAGAAAAAAGATATGTCCTTGAGAATAATCCTTAAATTAAAAACACCTATTTTCATTTCTAATGTTAGTTACTGTATTTTTCGCCGTATAAGACGCACCTAGGTTTTTGGGGAGGAAAATAAGAAAAAAAATATTTTTAACCAAAAGGTGTGCTGTGTGTTTGGTGGGTTTGGAACGAATGGTGGTCTGTGGATGGCACTATTACTGGGGATCTGTGGATGACAGACACTGTTATGGGGGGGATCTGTGGATGACGGACACTGTTATGGGGGGATCTATGGATGACGGACACTGTTATGGGGGGATCTGTGGATGACGGACACTGTTATGGGGGGATCTGTGGATGACGGACACTGTTATGGGGGGATCTGTGGATGACTGACACTGTTATGGGGGGATCTGTGGATGACGGACACTGTAATGGGGGATCTGTGGATGACAAACACTGTAATGGGGGATCTGTGGATGACAAACACTGTTATGGGGGATCTGTGGATGACGGACACTGTTATGGGGGGATCTGTGGCTTGCACTGTTACAGGAGAATCTGTGGCTGGCACTGTTATACATGTGTCAGCCACAGACCCTCCCAGCCCATAACTGTGCCATCCACAGATCCCCCGCCGCTCCAGTATACTAATATAATATGTCTTATTCAATTAATAGTTATTAATTATGCCTCTTTATTCCTAATAGTACCTTAAATCCTAACCGCTTCAGTACAATGCCGGCAGGCAGGCGCGTCACTCACTTACGTCACTTGCCTGCGCCGCCTGCTTCATTCATAAAGTAGGCGGCGCAGGCGCGTGACATCAGGGAGTTACGCTGCCGCCCGCCCGGCCTGCATTGTACTGAAGCGCTTAGGATTTAAGGTACTATTAGGCATAAAGGGGCATATTTGATAACTATTAATTGAATATGACATATTATATTAGTATACTGGAGCGGCGGGGCTATAGTATACTGACTGCACCGCCCTGCCGCTATTGCCGGCCCCCAGCTCCTCCTCCCAGTCCCTCCCCGAGTCCCCGCTCGCTTTACATCGCAGCTTGCGATGTAAAACTGACAGCATTCGCCGTATAAGACGCAGGGGCATTTTCCCCCCATTTTGGGGGGAGAAAAAGTGCGTCTTATACGGCGAAAAAATACGGTAATAGGAAATTTGTTCTTACAAAAGAATATGTCTCCAAATCTTACAATGAGCACATAAAATAGCACACAATATAGTATAATTCAATCTTTATTAATTAAAAGAGAATAAATAATTACATGATATGGCAAGATACAATTACATATAATAGTAGCAGTGCAAGAGTGTACTGCCACAAGTCTAACGACCACCGTCCCTCCTACAATAATATTAACTCATGGTATGTTAGGCGCTGTCAGGGAGATTACACACCTACAATGCTACGATACCAATGTAAAATACATATATACCAGCGCAGAAAGTAGGCAACTCAATACTTGACCTCATGACGTCATATCACCCTGCCCATAGTATTGCCGCTGCATAAAAGTCAGAATGGGGTCTATGAGAGAATCCCAACACATAAACAGTGTGCTGACATACATGCAGCCAGAAGACAAGGAGCAATAGATGAAAGAGAGGGCATGAAACAGCCAATACTGACCAGGAGAGGAGAGAGGATGATGGCACCAACCCGACGCATGTTTCGCCTCGCTTCTTCAGGGGGAAGAAGTCTGAGAGACCATTATCTTAGGTAGGGTCTCATTTTTTGCGGGATGAGATGACAGTTTGATTGGCACTATATTGGGGTGCATATGACTTTTTGATCGCTTGCTATTACACTTTTTGTGATGTAAGGTGACAAAAAATGGTTTATTTAGCACCGTTTTTTTATTTTTTACAGTGTTCATCTGAGGGGTTAGATCATGTGATATGTTTATAGAGCCGGTCGATACGGACGCGGCGATACCTAATATGTATACTTTTTTTATTCCCCTATTTCTTACAATTTTTTTTTTTTTACTTTATTTGGGGAAAATTACGTTTTTGTTTATTTTTACTTGAAACGTTTAATTTTTTTTGGGGGGGGGAACTTTTTTTTCCAACTTTTTTTTCAACTTTTTTTTTTCCCTTTATTTTCTGTATTGGAATGCATTGGCTGTATGAGTAATACTGTGTGTATTACTCATACAGCTTCCGGCCTGTGAGATCCAGGGGGGCTGGATCTCACAGGCTTGTCACCGGAAGGCACGGGGCCCCCCCCCGCGCATTTAGCCAAGGTGCCTGCTCAATGATTTGAGCAGGCACCGGGTTCCGATCACTGCACGCCGGGAGGCGGTGATCGGAACTATACATGACGTGCCAGGTACGTCATGTGTCCTGAAGAGGTTAAACAAAAACATTAAAATCTTGCAGTTTTCACACTGGCCACTAAGCCTAATAATAGGCGCCACTTCTTGGTCTGTACAGATCACTGTACTGCAGTTATCTTCTTATCTGCTATTCTAATCCTACCTGTAATGATATCACCTCTGTGTACAGATAAGACATGATCCACCATTCACAATAGGTGATTGTCAGAGATTATCTATTCTTTCCTTGTACAATGACCTCTGCAAAGGTCACAGAGCGGCCTAGAAGACTCTCCCATAGAAGTCAATAAGGTCCCCCCCTGACCATTGTGTCTGTGGCCCATGGGGCTGCTGTAAAGCAATTTTCTTAATGCTGTGTAAATGCTGTTAAGAACAGCCGAGGCAAGATGGCCGTCCCCAAAATCATGTTTAGGAAATCTGCAATCAGAAAATAAAAAAGGATGTGTTGCTATCTGGTTGTAACTGGCAGATAACAACATTTTTTGTGACACATTTCCTTTAATTCAAACTAGCAGCTTAGGAGGCGTGAACTCTCAAGGGATGTGTCCTTTCTACTGCAACTGTAGGCAGCTGAAGGATGGAACTGAGCATGTGCGTCCACCTCAGGAAAATCAGAAAAAGAGCAAACAGCAGGTGGCGCTATACAGTTAGATTTCAGCTATACTAAATTTATTATTACATGCAGTTACAAAAGTATTCAGATTCAGGGGTTGGTTTAAAAACTCAAGTTAAATACAAACGTAGGTTTTAAGAAACAGCAAGTCTCTAAACTAAAGGATATGGAAACCAGAACTGTTCACGTCTTACGTTTTCTGTGAGGACAGGTACGGACATTAGCTGAAGCATTCCTCTCTCCTGTCAGATAAATCCAGTCCACTTAGCTAGAGGGCACATTGAATATAACCCCTATTTAATGACATCTCTGCATATCATTGAAGTGAAGATCTTTCCCAGAGACAGCACATATCCTAAAGGTGGCGTGATTTAATTTCCCCTGACATTTCAGTTCCTTCGGTGACATATTCTCACATCCGAAACCAAGAAAATAAGAAGCAGCTGACCACATACCAGAGACATTTCGGAAGAAGCTTGCTTGACCTTTCAGCACTTGCACATTCATTGAGTCCGGAGGAAGTGGCGAGCTATCTGCCGAATGTCCCTAATGAAGGTAACGCGTGACTCCATCACCCGTCTGTGCTGTGAGAATTTCTGATCTCTACTTATTTTATATGACTTCAATCTCTTCCTACTGGCAGAAAGAAGAGCACTGGAAAAGCTGCTGAAAACCCTCCACGGAGGTGACCATCAACATATGGAGTCAACTCGGACCAAGTTAAATGGTCGCTAGTGAGACGATAGGAGCCGACAACCCTGATTTTGCTGCTGACAATTTCCGTACATGCTGTGAAGTAAATGGATGCTGTGTTAAAAGGGGTTGTCTCAAGACAGACTGATCATATATGGTTAGGGTATGCCATCAATGTCTGTTGGTGGGGGTCTTAGTTCTCTGCTCTTGCTAACCACGACAATGAAGTGGTGGTGGTGCTAGCCCCATGCCACATTTTCTTCTGTCAGCTTTGCTTGGTTTTTCCTGGATGTCGCATGGTCGCCCATTGACTATTATGAGCCATCATGCAACCTCCAGAGAAAGCTGAGAAGAGCCAACAGCAGATGAAGTGGTCACCATGTTTCTAGAGTTCGATTGGCAGCGGTAACAACCATCAGACCCACCAATCAGAAAGTCCTGGCATAAGCTAGCAGTATCACAGCGATGTTTGTCCTGAACCGACCCCTTAAAAAAAAAAATTACAAAAAATCCTCCAATATCAGAAATCACTTGTAAGTTCTCCTGTTTAGCGTTTTCTTGTTTCTAAGAAAGCTGGGTGCGAACAACATATCTACCTGTACCACTCACTTATTTCTGAATCTCTTATCTAGCTAGTTATGCAGTGACATAGGGGGTCATTAACTATCTGATATACGCTAGTTTCTGGCGTATATCTGTCGCAGGTTGCAGTGCAAAGGTTATTTGCGATGCAATCTGCAACTTTTCCTCTCTCATGTAAGGTCTAAAAAGGGGGACGTGGCGTGGTTGGGGAAGGGCCGTCTCATTTATCATTTTTTTTACGCCTGTTTTAGGTGTAGAAAACGGTCTAAATTTAAGCCAGCAAGGAAGCTGTCTTACATTTATACCGGTGGATGAGGTGAAGTTATGTAGAGGCCCCAATCCCAGCGCATGGGATTATGAAGACCGGCGTCTAAAACACCGGTTTTAATAAATGACCCCCATATTCTCTGCTCCTGGTAATGTAAAAGAGAGAGACTCCAGCTTCCATAAAATTGGGCCAAGTATGTTAAAGCCAAATACAGAAGACAAGCAGCGTCTACGCATATCAGGTCACCACGTCAGACCCTACTGATGACAAGCACGGCATGAGCAGGGGTCTGATGTGGGGACCAGAAACGAGTAGACGCTGCTTGTCTTCTGTATTTGGCTTTTACATCCATGGCAACAATTTTATGGCAGCTGGAGTTTCTCTCTTTTAGGCCTCATGCACGCAGCCGAAATTCACTTGAGTGGGTCCGCAGTCCGGAAGGAGCGGTGCAGGACGGAGTGCTTCTGTGGGGTTTCTCTCCGTGCCTCCGCACCGAAAAAAAGAAAACCTGTTCTATGTTTTTTTTTTTGTGGTGCAGACAGATCATGGACCTATTAAATTTGAATGGGTCCGCATCCATCTGCGGCAACCGCACGGACGGTACCGTGCATTGGGCATCTCAAATTGCCGACACACGCTCATGTGCATGAGCCCTTAACACATGCATTATGCCCCCTGCACACGAACGTGTGCTCCCCGTGGTCGTGCTGCGGCTCACAAAATGCGGGCCGCAATGCACGAACACAATCCGTGGGGCAGCGGATCGCGGACCCATTCACATGAATGGGTCCGCGATCCGGCCGTTCCGCAAAAAGATCTTTTTGCGGAACGGAACCCCACGGAAGCACTCCATAGTGCTTTTGTAGGATTCCGTTCCGTGCTTCCATTCCGTACCATTCTGCATCTCCGGATTTGCGGACCCATTCAAGTGAATGGGTCCGCATCCGTGATGCGGAATGCCCACGGAACGGCACCCGTGTATTGCGGATCCGCAAATGCGGTCCGCAATACGGCAATGGGAAGCACGCGTTCGTGTGCAGGAGGCCTTAGCCTGTTCCAGGCCATTCAGTGTTTCCAAGTGCCTTCAGGTGAGCTGGACTGGTGCGGTTTTCTACGTCAGTGGATCCTCCTCTGCTCCTGTATCATTGTATAACCGGGCAGATTTGCCAGTCAGAGCTGTGGGGAAGGTGGGTGATATTGGTTGTCACCAAACTTTCCCAGAAAAAAAACCTGATGATTTTTCCTATATTGAAGAAATTCTCCTTGTCATTCGATGAATCCTATAGTTGTATACAGATCGTGTGATTACCCATCTTGTGCTGTTGTACCTTACAGTGGTCACTCTTGTGCCCGGCTACCTCACTGGATATGCGACTGCCCGTCAGTGTATAAACTATGACATGTCCACATCACTGAACTGAAGCTTCACCATTGGACAAAATAATAAAAATGATTTGCAGTGTTCTTATTCTTGTAAATCTTGCATTTTTCGAACACTTTGTGGTACTGATTTGTGTTGTTGAGAAGTGAAATGGAACTTGCACAATACTGTACGATCTGGAAATTTACATGGTTACAAAGAGAAGTGATTCACTGGAAAAGTAGAATTATCTTGGAACGGTTGCGAGTGATGTAACGCAGTGTTCCATGTTCTACGATGTAAAAGATCATCACTCAAAACCTGAAAAATTCATATGGGACCTCAGTTTAGTGCATGAACGTCCCTTACAGTGGAGTCATACACTGGGGGGCATTTATCATGAGGGAACGTTCAGTTTTACAGGCGTCTGCGTTGCTGTAATCTGCACCAAATTTATGAGATGTCACACGATGTTTGATAAATTTGGTGCATTTTTAAAGAGGATCTGTAATGTTTTTTGTTTAAACCTACTATGTAGTCTGCCTCCTGCAGATAGTCCTTTTTTTTCTGATAGACCCCTTGCGCCGCTATGCCCCTCTTTGTTTTTTTTGGCACCCAATATGTGAATTAGTACCATAAGCGCAGGGGGAGGAGACCTCAGCTCTCTTCAGAGAGAGTCTCCTTTTCCTAGGCTTTGACTCTGTCCAGTCGCTGTGGAACGTTCCACAGCCAGGGAGAAGATGAGCTGTTCTCATGGGATTTGGTAAATCTCACAGGTACAGGACATGTAAGCGAATACACCAAGTACTATACTCGATTACATAGCATCTGCAGGAGGGGGGCTTCTTCATGTGGTAGTAGGTCTAAAAAAAAAAACATGAAAGGTCCTCCTAAGGCTGGTTTCACACGGGCGTTGCGGAAAAATGTGCGGGTGCGTTGCGGTAACACCCGCGATTTTTCTGCGCGAGTGCAAAACATTGTAATGCGTTTTGCACTCGCGTGAGAAAAATCGCGCATGTTTGGTACCCAAACCCGAACTTCTTCACAGAAGTTCGGGCTTGGGATTGATGTTCTGAAGATTGTATTATTTTCCCTTATAACATGGTTATAAGGGAAAATAATAGCATTCTGAATACAGAATGCATAGTATAATAGTGCTGGAAGGGTTAAAAAAAATAAAAAAGTTAACTCACCTTATCCCCATGATCGTGTAGATCCCGGTCTGTTCTTTAGCTGTGGGCTGAATGACCTTTGGTGATGTCAGATCACATGCTCCAATCACATGGTCCATCACCATGGTGATGGAGCATGTGATCTGACATCACCACAGGTCCTTTAGCCACAGCTAAAGAACAGACCTACCGGGAACTAGGCGATCATGGGGATAAGGTGAGTTAACTTTTTTTTATTTTTTTTAACCCTCCCAGCACTATTATACTAAGCATTCTGTAGTCAGAATGCTATTATTTTCCCTTATAACCATGTTATAAGGGAAAATAATACAGTGAATAGACTGTCACCTAGAACCCATGCGTGGAAATCGCACCGCATCCGCACTTGCTTGCGGATGCTTGCAATTTTCACGCAACCCCATTCATTTCTATGGGGCCTGCGTTACGTGAAAAACGCTGAATATAGAACATGCTGCGATTTTCACGCAACGCTCATAAGTGATGCGTGAAAATCACCGCTCATGTGAACAGCCCCATAGAAATGAATGGGTCAGGATTCAGTGCGGGTGCAATGCGTTCAACTCACGCATCGCACCCGCGCGGAAATCTCGCCCGTGTGAAAGGGGCCTAACACTTCTGTCTTGAGATGTTTCTCCACTTTGTACACCACCCTTTTAACTGGGGTAAGATTGCAACAATTTTGTGACTTTTTAGAAAGACTCGGGGACATTTTCCATTACAGTCTTAAGTCCCTCTGCGCTGCCAGAGGAAAAGCCAAAGTTATGTAGAGACGCAGGCTTCTACATAAGTTTGGCGCTATCTCCAGCAGGTAGTGAGACAACCTAAACTCTACACCAGCTCCAGATTTAGGCCTCTTGCACACGACCGTATGGCTTTTTCAGTATTTTGTGGTCCGCAAAAAATACGGATGATGTCCTGTTTTGCATTCCGTTTTTTGTGGAACGGAACAGCTGGCCCCTGATAGAACAGTACTATTCTTGTCAGTTATGCAGACAATAATAGGACATGTTCTATCTTTGAATGGAAATACGGAAACTGAAGGCATACGGAGTACCTTCCTTTTTTTTGCAGATCCATTGAAATGAATGGTTCTGTATACAGAACACAAAAAACTGAACTGGCCTTAGGCCTCTTTCACATGACCGTATGGCTTTTTCAGTGTTTTGCGGTCTGTTTTTCACGGATCTGTTGTTCCTTTTTTGTTTCTGTTGTGTTTCCGTTTCTGTTCCGTTTTTCCATATGTCGTATACAAGAAGTACATAGAAAAAATTGGGCTGGACATAAAATTTTCAATAGATGGTTCCGCAAAAACGGAAAGGATACGGAAGACATACGAATGCATTTTCGTATGCGTTAATTTTTTTTTGCGGACCCGTTGACTTGAATGGAGCCATGGAACGTGATTCGCGGACAATAATAGGACATGTTCTATCTTTCAACGGAAATACGGAAACAGAATGCATACAGAGTACATTCCGTTTTTTTTGCGGAACCATTGAAATAAATGATACGGACCGTATATGGAACGCAAAAAACGGCCCGTAAACGGAAAAAAAAAATGGTCGTGTGAAAGAGGCCTTAAGCTGTTTTTCATGCCAAAAGCCAGCATCGAAAATGATAAATGACACTCTTGAAAAGTGGAGTGAGCGGGGAAAAGTCACAAATTGTACAGTGCAATTGGCCTGCTACAAAATTGGCCGCCTATTTACTCCACAAAAGTAGGGTAAATAGATTAGTAAATGTCTCCCTCAGTTGATAAACCCATGCGAACCATGCTCACTTTTCCATTCACTTTTTAAAACTGGAGTGAGTGGTACAAAAATACTAAATGTCACAAAGTTTTTGCGCAAATAAGCCCAAAATAGTTGCAGAGCTCTATTTTGCAGCTTTTTAAAGCAAGGATTCTGAAGGGCAGACCTTAATAAATTCCCCCAGTGGTTTATGGTAAAACACCATTGGCTTTTTTGTTTGTTTATGGAGCCAAAGACAAAATATCCCTGTATAAGGAAAAACCCTCTAAAATATAACTTTTATTCTTACATATTTAAAAAGTTCTAATGTGTATACAAAAATTACCTCCAAAATAATCTGTTAATAGATAAATAATTACTTATCTCATGCCCACAGACTAAGGCCTCATGCACACGACAGTTTTTTTGGCGGTCCGCAAAAACGGGTTCCGTAGTTCCGTGTCCGTTTTTTCTTCTGTTGGTCTTCCTTGATTTTTGGAGGATCCACGGACATTATGGAAAAAGTCGTTTTGGTGTCCGCCTGGCCGTGCGGAGCCAAACTGATCCGTCCTGACTTACAATGCAAGTCAATGGGGACGGATCCGTTTGACGTTGACACAATATGGTGCAATTGCAAACGGATCCGTCCCCCATTGACTTCCAATGTAAAGTCAGGAGTCCCTATTAATATACCATAGGATCTGAGTTTTCTCTAATCCGATGGTATATTTTAACTTGAAGCATCCCCATCACCATGGGAATGCCTCTATGTTAGAATATACCATCGGATTTGAGTTAGATCGTCAAAACTCAGATCCGACAGTATATTCTAACACAGAGGCGTTCCCATAGTGATGGGGACGCTTCAAGTTAGAATATACTAAGAACTGTGTACATGACTGCCCCCTGCTGCCTGGCAGCACCCGATCTCTTACAGGGGGCCGTTAACCGCACAATTAACCCGTCAGGTGCCGCCCCCGAGGGGTTAATTGTGCGTATCATAGCCCCCTGTAAGAGATCCGGTGCTGCCAGGCAGCAGGGGGCAGACCCCCCTCCCTCCCCTGTATTTAACTCATTGGTGGCCAGTGCGGCCCCCCTCCCCTGTATTTAACTTATTGGTGGCCAGTACGGCCTCCCTCCCTCCCCTGTATTTAACTAATTGGTGGCCAGTGCGGCCCCCTCCCTCCCCTGTATTTAACTCATTGGTGGCCCCCCTCCCCTGTATTTAACTCATTGGTGGCCAGTGCGGCCTCCCCCCCCTCCCTAATAAAAATCCCCCACCCCCACCCATCATTGGTGGCAGCAGAGAGTTCTGATCGGAGTCCCAGTTTAATCGCTGTAGCTCCGATCGGTTACCATGGAAACCAGGACGATACTGCAGTCCTGGCTTCCATGGTTACTTAGCAATTTTAGAAGCATTATACTTACCTGCGCTGTCTGTGACCGGCTGGGCGCTCCTCCTACTGGTAAGTGACAGGTATGTGCGGCGCATTGCCTATAGCACAGACCTGTCACTTACCAGTAAGAGGAGCGCCCGGCTGATCACAGACAGCGCAGGCAAGTATAATGCTTCTACAATTGCTAAGTAACCATGGAAGCCAGGACTGCAGTAGCCAATGATGGGGGGGGGGGGGATTTTAATTAGAGGGGAGGCCGCACTGGCCACCAATGAGTTAAATACAGGGGAGGGAGGGGGGCCGCACTGGCCACCAATGAGTTAAATACAGGGGAGGGAGGGGGTCTGCCCCCTGCTGCCTGGCAGCACCTGATCTCTTACAGGGGGCTATGATACGCACAATTAACCCCTCAGGTGCTGCACCTGAAGGGGTTAATTGTACTATCATATCACCCTGTAAGAGATCGGGTGCTGCCAGGCAGCAGGGGGCAGTCATGTACACAGTTCTTAGTATATTCTAACTTGAAGCGTCCCCATGACTATGGGAACGCCTCTGTTAGAATATACTGTCGGATCTGAGTTTTCACAAAGTGAAAACTCAGCTCTGAAAAAGCTTTTATGCAGACGGATCTTCTGATCCGTCTGTATGAAAGTAGCCTACGGCCACGGATCACGGACGCGGATGTCAATCTTGTGTGCATCCGTGTTTTTTCACGGACCCATTGACTTGAATGGGTCCGTGAACCGTTGTCCGTCAAAAAAATAGGACAGGTCCTATTTTTTTGACGGACAGGAAACACGGATCACGGACGCGGATGAACAAAGGTGCAATATTCCGAGTTTTCAACGGACCTATTAAAAGTCAATGGGTCCGCAGAAAATCACGGAAAACGGCACAACGGACACGGATGCACACAACGGTCGTGTGCATGAGGCCTAATTGTGTGACTTCGCAGTATACTGAAAAATATCAGAGACCTTCACTTATTTGGTAATTGTAGAGAAATGCAATTGTCACGGTCATATTGTTGTTTGACTGTGACGCTGTTGCTGTGCAGACTAGTTGCCGGTTTGCATTTCACCTTTAAGGTGTGTCTCCCTGCGGTTTGGTGAGCAAGGGGTTAATCCTCTAGCTAGTGGGGATTTTGGTGTGTCCTGGGTGTGGCCACTAGCTTGACTTTATCTGTGGCTTCCTGGCTGGGGGCAGTTGTACTCCAGCCTTGTTTGGTGTTTGAGCTCTGCTCCTTTCCTGGGTGGACTTGCCCAGTCGTTGAGGGCCACCTTGTTGGACATAAATTGCCTTTCTTTTGTATGCTCCTTATACCCTACCTCACTTGTATGTTAGGTGTGGGTTTATGTTCGGGGTATGTTGTACGTCTTTATTGTTGTTACATGTATGGGCTGTTGTTGGTGTTTGTCCCTGCATGTACAGTCAGGTCCATAAATATTGGGACGTCAACACAATTGTAAAATTTTTGGCTCTATACACCACCACAATGGATTTGAAATGAAACAAACAAGATGTCCTTTAAGTGCAGACTGTCAGCTTTAATTCGAGGGTATTTACATCCAATTCAGGTGAACGGTGTAGGAATTGCAACAGTTTGCATATGTGCCTCCCACTTGTTAAGGAACCATAAGTAATGGGACATAATAATAATCATAAATCAAACTTTCACTTTTTAATACTTGGTTGCAAATCCTTTGCAGTCAATTACAGCCTGAAGTCTGGAACGCATAGACATCACCAGACGCTGGGTTTCATCTCTGGTGATGCTCTGCCAGGCCTCTACTGCAACTGTCTTCAGTTCCTGCTTGTTCTTGGGGCATTTTCCCTTCAGTTTTGTCTTCAGCAAGTGAAATGCATGTTCAATCGGATTCAGGTCAGATGATTGACTTGGCCATTGCATAACATTCCACTTCTTTCCCTTAAAAAACTCTTTGGTTGCTTTTGCAGTATGCTTTGGGTCATTGTCCATCTGCACTGCAGAATTGTGTTGCTGTCCCAATATTTATGGACCTGACTGTATGTAAGATGGAGTCTGGTGTGCTGGATACCTGTGTGAGTTGCTGGTACGGCGTCCTGTTTGGTGTTAGGACTCCTGTACGTATGCACGGGTTCCAGTCATGGAGAATTCGGAAGGTAAGTGTGTCATCTTGTGTTCTTACCTGCCGATCCTCTTGTTGTGTATGGTCTCTCCTTTTCCCTGCTACTAGGTCTTTAGAGACTCCTGTTCTTCCGTGTCTTGGATGAACAGGACATCTCTCCCCTGCTCCTATGTGAGGGATTATCAGGGAAACTCGGGGTCCCAGGTTTCCAGGGTATGAGCCGTCCTACCATCGGGGTCCGCTCATACGGTGAGGAGTTAGGGAGAGGATTAGGGACGCTATAGGAGGTGACCTGCTTCCCTTTTCCTGGTTTCTTGGCCTAGCAGCTATCTGTTATCCCTCTTACATTGTACGGTAGGGGGTTTCCCCCACTCCCCACTGTGACAGCAATATTATGCAGCAAAAACTTGGCTATTTGATACCCCATTTATCTGGTACCGGATAAGGCCTTGAAGTGTGGAGTCGGGAGATGGTCTGTTCCTAAAATGGCCCTGCGGCTACCCCTGCCGAAAAGCAGAGCACCTGCCCCAAAATGGGCGACCCCACTTCTCTGTTGCTAAACCCTGCTATGTCACCTGGAAGGCCCTCAAAAATCTTCATATGCTTTGTGGAAGCCAGTCCTGATGCATTTCCCCAATAAAAATTATCACTGGTTCATCAGGGGACCAAAGCTTGAAGATGGCAATATTAGGATAATGGTAACCTAGATGACGTGTGCACCAAAGGCCAAAGCCTTTATATTGTTCATTCCTATTGAAGTCACTTGTTTTGGCTCCAAAAGCTGCACCTATGCGTCCACCTTCGTTCGTATGCCGCTTGTGTACATGCCAGTGATCGGCTGCAGTTGTGCACTTGACCCCCATCTGTGGCGAGATTTTACATGCAGGGACTGAAACACAGTGAAGACCGTGGTGCACCCACAAAGGTAGAACCTAGTGTTAGGCCCCTTTTACACAGGTGAGAATTCCACGCCGGTGCACTGCGTGAGGTGAACGCATTGCACCCGCACTGAATCCGGACTCATTCACTTCAATGGGGGTGTTCAGAAGCTGTGATTTTCACGCATCACTTGTGCGTTGCGTGAAAATCACAGCATGTTCTATATTCAGGGTTTTTCACGCAACGCAGGCCCTATAGAAATGAATGGGGATGCGTGAAAATCGCAAGCATCCACAAGCAAGTGCGGATGCAATGTGATTTTCACACATGGTTGCTAAGGAGATTTATTTATTTTATGCATTTTATATAGTGCTACTATATTCTGCATCGCTTTACAGACATTATCATCCAACTGTCCCCAATGGGGCTCACAATATAAGGTCCCTATCAGTGCGTCTTTAGAGGTCCTTTTCCAGCCAGGTCCTGCAAGAAGAAAGAAGACGAGCGATCAAGTGGATGAGGTGAGTTAATTTTTTTAAAATTTTTAACCCCACAATGGACCTTTTACTTAGCATTCTGAATTAAAGAATGCTATTATTTTCCATTATAACCATGCTATAATAGAAAATAATAAAATATACAGAACACTGATTCCAAACCCGAACTTCAGTGAAGAAGTCTGGGTTCGGGTCTGGGTACCAGTCAGTGATCACGTGTGTGCAAAATGCATTGCACCGGTGCAAATAAAACCCTGAACATCGGAAAGCAATCGCAGTCAAAACTGACTGCAATTGCATACCTACTCGCATGATTTTCCCTGATCACAGACGCAACGCATCCGGACCCACTCGTCTGCAAGGGGCCTTAGGGATGCTTCCCTTAGTAGGTGCCACTGGGTAGGTGGGGAGCAATTAAAAATAAAACACTTGGAATTTGGAGAAAGCCTTTAAATCGATGTTCAACCACAGGGTCTCAGACTGCTCAAAATAGTAAAAGATTGGGTTTTTCCTAGAAAAAGCTGCGTACAGCTATAATGAAGGGACTGGGAAGAAGTCCAGTGCTATACAGGAACCCGAATGGATACAAATGAAAATGTCTCTTTGCTAAATATTCCTACATGCGAGCACAAAGATAAGACTAATGTCTTTAATAGTGTTGAGCGAATCGAAGCATCTGAAACTGAAATTGGTCCGAAGGAAAAATTTGATTCAACACAAATCCGAATCTCTCTCACTTTTTTCCTAAGATGGCGGCTGCACGTGTTACAAAGTGAAAGTAAGAAGCCTGGGAATGCGATATGACCCATAATGCTCTGCAGCCAGCCAATCTGCCAGTAGCCATCCCAGGTGATGTCATAGCCCTATAAAACCCTGATCTCGCATCTGAAGGGTTAAAAGTCTGCGACCGGCATTACCACCTGTCTGCTCTTTAAAACAGCAGACACTTAGAGGCCATGAGGCACACTGCACAAACCAGTGGGCGCCATTTTTAAACGCCCAGCTGCCGACGCAAATTTGTCAGTGGTTGGCAAAGGGTGGCTCAATCTCAGTGTGAAGGCTTGGAAGTTAACCAAGTGGAGAGAATATGATTAGGCCTCATGCACATGGCCGTTGTGCGGCCGTTCCGTGCATTGGGGACCGCAATTGCGGTCCCCAATGCTCGGGCAACATCCATGCAGCGGGCCGGACCCATTTAAATTAAATGGGTCTGTGGTCTGTCCGCACCGCAAAAAAATATGACCTGTCATATTTATTTGCGGTGCTGAACAACGGAAAGAAACACCACGGAAGCACTCTGTAGTGCTTCCGGTGTTCCGTTCCGTGACTCTGTTCTGCATCTCCGGAATTGCGGACCCATTCAAGTGAATAGGTCCGCATCCGTGATGCGTGGTGCACACGGCCGGCGGCTTGTCGTTTGTCATTTGCGGGCTGCAATACGGCCACGGCCGCCCAACGGTCGTGTGCATGCAACCTTAGGCCTCATGCACATGACCGTGCCGTTTTTTGCGGTCCGCAAAAAACGGAAGCCGCCCGTGTGCCTTCCGCAATTTGTGGAACGGGCGGCCCATTGTAGACATGCCTATTCTTGTCCGTAAAACGGACAAGAATAGGACATGCTATATATTTTTTGCGGGGTCTCAGAACGGAGCAACGGATGGGGACAGCACACATATTTTGCGGCCCCATTGAAGTGAATGGGTCCGCATCCGAGCCGCAAAAACTGCGGGTCGGATGCGTACCATAAGTACGGTCGTGTGCATAAGGCCTTAGTATTTTTTTTGTATCTTGTGTGCATCCGTGTTTTTTCACGGACCCATTGACTTGAATGGGTCCGCAAACCGTTGTCCATGAAGAAAATAGGACAGGTCTTATTTTTTTCACGGACTGGAAACACGGATCACGGACGCGGATGACAAACGGTGCATTAGCCGAGTTTTCCACGGACCCATTGAAAGTCAATGGTTAGGCAGAAAATCACGGAACAATGGACACGGGACACAACAACAGTCGTGTGCATGAGGCCTTAGGCAGAGTTTCCTGGGTACACCTGATTTATACCTCATTTACACGTCAGTATTTTGGTCAGTGATTTCCAACAATGTGACTCTAACCACAGAACAGGTGCAGATCTTTCCCTTATACCTTATATCTGTGGAGGCTCCAGTCCTGGTTTTGGCTCACAATCACCGATGGGAATCATTGACCAAAACACTGACGTGCGAATGACGCATTATAGCAATTTGTGTCAAATTTTATTTGTTACGAATCAAAATTTCTTGGCTAACTTCAGCGAAGTTGCCTAATCAAATTTTTCAAAACTTTGCTCCTCTAATCTCTATCAATAATTATTCATAGAAAATAATTTGGCCTGACAATGATTTCCATTTTTTTATTTTATTTAAATAGATTCAAAATTATGAGTTGTAATTTCTTAATATATCATAGCAGTGGTGAGAGCTCAGCTTTTCAGATACAGAGTGCCAAATCCCCTGCATATTTAGATGACATGTGGTTGCCTGCAGTCGCCACTAGGGGGAGTCTAAGCATTTACTGCATATTGTTATTTACATAACAGTACAGTGAAACCTCCTTGAGATGACCACCCAAAAATGTAGTGAAAATGGTCGCCCAGCAGGAAATGAAAATCTGTCATAAAAATCTGGTCTAGATAAGGATTTTTTTCTTAAAGAGGCTATCTTTTGGAGAGAACTCTTTATGCCTTCAGATAAAATCATCAAGCATACAGAGGTACGCTATCACTAACCCTGGGTTCACACCCGAGCGTTCCTCAAACGCGCGTTTTACGCACATTTTTGTTGCGCGTTTTTTGTAATAGTAAACGCGCGTTTGACGCGCGTTTGTGTCATTGACTGCAGTGTCCTATGGCCACAAACGCGCGTCAAAACGCCCCAAAGAAGCTCAAGTACTTGTTTGAGCGTCGGGCGTTTTACAGCGCGTTCGTACGCGCTGTAAAACGCCCAGGTGTGAACCCTTCCCATAGGGAAGCATTGGTTTTCATGTCTTAAGCGTTTTACAGCGCGTTTGAACGCGCTGTAAAACGCTCAGGTGTGAACCCAGGGTAATACAGCCAGCTGGCACCATCTAAACCTAAGGCTCATGCACACGGCTGTTGATCAGCTGTTCTCTGCTTTGGGGACCGCAATTTGTGGTCTATAATGCACGGGCAACATCCACGCGGATTCCACAGACGGATCCAGACCCATTTAACTTTAATGGGTCCGTGGTCCGTTCGCACCGCAAATAAGTAGTGCATTGGGCTGGGCATAACATTTCCAATAGAAGGTTCCGCAAAAACGGAATGGTTACGGAAGACATACGGAGTACATTCCGTATGTGTTCGTTTTTTTTTGTGGACCCATTGACTAGAATGGAGCCACGGAACGTGATTTGCGGGCAATAATAGGACATGTTCTATCCTTGAACGGAATGGAAATACGGAAACGGAATGCACACAGAGACACTTCAGTTTTTTTTGCTGACCCATTGAAATGAATGGTTCAGTATAAGTAACGCATACTGAAAAAAAAAAACGGCCAGTATGCTGAATGCAAAAAACGTTCTTGTGCATGAGCCCTTAAGCTAAACGGCAGGGGTCCCTGAAGTCGGAACTCTACTGATCTGATTTTGATGACCTACCCTAAGGAAAGGTCATCAGCATTTGCAGGACTGCCATCTGTGCATGCTAGGACATGTAGTTCTGCACCAGTTTTAATTCCTCACTCTGCAGTCATATACGGTATTATGGGCTTGTAAGCATAAGTTACACTATGGTAATCGTGCCTAGAGGTTCTGCAGTTGAGAATATATTAAATATTCAGAATACCAGTAACACATGGAGGTTGCTGTAGAAAGTACCATACTGTATACTGTGGCTGCTCCTTTGTAAGTATCTATGCCTATAGTGGCGTCCAATTAAAGGTGCCAGGGTTGTTTGGCAGTCAAGTGCATGGGTTGTCATGTAGCGTTTGAAGATTACAAAGGGCTTAATAAAATCAGCAAAAAGGAGATAAAATTAGCAAAGATACAAAACGAACAGCAGGTAGCAAAAGAAAGCAAAACAAATACCAAAACGTTTTTTAATAATATAAAAATGCTAAAAAAAAACTAGGTCTGAGCAGGTAGGCCCCCTAAATAATGGTAATGGGGGGTATTCACTGAAGATAAGGAAAAGGCAGAGTTCCTAAATAGTTTTTTTTAGCTCTGTATATACAAAAGAAGAGAAAGGAGCTAATATCTGTGGCACCGGGGCTGTTAGTACATCCAGTGATATACTCAATTGGCTAACTGTAGATATGGTCCAAGAGAAGTTAAATAGGGTAAATGTGAACAAAACTACGAGTCCAGATGGATTACACCCAAGAGTGCTTCAAGAGCTCAGTTTAGTCATTGCTGTGCCCCTGTTTATGATTTTTAAAGATTCTCTAGGTACTGGTACAGTGCCAAATGATTGGCGCAAGGCAAACGTGGTGCCCATATTCAAAAAAAGGATCAAGGTCCTCCACAGGTAATTATAGACCAGTTAGTTTAACTTCTGTTGTGGGAAAAATGTATGAAGGACTCTTAAGGGACTATAAATAATATTATAAGTGATAACCAGCATGGGTTTACCAAGGACAGAAGTTGTCAGACTAATCCGATTTGTTTTTATGAGGAGGTAAGTAGTAGCTTGGACAGAGGGGTGTCTGTGGATGTAGTGTTTCTGGATTTTGCAAAGGCTTTTGATACTGTCCCTCATAGACGCTTAATAAGTAAAGTAAGGTCTATTGGCTTGGAAAGTATCGTTTGTAATTGGATTGAAAACTGGCTGAAGGACCGTGTCCAGAGAGTTGTGGTCAATAATTCCTATTCAGAATGGTCCCAGGTTACAAGTGGTGTACCCCAAGGTTCAGTGCTGGGCCCTTTATTATTTAATTTATTTAATATTATATTGAGGACTGGATTAATAGCACTATATCTATTTTTGCAGATGACATTAAGCTGTTTAGAACTGTACGGTCTATGGAAGATGTCCACAAACTACAAACTGACTTGAACACTGAGTGATTGGGCATCAACTTGGCAAACAAGGTTCAATGTGGACAAATGTAAAGTTTTGCATCTTGGTAGTAATAATCTCTGTGCTTCATATGTCCTAGGTGATGTAGCACTGGGGGAGTCACTTATAGAGAAGGATTTGGGTGTCCTTGTGGGTGGTAGATTAAATGACAGCATACAATGTCAATCAGCTACTTCTAAGGCCACCAGGATATTGTCATGCATTAAACGAGGCATGGACTAGCGGGGCAGGGATGTAATATTACCACTTTACAAAGCACTGGTGCGGCCTCATCTGGACTATGCAGTCCAGTTCTGGGCACGAGTAGGGGCGGACTGGGCCGGTGGGCAGGGGGGAAATTGCCCCCCGGGCCTCTCTAGCTTGCCGTCCCGGCCGGCCGGGCCGGAATAATCTGCGACTTTAAGCCGGGGAGCAGGGGAGGCGTGTTGCCGGCAGCCTATCAGAGAGGCCGCCGTCATCGCGCCGCCTGCGCCGGTCCGGCGGCCTGACTGAGCCGCTGCGCGGCCGTAAAGTAATTACATCTGTGCTGGCTGTAGGCGGGACCGGAGTATTCCAGAGAAGCAGGGAGGTAAGTATAAGTCTGACTGACTATTTTATATTTTTTTCTTTATTTCTGTCCCTATCTGGCTACTGGGCTGGCACTTTATGAGGGGGGTGGGGGGCAGGGGGGCAGTATCTGGCTACTGGGCTGGCACATTATAGGGGCCCCCCCCTATCTGGCTACTAGGCTGGCACTTTATGAGGGGGGTGGGGGGCAGGGGGGCAGTATCTGGCTACTGGGCTGGCACATTATAGGGGGGCCCCCTATCTGGCTACTGGGCTGGCACATTATAGGGGGGCCCCCTATCTGGCTACTCCTGGCACATTAGTGGGGTGACCCTATCTGGCTACTGGCACATTAGTGGGGGGCCTATCTGGCTACTGGCACATTATAGGGGGCCTTATCTGGCTACTGGCACATTATAGTGGGGGGACCTATGGCTACTGGCACATTATAGGGGGGCCCTATCTGGCTACTGGCACATTATAGGGGGGCCCTATCAGGCTACTGGCACATTATAGAGGGCACTATGGGGACATTAGCTCAACTGGGGATATTACAAGGGGGTATTTTGTGCACTGTCTATTATAAGGAGAATTATTTCTACTGGGGGGGGGGGGGGGCATTATGGTGGGCTTTATTACTCCCCCATGGTATGACCCCCTAGTAGCAGCACCAGCCTCTCCCTGCTCTGCTATCCCTCTTCCCATTCTCCAAATCCTTATTATGAAATCTTTCTCATTAGGATAAAACACAACATCAGCTCCGCCGAGCCCCCGGCCAAATTGTGGAAGTGGTGTCCGAGATCCCCAAGGGTCAAGTAACTGTAAGTTTTCAAATGAAATATGTTTATGTTATACACATATAGCCTACACTGTGTCACACAATCTACAGTTTCTCCTGCAAAAGTCATCAAGTGTCATTGGGGGGACACAGAGCAGCGCCCAGCGGGGAGGAGAGAATACACGGATGCAACACTGTATCAGCCAGAAAATGACACTTTCGGCATTATACCAAAAATGCAATCTTCGGCTGATGTGTTTCGGCGGCCAATATATCGGAGCATGCCTACTTTATTTTGTTTTACTGTGTTCTATTTTACATGGCTGACGAAAGTGGCAAGGGGGGAAGGGGGGGTCAGGAGGAGGCAGGGGAAATGGGAAAGCAGGAGGGGGGCTCAGTGGGCCTCTGGGTGTTACTTGCCCCCTGGGCCAAAAGTTGCCAGTCAGCCCCTGATAGAAAGGATGCACTGCAGCTGGAAAAAGTACAGAGGAGAGCAACTAAAATGATAAGGGAAATGGAGGGTCTTAGTTATGAAGAAAGATTAAAAGAATAGAATGTATTTAGTCTTGAGAAGAGATGTCTACGGGGGGACATGATTAATCTGTACAAGTATATAAATGGGCCATACAAAAAATACGGCGAAAAGCTGTTCCATGTAAAATGTGCTCAAAAGACAAGGGGCACTGCCTCCGACTGAAGAAGAAAATGTTCAGTCTCCAGAAGCGTCAAAGCTTCTTTACTGTAAGAATGGTGAATCTGTGGAATAGACTTCCTCAGTACGTGGCCACAGCAGGAACAGTGGACAGTTTCAAAAAGGATTTAGATTAATTCTTAAAAGTAAGCATCTCACTTCCTTCTGTTATTCGCGTCCCCACCTATCCCTTGGTTGAACTTGCTTGAAATTTGAAAAATTCACTATTTTCTAAATTTGAATCTCTCTGCTTTTAAGACAGATAGTGATACCTCATAAGTACTTAACATTAACATTCACCATATGTCTAACTTATGTTGGTATAATTTTGGTAATGTAATTTAATTTTTTTAGGACGTTAAAAGGTTTAGAATTTTAGAAGCACTTTTTGAAAATTTCCAAAATCAACTTTTTTAACCCCTTAAAGACCACACCTATTTTCATTTAATAAATTTTTTATTTTTCCTCCCCACGTTCCAATAGCCATAACTTTAACAATTCTGTTCACACTGAGGGCTTATATTTTGCGGTACAAGATGCATTTTTTAATGGCACCATTTAATTTACCATGTCTTGTATTGGAAAACAGGAAAAAAGTTATTTGTCAGGTTAAATTTGAGAACCCCCCCCCCTCCCCCACAAATCTCGGTTTTGGGGATTTTGACATCACCGCGTTCACTGTGCGCTAAAAATGACATGAAATCCTTACTCTGAAGCTCAATACAATTGCGACGATACCAAACTATTATATTTTTTTTTTTGTTTAATTACGTTTAAAAAAATAACCTTTTTTCGGATGGGCGATACCTAATATGTTTATTCTTTTTATTGTTTATATATTTTTATATGTAAAATTGGGAAAGGGGGTGATATAAACTTAATTTTTTTTAATTTGTTTAGCTATTTATTATTTAACTATTAGCCCCCTTAGGGAGCTAGAACCTAGGATTGTTTTGATCCCTTATCCTATTCACCCTAATAGAGCTCTATTAGGGTGAATAGGATTCTTACACTGTCCCTGCTGAGCTGTCCTTTGTGTACACAGCAGCAGATAGGTTACCATGGCATGCCTGGAAGGCTTCAGCAGCGTCCAGATTGCCATGATAACCGATCAGAGCCCTGCAATTTTACTGTGGGGGTTCCAATCAATACCTCTCAGATTTGGCAATCAGCTTTGATCGCGGCATCTGAAGGGTTAAGTGACGGGGTTTGGCAGGATTGCCGTTCCCCATCATTGTGGCCATGTGCCTGCTGTATGTGCAGTTGCCGGGTTTGGGGTGGACGCAATGCTATGCTGGGTCCCCCGAACACCATTGAGGTGTCATTGCGTGTTGCTGCTCTCCAGAAGGGATGGTTAGGTGTGGTGCACCCCAATGGGAAATAAGTCCAGAGAGTCAGGGTCTGCAGTAAACCAGTGTGCTTCTTTATTAAAGGAATTCAGGTGCAAGATATTATAGGCAAGGCAGATGACTGGCTTCTCCAGTCGTCTCCCTGGCAGAAGAAGGGTTTGATGCTGAGGAAAGGCCTGAATAAGCTGTCCCTCTCTCTCTCTCTCTCAGAAGGCTGGTACCCTGGCCAAAGGCTGGTGATCCAGGGTCTGTGGCAGAGTATTCCCGTCTCAGCGTCTTCTTCTGGTCACTAAAGTAGTCTGACAGAGTTTCCTCTTCTAAGCATTGTTCCCTAACTGCAGAACACTAGGGGCTCTGACTGCTTTCCTGATATACAGTTTCTGGCTAGACTAGATCCCTCGAGTAGGAGGGCTGGAGTGGAGAAACTCAGCACAAACAATTACAATGTTTTCAACTCCTGTCTGTCATAGACTTATATTAGAGCTCCAATGATACTCAATGGCAATGACACAGCAGTTTTTCCCACACAAAACAGGTTTCCGGACATAAGAATAGAGCTAAACCAGACATTCAAAAGGTAAGTCTGTCAGGTTTGGGTGGTAAACAAGTCTGGCTTTTTTCCGCCAACACATGCTCCTCTTTAAACCCTATGGCAGCTGTGGAAAATTACCAGCTTCTCATTCAAAGTCCCAAAAGTGCAAATAAACAGGATATATATCACAACATATACAGTCATGTGAAAAAATTAGGACACCCTTTGAAAGCATGTGGTTTTTTGTAACATTTTTAATAAAAGGTTATTTCATCTCCGTTTCAACAATACAGAGAGATTAAAGTAATCCGACTAAACAAAGAAAACTAAAGAAAAGTCTTTTCAAGATCTTCTGTAAATGTCATTCTACAAAAATGCCTATTCTAACTGAGGAAAAAGATAGGACACCCTTGCCCCTAATAGCGAGTGTTACCTCCTTTGGCTGAAATAACTGCAGTGAGACGGTTCTTGTAGCCATCTACCAGTCTTCGACATCGGTCTGAGGAAATTTTACCCCACTCCTCAATGCAGAACTTTTTCAGCTGTGAGATGTTTGAGGGGTTTCTTGCACGTACAGCCCTTTTCAAGTCACCCCACAGCATCTCAATGGGATTCAAATCTGGACTTTGACTTGGCCATTCCAGGACTCTCCATTTCTTCTTTTTCAGCCAATCTTTGGTTGATTTACTAGTATGTTTTGGGTCATTGTCATGTTGCATGGTCCAGTTCCGCTTCAGCTTTAATTTTCTAACTGATGGTCTCACATGTTCTTCAAGCACCTTCTGATACACAGTAGAATTCATCGTGGATTCTATGATGGTGAGCTGACCAGGTCCTGCTGCAGCAAAGCAGCCCCAAACCATGACACTTCCACCTCCATGCTTCACAGTTGGTATGAGGTTCTTTTCTTGGAATGCTGTGTTTGGTTTACGCCAAACATGTCCTCTGCTGTTGTGTCCAAATAATTCAATTTTGGACTCATCTGTCCAAAGAACATTATTCCAGAAGTCCTGGTCTTTGTCAACTTTATCTCTGGCAAATGTCAGTCTGGCCTCGATGTTTCTCTTGGAAAGCAAAGGTTTCCTCCTTGCACACCTCCCATGCAAGTTAAACTTGTACAGTCTCTTTCTGATTGTAGAGGCATGTACTTCTACATCAACAGTAGCCAGAGCCTGCTGTAGTTCTCGAGATGACACTTTAGGGTTTTTGGAGACCTCTTTTAGCATCTTGCGGTCTGCTCTTGGGGTGAACTTGCTGGGGCGACCAGTCCTGGGCATGTTGGCAGTTGTTTTGAAAGCCCTCCACTTGTAGACTATCTTCCGGACAGTGGAATGGCTGATTTCAAAATCTTTTGAGATCTTTTTAAATCCCTTCCCAGACTCATAGGCTGCTACAATCTTTTTTCTGAAGTCCTCTGACAGCTCTTTTGCTCTCACCATGGTGCTCACTCTCACTTCAACAGTCAGGAGCACACCAAACTAAATGTCTGAGGTTTAAATAGGGCAAGCCTCATTCAACATGCAGAGTAACAATCTACTAATTATGTGCACCTGGTGTGATATACCTGTGTGAGATCTGAGCCAATTTAAGAGGGAATACATGTGAGGGTGTCCTATCTTTTTCCTCAGTTAGAATAGGCATTTTTGTAGAATGACATTTACAGAAGATCTTGAAAAGACTTTTCTTCAGTTTTCTTTGTTTAGTTGGATTACTTTAATGTCTCTGTATTGTTGAAACGGAGATGAAATAACCTTTTATTAAAAATGTTACAAAAAACCACATGCTTTCAAAGGGTGTCCTAATTTTTTCACATGACTGTATATAAAATGCAGTTACACAGTATTAAACAGCATAAGTCAATGCAAGTTAACCCTTTAAAGTGAAATAAAGTAAGACGCAAATGACTTTGCATTGGCGAAACGAGGCAACTGTCCACAAATGTCCACACTTCAAAGTACACCTGCTCCAGGGCATTACACTGCCAATGCTGATTGTTGCCCTTCTCCACTCTATCTTCCCAACTCCCCACTTGGAAGATAGAGAGGAGTGGGGCTGCCAGCATTCAGCACTGACAGCAGATTAAGTAGGTAGGGGCTCTTAACAAAAAAGCTAGCAAAATACGTCGCAAAGTAGCTTCTATATATCTAAGGGGGCAGGGAGAGAAGAGGCAGGATGAATAAGCTTACGCAGGCTACATGAGTAAATATAATTACTAAGTGATTAAATATACAATAACACAAATAAATCACATACAGAATAATAAAAAAGTAAATAAACATTGTCAGGAATATGGATTATCGTTTAATGGCAGCCATGATTTTCATTTAATTCACTTTGATCAGTGTACATGCAAAATAAGTTCTCACTTCAACCCTCGGCTGTCAGATAGCAGAGGTAGTGAGCTCCACAGGGGAGCCCTGCTTCAAAGCCAGCATATGGCAGAGAACCTCTAGCAGTCCACCAGTGTTTACAACTTTTCACACTTCCATCCAGTCAGCCAGGAACCAAACTGATGCGACAGAAAGAATCTCTCAGCATGAGGTACAGTCCATTCCCCAGTTCATTAAAATCTAGCAGACAGCATGGAAACAAGGATTTATAAGGAATTATGAATCGCCCGTGCATTATATACATAAACCAGATACACATTTGTGTCCCTGTGGCCACGATGAACAGGCCCGTGGTCCTAGTCTGGCGGTGGGATGCCAGGGAAGGGAGATATACATATCTCCCCACAGAAACCAAATAACGGTACTATGCTTGGACTCTACTTGTATCCGGAACCCAGACGGGTCTATTGGTCCCGGAACCATCTCCCTATGACCTTCTGGTCTGGAGCTATGAACCCTAAAGGATCAGCAGGCGGGGGGGGGGGACCCTTCCCAGAGGTGGGAAGAGGAGGGACCGGCTACAGTTTAAACGGCTTGTGCCAGCAAGCGGGTGTGTCTTTTCTCTGAAAGGGGGTCACATCGTATCATGTGTTTAGAGGGAACTGCAACCAGCTGACATCACTGCCTCCGATGTGAATACAGCTAAGAACTCATCACAACCCAAAGGACTCATCTCTGGTAAACTGTCTTATTGTTCTGCCTAACCCTGTTGTACCCCATTACCTATATTTGTAACCTTAGACCACTGTATATATTCCTTGCGTGTTTAATGTTATTTCTAGTGAGCCCTTAAGGCAATTAAATATATAATTTAATCTTGTGCTGTCTTGTATCTCGATCACGAATCCCAAAGTCCGTGTTTCGACCTATCAATACGCTACCTCGGGTTGGTTTCTTACCCTATATAATCCCGTTAGCGGACCGGGCTTATATCAAACAAGGAACTGGTGGCAGTATTTCCTGGCTGAGAACGCGCTGCTTCACTGGGGCAATGAAAAGGCTCTCTCAGCTTGTTGCCTCCCTGTGCCCATGTGGACAGGAGAAGTCTGTGAAAACTGTACCAAGACTGACCTTACCCGCTCCTCCTTGAGGGCTTAACGTCACGCCTTGGTAACCAGTGACCATACAGTATCTCATGAGCTTGACGTAGTTGACGTCCGGCATCAGTCAGGGCACAAGGGGTACGGTATTCGTTGCATATTGGTGGCAGCAAAGGGGGATCGATATACTAGTGTGTGTGTGTGTGTGAGAGAGACCTATACTCCCAGACACTACCAGCAGTAGCTTTTGTCGCTGGAGTCTTAAGATCAGCTAAACACTAGACAGTCTCAGTGCAAATACAATAAGGTGTGTGTGTGCGCATCAGGTTGCAGTCTGTGTCAGTGATCATCCGTGGCAATGATGGCCAGCATCACAAAAAGCAAGGCTAAGGAGATGGCCGAGGCTATGAGCAGTGGCGGGGAGGACACAGTCCAGATAGGGTGCTGAGAGGAGGTGGAAGGCAACTTTTTTCAAGGCGAGGGGAAGCACAGCCAAAGCTGTTGCCGCCGGTGAGGTCTGCGGTAGGCATTAATCCACCTGCCCATCCCCCCAGCCAGGCAGACACGGCTGCTCTCCTACAGGCTGCTCTGGACCGTTTCCAGGCCAGAGACCAGGCTTCCTACGGGATCCTCATGGCAGCTGCAGAACGTCGCGAGCAGGCCGAGCGTGAGCATCAGCTACAAGTGCTCCAGCTCCAACTCCAGCAGCCCTCTCCAGCCCGATGTGAGTCTCCAGAGATCCGGATTCCCAAACTGCGGACGGAGGACCTCCCCTTGCTAGACAAAGATAGGGACTTGGACACTTTCTTGTTGGCATTTGAGACGGCCTGCCACCTATGTTTCTATTTAAGTTCTAGCTGCCGGAGGACCAGTGGGTCTGATTCCTAACACCACATCTCAGGGGAAAAGCCCTTAAAATCTTCGGATACCTGCCCAGCGAGACCATCCTGAGCTATGAGGTCATCAAGCCGGCTCTGGTCCAGCAGTACAACATGATCCTTGAGACATACCGGAAAAAGCTCAGAAGTTTGCAGCGGGGTCCTACCCAGAGCTGGTCCGATCACATGCGGGCTCTGCTCAGAGAGGTCGACCAATGGACCACAGGATTGGAGCTCACCACCGTCCAGCAGCTGAAGGAGCTCATTGCCACAGAGCAGTTCTTGTGGAATTGCCCAGAGGACCTCCAACAGTACCTCCGTGACCAGAAACCAAATGGGGCCTCTGCAACCGCAGCCCTGGCCAATGAGTACACCAACAACAGGACTTCAGAGGCCCTGAAACCTGTCGGCTGTAGAGGGGGTAAGAAACCCTCTGTCCCCCCTGCCCCTAGGCCCAAGTGGGCACCGGCCCCGGCTTCACTTTCCACGTCGGTGGGGGAACCCCGACTGTGCCACCTATGTAAGCAGCCAGGACACTTAAAGGCCATGTGTCCCCAGTGCCCGAGGGACCAGTCCTAGTCATCGACCCGGAAACTGTCCACTGTGTTGGGTGGGGGTGGTCGGAGGTCACTTGACAATTTTCAACCGGTCACCGTGGGCCAGGTCGTGGACATTGGACTTAGAGACACCGGTGCTGAGATGACTCTAGTACGGCATGAACTGGTGGCACCCCATGATTTATTGCTCGGAAGATCCCTTACTGTCTCTGGGAATGAAGGAGTAGAACCTGCGTTGCCCGTCGCCAAGGTCTATTTGGACTGAGGAGCCGGTTGAAGAGTAAGGGAGGTGGTATCCTCAAATATCCCTGCCAGTGTTTTGCTGGGGACGGACCTGGGGCGGCTTGTGTCTAAGTACGTGGCCGCTGAAACCCCGAGGAACGATCCCCCAGAATATGATGTCTTGTCCACCCCTGTTGATATTGTTAGGCCCCTTTCACACGGACGAGTTTTACGCGCGAGTGCAATGCGTGAGTTGAACGCATTGCACCTGCACTGAATCCGGACCCACTCACTATGGGGCTGTTCACATGAGCGGTGAATCACTTGTGCGTTGCGTAAAAATTGCAGCAAGATCTATTAGAAGTGAATGAGCTGCGTGAAAATCGCAAGCAAGTGCGGATGCTGTGTGATTTTCACGCACGGTTGCTAGGAGACGATCGGGATGGGGCCCCGATCATTATTATTTTCCCTTATAACATGGATGTCAAACTCATGGCCCTCCAGATGTTGCAAAACTACAACTCTAATCATTCCCTGATAGCTGTAGTATGCCCAGGCATGATGGGAGTTGTAGTTTTGCAACAGCTGGAGGGCCACGAGTTTGACATCCCTGCCTTATAACATGGTTATAAGGGGAAATAATAGCATTCTGAATACAGAATGCTAAGTAAAATAGGGCTGGAGGGGTTAAATTTTTTTTTTTTTTACTTGCCTTAATCCACTTGTTTGCGCAGCCGGTATCTCTTCTGTCTTCATCTGTGAGGAATAAGACCTTTGATGACGTCACTGCGTTCATCACATGATCCATCACCATATATTCAGAATGCTATTATTTTCCCTTATAACCATATTATAAGGGAAAATAGTACAATCTACACAACCTTGAACCCAAACCTGAACTTCAGTGAAAAAATTCAGGTTTGGGTATCACATTCAAAACGCATTGCACCCGCGCGATAAAAACTGAACAATGGAACGCAATCTCAGTCAAAACTGCAATTGCCTACCTACTCGCGCAGGTTTGCGCAAACGCATCCGGACCTTATCCGGACACGCTCGTGTGAAAGAGGCCTCAATGTACCTAACATGCCTGTTGATCGGGATGTAATGTGTGCCTCTCCCCTCAGTGGGAAGGGGGTCATTCATGCCAGCTGTGCTGAGGCCCCAGGGGTGGCCAGCAAGCATGCTGGCACCTTTTGTCTTCAGGTGTGGCTAGTGAAGGGACAATCAGAGGGCAGACAGGGAGGAGGGGGAGGAGGATGCAAATGATGTCAGGGCTGTCCCAGGAGAAGTAGGGCTCCCAGGTAAAGCCTCAGGGCAGGATTCATCCACAACCGGGATGTCAGAGGGCCAGGTTAGTCCGTCTGGACTGGTGACTTGTTTGGAAGCCAAGGGGAAGCAGGCACTACCAGCAGTGGCAGCGGCCATTGCTTCTGTCATGCAGTGGGAGTGCTGGGGCCCTAGGGGCCCCTCAGGGGTCTGATGGCTTTTCCCCTTCCGACCAAGTGGCTGCCGAGTCAGATGGAGGCCAGGACACAGGTCCCGGGGACCTGACAGAGGATGTGGCAGTCTTGTCTATTCTGGCCATGTCGGGTCAGGGGTTTCAGGTGGTGTTAGTGGCTGACGCCAGCCTGAATGCTCTCAAGGAACAAGCGGCACAGCCTCTCTCGGACTCAGACCTCGAGCGGGTGGTCTGGGACCAAGGACAGCTGTACTGGGTCACGGTCCAGACGGGACCGGCAGTTAGTAGAACTGACAGGGGACGTGGCAGTCTCATGTATTCTGACCACGTCCCACCAGGGGTTTCAGGTGGCGTTAGGAGCTAGCTCCAGCTTTAAAGCTCTCACAGAGCAGGTGGCACGCCTCCCTTGGACTCAGACCTACAGAGTGCGGTCTGGGACCAAGGACGGTTGTGTCGGGAAACAGTCCAGCAGGGCTCACCGGAGGCGTGGCCTAGGGACCGACAATTCGTTTTACCCTATCCGTTCAGGGCGGAATTTGTGTGGGTTGCGCATGAAATTCCGATGACCGACACCCCAGGGGTGGCTACGTCTCCCGTCCAGGCCTCTGTCTTAGTGGCCCCTGGGTATATGGCCATCAACTACGTCAAGCTCATGAGATATGGTATGGTCACTGGTTACCAAGGCGTGATGTTACGCCCTCCTGGAGGAGAGGGTAAGGTCAGTCTTGGTACAGTTTTTTACAGACTCCTCCTGTCCACATGGGCACAGAGGCAACAAGCTGAGAGAGCCTTTTCACTGCCCCAGTAAAATAGCACGTTCTCAGCCAGGAAAGATTGCCACCAGTTCCTTGTTTGATATAAGCCTGCTTGCTGGCACAAGCGGCAGCCTTTTAAACTGTAGCTGGCCCCTCCTCTTCCCGCCTCTGGGAAGGGTCCCCTCCTCTCTGCTGATCCTGGCAGCTCAAGGACCCACAAAACCCTTTAGGGTTCATAGCTCCAGACCAGAAGGTCACAGGGAGATGGTTCTGGGACCAACAGACCCACCTGGGTTTCGGCTACAAGTAGAGTCCGAGCATTGTACCATTATTTGGTTTTATTGGGGAGATATGTATATCGCCTGTCCCTGGCATCCCACTGCCAGACTAGGACCACGGGCCTGTTCATCGTGGCCACAGGGACACAAATGTGTATCTGGTCTATGTATGTAATGCACAGGCGATTCATAATAAATCACCGGTTCCATGCTGTCTGCTAGATTTGATTGAACTAGGGAATGGACTAGACCTCATGCTGAGAGATTCTTTCTGTCACATCAGCTTGGTTCTTGGCTGACTGGATGGAAGTGTGAATAGTTGTAAACACTGGTGGACTGCTAGAGGTTCTCTGCCATATGCTGGCTTTAAAGCAGGGCCCCCTCTGTGGAGCTAACTACCTCTGCTATCCGACAGCCGAGGGTTGAAGTGAGAACTTATTTTGCATGTACACTGACCAAGGTGAATTAAATGAAAATCATGGCTGCCATTAAACGATAATCCATATTCCTTACAGACATCACTAGCCTAAATGGGGTGGAGACTTCGTCGATCATGCTATAACCCATGGCTGTCCACCCCATTATAACACATGACCCCAGGGTGTACAAGAGAGAAAGGGTAAGTCATAATCACATCCTACCTAGAATGGAGGTCCTGGTGGAGTCTCCTGAGTGAAGGTGGGTAGCAGAGTTTTAACCTGCTAGCCCCTCCTCCAGTGTGCATCACGCATGTCTCTGAGATCACTCAGGTATGTGGTCTTATCAGCACAATGGAGGATGGATACTATCTCTAACCCACTTCATTACAAGGGAAACTTATAAACTATTACACAGTGTATTAAACAGAATTAAAGGGGAGAACCAATCAGTTACTTACAAAATACCCTTACAATGCACACTATTCTAAGGACCATTTTACACAAGGGCCAGTGATCAGCTAGAAAATCATTCATAAGAATGCTTGTTCACAATCTTTGCCCCATGTAAAGTTTGCAGTAGCACCAATTAGCCAACAAACGAGGAAATCGGCTGATCGGATCTTTTATGAGAGCATAAAGATTATCACTTTTTTGAAGCACATCTCCCCGTGTAAACAGATGATATGCTGCAGACATAATGTAAAGTGTATGAGGGACAAATAATTGTAGTAACGATTGTTCATCCCCATACAATATCAATCCTGACGGTGTGATGGCTCTTTAAACAAGTGCTGATTGACTTGTTATGTCCTCAATCTGCGCACTTCTTAGGCCGCCTATACATCGAACCGATGAGCATACTATTGTTGGGAAGGAAACATTCCTTCCTGACAATCGCCTGCCCGTCAGTGGAGGGGAAGTGCTGCATTTACATGCAGCAATTGCCTCTGCTGTATGAGGACAAGCACAGCTAGTCGTGTACCTGCAATAGAGGCTGACCACTCGACTGCTATGGGGCGCGGGGAGAGGGGGGCGTACGTCAATCTTAAACTTATCTTGCCTGTGTGAAAAGACAGCATTTTTACACAGCCATCACTAGGGGGAGATAAATACAAATAGATTATTTCAGCTTCTATGGTAAAAGTATTAATTCCTTATCATGGAGCTCCCCTTAGTGGTGGCTGGAGTGGAGCTAGCTTTGCAATAGAAGAGAATGTGGTACAAGTGAGCTGAAAGTAGGCACACCTTTCCATGAAAGTGCGACTTTTTAGGCAAAATGTGGCACAACTCACCACTCAAAACTGACGGACAAAAGTACGCCAGCCCTGGAGTGGAGAAGAAATTAGACTGTTTTTAGTGACTAAATCGGGCGCAAAATAAGGTGCACCTAAATAGGTTGGAAAATAGGCACAACTTTTAGAAACTTCTGAATTAGTCCCAAAAATTAAAATAGATGAATGAGGTGCAATTGCCTCCAAAAGACAGTAGTAAATGTGACTAAAAGAATAAGGCAGTCTAAAACATAATTTCTATGCCTAAAAACAGGCACAGACACTCTAGTGATCTGCTGTCCAGAAACAATGATCGAGGTGTCCGCGGATCACCCAATGAACAAGGGTAACGCTCATTCATCGAGTGATCTGTGCCACCTTTACAAGGGCAGACTATCAGGAACTAATGTTCATTGGAATGTTCGCTCCGGATAATCTGACTGACAATTGGGTAGTCTAAATGATGGGAAATTTTATTGCTTTAGTTATAATCTGATTTCAGAGTGTTGTATAGTGTGGCCGTATAATCTTCTAGAACTGTTGATTGGGACAAGTAAAGACGTTTTAACCTCTGGATTTATTCCAGCAAAGCCTTTGTCAGGCCGTGTGTTCTGTGCACCTGGCTATAGACGTCTGCCTAGATACAGTTACCAGTCTATTACTATCAAATGCAACTGCTATGCAAACTCCACGCCAGGCGCACAAACAAATAATCATGTACTATTGACTTTCACTGGTACTTCCACATATCCTTCCAAGATGTCACTTAGGGTCACACAGATACAGCAGAGGTAACCCAAGTATGACACTACAGAGATAACAGTCCTTAAAGGGAATCTGTAACCACAATCTTAGACTATTATTTGCAGTGATAAGGAGTCCAGATTGCTATTTTTTGCACTATTGACAAAAAAAAACAACGCATGCAGATAGAAATGTCAGATTGCTGCAAAACTCGGCATGCAGCTATGTCTCAGGCAGATATGTAAATGATTACAGGTATGGTCTGATTAGACACTGAGTCTTGCCACAAGATGTCCTAAAGGTTCTTTCCCCGCTGCCCTATAAAAAGGCTCATAGGGGCTACTTTTGGGTTGTGTACCTCTATAATGCACTCAAATACATTTTACCAGTTGATAGAATTAGAGAGGGGCATATCATTGGACTGAGAGAAGCACAATGGTCATTTCGGCAAATTTTTCGCCATCTTGGCCGCTCTGACCTTGATGTTAGGAGGTGTTGGGAGCAGTGGTTATGTGAGGACAATCACACAGTGGAACATTTGATACACGGACAAGCACGAGCTGCTTCCACAGTTTTGTTGTCCACCATCCAGACACAGGTGGCACTTTCATTGCACACCCCTGTCTCTGCCCGGACCATCTCCAAGAGTTTAGCAGAAGGAAATTTGGTGTGATAGCACCAACAGCCAGCCACCATCACCTTCTTTTGCAGTGGTGTCATGAATGAGAAACCTGGACTGCTGCAGACTGGAACCGCATTGTCTTTAGAGATGAATCCAGGTTCTGACATGGATCAGACAACAGTTGGGTTTGAGTATGGAGACCTCATGGTTAGTGCTTCAATCCTACACCAGATTACTGGCCCACAGGCCCAACTGCAACATCTGTGGCAAATGTGCCTCAGATACCAAAGAAAACCTGTATGCCTCCATTTCCAACCGTTCTCATCTGGTATCCTGGCTAGAGGAGCCCCAACAGGGTCCTACAGCCTCCTTTCAATTGTCCAGTTTTCCTCAATGAACTTATCATTTAGCTCTAATATTGTACTCACATATATCATCATTACATTCACACAGAAAAAGTTTCATACAACTCCATCTTGGCGTGTTATTTTTTTGTTAATGAGTATATTTTCTTACTGCTCCCTGATTCCCTGCTGTCTGCTGGCAAAGTTGGGCTGAAATGCACAGTCTGGACTGCTGTGACATGTTAACATAATGGCGAGGAACCGTGTGCATGCATGGTAGACGCGACAACTTTCTTAGTATATGAAGCACAGCACCGTACATTGTATAGTGGTTGTCCTTGGTATTGCAGCTTATTCCAATTCGCCTGAATGGGACTAAGTAGCTGAAAGGCTATGTGACTGATGGACAAGATGTCACATGCTGAATGACAGCTGATCAGTAGGAGGCTGACCGCCACCAATCCCAAGGATAGGTCATCACTAGGGATGAGCAAACTTCATATTTTGAAGTTTGTTTTCGGGTTGGGGTATATCCTGAATTGTGTTATGGATTCCGATACCACGGACTATAACGCAATTCCATGACGAAATGCCTTTAGAGGCATTCCATCATAATAGAAGTCTATGACCTGCATAACGGATCCGTCCGGTTTCCGTTATGCAAGAGAGGACTCCAGCACAGCATAACGAAAACCGGACGGATCCGTTTTGCAGGCCATAGACTTCTATTATGACGGAATGAATAATGGAATGCCTCTAAAGGCATTTCGTCATGGAACTGCGTTATGGTCCGTGGTAACAAAATCCATAACACAATTCAGGATATAACCCAACCCAAACACAAACTTCAAAATATGAAGTTCGCTCATCCCTAGTCATCACTATTGTACTCTGGAAAAAACACTTTAGGGTAGGTTTACACACACACATGGTTTTGTTCCCTTTTGAGTTTTCAGTCCATTCTTTTGCACCTGCAGTTTTTTGGTGTGTTTTCTTATTTTTTTGTGTGTAATAAAAACACCAGCTCCGGATGTTAGCCCGGATGTTAGCTGAAGGTCTACATGAAACATAGGACACACAAGTCTTTTTTTTTTTTTCTTTTTTTTTAAACAAGCAATATGTTGGAGCAATAACTTTTTTAGGCATTTTTCATCTCCTTTTCTATAGAAAAAGAAAACACTTTGAAAAAAAAATCTAAATATTTGTGAACGTTGTGCATGGGCAACGTCCGTGCGGCGGCCAGGACGGATCGAGACCCATTCAACATGAATGGGTCCGTGATCTGTCCGCACCGCAAAAAAAGTTCTATTTTTTTGCGGTGCGGAGGCACGGACAGAAACACAACGGAAGCACTTCCGTGGAGTTCCGATCCGTGCTTCCGTTCCGCATCATGGGAATTTTCTAGTTTAATTAAATACCTTTCCTTGCAGAGTACCCGCCGCTGACACCCTGGTTGTTTTTTTCAAATACCGCTCGTACGCCCCGCTGTGCTCCCCTGCAGTTTTCGCGCTCAGTATGTTAATCTTTAGCATCGATACAGGGAGGAGGAGACGCCAGGGTTTGTCAAGGGGCGTCTCCTTCTCCCTGGCTGCGCCGCGATCCAATCACAGCGGAGAGCGTCACAGCCACGGAGAAGGTGAGCAGTTTTTTTCTCCCTGTCTGTGACAGTGCCACAAAATATCTTGCCCCAAAAGCTGTCCCTCTGAGTTGGCCATTAGGGATGAGTGAATCGACTTTAGATGAAACATCCGAAGTTGATTTGCATGAAACTTCGTTCCAATACTGTACGGAGCTCTGATGAGCCGAAGTTATTGCTTCGCAAAGTCTCGCGAGGCTTCGGGTAATAACTTCATAAATTACTGTACTGTAAAAAAACATTTCCCGAACTCGGGTTCGGTTCCAAGGTACCACTTGGAAAGGAACCAGAGTTCGGGAAATGTTTTTTCACAGTACAAGGAAGCTGTCTAACATTTAGAATCAGCGCTGGATGTGCCAAAGTTACGTAGAGGCCGGCGTCTCTACATCGATCCTCTGCCAGCACAGGGGCTTATTAAGACCGGCGTCTAAAACATTGGTCTTAATAAATGTGCCCCTATATGAATGGATTTAGTTCTACATACATGAAAACAAAGCCTAATAAAATGCAAGTAACAATACACAGAAAGCAGCCTGTATCACAGATATTGCTATGGTTCTGCAGCGGACAGATAGGAGATTATTGCATTATTTGTATTCATGTCTAACCTGCCAGACTACCGAAACCTGAGCCAAGCACTTAGTTCTCTAGAGGCAGGACCAAGCCTGGAGTAACCTGACCTGCAAACATACACAGAGCTGAGAGCAGCAGCACAGGAGGAGAGGGAGGCTGGCAGGAATCTCTCTTGGAGGGGCTTTGATATTCACAATTGACTCAGCAGCAGATCCCCCTGCAGGGGAGAGGGGCTGGATATAGCATCCCTGCTAAGTGACCTCTGCTACCATCGAGACAAGTGCACCAGGATGACAGAAGAGCTGCTTCCAAGTGGACTATAAAAACCATGTATCAGAACATGAAGCTGAGACCCAGCTCTGCCCTGGGCAGGCTGGAGACCTACAATGCCCACAGGTAAGAGGTGTCGATCTTGTGGAATCAAGTTTGATGGAAGGTTTTTGGAGTAGGGAACTTGTGCTGAGGGATTACCCATGCGAGGTGGTTGTTTACTGTTGCTATGGCAATGGAATGTATCAGAGCATTAAAATTTAATGATGCTTTGCCTGGATACAATGTCGCCACACGGCTAATGAGTCACACAAACTCATCTTGCAGGATAGTTTCTATAGAAATGTGATTTGTAAAATACGTGAAAAACAAAGAATTTTAATGCAGAACAGCAGGATCTGCATAATATCATAGATTATGGCCCAGATTCACTAATGTGTATGCGCCTAAAATCAGTAAAAAAAAAAGTTACCTAAATTGGTTCAATATTGATGCAATTGGTGCAACTAGGGTCTCTACTAGGGATGAGCGAACTTGTGTTTCAAGTTCGGCGTGCAAGGTTCGGGTTAATTAAGAATTCTATTATGGATTCCGCTACCACGGACCATACAGTCCATGGTAGCAGAATCCATAACGGAATTTTTAGGTAACCCGAACCTTTCACGCCTTTCACACAAGTTCACTCATCCCTAGTCTCTACATTTTTTCAGACCTAGGGCTCATGCACAGGACCGTGTGCTGGCCGGGCCCGTGCTGCAGTCCACAATGCACGGGCATCCACCGTGGGGCCGCTGCATGTGGATCGCGGACCCATTCACTTGAATGAGGGCCGCGATCCGCATCCAACAGTCCGCACCTCAAAAAAGAGGTGCACGCACTACTTTTTTGCGGTGCGGAGGCACGGACTGAAAACCCACGGAAGCACTCAGATTGCGGACCCATTTAAAGGAATGGGTCCGCATCCGTGATACAGGGGTGCACACAGCACAGGCGGTGCCAGTGTATTGCGGACGCGCTGTACGGCCAGGCTCATGCACATGAATGTGTGTGGCCCGTGCCTGTATTGCGTCCGCAAACAATGGGTCCGTAATATACAGGCATCGGCCGTGTGCGCTCCGTATCACGGATGCGGACCTGTTCACTTGAATGGGTCCACAATCCACAACATACGGAGCGGTACAGAGCAGAGGCACGGAGAGGAAACCCATGGAAGCACTACGAAGCGCTTCTGTGGGATTTCGGTCCCTGCCTCCGCACCCCCAAAAAATAGAACATGTTCTATATTTTTTTTTGGCCATATTGACTGAATCTTGCAGATTGCGGACCCATTCAAGTGAATGCATCCGTATCCGCAAATGGGCACACAGCCGGTGTCCGGGCATTGCGAACCGCTATTTGCGGTCTGCAGCAAGGGGAGCACACATTCAAGTGCATTAGGCCTTAGTCATAAAAGGGTGGGTCTTACCAAGAGCAAAGGGGCTTCAGGGGAAAGGGGGTGTGACCTAAGATGCGCTGTTTTGCGGTTCGACATTCTGTCTCAAAGTAAGCCAGCCAATAACTGGTATAGAGTTAGGCCTCTTTCACACATCCATGTCTGTGATGACATCAGTGACAAGATGATTAGTGGTTCATTCATGAAGATGACTGTGAAGGATCTGTGTTTGGTCCGTGTGTCCGTTTTTTGCTCCCCATGTGTCATCTGTATTCCATGGACACTGCTAGACTGAAACTTGGTTTCCAGATTATATTCTAGCAACGATCTGTGTGGGCACCCATGTAGTGTCCACAGACCCATAGACTATAACGGTGATGGCTAACCTCCGGCACTCCAGCTGTGGTGAAACTACGACTCCCAGCATGCTCCATTCCAAGCAAATGTGCACTTTGGGAGTTGTAGTTTTACCACAGCTGGAGTGCCGAATGTTAGCCATTACAGGACTATAATGTGTGTAAGGGACAAAAATAAGGCATGCTTCCATGTTGTGCCCGTGGAAAACCACAGATGTGTGAATACACACAATAAAGGGATTGTGAAGCCTGCAATACATCAATATCCGATAGGTGGGGGTCCGACTCCCGACACCCCTGCCGATCAGCTGTTTGAAGAGGAGGCGGCACTCATACAAGTACTACTTCCTCTTCAAGATTACATTGCACATCTTCCCGTTGCAGCGGCGGTGCAGTGTAATTACAAGTATTCAGGCCACCGATCAGATATTGATGACCTATTCTGGGGATAGGTCATCAATATTACTGGCTGCACAACCCCCTTTAAAATCAATGGGTACATGTGCTATTCACCACGCATCCATAATCTACTGGCCTTACTAAGGCCCCTTTGCAGACGAGCATGAGCGAATTAGGTCCGGATGCGTTGCGTACGTGTTCAGTGGAAAATGTGCGATTTCGCAAGCAAGTTAATTCAGTTTTGCCTGCGATTGCGTTCAGTTTTTATCGCGCGGGTGAAATGCGAATTGATGCGTTTTTATCGCGCGAGAAAACTGAATGTTTACAAACAACATCTCAAAGCAACCATCCGTGAAAAACACATCACGCAGCCCTATTCACTTCTATGGGGCCAGCGTTGCGTGAAAAACGCTGAAAATAGAGCATGCTGCGATTTTCACGCAACGCACAAGTGATGCATGAAAACCAACGCTCATGTACACAGAGCCATTGAAATGAATGGGTCCGGATTCAGTGCGGGCGCAATGCGTTCGCATCACGCATTGCACCCGCGCGGAATACTCACTCGTGTGAAAGGGGCCTAAGGGCTCATGCACACGAACGTGCCATGTTTTGTGGTCTGCAAATTGCTGATCCGCAAAACACGGATGCCGTCTATGTGCGTTCCGCAATTTGCGGAACAGAACGGGCCGCCCATAATAGAAATGCCTATTCTTGTCCATAAAATGGACAAGAATAGGACAAGTTCTATATTTTTTTTTGCGGCCCCAAGGAACATAGCAACGGATGCGGACAGTACACTGAGTGCTGTCCGCATGTTTTGCAGCCCCATTGAAGTGAATGGGTCCACATCCGAGCCGCAAAAAATGCAGCTCAGATGCGGAACCAAACCACGTTCGTGTGATTGAGCCCTAATGAGTATCCACCAAAAACGTGTCTAAAATGTGCTGCAAATTGGTGCAGTTTTGGTGCAACTAGTGCTTCTATGCTTTTTTCTGACTTGCCCAGAAAAGGGTGGGACTTAATGGGAGGGCTTTCTAGGAAAAGGGATGTGACCTTAGATGCGCCATTTTGCTTCACAATTGTTCTATAATTATGGCGTAAAGTACTATATCAAGGTAAGCCAGCCAATAATTGGTATAGTCAAAGAAAAGTGTCTATGCCTGCGCCACATCCAACCTGAGCCCTGTGATAAATCTGCGGCAGGTCTAGTCAGCTGGTCTAAGGTTACGCCATCTACAGGATCAGTAAATCAGGGCCAATGACATCGGCATGTAACAAGCTCCGCTCATAATTCTCATTTTCTTACATTGTATTTGTCTTATTGAAGAATATATTCTAGAAAGATTCCCTACTTACCTTCTTGAGAGAAGTCTTGTAATATTCTGTTCAGCCAGTTTTATAATCTTCTTGGATTCCTAATGGCTTAGTTTATTGCAAACATTACAGATTCTGGATAACAACATATATGGCAATCATCGTAGTACCCCTTAGGACCGTCACACAGCCTCCATTCCCTCTATCGTAATTTGGCCATAGACATTTAGGGGGTCATTTATTATATTGAAATACATCTACGGTATATTAGGCATATTTCAGGTGCAGATGGCGGCGCAACAGTTAGTTGCGCTCTAATCTGTGACTTCTCTCTGCTCACACCAGGTCTGAAAAAGGGGTCGTGGGTAGGGAAGGTGACGGGCCTTCGGGCCCTTCTCATTCATCATTTTCTACACCTGTAAGCCAGTAAGGAAGGTGCCTTACATTTAGACTGGCACTGGATGCGCCAAAGTTTTGTAGAGGCCTATGTTATGTAGAGGGGGTCTTAATAAATGACCCCCTTATTTTAACTGAACTAAAGCTGGAGGCATCAGCCACTGTAATCTAATGAATATGGAGTGGCCAGCAGTGCCCTGACACCTGTCAATGATGAAAGAAGATCAGTTATGTTGGATTTTATGCCTGAACCCAGTTCCCTGGGAGATAAGCGAAGATAGATTTTTTGCAGAGGCATATTCTTTTATCCTATTAAAATATATCTGTGCGCTCGGCTGATCTGTGCATGTATATTTATGGGCAGTGTCCGACTGGGGTTCCTTGGGACCACCAGAGGAATCTATTCTTGAGGTCCAACCACCAAATAATCAAGTCTAAGGCTAGTTTCACACTGGCGGTACAGCCTTCCGGCAGGTTCGTCCGGCGTAGAAGGACGGGAAACCTCTGCACGCAGCGGTATTTGTCCGGACGGATCTCTGTATATGTGCCGTGTTGCTGTCGGATCTAAGCCGCCATTATAGTTAAAGGGGCCAGCAGGCATTCAGACAGTTTCTGGCAATGCTGGATCTGGCCGAGAACAGCCTGCGGATCTGTGAACGTTAGTGTGAAACTAGCCTAATAGGTTTTGAATCAAAGAAACAGACCCTAGTGGCAAAGGCAGCCAAATTGTTTTCTCTTCCTGGAACTTTGGGGCCCAGTATGGTTATCAGAGTCTGGGCCCACCGGTGCATCCTCCCAGTACTCTGGTGGTCCAGTCTGATCCTGTTTATGGTGCAGTCAGGAGAGGTAAGTATATAGCTAGCTCACATGTAGCTATAAAATTGTAGTAAAGTTGGCCATACACTTTTGGTGGGATCACCATGTATGTCCAATGTGTATAGGGTCTCATGACTCCTCCTGGCCAACAGATGTCAGGGTAAAGAAGGATTGGACATATTGGATTCCAAAATGCCACATCATTTGTTCTGCTGCTCGTTCATTATTTATGAGACTGCTGGAGATAGTGGAGTACAGCACTTGGCTATCTCCAGTGCTCCCATACAAAATGAATGGAGTGGCAGTGCGCATGCCTGACGTGCCACTCCATAAGAACGTGGTGTTTCTGTCTGTGCCTCCGCAAAAAAATAGAACATGTTCTATTTTTTTTTTACGGTGCGGACAGACCACGGACCCATTCAAGTTGAACGGGTCTCGATCCGTCCTGGCCACCGCACGGATGTTGCGGTCCCCAATGCAATGAACGGCCGTGTGCATGAGCCCTTAAGCAGAATTTAGTGCAGCATAAAGAAAGAAAGTGAAGATTATAAGCAAACCTGTCAGTACATCAGAGAAAGAGAGCACGCAGAGTTATTGAGTTTGCCTGCCAGTTTATGCTAAAGCCTGCTGGAACCAAGACAAAGCCTACCAATTGTTTGGATGAAAGTTTATTCAAGTAAAGCTGCCATTGAATTTCACCAGAAGGTCTGGACTCAAGTTATTTTTCCTTCATTGCTCAGTTATTCCCCCTTTATTTTGCTTTGGAGCCAAAGCCTGGGGTCCAGTAGTATCCAGGTAGGAGCACAGTGACACATAAAGTGACATTTAGGCCTCACTACACCACTCGGCATTTCCTACTACACCTGGAGTGCAATAGGGGCATATGCACCCTCAATGCAGGTAATGCCTTTCTCCAGGGCACTAGTAAGTTGTAAACTGAGAGCGTCCCCAAAAGTACAATGTATCTATAAAATGACAAACTGAGTTCCGCGGACTATTCCTAGGCCATGTGATATACCGTTCATTGGTCACGTTTTCAAGTGAATGGGCCTAAGATGCAATACCAAGCATAGTCACTATACAATGTACGGCGCTGTGCTTGGTAAGCCGTTGCAGAGTCTGCAGCGCCCACCTGAGCACCATAGTCTCTTCAAACAGCTGATCGGTGGGAATCAGAATCCTACCAATCTGATATTGATGACCCATCCTGAGGAGAGGTCATCAATATTGTACTCTGTCCTGGAAAATCCCTTTAACCTGTAGGATACCTGTCACGGATGAAGTTTGCAGATGGAACTTATAAATAAACGAGCGACTGGCTTGATCCCAAACTAAAGAGCTAATAGGTGAGCCCTATAAAACCCTAAGAGCTCTCCCTGACTGCTATGCACATGCAAGGGTCTCAATGGTAGACGATTGCATGCCCTCGTACCTAAGCCTGTGTGACACCTGAAAACCCTATAATAGTGAGGGGACACTACCACCGGCTCCCTGCACTTAATACAGACGGAGTCAGGGTCACCTAGAATCAAGCCAGCAAGGAAACACAATAAAGTAAAGGACTTATCTGAGAAAACAGCAGAAGCAGCCTCCAGCAGTGAACACTTCATCCAGGAAGTAGTATAAACCGCAAAGTGAGGCAGTATGGGAGGGAATATCAAGGAAGACAATTAGTCTAAATAAGTGACACCTGGCAGAAGGAAAAGAGATGAGAAAGTGAAACCAAAACAAAGAACATCATACAAGAGGTAGAGAAGAACGTCTGCCAGACCTTCTCACAGAACTGGCGGTGACAGTACCCCTCCCTCTATGGGTGGACTCTGGACACTCAGAGCCCAACTTCTCAGGATGAGACCTATAGAAAGCCCTGATGAGACGAGTGGCCTTAATGTCCACCACTGGGACCCACATCCTCTCCTCAGGACCATAACCCTCCCAATGAACGAGGTACTGAAGAGAACCGCGCATAATGCGAGAATCCACAATCCTAGAGACCTGAAATTCAAGATTACCATCACGGACAAGATCTTGTAAGGCCCAATAAACTTAGGACCCAACTTCCAGGAGGGAACCTTCAGTTTGATATTCTTTGTAGACAACCACACCAGATCACCCACATTCAGGTCCGGACCAGGCACACGTCTCTTATCCGCCACAAGCTTATATCTCTCACTCATCCTCTTCAGATTACCCTGAATCTTTTGCCCAAAAAAATGACAAAGACAAGGAAAATCTCTCCTCAGGTAAAGGCCTCATGCACACGGCCGCCGTTTTGGCGGCTCGGAAGCGGACCCATTCATTTCAATGGAGCCGCAAAAGATGCAGACAGCGCCTTCCGTTTTTTGCGGATCCGCGGTTTGCGGACCGCAAAAAACGGCATGGTCATGTGCATGAGGCCAAACCGGAAGACCCCTCTCCAGAGAATGTCCCAAACTGCGAATGAAACCCATATGCACCAATAAATGGTGACTCCTGGCGACGGTTATTTAAAGCAAACTCAGCAAGGGACAAAAAAGAATACCAATCCTCCTGATTCTCTGCCACAAAACAGCACAGATATGTCTCCAGATTCTGATTGACGCGTTCGGTCTGACCATTCGACTGCGGGTGAAAAGCAACCAAACCCCCAAGCGAGAACAGAAGGCCTTCCAGAATCAGAAAAGATGTCTGAAGGGATGCCATGCAATTTAACAATATGATCAACAAACGCTTGTGCCAGCGTCTTAGCATTGGGTAACCCAGGAAAGGGAATGAAATGTGCCATTTTGCTAAAACAGTCTACTACCACCAGAATCACGGTCTTCCCCAAGGAACGAGGCAGGTCCGTAATGAAGTACGGGAAGGAATGGGTAACGGGAGGAGAGAACCCGATGGCCGTGAATGAGGGACCTTGGCACGAGCGCAGGTCTCGCATGCTTCCACAAAACCTTCAACCGTCTTACGAAGAGACGGCCACCAGAATCTCCGAGCAATGAGATCCACTGTGGCTCTACTCCCCGGGTGCCCAGCAAGGACAGTATCGTGGTGCTCCTTAAAAACCTTGTGTCGTAAAGTGAGAGGCACAAACAACCTCCCAGGAGGACAAAGATCAGGAGCCTCTGCCTGGGCTGCCTGAACCTCTGCCTCCAAATCAGGATAAAGAGCAGAGACGACCACCCCTTCAGCCAAAATGGGACCCGGGTCTTCAAAGTTCCCCCCTCCCAGAAAACAACGTGACAGGGCATCTGCCTTCACATATTCAACCCCAGGGCGGAACGTAACAACAAAATTAAACCTAGAAAAGAACAAAGACCACCTGGCCTGTCTCGGGTTCAGACGCTTGGCCGTTTCCAAGTAGGCCAGATTCTTATGGTCGGTAAACACAGTAATAGGGTGTCTGGCTCCCTCTAACCAATGGCCATTCTTCAAAAGCTAATTTGATGGCCAACTACTCCCTATCTCCCACATCGTAATTTCTCTCTGCAGAGGATAGTTTCCTTGAGAAAAAGGCACACGGTCGCCATTTGGCAGGAGAGGGACCCTGAGATAAGACCGCACCCACACCCACCTCAGAAGCATCCACCTCAACAATAAAAGGTAGAGAGACATCAGGTTGTACCAAAATGGGAGCGGAAGCAAAACACTCTTTAATACTAGAAAAGGCTTTAAGCGCATCTACCGACCACAAGGAAAAATCCACCCCCTTTCTGGTCATATCAGTGAGTGGCTTAACAACAGAGGAATAATTCAAAATGAACTTTCTGTAATAATTGGCAAAACCCAAAAACCGCATCAGCGCCTTCTGATTCTCAAGAAGCTCCCAATTAAGCACAGCGCGGACCTTCTCAGGGTCCATGCGAAAACCAGAAGCGGAGAGAAGAAAACCAAGAAATTGAATCTCCGGAACCGCAAACACACATTTTTCCAGTTTAGAGTACAATTTATTCTCCTGCAGAATCAGCAAGACCTGACATAGGTCCATACAAGAGGTAGAGAAGAACGTCTGCCAGACCTTCTCACAGAACTGGCGGTGACAATACCAGTGATGTATATGTACAGCGCTGGGAAGTGTGCCTGAAATCCCAGCGCCGTACAGCTACGGCGCGCTGATCAGGCGGGTGCAGGAGCTGCGCCCGCCCGATCAACTGCAGGGGTCCGGCAGTCACTGATAGCCGGACCCCTGCTGGTGTTTTCCCCGATGCCAGCGCATTAACCCTCGGTCAACACTGACCACGGCATGTGCGGTATCCTCATCGGGTCCCCGCGCTCCTGTGACGGGGACCTGATGGCTGGGACGGCATCCCAATGCCTTCCTTAGGCAACATGGCTGCCATCCCTGTGAGCCTGTGAGATCCAGCCCCCTGGATCTTACAGGCAGGAAGGCTGTAAGTGTAATACACTTACAGCAAAATGCATCACAATACAGATGTATTGTAAGGCATTGTACAGGGGATCAGACCCCCAAAAGTTGAAGTCCCAGAGTGGGACAAAAAATAAATAAAAAAAAAGGGAAAAAAAGAAAAGTATACATATTAGGTATCGCCGCATCCGTATCGACCAGTTCTATAAGAATATCTCATGATCCACCCCGTCAGGTGAACGCCGTAAAATAAGAGTGCCAAAACAGCCATTTTCTGGTCACCTTGCCTCACAAACAGTGTAATACCAAGCCATCAAAAAGGCGTATTTATCCCAAAATGGTACCAATCATCTCATCCTGCAAAAAATGAGACCCTTAGGCCCTTTCACATGAGCGAGTTTTCCTCGCGGGTGCAATGCATGACGTGAACGCATTGCACCTGCACTGAATCCTAAACCCATTCATATCAATGGGTGTGTGTAAATGAGCGTTGTTTTTCACGCATAGCTTCTGCGTTGCGTAAAAATCACAGCATGTTCTATATTGTGTGTTTTTTACGCAGCCCTGGCCCCATGGAAGTGAATGGGGCTGCGTGAAAAACGCATTGCATCTGGAAGCAAGTGCGGATGCGATGCTTTTTACACTGATGGTTGCTAGGAGATGATGTTTGTAAACCTTCAGTTTTTTATCATGTGTGTGAAAAACACATCAAAACGCATTGTACCCGCGCGGAAATTTTTTTACTGAATGCAATCGCAGACAAAACTGACTGAACTTGCTTGCAAAATGGTGCGAGTTTTCCTGAACGCATCTGGAGCCAATCCGTCACGCTCGTGTGAAAGAGGCCTAAGACAATCGTCCAAAAAATAAAAAAAATATGACTCTCAGACTATGGCAACACAAAAACAAGATTTTATTTTGTTCAAAAATGCTTTTACTGTGTAAAACTTAACAAAAATAAAAATAATAGGCACATTGGGTATCGCCGCATCCGTAACAACCTGCTCTATAAAAATATCACATGAGATGCCCCCTCAGGTGAATGCTGTAAAAAAGAAATTCTGGCAAAATCTGCATCCAAAATCCATATGGCGCTCCTTTCTTTCTGACCACTGCCACGTGCCCATAGAGTAGTTTACCACCACATATGGGGTATTTCTGTAAACTGCAGAATCAGAGTAATGTATATTGAGGTTTATTTTGCTGTTAAGCCTTGCTGTGTTGCAAGAAAAAATTGATTAACAAAAAAAAATACCAAAAAAGTGAAATTTCAAATTTCACCTCCATTTTCCTTTAATTCTTGTGGAACACCTCAAGGGTCAATAAAGTGTTTAACCTCAGTTTTAAATAAGTTGAGGGGTATAGTTTCTAAATCGTGGTCATTTATGGATGGTTTATATTACATAAGCCCCTCAAAATCAATTTATAACTGAATTGGTGCTTAAAAAAATGGCTTTAGAAATTTTGTTGAAAATTTTAAAAATTGTTTCTAAAATTCGAAGCCTTCTAACGTCCTAAAAAAATAAAATGACATTTACAAAATTATACCAACATAAAGCATACATATGGGGAATGTTGATTGATAACTATTTTATGAGGTATTACTATCTGTCTTAAAAGTAGAGAAATTCAAATTTAGAAAATTGAGATTTTTTTTTATATTTGGAAAATTTGGGATTATTTTATAAATAAAGGTGAAATTTATCGACTCAAATTAACCACTATCATGAAGTATAATGTGTCAAGAGAAAACAATCTCAGAATGGCTTGGATAAGTCAAACCGTTCCAAAGTTATTACCACATACAGTGATACATTTGCAGATTTTCCAAAATCGGCCTGGGATTTAACGTGAAAAGTGGCTCGGTACTGAAAGGGTTAAAGAAATAGGGATGTGCATACAGCTCCATAGCATAAAACTAACTCTATATTCTGTCCCAGGGGTATGTCCAAAATACAGAAGTATGAGGGAGGCTCAAAAGTTCAATTCAGTGCACCCAGTATGCAGCCCCTGAATGCCAGTTTAACATACTGGATTAACCCTATCTGAGCCCCTACTTGTCACGACAGGTGAACCTATCAATTAAAGGGTTAACATAGGAATATCATCATGATGGTAACTAAAGCTTTCACAATACCGTTATTATCTCCAGCAGGCTGTTCCAGCAGAGAACAGCCTGCCGTAGCTCTCTGGATCCGGAATTGCTCTCCCGTCCACCCCTGCCGGATGTTAACGCAAAGCCCGCTGGTGGCATTAACTAGAATATCCACAGCGCTTTTTGTCAGTCTGAATCATGGAATAATTTGCCAGGTATCGGGCGGCTCTCCTCTGGTCCCCATTATAGTCAATGGGGCTGGAGCGCATTGTATTAACATCTGGCAGGGCTGGACCGGAGAGCTCTTGCAGGCTCTTCTCTGTCGGGACTCAACACTAATGTGAAACTAGCCCAAGGAGCTTATTCCTTCCATCTGCAGAATTCAGGTATGTTTCAGGCCTCATTCACATTTCTCTGTCCATTACACATCCGTGAAAAATCCACCCATGTTTCATCCGTGAAGATGTCTGTGAAGATTCCGTGTTTGGTCCATGTGTCCGTTTTTTGCCCTCCGTGTGTCATTCGTATTCCACGAACACTGCTCAGCTAAAAAATAATTTCCAAAACATCTTCTACCATTTGGCCATGATAACCACTGACAGAACACGGTTGCCATCCGTGTTGTGTCAGTGTTTTTTTTACTGACCCATAGACTTCAATGGGCATGTTTGATCACGGACCATAGTGGTGCATTTTGATTTTACCACTGACCCACGGTCAGTGGAAAACCACTAATGTATGAAGAACAAGCACATTAAAATCAGTAGGTACGGACAGCACATGTCCATGAACGAGGCCTTATAGATTTGCTTTACATTTATATTTCTACTTCTTAATGGACTAGAATCCCTGAAGGAAATGAATTGTTGACAATAAAGAAGCCTGACATGAGAAGTGATCTCCTGAGTTCTTCTTATTAGTTGTGAAAAGAAACCAAGATGTCCCCAGAGACAATCTGTTCTCCAGCTTTCCTTCCTATCTCCTTTTCCTATTATAGAATACTAGATGTGATAGAAACCGATACTCTGAAAGTGCTCATGGCCGGGTTGCAGCCAGGTTTTCCTTCATCAGGGGCAAAGATTCTGTTCACCCCCAGTTCTGTATCTGAATTTAGGGCCTGTGCCCCATTAGACCCCCACTACCTACACATTAGTCTTGGATGACTAACAATTATCAGTGCCGATTTCGCCATTAGCATGCATTTTTGGCTCAGTTGATGTTATTTCAAAAGCTCAGGGGACATGAGCTGAAACATTTCTCTGTCAGTGTTTTTACGACTTATATAGGGTGCTGAATCTCCTTAAAGGGCATCTGTCAGCAGTTTTGTACCTATGACACTGGCTGACCTGTTCCATGTGCACTTGGCAGCTGAAGACATCTTTGTTGGTCCCATGTTCATATGTGTCCACATTGCTGATAATAATGACATTTTAATATATGCAAATGAGCCTCTAGGAGCAACAGGGGTGTTGCCATTACACCTAGAGGCTCTGCTCTCTCTGCAATTGCTGCACCCTCTGCACTTTGAGTAACACGACTAGGTGTAATGATGTTTTCACTGCCTGGTCCTGTATGAAGTCTTACTGGAAGTGCTCCGTGGTATGGAGACATATTGGCAGTAGGTATCTCCCAAGGAAAGAGAACCATCTCGCTAGCGCCACCTTGTGAAAGTGGCTCCCTATGAGTCAAAAACAAAAGGAAGATTTTCCTTTGTCATGACCCAAGGTTTGTTAAAAAGTCAGAGCTCTATAGCATGCTCTCTCCTTGTGTAGGAAACCGAATCAAGATGGAGCCATAGACTTTCCATTGAGTCTGTCTGGCCTCCTCTCCTGCAGCGAAGAGGTAAAAGCGCGATATGCGAGCGATTTTCTCTCTTCTCGTTCTGCTGAGTGGAGGAGGTCTCAGTGCTCAGACACCAACCGATCAAAACTTTTGAAATGTCAAGTTTTACTGAATCATTTGCCATAAAACTATATATCAGCTCCTCCTGCTCTATAACATGCTGCCTGCAGATTGGACTACATTTTCAACTTGATGAGGTTGATAATATATTATTCCTGCTAGAAGTTTATAAATAAAGGTACGACTGGGTGTCACCAGTGTGTGTGGGGGAAGTCCCTGCACAGTCTGACACTGTTCAATCATTGCTGCCAGAGTTTGGCCACCTGTACACGGTTGCGGGTGAACGAGCATAAAATCCGCACGTGCGGATTTATGTGCGTTTCTGCAGCATATCCACACCAGAATCCGCATTTTCTAATAGCGGTTTATGGTAAGGATCTGATGCAGTTTTGCCGTAGATCTTACCCTTCCATTGAAAAGGGTGTAATCCGCAGCTAAAACTGCAAACATAATTGAGATGCTGCAGGTATTTTTTTCAATGTTATGTTATGCTGGTGATACAGTCCTGATCAAAAGTTTAAGACCACTTGAAAAAATGGCAAAAAATCATATTTTACATTGTTGGATCTTAACAAGGTTCCAAGTAGAGCTTCAACATACAGCAAGAAGAAATGAGAGTGAGACAAAAAAAATTTTGAGCATTCAATTTAATGAAAACAACGAATAAACTGAAACAGGCTGTTTTTCAGCTGATCAAATGTTTAGGACCAAATGCCTTTAAAAGGCCAAATCTGTGCAAAGATGTGGATTAATTGTCATTTTCTGTCAGGTAGTCACACGTTGTGATTGCAAAGGCAAAAAAACTCTCCCGTTTTGAACGTGGTCGGGTTGTTAAGCAGGGTCTCTCACAGCACGCCATCGCTGCTGAGGTGGGACGCAGTAAGACAGTCATTTGGAATTTCTTAAATAATCCTGAGGGTTATGGAACAAAAAAGTCAAGTGGAAGACCCAAAAAAATTTCACCAGCACTGAGCCGGAGGATCCAATTCACTGTCCGTCAAGACACTGGACGATCCTCGACCCAAATTAAAGCCCTTACTGGTGCTGACTGCAGCCCCATAACCATCAGACGGCATCTGAGACTAAAGGGCTTCAAAAACAAAAAACGTCTTCAAAGACCTCGTCTCCTTGAATGCCACAGAACTGCTCGTTTGGACTTTGCAAGAGAGCACCAAACATGGGACATTCAAAGCTGTAAGAAAGTTTTATTCTCTGATGAGAAAAAATTTAACCTTGATGGTCCTGATGGTTTCCAACGTTACTGGCATGACAAGCAGATCCCACCTGAGATGTTTTCATCTGGCTATGTCCAGATGTTGCAGAGAGCATTCCTCATGACTGAGGGCTCTCGTCTGTGTAGTAACGACTGGGGTTTTCAACAGGACAACGCTACAGTACACAATGCCTGCAGGACAAGGGACTTCTTCCAGGAGAATAACATCACTCTTTTGGCCCATCCTGTGTGTTCCCCTGATCTAAATCCAATTGAGAACCTTTGGGGATGGATGGCAAGGGAAGTTTACAAAAATGGACAACAGTTCCAGACAGTAGATGGCCTTCGTGGCGTCCGTCTTCACCACTTGGAGAAATGTTCCCACTCACTTCATGGAAACGCTTGCATCAAGCATGCCGAAACAAATTTTTGGAGTGATCAACAATAACGGCGGAGCTACTCATTACTGAGTTCATGTTTGGAAGTTGGATTTCTGTTTTGGGGGGTTTAGTTTTTTTGGGAGGTGTGATCCTAAACTTTTGATCAGCTAAAAAAAAAGCCTGTTTCAGTTTATTCGTTGTTTTCATTAAATTGAATGCTCAAAAAATGTTTTGTCTCACTCCCATTTCTTCTTGTAGCATGTTGAAGCTCTACTTGGAACCTTGTTAAGATCCAGCCATGCTAAATAGGATTTTTTGCCATTTTTCAAGTGGTCTTAAACTTTTGATCAGGACTGTATAAAATCACCCCTCCGAGTGACGCTATAACTTGGATGCTTCTCTGTTATGCTGAAGTGACCAAATAAAGCACAGTTTGGACTTTGAAACTGCTGTCCACGTGAAAATCTGTCATTACCAACCCTACTGCGAGTACAGATCCCTACATATCCCTAAATCTAACACTTTTGTCTAGAAAAGTAACTCCAGTTTTCCTACTCCACCTTCCTTCTGGAGCGAGATTGCAACTTTTTCCCCCGACTTTTTTAAAGAAAGTTCAGAAAAACTTCAAAGTTCAGAGTTCTGTGTTCAGCACCAGAGGGACCTCTATACCCCACATCCCCTGACGAAGCCATGCGAGTGGCGAAACATGTCGGGAGGGGTGTATTAGTATAGCGATTTTAGACAGAGTGAGTGCGCAAATATAGGCGTACTACAAGCGAGACAGGTAGCCGGAAATAGCAGGCAGTAAGGGACAAGTCCTTGGAACACTCTATATATTAAGATTGAAGGAGATTATAAGATCAGCCACCAGGTGGTGACTGAGGTACCCCGCGGCGTGACCTCCAGGCTGTAGGACACTAGCACAACCTAAGGAGCCATAAACAGTTGCCAATTGGGAACTGCCTCCCAGGCATTGATACAAGTGTTACATTGTGTGCTACAGCAGGTAGGCACACACAACGGGTGCTGTACAGTGGCATAAAACTGAAGGACGACTACCATGAATACCTAAGGGGGCCCTGACAATGGCAATAGTAGTACACCTTACAGATATAAGTAAACAAACATAAGGTTGCTTTTAGCAGCCCACCAAACTCTGATGATTTTAACAATAGATTTTCTTTTTGTGTGTTTGTTTTACTAAATGAAATAAAGATAAGATTTTTGTATTAGTTAGAGATCCCTAAAGGGATTTTTGGTCCCACAGACCGCAGGAAACTACAGCACCAGGGACAACACACTGAACACGTCAAATAGCTGTGTATTACAAGGATCGCTGCCAGTTGTTGTTGCAAATTTCTGTGTTGATAACTTGTGATTCACAAGAGATATTACAAATCTGATTGCGGCAATCAATTTCTGAGAAAATTCTGGTCTTCTTTGGTATGCTACGTGACCCTCTTCCCATTAGAAAATGTTTCCCTTGATCCAATATGGCAGGTTTCAAGATGGCAGCCATGGTACCAGACATAGCCTAAAGGATAGGCTCCCTCACCATTTACTTGCTGGGGTATTCATCAAATTAATTTTCCCTTTCATTTCTGAAATAAAAGGTTGTTTTGAGACTTTTGACTTACCCTGTACTTCTACAATTCACCATGGCGTGCTGGATATCAGCTACTGGGCCAAATTCTGTCTGATGGTGACTAGTCTTGAGCGAATCGAGCTTCAGATCACCGATTCGAAGTCGATTCATTCAAGAACTTCAATTTTAAAGCTGTCTCCAATACAGCATTAAAATATATTGGCCCCGTGGAGCCAAACTTCATTTCACCCAAAGTCACGTGAGAGTTCGGTGAATTAATTCGGTATTCATTCATCTTTAAAAACATTTAAAATTTTAAATCCGAAGTCGAGTTTTCTGGACCCAAAATTTAAAGGTTTTGTTCACTGATCCACTTAGTTATCATTTTTTCCTTGTGACATGATGCTCCATCTTGCTGAAAAAAGCATTGTTCATGGCCATATTGCTCTTGGATATTGGAAAAAGCTTCCCTTGGAGGATGTTTTGATAGCATTCTTTATTCATGGCAGTGTTTTTAGGCAAAATTGTGAAGCACAGCAAATTAACAGACTTATTAGGGGCATTACATAGGACTGGTGTTAGTACAGACGGTGAAGGTAATCGCTCCTGTATGGCAACAGACCTTATCACTTGTGGAGATGGTATATTGCACCCAGCATACTTCTATAATGGATTGGCCATCCCTTTGATGATCTGCCCCCCTTAGCCTGGGAACTGCAGTACATATTGTGATAGACATTTTGCTCCACTTTGGCCAATTTGGAAAGTTTTTTGGATCTAAGAGAGAGAGAGACTCAAAGTCAGCCATCCTACAGCCTGCTAGCCCATATCCAGATCCAGAAAGATTACTACCAGTGACTTTTATGAGCTGCCAAGTGACTTTTATGAGCTGCCAAAAGTACCTCCGTTAATTGCCTTACCTGGATTAGGTACCCCCAAATATGGCCTGTTTATTATCTTGCAGTCATCCAACCCAGGCCTCCTGCCATGCACCTCATCACAACTCACATGTAACATTAAGGTCACCACCCAGCCACCATCAGACAGGAGCCCCAATATGAAGGTGTGCCCTAAGGGGAAGAAGGTTGTGTTCCTCAATTCACTGCATGGCCCCAGGAAGCGTTGGAGTGAGGACAGCCATTGTGAACCACCATCACTCCTATCAGTGTCACAACTACAGCTCCCCTCTTCTTGTCTCTCCCCCTGTGGGCACGCTGCACATACACATTAGATAAAAGTAATCCAAAACCAACCATCTCAGGCCTACTTTCTTACATGTATCGGGGTCTCCTGACTACCCCAATGACAGATGTTGGTGGAAAGAATAATCGGGCATGTAGAATTTTTGGATCCTTTGTTCCCTTAGAAGATTGAGAGGAGTTGATGTCGGCTGAACAAGCATGCTTTAGTATACAGGTGAATACATGAAGATATTGCTATAGGTGTCATGACATGGAGGATATAAAACTATCAATGCAATTACGAGGTCCTTCATTTTAAGTAATTGTAATCACTGTTTTCCTGAATGACATAATAACAAAAGCTAACCCAATTTTACAGTCTTTTTAGCGAGATAAGACAAGCTGTCTCCGTTCCAAACCCACCTGTTACACCGAGGGCGAAAACTGCTGTGGGGACCACCAAGGCTCAGACTTTGTCCCCATCTGACTACACTGGAGAAGACAGCGAGCAGATCCAAATGCCTCCAGAATGGCTGGAGAAGGAGATGATACGCAGGCAGCAGAGACGGTATTCCCTGGGACTTGTGGACAATGTAATGGAAAGTCTTCAGAATATCTCTGACCCAACTAGGAGCCTCAGGAAAGAGAAGGTACGTCATATACATGCATGTGTTCATATTTCCAGACCAGGATTGTTGATCCAGAACAAGGGGAAAAAAAAGCCCAAAATTAGGAAATTATCCAGTGCTCACTATACATTTATTTCAATGAATGAGCAAATGCATCCAAATTGCATGGAATACTGCAGATCTGGATGTAAAATAAAAGATGCAGGTGATCAATACTACATTGTTGTGCACCTGGACTTATAGAAAAGTTATTGGGGGTAATTTACTAAACACCGATGTCTTAATAAATATCTGTCTGGCGGAAGATGCGTCCAATTTATTAACAGTCTCCGGTGCATGTGTGATGTCCATGTGTCAGAGTCTGAAATCTACACCAGTTTTGTGACAAATTTTGCAATTTTCTATGCCAAAAACCTGCCATAAAGCCTTTTTGTTTCCACAGTTTGAGCAACAAGTGACCCTGGAGCAGCTGCATAGACTGAAGAAAGCTTTCGAGGTGTGTGTCCTCTGTGGTCATATGCTTGATAATAAAACGGGAATACAGACTTTAGAATCAGGGATTCCCTCTATGGTACCTCCGCTGTTAGTGTCAGTCGACTCCACTGCTATTGATTTACGGTCGTTCTGCTCTATGAGAGGTGCAAAACAATGAAAATAGCAGGAGGGCAGATAACTGACCCGAACTGAGCCAAATAGATCCCGCTGACTATAATGGGGTCTGTCTGGTTTCTGTTTGGGAGTCTGCCTGGCTGGCACGCAGTCGTGTGCATGAGCCCTTATTGGCAGAGAAAAAAGTCCTGTACGCAGGACCTTTCTCTCCATCATTTTGGATGGAATTTGCAATGAATGGAGACTCTAACATACAGTAAATGTGAACAAGTCCTTAGGCCTCATGCACACGACCGCGCCATGTTTTGCGGTCTGCAAATTGCGGATCCGCAAAACATGGATGCCGTCCGTGTGGGTTCCGCAATCTGCGGAACGGAAAGGGCTGCCCATAATAGAAATGCCTATTTTTTACTGCAAAACAGACAAGAATAGGACATGTTCTATTTTTTTTTTTTTTTTGCGGGGCTACGGAACAGAGCAACGGATGCGGACCACAGACAGAGTGCTATCCGCATCTTTAGCGGCCCCATTGAAGTGAATGGGTCCGTATCCAAGCCTCAAAAAGTGCGGTTTGGATGCGGATCCAAACAACGTTCATGTGCATGAGGCTTTAGTCACAGCGTGACTTCCACTTTGGGACCGGCTTCAGCAGGAATGGGTTATGCCCAGCAGATCGCTCAGCCCTAAGGTCAGAAGCAATGTGTATACACAGCATATACAGCAGGTAGAATATGTGAATCCATTATACAGAATTCAAATAGAAGCCACCACTTGTGGCCCTGTATTCATGTAACAACCCCTCTATAGCAATGTAATAATGTAATGAGTCTCCTCTATATCTGGGTAATTACAGCCACAGTGTGTGGAATCAGATTGAACCTGTCAGTGTAGATGTCACTCTAGTGTAACAGTAATGGAGCAGCCTCCGGAGCACTGCAGGGTTTATAATAATGCCTATGTGCAGTGTCAGAATGAATCCATCATCGCCCCCGCTGAGTCCTGACAGTCTCATCAATAAAAAGTTCAGGCGTCTGTAACTTCCTGGGTCTTTCTGGTGAGTCTCATGGATGGATGCCAGAGCCGTGGTTTATAAATGGATGGTATAAGCCATACCGTTTTCCCAGATCTTTTGTACAATGGATCGAACATTGGCCTTGATTTACTGATCCTGTAGATGGCGGAAGCTTAGACCGGCCGTCTAGACCTGCAGCACATTTATCATAGGCTGGATCATACATGTGGTGCAGGGAGACTGAATTTTATGCCAGAATTGTGGCAAATTTTGGAGCAAAACGGAGCTAACTAACGGGATTATGTCAGTAGAGCTGAGGTCAGGCAGAAACACACGGTATTCAGGGGCGTAGCTATAGGGGGTGCAGAGGTAGCAGTCGCTACCGGGCCCAGGAGCCTGAGGGGCCCAAAGACCCTTGTGCCACATAAGAAGACACTGGTATTATGGAAAGTGCATGCTGGTCAAGTTACACCTCTGGCTGCAGGGAAGGGGTTAGGTCAAGAATTTGTCATGAGGGGGGTTGGGGGGTGGTGCCATTTTAATTTTTAAATGTTTGCCTCCCTGGTCACAAAGCACTGAGGGAAGGGGGGCCCAAGCTGAAATCTTGCACCAGGGCCCATGAGCCTTTAGCTACGCCCCTGCTGGTATTATATATCATTATACTGCTGTGAGTTTGTGTCACAGGAGCAGCATTAAGTCCGGAAAATACCTCTGTCATTGGTGCATTCACGAGACGTAAGTGTTTTGCGGTCCACAAATTGCGGATACCGGCCGTGTACATCCCGCATTTTGCAGACCGCACATGGCCGGCACTATATTGAAAATGCCTATTCTTGTCTGCAATTGTGGAAAAGAATAGGACATGCTCTATATTTTTTGCGGGGCCGCGGAACGGGAAAAACGGATGCAGGCAGCACACTGTGTGCTGTCCGGATCTTTTGCGGCCCCGTTGAAATGAATGGGTCCGCACGCTTTACGCAAAATTGCAAAACGGATGTGGACCCAGAATTACGATCGTGTGAATGAGCCACAGGGCTCCCATTCTCGTGATCAGTAGGAACCCCTTGATGGACAGAAACTTTTCAGGATAGGAGTCTTTAAAGGATATATTCTTTATATTGTGATAATCCCTTTAAAAGTAGGTCTGTTGGGAATAGTGCTGCAGTTTGAACTATTTCTGCTGTATTTTTGGCATTGCAAATGGCCAATTTTACGTGAGCATATTACAGTAACCTGTGCCACCCCATCAAATCTTATGGGACTTCCAGAGATAGCTGACTACAAGTGTTTGACTAAATCTGGCAGTCCGGTAGAGTTAAATGGAGGCAGTGCACATGCTGTGGATAGAGGATAAGTCTTCGTAAATGGGATGCCTCTCTCAGCCAATGGTTTCCATTATAAAGCTGTAGTGCAGGTGTGAACAGAGCCTTATCTATTGATACCAAATAGTAGCACCCATGAAAAAGTTTCAGCTACAGCTTGTGCATGGTTCATGGATGTAGCTGGGGGGTGCCAGGCAGAGCATGCGCCCCGGTTGACATGGGGAAGGGGCACCAAGTCATTTTGCCTATATACTGAATCTTTGCTCCAGATGAAGAAAAGCCTAGCTATACCTCTGGCATGAGATGTATATTTACTGCCAAGAACGAGATACTGTCCTGGTTGATCGGAGAAGCCTTTGCCAAAGAGAACAAAAGAGGAGAAGTCATCTATGTAACTGACTTTCTTTTTTTATTTGTGTAATGTATAGGGGCAGTGATACTGATCAGTTTTGTAATATACTTAAATTACTGAAATCTAACATTTCTACTAGAGAAATAGCTGTAAAGTGGCCCATTTTGAGCCTTAGCGACGCTCCTCTGTCTTCTGTTTACATAACAGTCAGTGTTGAGCAAGTCTCCATAGTTATGTAAACAGAAGACAGAGGAGCGTCACTAAGGCTCAAAATGGGCCACTTTAGAGCTATTTCTCTAGTAGAAATGTTCGATTTTAGTAATTAAAGTATATTACAAAAATTATAAGTATCACTGCCCCTACACATTACAAAAATTCCAAAAAATGACAGTTACACTATAAAGGGGAATACTCCTTTAATAAGAAATGAATGAGCTTTTATGCAGCAAAGCTTCTCTGGTTATGAAGGGCTTTGCTTATGGTAATCACTGGAATTGGTTTGTTCTAGGAGCTCGAAAACAATGGGAAAAACTCTCTGGACCTGGATGCATTTAAATGGGCAGTAAAGAAAAGCACAGGATTACGAGCAACTGTAAGTAAGGATTTAGTATGTTCTCTTTAGTAGACTGTAGGACCATTCTTGTAGATATTTTATTTGTCCGATAGATGAGATGCATAAGGGTGGTGGTCATAACAGGGACAACCCCCGTACTGTATGGGATTTTGTGTTACTATCTATATATTTTTAAAATCTTAAAATCATGCAGTTTTCGCTAAAATATGTCAAGACTTCATGTTCCTTGAGAACAGCCCACATGGCCCATAGACAAAACAAACTGGAGGGGACCTCATTGGCTTTCTAGGCATGCTCTATGACCTGTGCAGAGGTCAGGAGGGAATAGATAAGCTGTGGTATCACCTATTGTGAAGGGTGCATCCTGTGTTATCTATACAGAGGTGATATCTGTCATTCTAATCCTTCCTGTGATGATAATACAATGGTTACTGAAAAGTTACTTGTACAGAATGGGAAAGATTGACATATTTTAGATCTAGTGTCCAGTATGAAAGCTGTACGTTTTTGTCAAATGTTTTAAAAAATGTTTAAAGAGCATCTGTCTATTGAAGCAGGAGCCTGGTAGGGTTGTCATACTGACAAAAACGATAACCTGATTGTGTTTCTTGAGAAAAGCACATTTTCACTCATATATAGATGAGCTTACTGGAGCACCAGTTAGTAACTACAGTTATAGTCGCTCCCCTTTCCCCGGGTCTGCTACTGGTCTCCAAGCAGCCGAGGCTGGGAGTCACGGCACTTGTGTGAGGACCTCGCTCAGTTGGAATCTGCACTGATTGGAAAGCATGCACCGAGACTTGGAAGCACAGTGCAGGCGCAAAAAGACAGGGCTAGATGAAATGTCTGGTCCTATCAATCTAGGGGAAGGGGAATAAATCTGTAGGGGTATTACTAACTGGTGCCTCGAGGGCGGTGGCTGGCCCCTAGGTGCTCCAGTAAGCTCATTTACATATAAATAAAAACTGTCTTTTCTCATGAATGGGACACCAGACATACATAATCAGGACATTGTTTTTGGCAGCATGGTCAACCCTAAAAGGCTATATGCTTGGTTTAATGGGGTTGATCATGCTGACAGATGCTCTTTAACATCTGAGGAGGTGGTGATGGTGAGTTCACTAAAAGAGTTCAAGAGGGGCCTGGATGCATTTCTGGAGGGTAATAATATTACAGGTTATAGCTACTAGAGAGGGGTCGTTGATCCAGGGAGTTATTCTGATTGCCTGATTGGAGTCGGGAAGGAATTTATTTTCCCTAAATTGAGGAAAATTGGCTTCTACCTCACAGGTTTTTGCCTTCCTCTGGATCAACTTGCAGGATGACAGGCCGAACTGGATGGACAAATGTCTTTTTTCAGCCTTATGTACTATGTTACTATGTAATTAAACAACAGTCACTTATGACATCTTCTCTGTAATTGCTTTTTTCCCCTGTATCTGGTCTCTGAAGGGTCAGCCACCATTCAGAAAATGTAGGCACCAAAGAGTCAAATGTGCAGGACACCCTGAACCCTGCATTAAATCCTTTGTATTAAACCTTTAAAGGGGTTGATGTAAAAAAAAGAAAATCAGGCGTCATATAGTATAGTATGTGATAATCTCATTCTAACAAAGCTAGAACCAGCCCTGCATCTCACATGGGTCCAAGGATCTCCGCTCTGCTAGATTATCTTCAGCCTGGCAGCTCGGGGGGGGGGGGGGGGGTCTCCTTTCTGCTGCAGCTCAGGGGCAGTGTCCTTTCTGCTGCATCTCAGGGGGGGTGTCCTTTCTGCTGCAGCTGGAGGGGGGGTGTCCTTTCTGCTGCAGCTCTCTCCCTGTAACTGCCACAGCTTCTAACAGAACATATAGTTGGTTGCAGTTAAAGATTTAATCTGAGCACGTTCGACCAGCTCAGTGAGATGGACAGAAAATAAGGTAAAGAACAAACAGCAGGTGGCGCTATACAGATATATTTTATTAAATAGCTCACTGGCTATACTCATTTTTTAATTACAAAAGTATTCAGATCCAGGGGGTGGTTTGAAAAATGTAGAATATGCTTCACAACACAACCCCTTTAAATACCCGCGATTTGACTACTCCATATGTTTGTGAGTAATAAGAAATAAAGCTTCATCTACTCTACAGTTATCATTTCTCTGTTTCTCTTTTTTTTTCAGAGTGATGAACAGATAGAAAAGCTTTTTATGAAAATAGACTTCACAGCAACTGGGAAAATTCAGTGGGTTAGTATATATTAAGCTGAGCCGCCAATAATCCATGCAGGTGTAAGATGGTGGATTTCGTCTCTCCCTGCTGTTGTGCTGTTATGTTATATATCAGGGATCAGCAACCTTTGGCACTCCAGTTGTTGTGAAACTACAACTCCCAGCATGCTCCTTTCACTTCTCTGGGAGTTCAGAGAACAGTCAAGCAAGTGTGCATGATGGGAGATGTCGTTTCACAACACCCGGAGACGTGCTGGAGGCTGCTGACCCTTGTTATATATCATAGTCTCCCCTTAACCCTTTCTTTTCAGCTTGGGCTATATTGCATTATATTTATATATATACTGTTTCTTAAAGAGCTGTTGTTGTGTTTGCGGTATGTCAGGTTGGCAGGCACATGGTGGTTTCCTGCAGTGAAGCAGATCAATTTAGTTCAGGGCCTTGTCCATAAGAGAAACCTTTGGCCTTTTTCGTAGCACTAAGATACTTAGTCATTCTAGGAGTCCTGAACAAGGAATATATAGTAGTGTAACTGGTCCTTAAAGTGGTTGGGTTGTAGCGCATGTTGTAGAGAGGGTCCAGAGTGTGACAAGAGTGAGACTTGAAACGGCCAGAGAAGAAGGCCCGTAATATGGCAGCCAAGAGTGGGTGGAAACAGAGATTGCCCATCTGCTCCTGTGCTCAAGCATGTCACCTGAGATAGAAGAGGCTGTGCTGGGTCGGTGCCTACTGGATTAGGAGAGGACCTAACAGTGATAGTCAGCCTTCTGCAAGAGAAGCTCAGCTGAGAGACAGAGACCTGCAGCGGGTGGATCCGCAGTCACCATGCTAGAGATCGAGGGTCCCTGAAAATACTGAAGTAGTGCAGGTTCATGCGAATCACGCTGAGCCTGTAAATTCAGCCCGGGCAGTGAATGCTGTGGCGCTGTAGAAAGGAAGAGAGCCGACCATCTCAGCCGACCAGTGGGAAATAAATTGCAGACTTGGAGACTATTGGTATTACTTTGTCTTCCATTGGAAAGATATTAAAGCCGCTAGTAAGGTTGATCTGTTCCACATCTTAGGTATTTATTACCATGGCCTAATCCCTCAGTTATGTCTTTGAATGTCAAAGCTCCAATTTAGGACTACCATGGAGGAAAGCCCATTACCTTCAACGCACTGAGCAAAACAGTGAGGAATCAATTCATTACTTTAGTTAATTTTAATAGATCTTTGGGATTACACTGATCATGCCGGCTGGGTCTGGGGTTAGCTGACAACCTAGTGCTTGTGTGGGCTGCCTGAGTGTCAGGGGGATGAATCAGAGTTGTTGGATATCAGTATGCCAATCCTTTGTTCCCTAAGAACATAAGCGGAAACATAGAGGTCTAGCTGTGTAAGCCGTGTACCGGGGTGGGCTCCCCAGGATACAGTGAAGTCACAAACAGGGAAAGCAACCCCAACACCAGCTTTTGCCAAAACAGAATTTTACTTATTTGTACCAATAAACACAACCACAAATGCTGAGAACATACAATAAATGTACATAAACCAGCCTGAAGGCTGAGACCCTTGTGCTGCACAGCACGGCGCCCTCTGATGGATAAAGGAGGAAAGTGCAGTAATTTACCTACTTGTGCAATGAGCCGGACCGTGGTACAGTTACACGGACGCTGAATTATGCAGTGGGTCCGGATATGGGTATAGAAGTCTATAGTTTTTGTTCGTGACGCCAATTGCAGCTTGCACAGGTTAGGAATGCCAGAGTGGTGTAATGTCTCTGTGTGGTAATAGCAATGGTGTCAACGGTGTCTCCTACCTGGGTACGGCTGGACTCCTGGATCCTGGCTCACTTGCAATAAAATGAGTGTTGCTAGTAGGAGTAATTGAGGGATTTAGTAGCAATAATTGAGATCCAGACTTGGAATAAAGTTGAAACTAGTCTTTACTTGATGCAGCTTTAATCCAAGTGAGATACAGCAATAGTCTGAAGTCCCAACAGGTATTGCCAATGTGTGTCAGGAATCCATCTTCTGCTTCTATCATGTGCCTGGAGCTCTCTGCAGGATAAGTCGTCTGCTTGTGGCTCTGTGATGTGGCAGGAATTTATATCTTCTGCGCTGTCTTCTGCTGTATTGGGGACTAACTAGCTGAGGAGGAATTTGGCTTCTCCTGGTCTCTGGACGGTACTCACAGTTGGCTTCACAGGGTATGCTTCTTCCTGGAATACTGGAGGTGGCTGCTTGCTTTCTACAAGCTGAGGCTGAAAGGCTCAGACTGGAAATGATGATCTTTTGTCTCAGCCGAGACAAGATACTGGCTTGGATCCCTAGAACTGGGAGCTCGTACTTGCACAGCCTTCCCCTAGCTGGGGTGGCTTGCACACTAACTCTAACTTCCTTCCCCACCCATGAGGCAGGATGTGGGAACATTCCACACCTCCTCAAAGAGGGGGGAGATAAACTGGAATGTACTATTCCAGTCCAGCAACACTAAACTGAACTAAGTCCCTGGTAACACATTGCTGCCACCTGCTGGTAAACATGAAAATTACAGCAAAGTATATTTAACAAGGATTCCAATGCACATTTGTGAGGATATTAGATAAAATCACATTAGATGACAGTATAAATACATTTAACAGATTGTAGCGGGGAAAAAGAGTTTCGTAACATAACTCTGGGATGTTACACTTGCGGGCACAACTAAACTGCCACACCTTACCTGTTATTACCCTAAAAACAAGAATCACTGTATGGGTGTGTGTTACAGGCTATCCTGCGGTGCAGCACAACAGCTTACAATCTTACCAAGTTCTACAGTGTTCCCCCTCCCATAATTGGTCCTGTAGCACGTGCCTGAGTATTCCTCCTGAGCAAAAAAAAAAAGCCAGTCTGGCTTGAGTTTGTGAGAATTTTATCAGCTCTTTAATATGAAATGTCACTTTAAGTTATGGAATCCTTGAAATGAACAGTAGTAACACTTGTGGCCTGACACAAACAGAAACCCTAACTAGCTAACTACATGCCTGGTCTCAGTCCCTAGGCGCCAACACTGTGATGAGGTGCGTGCACGATCTTACAGACCCGGTTCTGCTATGCATCTGCTGTTGACTCTGAACAGAACAAATGTATCTCCAACAACCATGCGATACCTCCTTCCTCTGGACAGAATCAGGGTCTTGGACACAATCAGCTTCACTTAGCTGCAGCTCTGGTCACTGAGGGATGCTCTCACACCTGGATGCAGTCAGATTCTCTGCTCACACAGTTCGTTAGTTTCCCCTCCCTCTAAGATGGCTGCTCTCTCCTTCTCTTCTCTCCAGACTCTGTGTAAACCCGACCTTTCTCATGAATATGGAGATATATGTGCAGTCTGTAGCTGTGTTTATAGAACAGTGGCATCTTGTGGCCAAACAACAGAATGTCAGTCCAGAACATTTAATTTAATTTAATCTACACAGTGTTCAGACAAGGAGAGCTGTTTCCCCATCTCACAGCTGCACTTTTTGTCCTTCTCTCTGTTTAAAGGGCATCTGTCAGCAGATTTGTACCTATTACACTGGGTGACCTGTTCAATGTGTGCTTGACAGTTGAAGGCATCTGTGCTGGTCCAATGTTCATATGATGTTTTAATATATGCAAATTAGGCCCTAACAAGCAATGGGGACGTTGCAGTTACTCGTACAGGCTCTGCTCTCTCTGCAACTGTCGCACCCTCTGCACTTTGATTTACAGGGCCAGGCAATGTGAACGTGATCACGATGTCACAGCGGTGTCACGATCTTGTTGCTGTTTGCCGTGCGTGTCGTTTACTCTCCATGTGTGTGCACTGCCCCTTATATCAAGGTTCCTCCCTGTCTGGTGCTTGAGGGGTTAACTGTCTGGGTGTGGCCACTAGGTTTATATTGCCTGTGGCCTGTTGGCTGGAGTTATTTGTCCTCCAGCCTTTGTTGGTGCTGGAGCTTAGCTCCTGACCGGCTTATTCCATCTGCCCAGTACTTGAGGGCCACCTTGTGGAACAGCAATGTCATCTCGGTGTCATCTTCCCTTCACTACCCTATTTTATGTGTGGAGTTGTTTGTATGGGTTGGTGTAATATGTATGGTCATTGTTACATGTCTGGTGGTGTTTGTTGTCCAGCATGTTTGCTAGACATTTCCCTGTCAGTTGTGCCTTCGGTGAGAGGGCCCCTGGGTTCCCCGAAGGGGGAATTACAAGTCAGTGCACAGCTCTGCCTGGGGCCACTTTGCATCCTGTCCGCATGGGGGTCCAGGCAGTGACCCGTGTGCTGGATACCTGTGTGTGTTGTTTGTACTGTGTCCTGTTAGGTAAATGGGTTCCAGTACTGTTACATGAGGTCCAGTCGTTGTTTTTGCAGCGGCAGTTAAGTGCATGTTGTTCTTGGCTCTTACCTGCCGATCCAGTGGCTGTTCACTGCCTTTTCCTTCCTTGCAGCTTGGCCGGTGGAGACTCCTGTTCATCCGTGTCTGGGATGAACAGGTCGTCTCTTGCTCCTAACCTTTATTCAGGGATCATCAGGGTGACTCAGGGTCTGAGGTTACTGTGTATGAGACCACCTACCATCTGGGTCTACTCATACGGTTAGGATAATTATTATAAACAGGTTACAAAAAACAGACATACAGGTAATCTATAAATGTACTATGTAGAAAAAGACCCTAAAAAGTAAGTACAAACCCACTCAGTGTACATAAATACACCTTATATCGTAAATGAACTGAGATTCAATGCGTATATTATCAAAAAGTAAATTCTTTATTGAATACTAATAACATATATAAAATGAGAACATGATACATCAGATAAAAAATGACTACACCTGAGGAGATATATCAGCACATGTATATTGAGAAAAAAGGACAGAGGAGGGATGGATAAAAAAGGTGAATCATCTAGCTTAGTGCTGCACATAAATACATAACCACAGTTGATATCTATATAAATAAATATATAGTATAAAGTGCCAATGCATAAATCTTCACATCAACAAACTGTCCCAGACAGCGGGGCAAAATGCAAGTGCATAGCAGCAACTAAATCTCCATATAGAAACATAGAATGTGTCGGCAGATAAGAACAATTTGGCCCATCTAGTCTGCTCAATATACTGAATACTATGAATGGCCCCTGGCCCTATCTTATATGAAGGATGGCCTTATGCCTATCCCATGCATGCTTAAACTCCTTCACTGTATTTGCAGCTACCACTTCTGCAGGAAGGCTATTCCATGCATCCACTACTCTCTCAGTAAAGTAATACTTCCTTATATTACTTTTAAACCTTTGCCCCTCTAATTTAAAACTGTGTCCTCTTGTGGTAGTTTTTCTTCTTTTAAATATGCTCTCCTCCTTTACCGAGTAGATTCCCTTTATGTATTTAAAAGTTTCTATCATATCCCCTCTGTCTCTTCTTTCTTCCAAGCTAAACATATTAAGGTCCTTTAACCTTTCCTGGTAAGTTTTATCCTGCAATCCATGGACCAGTTTAGTAGCTCTTCTCTGAACTCTCTCTAGAGTATCTATATCCTTCTGGAGATATGGCCTCCAGTACTGCGCACAATACTCCAAGTGAGGTCTCACCAGTGATCTGTACAGCGGCATAAGCACTTCACTCTTTCTACTGCTTATACCTCTCCCTATACATCCAAGCATTCTGCTGGCATTTCGTGCTGCTTTATTACATTGTCTTCCCACCTTTAAGTCTTCTGAAATAATTACTCCTAAATCCCTTTCCTCAGATACTGAGGTCAGGACTGTGTCAAATATTCTATATTCTGCCCTTGGGTTTTTACGCCCCAGGTGCATTATCTTGCACTTATCCACATTAAATTTCAGTTGCCAGAGTTCTGACCATTCTTCTAGTTTTCCTAAATCCTTTTCCATATGGCGTTTCCCTCCAGGAACATCAACCCTGTTACATATCTTTGTGTCATCAGCAAAAAGACAAACCTTACCATCGAGGCCTTTTGCAATATCACTTATGAAGATATTAAACAAAATTGGTCCCAGTACAGATCCCTGTGGAACCCCACTGGTAACATGACCTTGTTTTGAATGTTCTCCATTGACTACAACCCTCTGTTGTCTGTCACTCAGCCACTGCCTAATCCACTCAACAATATGGGAGTCCATGCTCAATGACTGCAGTTTATTGATAAGTCTTCTATGTGGGACAGTGTCAAAAGCCTTACTAAAATCTAGATATGCGATGTCTACTGCACCTCCACCGTCTATTATTTTAGTCACCCAGTCAAAAAAATCTATAAGATTAGTTTGACATGATCTCCCTGAAGTAAACCCATGCTGTTTTTCATCTTGCAATCCATGGGATTTTAGATGTAAATATATGGCCGTGGCACAGTAACAAAGTTGGTCAAAGTAACCTAAATGAATGTAAACAAAGGCCAGGGCCTCAAAAAATATATAACAAATCTAAGAACAGCCACATCCCTTAAACTCATAGTAGACATAGTATAATTGCATACCAATTGTATTGGGGATATCCATCTCAGGAGAGCCACGTACCCCGACGCGCGTTTCAGCGATGCCTTCCTCTGGGGGTTTACTTTTTAGAATTAACTTTTTGATAATATACCCATTGAATCTCAGTTCATTTACGGTATAAAGTCATACGGTTAGGAGTCAGGGCCAGGATTAGGGCGGCTTAGGAGGTGAGCTGCTCCTTTTTCCTCGTGTCCAGGCCTAGCTGCTTCCCCATTTACCCACGCTATATGGTGGGAGTTTTCCCCCACTCCCCATCATGACACACGAATGCCTGGTCCTGTCTATCAAAGTGGAAAGGGCATGGCAGTTGCAGAGAGAGCAGAGCCTCTACCAGTAACTGCAATGCCCCCGTTAGGGCCTAATTAGCATATATTAAAACATCATTTTTTCACATATGAATATGGGGCCAGGACAGATGCCTTCAGATGCAACAGGTCAGCCAGTTTCATAAGTAACAAATCTGCGGACAGATGCCCTTTAAAGGGGAATTAAGAAAATGAAAATACTTAAATATTACTTTATTATAAATATATTCCCAAATACCTTTAATTAGTTATAATGACTCATTTCATCTAGTGAGCAATAATTAGGAAAAATAAAATGGCCGCCATGTATTAGTACACAGTAAACTGATCCTAATCACACAGGAGGACAAGTTACTCACAGAAGAGTTGCCTCATCCTCTGCTTCTCAGGGGCTATGATCATGAATACAGATTATCTTTAGCTGAATATCTGTAGGAATGAAGTTTATGAGGAGACATGAAGTACAGAGATGACGGTCAGGACAGACTGCATACAACCTTAGATTGTGAGCCCCATTGGGGACAGTGTGATGCTAATGTCTGTAAAGCGCTGCGGAATATAGTGGCGCTATATAAGTGCATAAAATAATAATAATAATAATAGCTGCTGCTCATTAGCCACATCCCCACCTTCCTCACTGTAATTTATGCCTCCTCATGATCTCCATTCCTACAGAGATTCCGCTGAAGATCTTATCATCTGTATTCAGGATTATGACCCCTGATAGGTAGAGCAGAGAGGAGGATGAGGCAGCTCTTTACCTCAGTGTTGTGAAGTCATTTGTCCTCCTGTGTGATTAGGACAGGTTTTGTGTGTTCTAGAAGGACGGCGGCCATTTTATTTGCCCTGATAATTGCTCCCTAGACAAAACAAACCATTATAAATAATGAAAGGTATTTTGGAATATATTATAAAGTAATATTTACGAATTTCCATTTTTTTTTATTCCCAGAGAACCCCTTTAAGCTTCATTTATGTGACTGAAACCTCCAAGTGTAGAGGCCCTCTCTGCAGAAAAAAATGGAATGTTCCATCAGATGGCACAAGTATGGAGATATTTACCCCTAGAATTTGGGGGAGAATAGTTCCATATGTATGACAGCACACGGAGACTATATGGCCTCTAACTGTGCAGATTCTGCACAGACAGCTCTGCTATGTGTGCAGAGCCTAGACAAATTGTTTACATGCCACTACATTGCATCTCACCCTTTTAGTAGAAATGTATTGGCTCCGGGCTGTGACAAGATACCAAGGAACTATGGGGGAGATTTATCAAACTGGAGTAAAGTAGAACTAGCTTAGTTTCCCATAGCAAACAATCAGATTCCACCTTTCATTTTTCAGAGCTCCTTTGACAAAAATGTTTTTGCATCGTCGAATCCTAAGACATAACTTTTTAATTTTTCTGTCTACGGAGCTGTCAGAGCTTGATTTTTGTGGGATGACTTGTAGTTTTCATTGGTATCATTTTGGTGTATATAACACTTTTTGATCTCTTTTTATTCTATTTTTTGTGGCAAATAAGCAAAAAGCAGCTATTCTGGCATTTTTGGGGGTTTTGTTTTTACGGAGTTCAACATATGGCATAAATTACATGATAATTGTGTAGTGCTGGTTGTTATAGATGCAGCGATACCAAATACAGTACAGACCAAAAGTTTGGACACACCTTCTCATTCAAAGACTTTTCTTTATTTTCATGACTATAAAAATTGTAGTTTCACACTGAAGGCATCAAAACTATGAATTAACACATGTGGAATTATATACATAACAAAAAAGTGTGAAACAACTGAAAATATGTCATATTCTAGGTTCTTCAAAGTAGCCACCTTTTTTTTGATTACTGCTTTGCACACTCTTGGCATTCTCTTGATGAGCTTCAAGAGGTAGTCACCTGAAATGGTCTTCCAACAGTCTTGAAGGAGTTCCCAGAGATGCTTAGCACTTGTTGACCCTTTTGCCTTCACTCTGCGGTCCAGCTCACCCCAAACCATCTCGATTGGGTTCAGGTTCGGTGACTGTGGAGGCCAGGTCATCTGGCGCAGCACCCCATCACTCTCCTTCATGGTCAAATAGCCCTTACTTTCAAAGTTTTCCCAATTTTTCGGACTGACTGACCTTCATTTCCTAAAGTAATGATGGCCACTCGTTTTTCTTTACTTAGCTGCTTTTTTCTTGACATAATACAAATTCTAACAGTCTATTCAGTAGGACTATCAGCTGTGTATCCACCTGACTTCTCCACAATGCAACTGATGGTCCCAACCCCATTTATAAGGCAAGAAATCCCACTTATTAAACCTGACAGGGCACACCTGTGAAGTGAAAACCATTTCAGGTGACTACCTCTTGAAGCTCATCAAGAGAATGCCAAGAGTGTGCAAAGCAGTAATCAAAGCAAAAGGTGGCTACTTTGAAGAACCTAGAATATGACATATTTTCAGTTGTTTCACACTTTTTTGTTATGTATATAATTCCACATGTGTTAATTCATAGTTTTGATGACTTCAGTGTGAATCTACAATTTTCATTGTCATGAAAATAAAGAAAACTCTTTGAATGAGAAGGTGTGTCCAAACTTTTGGTCTGTACTGTATGTGGTGGAGATTTTATTTTTACAATTTTTTCCATTAAAAAGTATGGGGTTTTTTAATGGAAAAAAGGTGTATTTTATTTTTTTACTTGGAATTTTTTTTAATTAAAACTTTTTAAACTATTTAATAGTCCCACTCTGGACTATAATAGGCAATCTTTTGATCGCTTCTAAAATACATTGTACTGTTCATGCAATGCAATGTATTTTACTGTCAGTGCTATACTGACATACACCAGCAGGCTCCGCCAGAGATGCATGGCCTGCTAGGAGATGCTGGAGGCAGGCATGTGGCCTTCACTAGGCCCTGGCCTGTGTGCACAGTCATTGTCACCCTTGGCTCTCATTCGTGGGTGCCAATGGGAGCCAGAAGGAGCCTACTCCCTCTGTAACTGCTTATATGCTGCAGGCACTATTGCCTGATGCATCTAAGGGGTTAAACAACCCAGATCGGCACTAAACTGGGTCCCCATAAAAAGGCAGCTGCCCAGCCTAAAGCCTTTTAGTGACCGCCGTAAAAAAGCATATACCGTAGGTGGTCACTAAGTGGTTAAGAGGGTTGTCTCAAAACAATCCCCTTTCAATACACTTTGCTAAATGGGGTACCCCTCTGGGATACCCATTTTATGACCAGAACAGAAAGCTAATATGTAAGAATGGTGTACCTACCATAGAGGCAGACCACATAACTGCTATGGGACCCTGGGAGAGGGGGCCCGGCACTGAACTCCTTTTTCTGTTCCCTACCAAGATTTACTGCATTTTCTGGCAGCCACCACTAGAGGGAGCCCAGTGCAAAGAGATTTTTACTTCTGCCATTGATAGCTATAGTAACTGTATACGGCAATTTACTATCCGCCTTGGTGGCAGAAGGCAGACAGTTTTATGGTATTCTGTGTATTTATGCCAGCTGCCTGATGTAAATAGTGTATTTACTAAATACACTGGAGATATTTACAAAGCACCTGTTTCACTTTTTCCAACATAGAAGGTGGGTAAAGTGGGTGAGGTGGAGCATGATTTTGTTACTACAATTACTATAATTTTTTTTCTTTTTTTTATTGTTTCCACTTAATAAAAAATCATAAATTTGCCAGAAATCTGAGGGTCAGGCTATGCTTTCCACTTTATGTAGAAGTGTTTGACGCAAGCATAATGGGCAACTGGATGGGGCAGTATGGAATTTTGATGAGAGCTGCAGCTCTGGCTAGAATGGACCTAGCACAATAATCCATGACATAGACGACCATTCATATTCTATACTTCAGCCCCTGCAGGGGGACTAAATAGCCAAACGTGACTCCCCAGTGATTCCATCTGATCATCAGCCTTAGAGAAGCCAGGGCTTGTCTTTGTGAAATGATTTAGATGGAAATCCAGCTCTAACAATAATTACAGTGGAGAAATAATGGCTTTTCCAGCGTTGACTCTGCTTTTAAAGATCAATATGATGTTAAATTACAGCATCTGTGAATTTTTTACTTCTGTAATAGCCATAAAAATATAACGGGGCTGGAGGATTATTCCGTGCCTCACGTTTTCAGTGATATTTTTGTGGTTTTCTGCTTATTGGCAATTCATAGTTAATAAACTGTGTATTTAATTTAGAGTTATAGAACAAGTTTTCCTTATAATGATCTGATTCCTGGGAGATGAGAACCGATAACTAACCCCCCACCGATTTTAATTGGCTTGAGAGTAAGTTAGGAGAAGAACACCTTTCTGCTGACTACTGAGCCGTCGGCTTCTTTCATTTTCATGTCATACTTCAAACCATCAGACTTCCCTTTATATATTTTCAGTCCTCTGTACATGTAAAGCACACAGTGTATTTACAAAGCAAAACTACGGGGGAGATTTTTCAAAACTGGTGCAAAGAAAAACTGGTTTAGTTGCCCCAGCAATCCATCAGATTGAGCCTTTCAGTTTCCAAAGGAGCTCTGAAAAATGAAAGGTGCAATCTTATTGGTTACTAATCCAGGGGCAACTAACCCAGTTTTCCTTTGGACCAGTTTTGATAATTCTCCCCCATATTTCCCATTCATTTATTACATGATGAGTTGTGCACAGGGGAGGACTGGCCATAGACCCTCCCGGGATGAATTCCGCTAGCGCTGATGCCCCGAGGGCCGCCCAAGCTCTCTTCACGGTGGCCAATCGGCTATATAATGTGTTGGCGCTCCCAACAGTATGTATTTCATGATATATATCAAATGTCATCTCACTCTCTATTGTAATCAGTATTTTCACGCCAGAACCACTTATGAAAAGGGTGACCAATGTCAATTACAGGAAGACATTACTGTTTCAGGAACCAAAAGTGTAGAGAGGATGGAATTATTATAATCCATCAAAGCTAATGACAATCATTATTTTAAAATTCATGAGATGATTTCCTATTTATGTCACCCCCCCGAGTGAAACATTTAACAGAAAAGTTATGTAAAACATCAGAACAAACCCTGTAATGTATGTATCCAAAAAGGTTCTCTACTTAGATTCACAAGATAGTTGACACCCAATATAAAAGGTGAAAGTGCTGAGTTTTGCACATATAGGAGGCGATGTCTCACTTATGTGGTCAACATAAGTGGGTTTTTACGTGCAAGATAATGCACCTGGGACGTAAAAACCCAGGAGCAGAATATAAAATCAGTGATACAGTCCTAACCTCAGTACCTGAGGAAAGGGATTTAGGGGTCATTAGCAGCAGGAAATGCTAGCAGAATGCTTGGATGTATAGGGAGAGGCATTACCAGTAGACAGAGGGAGGTGCTCATGCCTCTGTACAGATCACTAGTGAGACCTCACTTGGAGTATTGTGCGCAGTACTGGAGACCATATCTCCAGAAGGATATTGATACTCTGGAGAGAGTTCAGAGAAGAGCTACTAAACTGGTACATGGATTGCAGGATAAAACTCACCAGGAAAGATTAAAATACCTTAACATGTATAGTTTGGAAGAAAGACGAGACAGAGGGGATATGATAGAAACTTTTAAATACATAAAGGGAATCAACAAGGTAAAAGAGGAGAGAATATTTAAAAGAAGAAAAACTGCTACAAGAGGACATCGTTTTAAATTAGAGGGGCAAAGGTTTAAAAGTAATATCAGGAAGTATTACTTTACTGAGGGAGTAGTGGATGCATGGAATAGCCTTCCTGCAGAAGTGGTAGCTGCAAATACAGTGAAGGGGTTTAAGCATGCATGGGATAGGCATAAGGGCATCCTTCATAGAAGATAGGGCCAGGGGCTATCCATAGTATTTAGTATATTGGGCAGGCTAGATGGGCCAAATGGTTCTTATCTGCCGACACATTCTATGTTTCTATGTTTCTATGTAGAGGTGGCAGCCACCACTAGAGGGAGCTCTATTATACACTGAATGCGGCTGTAAGGTAACGGATGTGAACTCACTTCGTCACTGAAGGATATTTCTTAGAAATACTCCTAAGGAAACCTCCAGGCCACTACCTTTTGAAGTAGTCTTCATTCAGTGACAGATGACACAGGAGGTTTAAGGGACACCGTTGCATGTCACCGAAGGGGACAGGCTGAATCATGGTCAGTGCACAAGCTCAGGTCAGGACAGGCAGTTTGTTCAATCCAGTAAACAGGCAGCACAGTGTCAGTATGATGGACAGGCAAAGGTCGGGGCAGGCAGAACAAGTAGAGTTCAGTAAACAGGCAGACGTCACGCACAGAAGATCAGATCAAATGAGTTTATTTTTAATTTTTATGAAATGGTAAAATGTCTCACTTTCAACATATGATATGTGTTCTATGACTTATTATGAATAAAATATGGGTCTATGACATTTGTAGATCACTGTATTCTGTTTTTATTTACATTTGTTTATATTTTACACAGCGTCAAAAAATATTTTTGGAATTGGGGCTGTATTTTTATTATTATCACCATTATTTAAAATACTGGTGTCATTTAATATTCTATTTAGGAACAATTTTGCACTTACATGCAACTGGACTACTCAGAACTGGAAGACTCTTATCTCAGGCGCAGGAAAATCACCTTCGTGTTACCAGCAACCATTCAGGAAATTGTTCACGGAGATCCCATTCTGCGCGTTTTCCTAATGCAAGACAGCACTCTAATAGTGGTTAGAGAAGACGGTCACATCTCCTTCTGGTCTACACAGCTGAAGCTAAAGCGTGACAAGGCCATATTCGTAAGTGATAATACAAAGCTAATGTAATAAACAAGAAGAAGAATAAAAACATTTAAAAGAAACGTTTTGTTCATACTGGACTGGAGCTCCATGTCGCATCACATAGGTTAGGAGATGCTCCATAGGCCCCTAGACTTGGAAATGGTTCTTCAGGAGTACACAAAAGGGGTCTTGCATCTAAATTTTTAAAATATCCATGAAAATAGGAATTATCAGAAGATCAGGCAAGGTGAAAGTGTAAATATTGTAATACTTTTAAGTATCTATCTACCGATCGATCGATCTATCTATCTATCTATCTATCTATCTATCTATCTACCTATCTATCATCCTATCTATCTATCTACCTATCCAGGGGCGTAGCTAAAGGCTCATGGGCCCTGGTGCAAGAGTTCAGCTTGGGCCCCCTACTTTGTGGCAAGGGACAGGGAAACACATAGCCTTCGTGCCACCTGAGGCAACAATTGAAACAGCATCCCCCCTCAATCCAAATTCTTGACCTAACCCCTTCCCTTCAGCCAGAGGTGTAACTTGACCAGCATGCACTTTCTATAATACCAGTGTCCTCTTATGGCACAAGGGACTTTGGGCCCCCTAAGACTCCTGGGCCCGGTAGCGACTGCTTCCTCTGCACCCCCTATAGCTACGCCCCTGTACCTATCTATCTACCTATCTATCTATCTATCTATCTATCTATCTAATATATCTACCTATCGCGTAATGTCAAATCCAGATAAGCTTTATTAGCAGGACTAAATCCAATTAGCATTGCCAAAGCAAGTGGTAAATAATTGGATAGGGATGGGGAATAGGTATATGGAAACATCCAGGGTGGGGGTATAGAAGTCCATATCATGCTCCTCTATATCTACCTATCTCATATCTCAGTCTATACGTTATCTATCTGCATTAGGCCACATGCACACCACTGTTGTGAGTTTTGCGGTCTGCAAATTTGCGGATCTGCAAAACACGGATGGCATCTGTGTGTGTTCCGCAATTTGCGGAACGGCGCGGACAGCCATTAATATAACTGCCTATTCTTGTCTGCAAAACGGACAAGAATAGGACAGGTTATATATTTTTTTGGTGAACCACGGAACGGAGCAACGGATGCGGAGAGCAAATGGAGTTCTGTCCGTATCTTTTGCGGCCCTATTGAAGTGAATGGGTCCGCATCCAAGCCGCAAATACTGCGGCTCGGATGCGAACCCAACCAACGGTCGTGTGCATGAGGCCTAATCCTGTTGAACAATAAGCAACATGTTTGTTTTCCAGGAAAAGAGCATAAAGAAAATGACAAAATGGGTGACAGATTTTACAATCATGACCCAGTATAATAAATTAGTCCTGGCAACTGGGTAGGTATAAGTATCTGTTACTCATATGTCTATATGTGGATCATTTTCATCTAATGTAACATTCATGAATTCTATTGATTACTTGCATTATCTAGAGATCGGGAGATCCAGCTTTATGAACTGTCTAACCTGGAACCATACTGCCAGATTACTGGACTGGAGACAATGCCATTAAAACTAGATTATTGGTAAAGTATAAATCTGAGAAAAAGTCTAAACATTATGAATAATATATCAGGATATTACAAATCTAGCACCAGGAATATTAAGGACGCAACGATTTTCTATTTTTTCATATTCATTTTTTACTCCCTGCCTTCCTGGAGCCATAACTTTTTTATTTTTCCATTCACATAGCCGTATGAGGGTTTGCTTTTTGCAAAACAAGTTGTACTTTCTAATAGCGCCATTTAATATTGCATACAATGTAGTGGAAAGCTGGAAAAAAATTCCAACTGGGGTGAAATCGGAAAAGAGAATGTAATTCCATCATAGTTTTATAGGTTTTGTTTTTACTTTGTTCCCTATGTAGTAAAACTGACCTGTTCATTTCATTCTTCTAGTTAGTACGATTACAGGGATACCACATTTTTGGAGTTTTTCTTGTGTTCTATTATTTAAAAAAAAAAGTGCAACTGTGAGAGCACTCATTGTTTGTGGGGCTATAGCTTTTATTGATACCATTTTGGAGTGTGTACTACTTTTTGATCACTTTTATTCTTTTTTTGGGGGGGGAGGGTCCGAAGTGACCAAAAACCATCGAATCAGCCATTTAGATTTTTTTCTTCCCTTTAGGCCTCATGCACACGACCGTTTTTGTGGTCCGCATCTGAGCCACATATTTTGCAGATCGGGTACGGACCCATTCACTTCAATGGGGCCGCAATTTGCGGAACGCACACGAGCAGCTTCTGTTTTTAGCGGATCCGCAGTTTGCGGACAGCAAAAAACGGCACAGGTTGTGTGCATGAGGCCTTACACTGTTTACACATTTACTATTTACACATTTTAGGACGTGCCGATGTTAATGATCTTTTTTTATTGCTTGAATTTTTATATCTTTTTATTTTTCATATTTTTGAAAAACTTTTTGCACTTATTTTAAGTCCCCCTAGGTGACTTTAACATGTGAGTGTCTCATCCCATTTATTGAAATGATTTAACATTGCAGCCTATGGGACATTCAGCCTGCTACTATCAAGTCCTGATAGGAACTTTGCTGTGACAGGCCTGGGAGTCTTCAGAATTCCCAAGGCTGCTTTATCAACACTCGATCTCATGGTGGGGTAACTGTTCAGTCCCCAGGAGTGCAGTGCTCTCTGGAAAAGACTGCTCAGATGCCGTGGTCACAGCTGACCACAGTATCTGAGGAGTTAAATGTCCGTGATCGGACAATGTCCATGACCTACGGTGCGGATTTTCCGCACACTAATCCGCGCGGAAAATCCGCACACAATCCTGATTGTGTGCATTTAGCCCTAAACGCCGGTCTTAATAAATGTGCCCATTTGTCTTTTGCTTTTCTGGCAGCAGGGATAATGCGACTGTAGCTAGCAACCAATTAGATTCCACCTTTCATTTTTCACAGCTCCTTTGGAAGATGAAAGGATCAATCTGATTCGTTGTTGTGGGCAACTCAACCCATTTTCCTTTGCACCAGTTTGGATAAATCTCCCCCATTCTCTTTAACGGAAACTGGTCCATAAGTGTTGATGCTGTCCAGCATTATATGACAGCTACATACTCACCAACACTGCAGCTAGTAAATTTGGGTCAGGGTTGACAACTGTCCAGAAATTTGTGGACAGTCCGTAAAAATAGGTGACTTTTTCCCTGTGTCCGTGAAAAAAAAACAGATATGTCCACAATTTTTTTTAAAGGCTGGAGGTTCTTGACTAGACTATTTTGGTGGTAATTATCATTATTTTACAACTCACCGTAAATGCTGGTAATGGGTTCTTCTCAGTATATTGAGCTATAGACGTGGATTACTTAAAATCTTTATCATTCGTTATGGTTTTCTAATCTGTCAGTGAAAAATGCTGTCTGTCTGTGATTTTGGGATAAGTTTTCCAGAAAATAGAAAAATTCTGGTTGGCAATCCTGATTCAGGGGGGCCAGGGGGTTTAAGCCCCGCCCCAGGACTGCCCACAATCAGAATGAGATAGCAACCAATCAGATTCCACCTTTCATTTGTCAGAGGTATTTTGGGAAATGAAACAATCAATCTGATTGGTTGTTATGGACAACTAAGTCGTTTTTTCCTTTACACCAGTTCTGATAAATCTCCCCCAGTATGTATACAAGATTCAGTATATAATCATATTTCTCCTCTTTTCTTTCTAGTGGAACCGACAGTGATGAATGTATGATATTATATGGAGATGACAAGGTAAACTCATGTCAAACTCACCCACTGCTGGTCACTCAACACCTGAATTTAATGAGTTAAACTATGGTTACCTGGTAATATACAGATCATGTACAAATTGTCTTAAAGGGGCAATCCGGTAATTTATATTGATGACCTATCCTCAATCTGCTGTTTAGAAGAGGCCCGTGCTCCGTGAGTGCCGCAGCCTCTTCTTAGGCCATGTGATGTGGCTGAGCTGCAATACCAAACACTGCCACTATACTATGGCTGCACTCACCAGAGCTCCAGTGAGAGCTGCGACTCCCTGAAACAGCCGCTCTGCATCGGTGATGGGACTCGGACCCCCGTCAATGTGATAATGATGACCTATTCCGAGGATAGGTCATCATTATCTTTACCTGGATAACCCCTTTAAAATACCCCCTGCCCCTTCTATGGAAGCCCTATTACATTTCTGCACAAATCAAAACCATAAAATAGCCATTATATAATGTAATACATAGGAGTACTAAAACAAAAAGACCAGCTCACCGCTCAGGTGGGGCCCGGACTCACAAGGGGCCCACTCAGGAGGAGGAGAAAAAGATTTGGTTGCATGGGGTTGTGTAGAAGTTTCTGGGGGGAGGCGCTCAAAAATTTGCTGTGGGGCCCAGTCATTTTTAGTTACACCACTGATTCTGATCCATTAACTTTATCTCTAGTTGGTGGAAATAGCCAACTGCAAAAAATGGTCCAACATCGGATAAAATTCTAGGCTTTATCTGTATGTCACAATAAAACGAGACAAGAACGACATCCTCGCCCGAAATGCGTAAGCAGTTGTTATGTGGGGAAACTCTGCAAAGTATTTTTTTAAAGGGAGTCTGTCACTACTTCTGTACATTCTAAGCTGTTCTCAATGTTTAATGTTCCCAAAAAACTAGTATAAAAGACCCAAAAGGGGCAAAGGAGCACACCCACTCACATTTGAATCGAGCCCCGCTCCCCTCTACTTGATGATGTGGAGGGAGATGGAGTAAAGGCACAAAGAGCAATAACAGTTCAACTATACAAAAAACAATGGGCTCAGGGTACAATATTTTCAACTTACAATGGTTTTTCCTGGGCCATCATATGTTGAAACTAGACTCAACATACAATGCCTCAGACTCAGATCCAACCAATCAATAAGGCTATTCCTCTTGTAAAACACTTGTATTGGCTGTCTTATAGCTCCTCTGTACAGTACGGTGCGGTACTACATCTTCTGTACTGCCCTCTATCTGTGCCAGGATGAGCTTTGGATGTCCGGTGAGGGCGGCTTCATTTTATTTTTGTGGTACACTATTTGCTATACAAGATCCTGAAGAAGCTCCTCTCCTCATAACAGAAAGTGATTTACAGCTTTCAGCCTCTATTCCTGACTGTTATATGTAAGGACCTGCTTTATCTGTCTTAGTTATCTGCTTATTTTTCTTATATCTTTATTTTCTCTTATCATGGGATGAAATTTAAGTATTTGGAACCAACTACTAGTTTTCCACAGAGTTATGGAATCAAGTTACAATGGTTTCAATTTACAATGGTCGTTCCAGAACCAATTAATATTATAACTTGAGGGACCAACTGTACCAATGTTATGGCGGTTTGTCCCTGGAGGATATACATGGTCTTCTCCGATGAGAGGCACAGTCAGTGGCATAACTAGAAATGACTGGGCCCCACACAAATTTTTGAATGGAGCCCCCCAGCAACTTTTTTGTAATCCCCTTCTCCCATGCAACCCCCACCCCTATGACTAGTGAAGATCGCTGTATATGTCACTGTATATAATGTCATTGTACAATCTGGTTTAGGAGGCCCTGGCAATAAAATCATTTAGTGCTCCCTTGGATAGGCCCCTTCTAAGTTCGGGCCCCAAAGCAGCCGCTTCCCCTGCTTCCCCTATAGCTATGCCCCGGGGGACGGTTTTTCCATGTAAAACAATTATAATATAGTAGTGATGAGTGGCAGGGGTCCTATTCGGATTCGTGATATTTCACAAATATTTTTTAGAATATTTGTCATATATTCACGAATTCGTATATTCGTTATATTCTACATTCTTTTTTTTTTACACGAAAATCGGCAAGATGATAATGTAATATGCGAATATTACGCGCTCAATACAGGCGTGGGTCAAAAATAAATATTTAGCACTATAGAATATAGTGCTATATATTCGTTTTTATGAATATTCATCATTTTTTTTTCCATCTGAACACATGATTCCTCCCTGCTTCTTGCTTGTGGGCCAATGAGTCATTGGCCCACAAGCAACTTAAGCAGGGAAGAATTATGACTTCAGATGGAAAAAAATTACGAATATTCTAAAAAATGAATATATAGCACTATATTCAATATAGTGCTATATATTTGTTTTTTAGAATATTTGTCCTTTTTTTCCATTAGAAGTGAACACATGATTCCTCCCTGCTTCTTGCTTGTGGGCCAATGACGTCATTGGCCTACAAGCAAGAAGCAGGGAGGAATCATGTATTCAGATAGAAAAAATGACGAACATTCGATATAACGAATATATAGCACTATATTCTAAATATTCGCGAATTCTCGAAGTGCCGATATTCGCGATTAAAATTTGTTATTAGAATATTCGCTTAACACTATAATATAGGGGTTCACAGCTCTGACAAGCAGTTAACAATGAAGGGTATGTTGACTCTTCTCACAATCTACATATCCTCCTGATACAGGGGGGCTTTTTGACCGTTCTTGCATTGCCTCTCCTCAAACTTGGCCTGTCTTCTGACCCTGGGTGCCAGGGGCGTAGCTAGAACTGACTGGGCCCCACAGCAAATTTTTGTACTGGGCCCCTCCCAAACTTAATGGACGCACTCATACACACACTCGCCACATACATGGACGCACTCACCACATACATGGACGTACTCATACACGCATTCACAACATACATGGACGCACTCACTACATACATGGACGCACTCATACACGCATTCACCACATACATGGATGCACTCATACACGTACTCACCATATACATGGACGCACTCATACACGTACTCACCATATACATGGACGCACTCATTCACGTACTCACCATATACATGGACACACTCATACAGGCACTCACCACATACATGGATGCACTCATACACTCACCACATACATGGATGCACTCATACACTCACCACATACATGGATGCACTCATACACTCACCATATACATGGACGCACTCATACACGCATTCACCACATACATGGACGCATTCATACAGGCACTCACCATATACATGGACGCACTCATACACGCATTCACCACATACATGGACGCACTCATACAGGCACTCACCATATACATGGACGCACTCATACAGGCACTCACCACATACATGGACGCACTCATACACGTACTCACCATATACATGGACGCACTCATACAGGCATTCACCACATACATGGACGCACTCATACAGGCACTCACCATATACATGGACGCACTCATACACGCATTCACCACATACATGGACGCACTCATACAGGCACTCACTACATACATGGACGCACTCATACACACACTCACCATATACATGGACGCACTCATACAGGCATTCACCACATACATGGACGCACTCATACAGGCACTCACCATATACATGGACGCACTCATACACGCATTCACCACATACATGGACGCACTCATACAGGCACTCACCATATACATGGACGCACTCATACAGGCACTCACTACATACATGGACGCACTCATACACGTACTCACCATATACATGGACGCACTCATACAGGCACTCACCACATACATGGATGCACTCATACACTCACCACATACATGGATGCACTCATACACTCACCACATACATGGATGCACTCATACACTCACCACATACATGGACGCACTCATACACGCATTCACCACATACATGGACGCACTCATACACGTACTCATCATATACATGGACGCACTCATACAGGCACTCACCATATACATGGACGCAGTCATAAAGGCACTCACAACATACATGGACGCACTCATACAGGCACTCACCACATACATGGACGCACTCATAAAGGCACTCACAACATACATGGACTCACTCATACAGGCACTCACCACATACATGGATGCACTCATACACTCACCACATACATGGACGCACTCATACACGCATTCACCACATACATGGACGCACTCATACACGTACTCACCATATACATGGACACACTCATACAGGCACTCACCATATACATGGACGCACTCATACACGCATTCACCACATACATGGACGCACTCATACAGGCACTCACCACATACATGGACGCACTCATAAAGGCACTCACAACATACATGGACTCACTCATACAGGCACTCACCACATACATGGATGCACTCATACACTCACCACATACATGGACGCACTCATACACGCACTCACCACATAAATGGACGCACTCATACAGGAACTCACTACATACATGGACGCACGTATACAGGCACTCACCACATACATGGAGGCACTCATACACTCACCACATACATGGACGCACTCATACAGGCACTCACTACATACATGGACGCACTCATACAGGCACTCACCACATACATGGACGCACTCATACAGGCACTCACCACATACATGGACGCACTCATAAAAGCACTCACAACATACATGGACTCACTCATACAGGCACTCACCACATACATGGATGCACTCATACACTCACCACATACATGGACGCACTCATACACGCACTCACCACATAAATGGACGCACTCATACAGGAACTCACTACATACATGGACGCACGTATACAGGCACTCACCACATACATGGAGGCACTCATACACTCACCACATACATGGACGCACTCATACAGGCACTCACTACATACATGGACGCACTCATACAGGCACTCACCACATACATGGACGCACTCATACAGGCACTCACCACATACATGGACGCACTCATACAGGCACTCACCACATACATGGACGCACTCATAAAGGCACTCACAACATACATGGACTCACTCATACAGGCACTCACCACATACATGGATGCACTCATACACTCACCACATACATGGACGCACTCATACACGCACTCACCACATAAATGGACGCACTCATACAGGAACTCACTACATACATGGACGCACGTATACAGGCACTCACCACATACATGGAGGCACTCATACACTCACCACATACATGGACGCACTCATACAGGCACTCACTACATACATGGACGCACTCATACAGGCACTCACCACATACATGGACGCACTCATACAGGCACTCACCACATACATGGACGCACTCATAAAGGCACTCACAACATACATGGACTCACTCATACAGGCACTCACCACATACATGGATGCACTCATACACTCACCACATACATGGACGCACTCATACACGCACTCACCACATAAATGGACGCACTCATACAGGAACTCACTACATACATGGACGCACGTATACAGGCACTCACCACATACATGGAGGCACTCATACACTCACCACATACATGGACGCACTCATACAGGCACTCACTACATACATGGACGCACTCATACAGGCACTCACCACATACATGGACGCACTCATACAGGCACTCACCACATACATGGACGCACTCATACAGGCACTCACCACATACATGGACAGACTCACATACGCACTCACCACATATATGGACATATATACTGTGTATGTATATATATATATATATACACACACACATTACATACACATGAACTTACAAGTAGTTATACACCTATTTCTACAGACAGACACTATTTCTACAGACAGACACTTACCTTTCCTGTAGACAGCTGATGTCTGGTCCTCACAGGCAGCCTGGAGAAGTAGGTGCCATCACCCCTCTGTGCCATCCAGTGACAGCAGTAGTAGGTTTTAGGCGGGACCAGTCTCCCTCCATAGTCCCACTCCCAGTCCCTCCTCCCCACAGCAGGACAGGTAACAACCACCCCCCCCCCCGGCCTGGCCCCGCCCCCTCCACCGCCAGATGCGGTCCGGACGGGCGGGCCCCCAGTGGCGTAGGGCCCCATAGCCACTGCTATGGTTGCTATGGCGATCCCTACGCCACTGCTGGGTGCACACGCAGCCACTCCTATAGGTTGTGGGGCAGCTCCACCGGTAGCCTCTCTCCTGCTCTGCACCCACTTTTAGATCTATCCCAACTCACTTGGTGGAAAGGTCTGCCCCTCTTAAAGACTAATTTGGTCCACCCACATGAGCACTAAAGCATACTTACGTCTATGCATTCTCACACTTCTAGGGCCCAACCGGCGAACCTTTCCCCACCAGTCCTGGCTCCAGGAGCCATATTTTTCAGTTGCCATCATGGATAGGGCAAGGCAACCCATATAATAAACAAGATAAGCAATATATTAGTTTATAACAGTGCATTATATATTATACAGCCATGCAGTCCACGACTCCACCACAAGTTCCACCTGTAGCCAGCTGGGAAAAGCATGTTACACACAGTCCAGAGCATGGCAATGCTTCACATTAGCCCTAGTCCAGGTAATAAAGCAACAAACAAGTGGGGGCGTCAATCCACCCCTTTACAGGAACACTGTCACACCTCACACACAAATATATTTTGTCTTTGCTGTGCTAATAGTTTTAAAACGTAGGGGAAGATTTATCAAACTGGTGTAGAGTAGAACTGGCTTAGTCCATAGCAACCAATCAGATTCCATCTTTCATTTTTTACAGCTCCGTTGGAAAAGGAAAGGTGGAAACTGATTGGTTGCTATGGGCAGCTAAGCCAGTTCTACTTTACACCAGTTTGATAAATGACCCCCATAGTTCTTAAACAGTTTCTATGGAAAACCGCACAGTACAACCATGTCCATTCATATTTTGATGGTGATTACTGTTCTTACTATTGTCAATGACAGTAATCAAATTGCATATAATGTAATTACAATATACCCACTAACCACCAATTCTTTATTACAGGGATGTGTGAACATTCTGCTATTCACTTCAATAGGAGAAACCTTAAGGTACAATAATGCCTAAAAACAGACATCCTCCTGATGGAATCTATTGTAATAACTATATTAACAGCATGCACAAGACCATGGCCATATTGTGGTCACAGACCACAGATCTGCAAAATACGGATCTGTGTGTAATCTGCTTTTTTCTCCATCCCATTACTAGAAATGACTATTCTTGTCCCCAATACGGACAAGAATAAAACGCATTCTATAATTTGCAGAATGGACATATAGATGCCGAAAGCACATGGATGACACCTGTGTGCTGTCCGTTTTTTTTTTTTTTTTTTTTTGCAGACCCATAGTCTGTGTGCAATCAGCAAAAAATGTGGATTGGACATGGATACAAAATATGGTTGTATGCATGAGAGTAGTAAGAGGATGGATGTTTCGTCAAACTAAAAGTGACAGGTACCACGCCCCCTTTTATACAGTTAAACCCGCCCCTTTTATATTGATTGATAGTGTTTGATATAAAGTTTATATCGCTTGATACTGCTTGATATTAAGTTTATATCGCTTGATATTGTTTGATATAAAGAGTATTCGTCCATTAAGGTCTTACCACTTCTGTCAGCTTCTTACTACAGATAGCAACATCCTCTCAGACATTCTTCTCAGATTACTGGTAGGGCTAGAACAGGATGTTGAGTACAGCTTACTACAGATGGTGAAATCTAATGTCCGGCAGTTACAAAAAAAAAATATATAAATAAATAAGAGAGACATATACTAATGAATGTGCTAATAGTTGCAACATGTGTTTTACAACAGGACCCGCATATATAAAACAGGACACAGTCTGTGTATGGTTAGCACAGAGATACGTAGACGTACATGCATAGGGCTATCCAACTATCTTTCTATATCCAGCTATGTGTTATCTATCGATGTATCTATACATCCATATACCCATCTATCTAAAGTCTAACTATCAATTTATCTACCTATCTATCCTTATATCTAACAATTATCTAACTTTCTATCTACCTAGCTATAGTCTATCTTTCTAGCTATTTCTATCTATCCATTTTATCAATCAATCCCTATCTATAGTCTATCTATTCATCTATCTGTTTTATATCTATCTACTTATCCATAGTCTATCTATCCATCTATCTGTTTTATATCTATCTACTTATCTATAGTCTATTTTTCCATCTATCTATCTATCTATTATCTATCCTTCTATCTATCTATCTATCTATCTATCTATCTATCTATCAATTATCTAACTTTCTATCTACCTAGCTATAGTCTATCTTTCTAGCTATTTCTATCTATCCATTTTATCTATCAATCCCTGTCTATAGTCTATCTATTCATCTATCTGTTTTATATTTATCTACTTATCTATAGTCTATCTATCCATCTATCTGTTTTCTATCTATCTACTTATCTATAGTCTATTTTCCATCTATCTATCTATTATCTATCCTTCTATCTATCTATCAAATATCTATATTTCTGTCTATCAATTATCTATATTTCTATCTACCTATCTATAGTCTATCTTTACATCTATCTGCTAGCTATCTTTCCATGTATCTATCTACATAGCTATGTATCTATACATCCATATACCCCATCTATCTAAAGTTTATCTATCAATTTATCTACCTATCAATCCTTATATCTAACAATTATCTATCTAACTTTCTATCTACCTAGCTATAGTCTATCTTTCTAGCTATTTCTATCTATCCATTTTATCTATCAATCCCTATCTATAGTCTATCTATCCATCTATCTATCTGTTTTCTATCTATCTACTTATCTTTAGTCTATTTTTCCATCTATCTATCTATCTATTATCTATCCTTCTATCTATGTATCTATCTATCTATCTCTCTATCAATTATCTATATTTCTATCTACCTATCTATAGTCTATCTTTACATCTATCTGTTATCTAGCTATCTTTCCATCTATCTATCTATCTATCTATCTATCTATCTATCTATGTATCTATACAGCCATATACCCCATCTATCTAAAGTCTATCTATCAATTTATCTACCTATCTATCCTTCTATCTAACAATTATCTATCTATCTTTCTATCTACCTAGCTATAGTCTATCTTTCTAGCTATTTCCATCTATCCATTTTATCTAATAATCCATTTTTACCAGACAACTGTCTATCTATCTATCTATCTATCTGTCTATCCAGCTATCTGTTATCTATCCATTTATTTATCCAACTATCTATTATCTATGTTTATATACATCCATATACCCATCTATCTAAATTCTATCTATCTATCTTTCTAGCTACCTATCTATAGTCGATCTAGCCAGCTACCTGTTTGCTATCTATCAATGTATCTACATATCTATCCTTCTATCTATCTATTAGCTATCTATCTTTCTAGCTACCTATCTTTAGTCTATCTATCCATCTGTTTTCTATCTAGCTACTTATTTTTAGTCTATTTTTCCATCTATCTATCTATCTATTATCTATCCCATATACCCCATCAATCTAAAGCCTATCTATCAATTTATCTACCTATCTATCCTTCTATCTAACAATTATCTATCTATCTATCTATCTTTCTATCTACCTAGATATAGTCTATCTTTCTAGCTATTTCTATCTATCCATTTTATCTATCAATCCCTATCTATAGTCTATCTATCATCTATCTGTTTGCTATCTGTTATCTATATGTCTTTCTATCTATTTAGCTATCTATTTATCTAGCTTCTAATATCTATCTAACTTCCAATCTTTCTATCTATTTTCCTATCAAGCTATCCATTTATCTAACAATTTATCCATTGATCTGTCTTTCTATCTATCTTTCTATCTACCTAGCTATAGTCTATCTTTATAGCTATTTTTATCTATCCATTCTATCAATCCATTTTTATCCAGACAACTGTCTATCTATCTATCTATCTATCTATCTATCCATCCAGCTATCTGTTATCTATCCATTTATCTATCCAACTATCTTATCTATTATCTATCTTTCTCTCTATCTATCTAGATATCTAACAAATGTATCTTTCTATCTATCTAACTGGCTGTCTTTCGATTTGTTTTATCATTCTATCCATTTTTCTAACAATGTATCCATTTATCTATCTATCTATCTATCTATCTATTTCTAACCCATCTAGCTACGATAACATGGCTAGCTATCAAACATTTATTTACATTTCTATCAAACATCTATTTATCTTTCTACCGATCTGTCAGTCTTTCTATCTATTATCTATCTTTCTATCTATTATCTATCTTTCTATCTATTATCTATATGTCTTTCTATCTATTTATCTAGCTTCTAATATCTATCTAACTTCCAATCTTTCTATCTATTTTCCTATCAATCTATAAATTCATCTAACAATTTTTCCATTGATCTGTCTTTCTATCTATCTTTCTATCAATTTTTTTCTATCTATCCAGCTATCTAACAATTTTTCCATTTATCTATCTATGATCAATTTATCCGTATATCTGTGCCAATATAGACAGACAAACCCCACCACTCTGTCAATACACAATTTGAAATGTTTACACAATACAAAATTTCAAAAATGTTGTACAATATGCTGTAAAAATGTAAAAATGTAACAATTATCAATTTATCCGTATATCTATCTATCCCAATCTAACGTTTCAATAGATAAATATTTTATCTATCTATATACCTATCAATCTATATAACAATTTATCTATTTATCTATCTATCTTTCTATCTATTTCTAACCATCTAGCTACTGTAACAGGGCTATCTATCAAACATCTATCTATTTACATTTCTAGCTATCAAACATTTTTTTATCTATCTATCTAACTGGCTGTCTTTCTATCTTTCTTTCTATCTATTATCTATCTTTCAATCTATCTATCCATTTATCTAACAAATGTATCTTTCCATCTATCTAACTGGCTGTCTTTCGATCTGTTTTCCCTATCAATCTATCCATTTATCTAACAATGTATCCATTTATCTATCTATCTATCTATCTATCTATCTATCTATCTATCTATTTCTAACCAGCTAGCTACTATAACAGGGCTATCTATCAAACATTTATTTACATTTCTATCAAACATGTATTTATCTATCTACATAGCTAACTGTCTTTCTATCTATTATATATCTAGCTTTCTTTCTATCTATTATCTATATGTCTTTCTATCTATTTTAGCTATCTATTTATCTAGCTTCTAATATCTATCTAACTTCCAATCGTTCTGTCTATTTTCCTATCAATCTATCCATTTATCTAACAATTTATCCATTGATATGTCTGTCTATCTATCTTTCTATAATTTTTTATAGCTATCCAGCTATCTAACAATTTATCCATTTATCTATATATGGTCATTTTATCCGTATAGCTGTGCCAATATAGACAGACAAACCCCACCACTCTGTCATTACACACAGCAATGTTGCAAAGTTGTATTCATTTGAAATGTTTACACAATTCAAAAATTCAAAGTGTTGTACAATATGCTGTAAAAATATTAAAATGCTCAATTTATCCGTATAGCTATCAATCTTTCTATCCTTCTATCAATCTATCTATTTATCTTTCTATCAAACATCTATGTATCTTTCTATCTAACCGTCTACCTTGCCACTATCTTTCTAGCTATCACATATCTATTTATCTATCATTTTATCTATCTATCTATCTACATATCTAGCTATCTACCTATTTGACTATTTATCTAATAATTTATCTAGACATCTATCTATCGATCAATTTATCTATGAACAATCTAACTATCTAACTATCTACCTATTTTATCTATCTATCCATTCTATCTATCTGTCTTTCTATCTATCTTTCTATCTATTATCTATCTTTCCATTATCTTTCTATCTATAACATATCTATTTATCTATCAATTTAGCAATCAACAACATATATATATATATATATATATATACACAACTATTTATCTAGCTTTAAACAGCTATCAATTTATCTATCTATTTATGTTCAATTTATCCGTATAGCGGCGCCAATATAAACAGACAAACCCCACCACTCGGTCAATACACACAGCAATGTTGCAAAGTTGTAGTCATTTAAAATGTTTACACAATTCAAAATTTCAAAGTGTTGTACAATATGCTGTAAAAATGTTAAAATGCTCAATTTATCCGTATAGCTATCAATCTTTCTATCCTTCTAGCAATCTATCTATTTATCTTTCTATCAAACATCTATTTATCTTTCTATCTAACCGTCTATCTTGCCACTATCTTGCTAACTATCACATATCTATTTATCTATCAATTTATCTATCTATCTATCTATCTACATATCTAACTATCTACCTATTTGACTATTTATCTAACAATTTATCTAGACATCTTTCTATCAATTTATCTATCTTTCTATCTATCTACATACCCAACTATCTACCTATTTGACTATTTATCTAACATTTTATCTAGACATCTATCTATCAATCAATTTATCTATCTGCCTATCTATTATATGTAGCTATCCATTCTATCCATCTGTCTAGCTATCTATCTTTATATCTATTACCTATCTTTCCATTATCTTTCTATCTATAACATATCTATTTATCTATCAATTTAGCAATCAACAATCTATCTAAATATCTGCCATTTTATTTATCTAGCTTCTAATATCTATCTAACAGCCTATCTTTCTTTAAATTTTATATAAAATTTATAGTGTTTGACATAAAGTTTTAGTTTGATATAAAATTTATAGTGTTTGATATAAAGTTTATATCGCTTGATATTGTTTGATATAAAGAGTATTTGTCCATTAAGGTCTGGCAGCTTCTTACTACTGAGGGCAACATCTTCCCAGACATTCTTCTCAGATTACTGTTAGTGGTAAAACAGGACGTTTGAGTACAGCTTAGTACAGATGGTAAAATCTAATGTCCGGCAGTTACAAATTAAAAAAATAAATTTGCTGTTAAATTTATATTGATTCTTACTACATTTGTATTCGTCCGTTAAGGTCTTACCACTTCTGTTAGCTTCTTACTACAGAGGGCAACATCCTCCAAGACATTCTTCTCAGATCACTGCTAATGCTAAAACAGGTTGTTAAGTTTCATTTTGATAAAAAATCTTTTTGGATATGCATTTATATAAAAAAACCTTGTGTTGGCACATTAAGTAGTTGCTGTCTTTCAAATAGTTAGATTATGTTTTATAAGAATTTATATGTTTATTATAGTCCTTTTTATGTCCAAATCTTAATTTTATATTAAAAACTTATCAAAGTGTTAGAAATGGGCATATCCAAAAAGATTTTTTATCAAAATGAAACTTAACAACCTGTTTTAGCATTAGCAGTGATCTGAGAAGAATGTCTTGGAGGATGTTGCCCTCTGTAGTAAGAAGCTAACAGAAGTGGTAAGACCTTAACGGACGAATACAAATGTAGTAAGAATCAATATAAATTTAACAGCAAATTTATTTTTTTAATTTGTAACTGCCGGACATTAGATTTTACCATCTGTACTAAGCTGTACTCAAACGTCCTGTTTTACCACTAACAGTAATCTGAGAAGAATTTCTGGGAAGATGTTGCCCTCAGTAGTAAGAAGCTGCCAGACCTTAATGGACAAATACTCTTTATATCAAACAATATCAAGCGATATAAACTTTATATCAAACACTATAAATTTTATATCAAACTAAAACTTTATGTCAAACACTATAAATTTTATATAAAATTTAAAGAAAGATAGGCTGTTAGATAGATATTAGAAGCTAGATAAATAAAATGGCAGATATTTAGATAGATTGTTGATTGCTAAATTGATAGATAAATAGATATGTTATAGATAGAAAGATAATGGAAAGATAGGTAATAGATATAAAGATAGATAGCTAGACAGATGGATAGAATGGATAGCTACATATAATAGATAGGCAGATAGATAAATTGATTGATAGATAGATGTCTAGATAAAATGTTAGATAAATAGTCAAATAGGTAGATAGTTGGATATGTAGATAGATAGAAAGATAGATAAATTGATAGAAAGATGTCTAGATAAATTGTTAGATAAATAGTCAAATAGGTAGATAGTTAGATATGTAGATAGATAGATAGATAGATAAATTGATAGATAAATAGATATGTGATAGTTAGCAAGATAGTGGCAAGATAGACGGTTAGATAGAAAGATAAATAGATGTTTGATAGAAAGATAAATAGATAGATTGCTAGAAGGATAGAAAGATTGATAGCTATACGGATAAATTGAGCATTTTAACATTTTTACAGCATATTGTACAACACTTTGAAATTTTGAATTGTGTAAACATTTTAAATGACTACAACTTTGCAACATTGCTGTGTGTATTGACCGAGTGGTGGGGTTTGTCTGTTTATATTGGCGCCGCTATACGGATAAATTGAACATAAATAGATAGATAAATTGATAGCTGTTTAAAGCTAGATAAATAGTTGTGTATATATATATATATATATATATATATGTTGTTGATTGCTAAATTGATAGATAAATAGATATGTTATAGATAGAAAGATAATGGAAAGATAGATAATAGATAGAAAGATAGATAGAAAGACAGATAGATAGAATGGATAGATAGATAAAATAGGTAGATAGTTAGATAGTTAGATTGTTCATAGATAAATTGATCGATAGATAGATGTCTAGATAAATTATTAGATAAATAGTCAAATAGGTAGATAGCTAGATATGTAGATAGATAGATAGATAAAATGATAGATAAATAGATATGTGATAGCTAGAAAGATAGTGGCAAGGTAGACGGTTAGATAGAAAGATACATAGATGTTTGATAGAAAGATAAATAGATAGATTGATAGAAGGATAGAAAGATTGATAGCTATACGGATAAATTGAGCATTTTAATATTTTTACAGCATATTGTACAACACTTTGAATTTTTGAATTGTGTAAACATTTCAAATGAATACAACTTTGCAACATTGCTGTGTGTAATGACAGAGTGGTGGGGTTTGTCTGTCTATATTGGCACAGCTATACGGATAAAATGACCATATATAGATAAATGGATAAATTGTTAGATAGCTGGATAGCTATAAAAAATTATAGAAAGATAGATAGACAGACATATCAATGGATAAATTGTTAGATAAATGGATAGATTGATAGGAAAATAGACAGAACGATTGGAAGTTAGATAGATATTAGAAGCTAGATAAATAGATAGCTAAAATAGATAGAAAGACATATAGATAATAGATAGAAAGAAAGCTAGATATATAATAGATAGAAAGACAGTTAGCTATGTAGATAGATAAATACATGTTTGATAGAAATGTAAATAAATGTTTGATAGATAGCCCTGTTATAGTAGCTAGCTGGTTAGAAATAGATAGATAGATAGATAGATAGATAGATAAATGGATACATTGTTAGATAAATGGATAGATTGATAGGGAAAACAGATCGAAAGACAGCCAGTTAGATAGATGGAAAGATACATTTGTTAGATAAATGGATAGATAGATTGAAAGATAGATAATAGATAGAAAGAAAGATAGAAAGACAGCCAGTTAGATAGATAGATAAAAAAATGTTTGATAGCTAGAAATGTAAATAGATAGATGTTTGATAGATAGCCCTGTTACAGTAGCTAGATGGTTAGAAATAGATAGAAAGATAGATAGATAAATAGATAAATTGTTATATAGATTGATAGGTATATAGATAGATAAAATATTTATCTATTGAAACGTTAGATTGGGATAGATAGATATACGGATAAATTGATAATTGTTACATTTTTACATTTTTACAGCATATTGTACAACATTTTTGAAATTTTGTATTGTGTAAACATTTCAAATTGTGTATTGACAGAGTGGTGGGGTTTGTCTGTCTATATTGGCACAGATATACGGATAAATTGATCATAGATAGATAAATGGAAAAATTGTTAGATAGCTGGATAGATAGAAAAAAATTGATAGAAAGATAGATAGAAAGACAGATCAATGGAAAAATTGTTAGATGAATTTATAGATTGATAGGAAAATAGATAGAAAGATTGGAAGTTAGATAGATATTAGAAGCTAGATAAATAGATAGAAAGACATATAGATAATAGATAGAAAGATAGATAATAGATAGAAAGATAGATAATAGATAGAAAGACTGACAGATCGGTAGAAAGATAAATAGATGTTTGATAGAAATGTAAATAAATGTTTGATAGCTAGCCATGTTATCGTAGCTAGATGGGTTAGAAATAGATAGATAGATAGATAGATAAATGGATACATTGTTAGAAAAATGGATAGAATGATAAAACAAATCGAAAGACAGCCAGTTAGATAGATAGAAAGATACATTTGTTAGATATCTAGATAGATAGAGAGAAAGATAGATAATAGATAAGATAGTTGGATAGATAAATGGATAGATAACAGATAGCTGGATGGATAGATAGATAGATAGATAGATAGATAGACAGTTGTCTGGATACAAATGGATTGATAGAATGGATAGATAAAAATAGCTATAAAGATAGACTATAGCTAGGTAGATAGAAAGATAGATAGAAAGACAGATCAATGGATAAATTGTTAGATAAATGGATAGCTTGATAGGAAAATAGATAGAAAGATTGGAAGTTAGATAGATATTAGAAGATAGCTAAATAGATAGAAAGACATATAGATAACAGATAGCAAACAGATAGATGATAGATAGACTATAGATAGGGATTGATAGATAAAATGGATAGATAGAAATAGCTAGAAAGATAGACTATATCTAGGTAGATAGAAAGATAGATAGATAGATAATTGTTAGATAGAAGGATAGATAGGTAGATAAATTGATAGATAGGCTTTAGATTGATGGGGTATATGGGATAGATAATAGATAGATAGATGGAAAAATAGACTAAAAATAAGTAGCTAGATAGAAAACAGATGGATAGATAGACTAAAGATAGGTAGCTAGAAAGATAGATAGCTAATAGATAGATAGAAGGATAAATATGTAGATACATTGATAGATAGCAAACAGGTAGCTGGCTAGATCGACTATAGATAGGTAGCTAGAAAGATAGATAGATAGAATTTAGATAGATGGGTATATGGATGTATATAAACATAGATAATAGATAGTTGGATAAATAAATGGATAGATAACAGATAGCTGGATAGCTGGATAGATAGATAGATAGATAGATAGATAGATAGATAGATAGACAGTTGTCTGGTAAAAATGGATTATTAGATAAAATGGATAGATGGAAATAGCTAGAAAGATAGACTATAGCTAGGTAGATAGAAAGATAGATAGATAATTGTTAGATAGAAGGATAGATAGGTAGATAAATTGATAGATAGACTTTAGATAGATGGGGTATATGGCTGTATAGATAGATAGATAGATAGATAGATGGAAAGATAGCTAGATAACAGATAGATGTAAAGATAGACTATAGATAGGTAGATAGAAATATAGATAATTGATAGAGAGATAGATAGATACATAGATAGAAGGATAGATAATAGATAGATAGATAGATAGATAGATGGAAAAATAGACTAAAGATAAGTAGATAGATAGAAAACAGATAGATAGATGGATAGATAGACTATAGATAGGGATTGATAGATAAAATGGATAGATAGAAATAGCTAGAAAGATAGACTATAGCTAGGTAGATAGAAAGTTAGATAGATAATTGTTAGATATAAGGATTGATAGGTAGATAAATTGATAGATAAACTTTAGATAGATGGGGTATATGGATGTATAGATACATAGCTATGTAGATAGATACATGGAAAGATAGCTAGCAGATAGATGTAAAGATAGACTATAGATAGGTAGATAGAAATATAGATAATTGATAGACAGAAATATAGATATTTGATAGATAGATAGAAGGATAGATAATAGATAGATAGATGGAAAATAGACTATAGATAAGTAGATAGATAGAAAACAGATAGATGGATAGATAGACTATAGATAAGTAGATAAATATAAAACAGATAGATGAATAGATAGACTATAGACAGGGATTGATAGATAAAATGGATAGATAGAAATAGCTAGAAAGATAGACTATAGCTAGGTAGATAGAAAGTTAGATAATTGATAGATAGATAGATAGATAGATAGATAGATAGAAGGATAGATAATAGATAGATAGATGGAAAAATAGACTATAGATAAGTAGATAGATATAAAACAGATAGATGGATAGATAGACTATGGATAAGTAGATAGATATAAAACAGATAGATGAATAGATAGACTATAGATAGGGATTGATTGATAAAATGGATAGATAGAAATAGCTAGAAAGATAGACTATAGCTAGGTAGATAGAAAGTTAGATAATTGTTAGATATAAGGATAGATAGGTAGATAAATTGATAGTTAGACTTTAGATAGATGGGTATATGGATGTATAGATACATCGATAGATAACACATAGCTGGATATAGAAAGATAGTTGGATAGCCCTATGCATGTACGTCTACGTATCTCTGTGCTAACCATACACAGACTGTGTCCTGTTTTATATATGCGGGTCCTGTTGTAAAACACATGTTGCAACTATTAGCACATTCATTAGTATATGTCTCTCTTATTTATTTATATATTTTTTTTTTGTAACTGCCGGACATTAGATTTCACCATCTGTAGTAAGCTGTACTCAACATCCTGTTCTAGCCCTACCAGTAATCTGAGAAGAATGTCTGAGAGGATGTTGCTATCTGTAGTAAGAAGCTGACAGAAGTGGTAAGACCTTAATGGACGAATACTCTTTATATCAAACAATATCAAGCGATATAAACTTAATATCAAGCAGTATCAAGCGATATAAACTTTATATCAAACACTATCAATCAATATAAAAGGGGTGGGTTTAACTGTATAAAAGGGGGCGTGGTACCTGTCACTTTTAGTTTGACGAAACATCCATCCTCTTACTACTCATGAGGCCTAGCTCACACTTCAGTGATCAAAATTCAAAATGATTGTGAGCCAAAACCAGGAGTGGAGCCTTCACAGAGATAAGGTGTAATGGGAAGGTTTCCTCCTTTTCTGTGTTTCTGACCTGCACCTGGTTTTGTCTCACAATAACTGATTGAAGTCACTGATCAAATCACTGAAGTGTGAACTAGGCCTTACATTAACCCTTTCCTGACGTGACAATTTTCCGTTTTGGTTTTTCGTTCCCTGCCTACCCAGAGCCAGAACTTTTTTTTATTTTTCTGCTCACATAGCCGTATGAGGGCTTGTTTTTGCAAGACAAGTTGTACTTTCTAATGCCACTATTTAATATTATATAGGATGTAGGGAAAAAAATTCAAAATGGGGTGGAACTGGAAAAAAAACACAATTCCGCCACAGTTTTACATTTGTTTTTTACGATGTTTACTATACAGTAAAACTAACTTGTGCCCTTCATTCTCCAGGTCAGTATGAATCCGGGGATACCACATATGTATAGTTTTTCTTGCATTTTAATATTGAAAAAAATAAAACTTTGGAAAAAATTATTTTTTTCTTCTCATCGTCATATTCTGACCCCCATAACTTTTTTTTTTCTAGTTATGTCTACGGAGATGTGTAGGGGCTTATTTTTTGCGGGCCGATCTGTAGTTTTTGCCAATATCATTTGTTTTCCACACCCGGTGATGCCCATAATGTTATTTTGTTAAATTGTTTATTTATTTATTATTATTTTGGAGAAAGGGGGTGATTGAATTTTTTTTTTTTTCTTTACTTTTAAAAAAAACTTTTTGTTAAAAAGTACAGGCTCCGGCTCATTATTACAACAGTGCACTTTCCCCGATCTCCGCCAGGAGAAAAGCGCATCTGACCTGGAAGCGCGCGTGTCTAGTTTTTAACACTCTCAGATGCCATGGTCACATTTTACCACGGCATCTGAGTGGTTGAATGTCCACGGCCCGTATAACCGCCGATTGCGGACATTAGTCGCGGGTGCCTGCTGTATAAAACTGCAGGCATCCGGTTGCTATGTTGCAAGGCTCCGCAACTTAGGCGCCATGTTTAAAGACCCGACATGTGATGCACGACAGATGTCGGGAAGGGGTTAATGTTGTCACTTGTCGAGGGATATACATTCACTTCTTGGAGGCCAACCTCTGAGATTACCACTGATCATTTAAATAAAGGGGCTGCAGCACTAATTTAGTGCTGCACCCTTTCCACAATTTTTCCCCGGATGGTAGTGCCCGGGCCACCCACTGTGCAGGCAACTGTAGCATAACACCATTCAACAAAAAATGCATTGCAATCTGTAGGCAGCATGTAATGGAGCAGGAGGAGCTGAGCAGATTCATATATAGTTTTATGGGAAAGATTCAGTAAAACTTGTAATTTATTCATTTAAATTCCTGCTATTTCTTATTTTGTTGTTCAAGTGGGAGGTGTTATCAGTAGCATTATCTGAGGAAGTGTGTATACAGAGATAGCTGCCACAGATAACACCTCCCCTTGATCATTAAGTGATGGCAGCCAAAGCTGTGTCCCCTCCATTCTCAGGATTGGTGGAGGTCTCAGAGATTGGACCCCATTGATCATCCTAATGATAGGCCATCACTTCTTAAAATAGGAATAACCATTTAACCTCCCCCTGACATAACAGTATGTCAGCAGGACACAAGAGGTGTGTCGGGTGGGGTCATGAACTGATAACACTGATCCCAGTTATTAAATCCCTTTAGATGCTGCTGTTAATAGCGATCATGGCATCTGAGCAGTTAGACAGAGGGAGGTGGCTCCATCTGCCGTCTGATCAAAGCCCCTGTGGTGAAATCGCTGGGCTCCAATCGGTTGCTATGACAGCTTGGGACCTTGTGAAGACCTGCCTGAAAAGCTGTGCTGGAAGCACTGCGTCACAGGCATCCTGTCAGAATACCATAGACTGCAATAGTATACTATTACAGTGTATGGTACAAGACATGGACGGATTGGCAATGTACCCCCTGGGAAGATTCCTAGTGAGTTGACTGCCTTCTACTATGTAGTGGGCTGCTGGCCTGCAATGTGTTTTACAGTCTGTAACACAGATCTATGATTGCTGTGCTATGCACTTTAGGAGTCCCTGCGTTGCTTGGGGGCCCCGTGCCTGACTCCATATATGGCATCACTGCGCTGTGAGTCCTATGCTAACTCCATATATGGCTATAGAGTCACTTGGGTATCCCCAAACACTTTTAGCATGTTTGTTGACACCACTGTATTTTTAAATGTTATTAATTCCTTACTCTTAAATTGTTACTGCCAGGTCTCAAACCCACGACCTTCTATGAGAGACGGACACGCAAACCAGTGAGCTACAGAGCCCACTGTTATCAATAGAAGGATTTTCTCTAACTAAAAACCTTCATTATTATTCATGTACAACATACTAATATCTACAGAGACATCTCTATAAACCAGTAAATTGTATGGGATAACCGCAGAAGTATAATTTATTTAGTAATTATAAAAAAAAAAAATGGAACAAAATAAACATATATACTTAAAAATTTATTTATTGAAATTTATTATGCTCACCGCCAATCACCGGCATTCAAAGGGGTTGGCCCATCATAGACAATGAGGGCATATCGCTAGGAGAGACCCACACTTACACCGAGAATGGAGTGGGGAAAAGTGGTGGAGGGCGCACTGCACATGTGCAGCCGCCCTCTTTTAATTTCTATGGGGAAGCCTAAAATAGCAGAGCGATGGCTCTGCTATTTTCGGTGGCCCCATAGAAATCAATGGAAGCTGTGGCCTCGCAAGCCTGGTGCGCTCCCATTCGGAAGGTTCTTGGCGGTGGCCGGAACCCGGGCTCCTCCAGCCACCGCTCTCCCCACTCCGTTCTTGGCGTAGGTGTGGGTCCCAGCGGTAGGACCCGCACCTATCAGACAATGGGGGTATATCTTAGCGATATGCCCCCATTGTCTGATGGGCCAACCCCTTTAACGCTTCAGATGCCATGGGCCAATTGTGAATTGACATTGTATTCTGTTTTTCTGATATATCGCCCATATAAAAGATTCATGTGCTCCATACACTATTGTGCTGACCTACTGGCAGGTTTGCATCACCTACAGTTCTATTGCCATGGCCCTGTCAACCAGTGCAATGCCTTGCTTACTTGTACATTAGACCTGCTTAGTGAAAAGGTCCTTGTTTTCATTGGCCCCACCAGCCACTATAATGACCAGGCCTTAGTCATGCCTTCTACCAGTCTGCCTCTGCCTACAACAAGGGGCCACCTCTACATTTTTTAGGGAGAATTTGAATTCTCAATCCAGCCCTGGATAGTCAATCAGAAGATCGCAAGTCCCCTAACAAAAAATTAAAGTAAAAGGAAAAAAAAATTTTTTTTTTAATACCACCCTCAAAAAAAATAAAAAATAATTCAAACCACCTCCTTTCTCGAGTTTAAATATGAAAATAAATAAACAATAAAATATAAACATAATAGGTATCGCCTCGGCCAAAGATGTCCAAACTAATAAAATATTAAAATATTTCTCCTGCGTGGTGAATGCCATAATAGAAAAAAAAACACTTTGCTCCTCCTAAAAAAATTGAATAAAAAGTGATCAAAAAGTCATATGTACCCCAAATTGGTACCGATAAAAACGAAAAATCATGCCACAAAAAGCAAGCCCTCATACAGCTCTGCAAGCACAAACACAAAAAAAGTTATAGGTGTTTTTTTAAGTACTAAAACAAAATAAAAACTATGTAATTTTGGTATTGCTGTAATCGTACTGACCTACAGATTAAGTTTGTCATGTCAATTTTAGCGTATAATAAAGAGGTGGACTTTTTAAAGGCACAGTAACAGGTCTTCGAGAGCCAGAATTCTTGCTGTTTCTCAGGTGTTTATATACTTATGTTCAGCAGAGCAAGACAAATAAATTCTTTTAAAATCATACAATGTGATTTCCTGAATCTTTTTTTTTTATTCTGTCTCTGAGTGGGAATGCATCTACAATGTGAATTTCCGACTCCTCCATGATTTCTAAGTGGGAGAACTTGTAAAATCGCAGGGTGTTCAAATACTTCTGTTCCTCACTGTACATGTGAACGTAGCATTAAGACACCCAATACAGATGACATCATAAAAATGCATGCGGGATGAACTGTGGCACATATTTCACATTTAAATACACGGGGCACAGTTTCTCATGTATGTCAGTGGTAAATATGTGCGTAATACTTGCCAGAAACAACACATGAAAAAACTTCTTGTGAACTCTCCTTCTTGTCACATTGGTTGGCTGATTTCCTATTAACGTGATTCTGTCAATGAATGTTTGTATGGATCATCCTGATTGATTGACGACTTTATCCTGTAATAATATACATTTTTTATGTTTAGAATGTGGAAGAAGAAGCCTCGCCCAGATAACATAATGCCAACCATTGTCTTGGAGAATGCCATTCTTTCTCCTCATGTAACTTTAATCCGCTGGAAAGTACATGGAGATTGGGTTACACAAGTAAGTGCAAGGGATCTTTGTGTATCTGTGTGACCTTTTGTTAAAATTACTTTTATATGTTAAACAGATTGTTACAGCGGTGGCCACGAGCTGCCACTGCTCTAGTTACCCTGTCCTGCTGTCTTCTCAGCGAGTCCAACCATTGAGTCCGCTCTGTCCCTTCACGCAGACAGCAAGATCTCACTTCCTCTTCCCATAGGACATGCGCATCTTCTGGCTCTTAAAGGGCCAGCATACACTCACCCTCATCTTCACCAGCGTATGGCTTAAGGCACCTACTCCTGTATGAGTGTGCCTGAGCAATACATTCCTTAGCTTGCTAGTTCCTGTGAAGGTGTGATGTAGCCATTTGTCTGCCCATGTACTGACCTCTGCCTGTTTACTGTACTCTGACCTCTGACCTTCAGCTGTCTGAAATGACCTGTACCTGACCTCTGTATTGACCCTTAGCTTCCTGCCCTCCCTTGGATCGTTTCCGTTAAGCATGTACTCAACCCGCACTGATTTCGGCCTGTCCCTGACTACGACTTTTCCTGACTCCTCAGTGTCTCATCGGTGTCTCTGACCCCTGTGGGTTAGCTGGCAACCACACAGGGACTACTCCAAGAGGTAACGGCCTCATGGCTCCCCTGCAGCAAAGTAACACAGATTTTTTTTTTGAATTTTTGGCGATCACTGTCCATGTTTAAAAAAAATTCTCAAATCAGGCAGTTTTTGCAGCGGCTACTAGGCCTCAGAGGTCAAGCTAAATTTTTTTCCGGAAGAGTAAAAATACTTCTCTTACCATTTTTGAGGAGTATTTTTAGCCGAGGAGGAGTACGAGAAAGTTAAAGTCATTTTAAATACATAATACGTGGCCTTCACTTGTTCATATCTGCTTTGGAGGCTGCGTTTGGAGCCTCCTCCACAGATTTTGTCAAAAAGACAGAAAATCCTTGCATGCAGGACTTTTTTGTCCGGTAAAAAGACAGGATCCCAAACAGAAACTGAATGGACTCCATCATAGTCATTGGAGTCTGTTCAGCTTTGTTCCTGTCAGTTAGGCCGGGTTCACATCATGTTTCGGTCATACGTTTAACATACATGAAAAAACGTATACAATAACTGACGCCTCAGACAGATGCCATACTGTGGCATCCGTCACCATAGAGCTCCATTGTAAAATAAAATTATATTATTTTTTTCTGGACTTTGCAGGATAGAAAGACGTGGTACACTACGATTTCCCATTCTGCAAAAAAAACAAAAAACATATGCATTAGCATATAAACTGAACAAAAATATAAACGCAACACTTTCGTTTTGTTCCCATTTTGCATGAGCTTAACTCAAAGATCTGAAACATTTTCTACAAACACAAAAGACCCATTACTCTCAAATATTGTTCACAAATCTGTCTAAATCTGTGTTAGTGAGCACTTCTCCTTTGCCGAGATAATCAATCCCACCTCACAGGTGTGGCATATCAAGGTGCTGATTAGACAGCATGAATATTGCACAGGTGTGCCTTAGACTTCCCACAATAAAAGACCACTCTGAAATGTGCAGTTTGATCACACAGCACAATGCCACAGATGTTCTCCAGGTTTTAGTGTCTGTGGCCCACGTGGCTGCTCTCAAAGAACAGGAAGCTAATTATCTAATAGCTAATTATGTAATTACACATTCCCTTTAAGGGGTTTTCCTTTACACTAGTGTCTTTTATTCAGTTTCATAAATCTCATGATTTCTCTTCCTTTCTATAAAGCTGTATCTAAATAATGGAATTAAATAAATCAAATAAAAAAATGAATAAATAAAAAAGTAATTTTTGCAATGTTTTTTTTTTTTTTAAATGGAGTCGTACTTTAAATAAGTATATGACTGTTTGATTTTTCCAGATGAAATATTATGATTCCATTAAAGCGGTCATTTCTGCTTCAAATGATGAGTCTACAGCTTTAGTAATTGGTAAGTTAATATATGAGAAGTGCAATGTCATGGCTGGTATGTGCACCCAATGTAACAGCTGGAAAACATGGCGGCCACATCTCCTGGACCGACTGCAGTTCCCCTGACCCGATCGTGCAGTGACCCGCAGGGGGAGAACTGGGAGGAGGGGAGTGGTAGTTGTGACACTGATAGGAGCGATGGTGGTTCACGGTGGCTGTCCTCACTCCAGCACTCTCTGGGGCCATGCAGTGATGGGAGGGCTCACCCATTCTTTCCTCAGGGGACACATTGGACTTTTGGGGTCTCCTGTCTGGTGGTGTCAGGGGTGCCCTTAATGGTAGATGATTGGCAGGGTGCAAGGCAGGAGAGCAGGGGTGGATAAGGGCTGTCAAATGATGATGGAGTCAATGACCTGGATTGTTTGGTTACAATAAATAATGTCTCTCTTTACTGAATAGCTAATGGGAGTAGTAGTTCATATAGCAGCAAAAGGCACAGTTCTGAAGTATGTTACAGAATAGGCTTCTCCCAATATGTGTATAGGCAGTAGCAATGATGGTAGTAGTGGTCCTCCCTGAGTTTCTTTCTAGGTACAATTTGCAATCTTCCCAAATAACCACAGGTGTGCAGTCCCACACTCATTAGCAGGGTGCAGATCTTGGATGGCCAGTCTGCCTCAGAGTTACAATTAACCCTTTCCACAAGCAGTAAAGTCTTATTGCCATAAATGTGGAGTGCCTTACTGTCTGAATCCAGTTTGACCTTGATGGTTCTACACCTCCAGTGTATGTCTGTTCTCTTTCCTTTAGGGGTAGTCTCTCAGTTAAGTGCAGTACCCCAGTGCAGGGGGTATCTGCATATAAGTTTGTTTTTTAATGTTATGTGATTCATTGCCATGTTATGTGTTCCCACCATTATAATGTGTATGAATGGCAAAAACAGGCTTAATCACCCTGGCTCAACCCACATAGGAGGTTAGATGTGGGCTGGCCCCACCCCTAACTTTTAGGGAGAGTATAGTCTGGAGTTTCAGAGGGGAAGGAAGCAAAGTCCATGTGCTCCTTCTTCTTGGGCCTCAAGTTCCAGAGACTCTGCAAGATCTATAGAAAGAGAGAGAAAAGGAGAAATTAGAATCTGCATGATCAATAGTAGAGTCAGTAAGGTAACCGGCAACTACAGCCATTCAGACCTTACTGCAGTGGCGGGACTCTGTTAAGACACCCTTCACACTTGAACATATCTTGGACAGATATGCCATCAAGACCTTGTATCCTGCAGCGGACATTACAGCCACCATTGACAGAGTATTATTGCCAGCTAGAGAGGAAAGAGTGCCATAGCTTCCAGCCACCCTCTGTTTACCACTATGGGAGTTCAGAAAACAGCCAAGTGTCAGTCCTTAACTGTGAATGCAAAGGTAGCCATGCTTATGAGGTACACTCTCCATTCACCACTATGGAGGTTCCGAAAACAGCCAAGTGCCGGCCCTTAATGGTGAATGGAAAGGTAGCCATGCTTATTAGGTACATTCTCCATTCACCACTATGGGGCTTCCGAAAACAGCGAGTCTGCTTGCTTGGCTGTTGTTCGGCACTCCCACAGCAATAAATGGAAAGCACCTAGTGCATGCGCAGTGTGTTCATCTAAGAAACATAGTCCTATCTGACATTGATGGCATATACTAGGAATATGCCATCAGTATCCCAGATGGGCCAACCCCTTTAACTTGAAGGGCAATTTTGGTTTTCCATAAATGAAAAGTTGCTAGTTTCTCACAGTTTATTTCAATTTTTGTTTGCAACCTGTAAGATCTCTGTTTGCTGTGAATGATTGGAAGCATTCATTTATCTATGGACAAACAAGGGAGCAAAGAATCTCCTCACCCTTCTATAAAGAAGGGACTGAGTGAGGGGTCGGCAAGCACTAGGCTCTCCTGTCATGGGATCAAGGAGCCAGAAACTCTTTTGACTTATCTCCTCTATGTTTGTACATGTTTCAAACTTTCAGTACTATCGTTGTCCTAAAACGAATGTCTAGTCCCACCAAAGTGAATTTCATGGTTACATTTATAATTCCCCAAGCCAGATATAAGCGTCATCTCATATTTGCTCTTTTAAAAGGTTGTACAGTTGGGACAACAAATGTAGAACAGCAGATGAAGGACATAAAAGACCACGTGAAAGACCTGAAGGGACGTAGAGGAGCATTCACACCTGGACCACCACAGAGGAGAGCAAGTGGAGACCAAACAGTATTCCGCATATATAAAGGGGTGAAAACTTTTGCATTCTGCAAAAAGAACAGCCTTGTTGTAACAGGAGGAATGGATCGCATTATTAGACTGTGGAACCTCTACATGCCTGCGTAAGTTATATATCATGTCTATATCCAGATAACTGGATTAGTGAGTTCACAACTTCTCAGCATATCATATATTTTTCTGTACCAAAATACTGTACAGTGGTTGGTGCAAAAATGAGATCATAAAACCTTATTGCTCTTTATAGGCGGGCGACAGGCATGCTTCGCGGTCATACTGCGCCTATATTTTTTCTTGAAGTCTCATCAGAAGATAACAAAATCTTTTCAATTGCAACAGACAATACAGTAAAGGTAAGATAACATATTTTACAGATTATATATTAGTAGAAATCACTAGAGCTGTTTGAGGTATTGTCCCGATAAGTGTTACCATATCTGGATATCACAGATGTTGGACCTCAGAACTTAACCTCTATGATCCAGTGCAGAACACTACTACAAAGAGTGCCCCCCTCTCTGATTGAATATGAGTCCTGACCTTGTATTACATGGTCGCTATTTCAAATGTAATACTGCATATCACCTGTAGGTGCTGCTGCAAGTAAATTGAATACTTATGTTCTTGACTACTTCAAAGCCGCGTTCTAATTGGGTAATACACAGGAGACACACAAAAAAAGAAAGAGATAGCCATCACCAATATCAAATCTGTGGAGGTCCCACACCCTGGACCCCCACTGATCACCTTTTGATCCGCCTTTGGTGCTCCGTTGATCGCTACAGCCTCTTCCTATGCTTGTGAGGCCTCTTGCACATGACCATATGTATTTTGCGGTCCGTATAAAACAGATCCTCAAAAAATACAGATAACATCCGTATTTTGCGGAACTGAACAGCTGGCCCTTCATAGAACAGTACTATCCTTGTCCGTAATGCAATAATAGGACATGTTCTATTTTTTGCGGAACAGAAATATAGAAATAAGGAAACACAATGCACACGGAGTACCTTCCGTTTTTTTGTGGACTCATTGAAATGAATGGTTCCATATACGGTCCACAAAAAAAACGGAACGGACACGGAATGAAAATACGTTCGTGTGCAAGATGCCTTATGCTGTGAGGAGGCCACAGAGCTCAGTGGAGTGCGGCAGCAGTCGGACCCCCACCAATCTAAGGGCTCATTAATAGTAAAGAAATTCCTGGGATGTTATGTCCATGGACGTGTCAAAGTGCAGAAGCCCAGGAGGAGCCAGAGTGGAGGATGGGAGTGCAAGTGGCTCTGGCTGTCACCGTCAATCACGGCAGCTTTCTTTAAACTGTAGCTTCTTAGAGCCGTGCCATGAAAGGAGGGGGCACCCTTTCTTCCCTTAGGGCACCCCCTGATTGGGGTGCCTGTGATGTTAGGTGTTTGTATAGGTGCAAAGCAGGGTGTGTAGAGTGCAATGGCCAGTGAATGGTGCAGGAGTCAGAAAACCAGGCCAGTGGTAGAAGAATAAACGTCTCTTTACTGATGTGCAAAATGGGAGTTGTAGTATATCCAATTCTAGCAAAACACGGTTCCAACTGTACACAGCGCAATTCTCTCCCAGATAGCAGTGTATGGATTTAATCAGGGATGAGAGTAATGGCCCTCTTTGTAGACTATTTTGCTGAAGTCTCTATCAGTAGACTCTATGGCTGGCAACAGTACCTTGGCAAAAATAGCTCCATTATCTACTATGAGATATAGGGTTTTGAAAGTATGTCTGGCCTGGATGTGTCCAAGTGTAATAGGTGTCTTAACGGTGTCCCCCACAGCAGCAAAGTCTGAATGGCTGTAGTCGCAGGTTACCTTGTTGACTTCTATGCTTGGCCATGCATATTCCACATTCTCCTTTATCTTCCTCTTTCTGTTGATCTTCCAGTAAGGACTGTATTAGACCAGGAGATAGTCGGGCAGATCATCGCTAACAAGTGTTTGTGAGAGCACTCATTAGCGATGATCTGCCTGTGTAAAAGTACTCAGGGCCGGTGCAAGGATTTTTGCCAACACAAGCAAAGCTACATTTTGGCGCCCCCCCTTGCAGCTCACCTGGCCCTGGTCCAGTCTGCAGCAGCTGGCTTCTCCTCTGTGTGGTCCTGGTATCTTCTCTCTGCTTCAGACAATCGCAGGTTTGAGGATCGTATTTTTTGCCCTCTAAGACACACCTAGGTTTTAGAGGAGGATAATAAGAAAAAAAATATTTTCCATTACACCTCAGGTCAGACCAGCAATCAGACCCCCAATGTTAATCAGATCTTTTCTCACAGCCCCAATCAGACCCCCAATGTTAATCAGACCTCAGATTAGACCCCCATGTCAGACATCAGCCCCCCATGTTAGCCATTATGCCGTCATGTAGGCCATTAGCCCCCATCCATCATGCCCCCATGTCAGACATCAGCCCCCCATGTTAGCCATTATGCCGTCATGTAGGCCATTAGCCCCCATCCATCATGCCCATATGTCAGCCATCAGCCCCCCATGTCACATTTCTCCCCCTCCATGTCAAATCACCCCCTATGTCACATCAGCCCTCCATGTCACATTTCTCCCCCTCCATGTCACATTTTTCCGCCCTCCCCCAGGGTTCGCCCTAAGGCAGCTGCTTGGTCTGCCTTATGGTAGCACCGGCCCTGAAAGTACTGCGATTACGCAAGCTTGTTCATTGGGAAATCACAATTTTTAAGGAGGCTGAGGAATCATTGTTTGCCAGCAGCAGCTTGTGCGGTCTAATTACGCTCTGCTGCTGTCAAATAATGATTCTGTAAGGGGATGAGCGATGGTATTAGTGATCACTCCTCCCCGTACTGTGGAGGAGATCGTCGAATGTACCAGCAGCGGTCTCCTCCACTGACGGGCAGGCAGTTGTCAGGAAGGAACACTTTCTTCCCTACAATTGTCTCATCTGCTGGTCTAATACAGGTCTATTTCACACATAGATCTGTTTGTCTCTGGGATGTTCTGGGCCTAAGAAGGAGAAAAAGGGCCAGCTTTCTTCCTCTCTGAACTCTCACTCTGCACTAACTGATCCTGGATCTCCACCCAACCTCCTGCAGGGGTTGAGCCCGGATTATTGACCTTAGCTATGCCATCCATACACAGCTATGCTGGGTGCAACACACAACATAACATTATGTCCCTGGCCAGGCACTACAGTTTCTACTCCTTGATGTTGCAGCAGGCCTCTTCAGTGCAGGGGATATGTAGAGGACACACAAATGACGCTACACTAAGTGCACACTTTCTTTCCTCCCACTCTCTTGCAGTAGAGACTGGAGCCTAGGACACTTGCGCCTGCTTTCCTTGCACACCCCAGTAAAGGGAGGGTGTTGCGTACTCCTGTCCAATCCAATATAGTGCGGACTAGACTAGCATTTTTATTGCTGCTCCTCCTTTTTAGAATGGGTTATGTACTAACAAAGTCACTGTGACATGGGCTGCATCTCATCAGTGCTCTCCCAACAGAGAGTGCAGCGCAGGGTCACAAGGAAGTATCAGATACAGGAGTGGTATTCCTTCTAAGCTGGGCTTAGTTGCTTGCTGTTTCTAGGTGGCTACCTCTTGCCGAGCAGAGATTCAACAAATGTTTATTTTATTTTATGAATGAAATAAACTTGCGAACTACGGTATGTGTTGGAAGTAGAAGAGGGGGAATGGAATCACCCAGTTAGCAATTTATTCCTACATTTTTGTAGAAATAATAGAGGAACAGCACAACACTGCATTATAAGAAAAGATGCTCCAGAATTATAATTGCCTGAGGAATGCAAGTAGTTGCCAGAACAGACATGTCAGGAGAGGTTACGTGTTGTTTTTAGGTTTCAGAAATGATCATTGGTAACATAGGTATAAAATGTCACTCATATAAAAGCTATTATAGTATAGCTGTTGCAGTACCACTCATAGCCACAAGAGAGCAGCCTTGCTCAAAATGAGTACTTCTTGTTTGACTCACATAGACTCAGCTGGATATATCAAAGCCAGGCATGCTGTAGTTTCAAAAAATTATGTTTAATAATTCCTTTTGCTTTTTTTCCAGATGGATGAAAACATAGAGTGGGCATAGATTATAGATCCCTCAGCCAACTAACTTCTTTTGCAAAGAAAAATAGCACACCATATAGGTTTATTTATAGTGCCAAATGGTACCGCAGGCTACATGGTTTGGTGCATTGAAAAAATAGAATGTAGGTGTCAATCCTGTCTAAAAATGCAGACAGTACACGGATGAAAAATACATGTGCTTCCATATTAAAACTATAAAAATCTGAAAGTGCCTTGAAGAGGTTGTTCACCCCTGTGGGTCTCTGGCAAAGCCCCCTAAGTGTGGCCGGACGGACCTGTGGAGGAAATCATACTTACCTAATCCCCTCTCCTGGGTTCCATGTCTCTGGGTCACGTGGCGCATGGGAGACATGCCACTACCAATGACTAAGGCTACTTTCATACTGGCGTTAAGCTTTTCCGGCAGGGGAACAGCCTGCTAAATCCATACTACAGTTTTGCAAACGGTTGTACGGATCCGGCAGACTGTTCCCCTGCCGGAACAGCCTGTCGGAAAAGCTTAACGCCAGTATGAAAGTAGCCTTACCCACATCAAACCAGATGTTGATGCGGGGAGACTTGATAGCTGCAGTGGTCCGAGGTGAGTGAAGGAGCCGGAACCCAGCAGCGGGGATCAGTTAACTATGATTTCCTCCACAGCCCCAGCCAGTGTAGGGGGTCTGTCCGAGAGACCCCTCCCCCAGGGTGAACAACTCCTTTAAAGGGATTCTGTCACCTCCCCTAAGCCAAAAAACTATTTTAAAGCAGCCATGAAGCACAGCTTACCTGGATTAGGCTGTGCTCTTTTATCTTGAAATCCGTCCAGCAGTTACTGCAAAAAACTACTTTGATTGATATGTAAATGTGTCCTGAAGGTGCCCAGAGGGGCGTTTTGTTCTTCTTAGAGAGCCCAGTACCGCCCCTCTTACAGTGCCCAGCCCGCCTTCCTTGTACTGTCTAACCGCCGCCCCCAGCCTGCCACAGCCTCTCCTCCCCCTCCCTCACGCCGAACGAACTCTCGCACAGGCGCAGTACCCACTGAGGGCTGCGCCTGTGCGATCAGCAGGAGACTGAGGGCAGGAGCTTCATCCTCGTCACTGGGCATGCGCCGAGCCCAGTGACGTCCGATGCTCGCTCTTCCCTCAGTCAGCAGGGAAGAGCGAGCATCGGACGTCACTGGGCTCAGCGCATGCCCAGTGACGAAGATGAAGCTGCCGCCCTCAGTCTCCTGATGATCGCACAGGCGCAGCCCTCAGTGGGTACTGCGCCTGTGCGAGAGTTCGTTCGGCGTGAGGGAGGGGGGAGGAGAGGCTGTGGCAGGCTGGGGGCGGTTAGACAGTACAAGGAAGGCGGGCTGGGCACTGAAAGAGGGGCGGTACTGGGCTCACTAAGAAGAACAAAACGCCCCTCTGGGCACCTTCAGGACACATTTACATATCAATCAAAGTCGTTTTTTGCAGTAACTGCTGGACGGATTTCAAGATAAAAGAGCACAGCCTAATCCAGGTAAGCTGTGCTTCATGGCTGCTTTTATATCGTTTTTTGGCTTAGGGGAGGTGACAGAATCCCTTTAAAGTAATTAGGAATGTGCTCTTCTCATGTAAGTCCAGACTAATGCCATTAGATCTATTACTGCATAATTGTGCTCAAATTGAAAGCTATGAAAAACCAAAAACTTAAGGTGGCCATACACGAGATAACTATTGGCTCTTCCGGCAGCTACTGGGGCAGAATCGGGAGGACACACATTAAAGGGGTTTTCTGGGAGTTTTACACTGATGACCTATCCTCTGATCTGATCGTGAGCTCCGACACCCAGGACAACCGCCGATCAGCTGTTTGAGAAGGCAGTGGCACTTGCAGTAGCACCACGGCCGTCTCTGAGTTATCCAGAGGATAGATCATCAGCCTAAGACCCCTTTCACACGGGCGAGTTTTCCACGCGGGTGCAATGCGTGAGGTGAACGCATTGCACCCGCACTAAATCCGGACCCATTCACTTCTATTGGGCTGTGCACATGAGCGTTGATTTTCATGCATCACTTGTGTGTTGCGTGAAAATCGCAGCACGCTCCTCTTTGTGCGTTTTTCACGCAACGTAGGCCCCATAGAAGTGAATGGGGCTGCGTGAAAAATCGCAAGCATCCGCAAGCAAGTGCAGATGCGGTGCGATTTTCACGCACGGTTGCTAGGAGACGATCGGGATGGGGACATGATTATTATTTTTCCTTATAACATGGTTATAAGGGAAAATAATAGCATTCTTAATACAGAATGCATAGTACAATAGGGTTGGAGGGGTTAAAAAAATAAAAATTTAACTCACCTTAATCCACTTGCTCGCGCAGCCCGACTTCTCGTCTGTCTTCATCTTTGCTGTGCACAGGAAAATGACCTGTGGTGACGTCACTGCGGTCATCACATGGTCCGTCACATGATCCATCACCATGGAAGAAGACAGAAGAAGACAGAAGAAGACAGAAGAGAAGCCGGACTGCGCGATCAAGTGGATTAAAGAGGACCTTTCATTACAATAAAAAATCTAAACTAAGTATGCTGCCATGGAGAGCGGCGCCCAGGGATCTCCCTGCACTTACTATTATCCCCGGGCGCCGCTCCGTTCTCCCGGCATAGGCTCCGGTATCTTCATATTTTCGGCTCAACTGGGAGGAGCCTGCTTGTTCTCCTGGGCGTCTCCTATTCCCAGGCTGGCCAATCGCAGCGCTCAGCTCATAGCCTGAGAGACGCCCAGGAGAACAAGAGCAGGCTCCTCCCAGTTGAGTCGAAAATCTGAAGATACTGGAGCCTATACCGGGAGAACGGAGCGGCGCCCAGGGATAATAGTAAGTGCAGGGAGATCCCTGGGCGCCGCTCTCCATGTCTGTATGCTTAGTTTAGATTTTTTATTGTAGTGAAAGGTCCTATTTAAGGTGAGTTAAATAATTTTTAATTTTTTTTTAACCCCTCCAACACTATTGTACTATGCATTCTGTATTAAGAATGCTATTATTTTCCCTTATAACCATGTTATAAGGGGGAATAATAAAATCTACACAACACCTAACCCAAACCCCAACTTCTGTGAAGAAGTCCGGGTACCAAACATGCCTTTTCTCACGCGCGTGCAAAATGCATTACAATATTTTGCACTCGTGCGGAAAAATCATGCATTTTCCCGCAACGCACCCGCACCAAAAACATGACGCCCGTGTGAAAGAGGCCTAAAACTCCTTTAATCCAAAGTAATATGTCCTGATAAATTTCCAGATTATGACACAGAAAAAGGGAAATCATAAATATAGGGGATAGGTAACACCTGGCAAGATATGCAGCCTAATAAAAGGAACTTGTCACCACCTGTGAACACCATTTTAGGCCCCTTTCACACGGGCGAGTATTCCGCGTGGATGCGATGCTTTAGTTGAACGGATTGCACCCGCACTGAATACCGACCCATTCATTTCTATGGGGCTGTTCACATGAGCGGTGATTTTCACGCATCACTTGTGCGTTGCGTGAAAATCGCAGCATGCTCTATATTCTGCGTTTTTCACGTAACGCAGGCCCCATAGAAATGAATTGGGTTGCGTGAAAATCGCAAGCATCCGCAAGCAAGTGCGGATGCGATGCGCTTTTCATGCACAGTTGCTAGGAGATGATCGGGATGGAGACCCGATCATTATTATTTTCTCTTATAACATGGTTATAAGGGAAAATATTAGCATTCTGAATACAGAATGCATAGTAAAATAGCGCTGGAGGGGTTAAAAAAATAAAATAAAAATTTAACTTTACCTTAATCCACTTGATCGCGAAGCCCGGCATCTCCTTCTGTCTTCATCTTAGCTCTGTGCAGCAACAGGACCTGTGGTGACGTCACTCCGGTCATCACATGGTCCATCACATGATCCATCACCATGGTAAAAGATCATGTGATGACCGGAGTGACGTCACCACAGGTCCTGTTGCTGCACAGAGCTAAGATGAAGACAGAAGAGATGCCGGCTGCGCGATCAAGTGGATTAAGGTGAGTTAAATTATTATTATTATTTTTTAACCCCTCCAGCGCTATTGTACTATGCATTCTGTATTCAGAATGCTATTATTTTCCCTTATAACCATGTTATAAGAAAAAATAATACAATCTACAGAACACCGATCCAAAGCCCGAACTTCTGTGAAGAAGTTTGGGTTTGGGTACCAAACATGCGCGATTTTTCCGCACATTTTCCCGCAACGCCCGTGTGAAAGAGCCTTAGGCTATTTTAGGCTACATTCACACTAGCGTTTGGGGCTCCGCTTGTGAGTTCCGCTTGAAGGCTCCGAACGGATCCGCACTGCCCCAATGCATTCTGAGTGGATGCGGATCCGCTCAGAATGCATCAGTCTGGCACCGTTTGGCCTCCGCTCAGCAGTCAGCTTGCAGCGTTCGGGTGTCCGCCTGGCCGCGCGGAGCCAAACGGATCCGTCCAGACTTACAATGTAAGTCAATGGGGACGAATCCATTTGAAGTTGACACAATATGGCTCAATTTCAAATGGATCCGTCCCCCATTGACTTTCAATGTAAAGTCTGGACGGATCCGTCTGAACGGATCCCATCGTCTGCATTATAGGAGCGGATCCGTCTGTGCAGACACCAGATGGATCCGCTCTGAACGCAAGTGTGAAAGTAGCCTTAGATACAGACGTGGACAAAATTGTTGGTACCCTTTGGTCAATGAAAGAAAAAGTCACAATGGTCACAGAAATAACTTTAATCTGACAAAAGTAATAATAAATTAAAATTCTATAAATGTTAACCAATGAAAGTCAGACATTGTTTTTCAACCATGCTTCAACAGAATTATGTAAAAAAATAAACTCATGAAACAGGCATGGACAAAAATGATGGTACCCCTAGAAAACACAGAACATAATGTGACCAAAGGGACATGTTAATTCAAGGTGTGTCCACTAATTAGCATCACAGGTGTCTACAACCTTGTAATCAGCCATTGGGCCTATATATATGGCTCCAGGTAATCACTGTGTTGTTTGGTGATATGGTGTGTACCACACTCGACATGGACCAGAGGAAGCAAAGGAAAGAGCTGTCTCAAGAGATCAGAAAGAAAATTATAGACAAGCATGTTAAAGGTAAAGGCTATAAGACCATCTCCAAGCAACTAGATGTTCCTGTGAGTACAGTTGCACATATTATTCATAAGTTTAAGATCCATGGGACTGTAGCCAACCTCCCTGGACGTGGCCGCAGGAGGAAAATTGATGACAAATCTAAGAGACGGATAATCCGAATGGTAACAAAAGAGCCTAGAAAGACTTCTAAAGAGATTCAAGGTGAACTTCATGCTCAAGGAACATCAGTGTCAGATCGCACCATCCGTCGTTGTTTGAGCCAAAGTGGACTACATGGGAGACGACCAAGGAGGACACCATTGTTGAAAACGAATCATAAAAAAGCAAGACTGGAATATGCCAAACTACATGTTGACAAGCCACAAAGCTTCTGGGAGAATGTCCTGTGGACAGATGAGACAAAAATCGAAGTTTTTGCCAAGGCACATCAGCTGTATGTTCACAGACGAAAAAATGAAGCATATCAAGAAAAGAACACTGTCCCTACTGTGAAACATGGAGGAGGCTCTGTTATGTTCTGGGGCTGCTTTGCTGCGTCTGGCACAGGGTGTCTTGAATCTGTGCAGGGTACAATGAAATCTCAAGACTATCAAGGAATTCTAGAGAGAAATGTACTAGCCAGTGTCAGAAAGCTTGGTCTCAGTCGCAGGTCATGGGTCTTGCAACAGGACAATGACCCAAAACACACCGCTAAAAACACCCAAGAATGGCTAAGAGGAAAAAATTGGACTATTCTAAAGTGGCCTTCTATGAGCCCTGACCTCAATCCTATTGAGCATCTTTGGAAGGAGCTGAAACATGCAGTCTGGAAAAGGCACCCTTCAAACCGGACACAACTGGAGCAGTTTGCTCATGAGGAGTGGGCCAAAATACCTGCTGAGAGGTGCAGATGTCTCATTGACAGTTACAGGAAGCGTTTGATTGCAGTGATTGCCTCAAAAGGTTGCGCAACAAAATATTAAGTTAGGGGTACCATCATTTTTGTCCATGCCTGTTTCATGAGTTTATTTTTTTACATAATTCTGTTGAAGCATGGTTGAAAAACAATGTCTGACTTTCATTGGTTAACATTTATAGAATTTTAATTTATTATTACTTTTGTCAGATTAAAGTTATTTCTGTGACCATTGTGACTTTTTCTTTCATTGACCAAAGGGTACCAACAATTTTGTCCACGTCTGTATAATATATATATATACAAATTGAGTGCATCATAAATACATTCTAACACTTACTTTGGTACAGCCCATATTATCATCCAGAGCCGCACTCACAATTCTGCTTTTTATGGGTTGAAGCAGTCCACAAGCTTGTTGACAGACATGCCCTTAAAAGTTTGGCAAGCTGCGTAAATATTAATCCAATTTTTTTTCCTACATCCGGTTACAGTATTGTAGAAAATGACCACATTTTATATGGTAAGGGATGGTGAAAGGTGCGTGCTTCAAAGCCCGCAGAACTCTGAACCATAATACATTCTGAGACTCAGTACAAAGCAAATATATGTATTTATAAATATACCTTCAAGTGTATGCGTCATTTCAGGTAATTTTTCAGAATAAGCCACCATGTGGGTGCATTTGAGGAATAACAGTATTGCAGGCTATTATATGACTTTTTTCCTCTGAAATCTGTCTTTAATTCTCAGTGTTTTCATAGATTTTTGGGGATCTTGTGTGCCTAGACACATAGACATGAAACAAACTGTAGATTCTGCTCCCTAACTCTCTGTAGCACAATCTCAGAAGCAGCAGTAATGCATATCTCCCAGCTTTTGAAAATCACAATTTTTTTCTTGCAGTTCAATATCAATTTAAATAAGGTCCAAATTGCCCCAAATAATGAAGTTATGGTCTAATATACAGGTAGAAACCATACACATAGTTTAGTAAGGAGTGAGCTAGTAAATTTATTAATGCACTAATTCCCCAGGTCAAAAAGAGGGACATTTAAGGATCGAAGAGGGACAGAGTGACTTGGGTCAAAAAGAGGGACACTTGGCAGGCATGGTAATGGAAGACATTACACAGCCAGCATAACGAAAGAGTGAATCCAGCAGTTAATTTAGACAGTAAGTTACTTATAAACAAGCTGCCGTCTCCCTGTGCCAGCCCCTTCCTTCTCCTCCTCTTCCTCTTCCTTCCCCTCCCCTTCCATAGACTTCTAAGTAATCACGGTCCAAGGCCCCATTCAAGTCAATGGGTCTGCAAAAAATACGGAACGCACACAGCACACATCCGTATGTCATCTGCATTTCATCTGTATTTTGCGGATCCATACTGTAGAAATGCTATGCCCAGCCCATATTGCTCATGTGTTTGGTGATTAATAAGTTACTGTTTCCGTTTCCGATCTGCAAAAAACGGATCAAATACGGAAACCATACAGATATGTTTTGTGGAATAACGGAACGGAAGAGGACTTAAATCAGAGAAAAGAAAACTCAGATACGGAACAACGGATCCGTGAAAAACTGACCGCAAGACAACGGTCGCGTGCATGAGCCCTAAGTGAAATGTTCTCATGTACTGTATGTGTATGCCAACAGCACTTTCTGGGCAGCTTGCGGTTAACCACCTTGCCTCACCCTATTAGGGTGCCAGGCAATGGACTTGGTTGGCTCCCTGGTTAATTATAGTAAGAGTCCAGCTGTGCCACAGTGAAGAGCTACATGTGCGAGCTCCTCAGAGCTAGGCCTGAGCTCAGAGAGCCTTTATTTCTGAGACATCTACAGCCAAGAAAGCGTCTTCATCACCAAAGTTCTCCAGAGAAAAGGAAGTTTAGAAGGTCCAGAAACGACAAGGCCGTGCATTGGAGTCAGTCAGCAAGGTATTGTGCACGTTTATGGCAGAAAGAGGTGTGAGGCAGTGACAGGCCTCATATATTAAGGACAGTATGTATCTCCGAGAATGGTTCAAGAAACCTATTAAGGAGATGCATATCGAGGTTTGCTGTGGTGCACCTGAGACATGCCACCAAGGAACCCGGCCTTGGTGGAGTAAAAGCCGTTAGTGGATGCTCTGGTTAACTAGCATAGCTGGTTTCAGCTAATCTGGGCCTGGCTTTTATTGGGAGTAAGCAAAGAGCTGGGTGGGTGCTTACTCCCCACGGTCCACTCCGGGTTTTGTACGTGGCTCATGTCCACGATTGTGTTTAAAATTCAGCCGCATGATGCAGGGTGTGTCTGTTGTGTGAGAGGCTGCAGATCACACCCTGCAAGGCATGTGTGAGGCAAACACTAGCCTGTGGACGCTTCTAAGGCCCCTTTCACACGGGCGAGATTTCCGCGCGGGTGAAATGCGTGAGGTGAACGCATTGCACCCGCACTGAATCCGGACCCAGTCATTTCTATGGGGCTGTGCAAATGAGCGTTGGTTTTCACACATCACTTGTGCGTTGAATGAAAATCGCAGTATGTCCTATATTCTGCGTTTTTCACGCAACACAGGCCCCATTGAAGTGAATGGGGCTGCGTGAAGTGCGGATGCGGTGCGATTTTCACGCACGGTTGCTAGGAGACGATCGGGATGGAGACCCGATCATAACATGGTTATAAGGGAAAATAACAGCATTCTAAATACAGAATGCATAGTACGATAGGGTTGGAGGGGTTAAAAAAAAATTAAAAATAATTTAACTCCCCTTAATCCACTTGCTCGCGCAGCCAGCATCTCTTCTGTCTTCATCTTTGCTGTGCACAGGAAAAGGACCTTTGATGACGTCACTGTCCATGGTGATGGATTATGTGATGGACCATGTGATGAGCGCAGTGACGTCATCAAAGGTCCTATTCCTCAAAGAAGAAGAAAGAAGGGAAGCCGGGCTGCACGAGCAAGTGGATTAAGGTGAGTTAAATAATAATAATTTTTTTTTAACCCCTCTAGCCCTATTGTACTAAGCATTCTGTATTAAGAATGCTATTATTTTCCCTTATAACCATGTTCACAACACCGAACCCAAACCCGAACTTCTGTGAAGAAGTTCGAGTTTGGGTACCAAACATGCCGATTTATCTCACCCGCGTGCAAAACGCATTACAATGTTTTGCACTCGCGCGGAAAATCGTGCATGTTCCCGCAACGCACCCGCATCTTTTTCCACAACGCCCATGTGAAACCAGCCTAAAGGAGCCCCGAGACTGCTTGACTTTATTGTGGATGACATGAACTGATTACTTGTCCCGGCTGCGATCCGGCTGAACTGTAAGGCCTCTTTCACGGGCGTTGCCGGAACATGCGCGATTTTTCAGCGCGAGTGCAAAACATGCGTTTTGCACGCGCGTGAGAAAAATCGGCATGTTTGGTACCCAAACCCGAACTTCTTCACAGAAGTTCGGGCTTGGGATCGGTGTTCTGTAGATTGTATTATATTCCCTTATAACATGGTTATAAGGGAAAATAATAGCATTCTGAATACAGAATGCATAGTATAATAGTGCTGGAGGGGTTAAAAAATAATAATAATAATTTAACTCGCCTTAATCCACTTGCTCGCGCAGCCGGCATCTCCTTCTGTCTTATTATTTGCTGTGTGCAGGAACAGGACCTGTGGTGATGTCACCCCAGTCATCACATGGTCAGTCACATGATCTTTTACCATGGTGATGGATCATGTGATGACCACAGTGATGTCACCACAGGTCCTTTTCCTGCACACAGCAAATAAGACAGAAGAGATGCGGCTGTGCGATCAAGTGGATTAAGTTAAATTATTTTTTAATTTTTTTAACCCCTCCAGCCCTATTGTACTATGCATTCTGTATTCAGAATGCTATTATTTTCCCTTATAACCATGTTATAAGGGGAAATAATAATGATCGGGTCTCCATCCCGATCGTCTCCTAGCAACCGTGCATGAAAATCGCACCGCATCCGCACTTTCTTGCGGATGCTTGCGATTTTCACGCAGCCCCATTCACTTCTATGGGGCCTGCGTTGCGTGAAAAACACACAAAATAGAGCTTGCTGTGTGAAAATCACCGCTCATGTGAACAGCCCCATAGAAATAAATGGGTCCTGGATCAGTGCGGGTGCAATGCGTTCAACTCACGCATTGCACCCGCGTGGAAAACTCGCCCGTGTGAAAAGGGCCTAAGGGCTCTTTCACACGAGCAGATGCCGTGCGGGTAATCCGCTGTGTGAAAGAGAGCCAAGCCCCGTTCCGGACAGCAGAGACATGGAGCATTAACATGATTGATAATGCTCTTTGCCTCTCTGTGATCTTTTTACTACAAAATCACAGTGAGATAAAGTTGTCACTGTGATTTTGTAGCAAAAAGGTCACAGAGAGGCACGGAGCATTATCAATCATGTTCATACTTCGTGTCTCTGTTGTCCGGAGCGGGGCTTGGCTCTCTTTCACGCAGCGGATTACCCGCACAGCATCCGCTCGTATGAAACAGCCCTAAGTTGGCTGGAACAAGCAATAAACTGTATTGAAGTGACTTTATTGTGTCCCTGCCTTTCTTTAAAACTGGTCATAGGAGCCCACGACATTACAGAGGCTTTACTGCTGTGAGAGGGAATATTGGTTGTGCACCCTTCCACACTTTGAGACAATAATGTATCTTATATCTGCCCCCCTCAGCCTGAGAATTATAGAAGCATTTAACAAGAACCTCATGGCATCCCTAAGATTCTTCACTGACCCTATATAGAGAAAGAGAAGGCGTACTATAACCCCCATCAATGCTGCTGTCCATATGATGCTTTTTGGGAAGGATGTGCACTGTGATCTACTTGAAACTGTGATTATTACCGTTGGATGTACTACTACTCCTATTCTGCACTTTAGTAAAGATAGACTTATTTAATAATACCAACTGGCCTGGTTACTGACACCACCATTCGATGGCCATTGCACCTACTCTTCTGCCTTGCACCCTGACCAATACCTAACATCAACAGCACCCCAACTACCACTAGGCGGGAGCCCAATACCAGGGCATACCTCCCGACTTTTGAAAATTGCAAAGAGGAACAATATGTGCAGCAATTTCTTTTCATTCTAGGCCACGTCTATGCCAAAAGCTTAACTATACACATTCAGCGCTCTTAATGCCCCCACATAGCAATTATTCCCCCTTTGTGCCAGCACACAGTAGTAATGCTCATACTGTGCCCCTTTCACAGTAATAATGCCCATATGTGCCCCTTTCACAGTAGTAATGCTCATATCTGTTCCCTTCACAGTAGTAATGCTCATATCTGTTCCCTTCACAGTAGTAATGCTCACATGTGCCCTTGTCACAATAGTAATGCCCACATGTTTCCCCTTCACAGTAGTAATGCCGACATGTTTCCCCTTCACAGTAGTAATGCCCACATGTGTCTTCTTTACAGTAATAATGCTCACGTGTCTCCTTCACAGTAGTAATTCTCACATGTGCGCCCTTTACAGTAGTAATGCTTACATGTGCGCCCTTCACTGTAGCTATGCCCAGATGTGCCCCTTCACAGTACGTATGCCCAGCTGTGACCCCTTCAAAGTAGCTATTCCCAGATGTGCCCCCTTCACAGTAGTTATGTCTAGATATGTGCTCCCTTCACAGTAGTTGTGCCCAGATGTGCCCTCTTCACAGTAGCTATGCCTTGATATGTGCCCCCTCACAGTAGCTATGCCCTGATATGTGCCCCCTCACAGTAGCTATGCCCTGATATGTGCCCCATTAACAGAAAGTAATAAAAACAAACGGTAAGTACTCACCTAGTTTCTCCGATGATCATCAGGGCTCAGCTGCGCTGCTCCCCATGCAGTCACACATCGTGCCGCTTGCCTCTGTAGGGGTAGCAGAGTCTGATTCCCAGTCTGCTCCTCCTACACAGACCAGCAGCACTATGTGTGGCTGCATTGTGCCGCTGCTGGGGAGCAGCGCAGCTGAATGTGGAAGCGGACGGCTCCCTGCTTCACCATTACAATCAGCTGAGAGCAGGACATACCTCAGCCGTTCTGAGATTGTGGGGCAGCCACTGCAATCCAGGACTGTCCTGCCGGATCCAGGACAGTTCAGAGGTATGCCCGGGTACACCCTTCAGTCACAGCATGGCCCTAAGTGCCAGTGTGAGTACTGCCGCTATGACATGCGAGTACAACTACCACCACCAGAGCCACTACTGCTCCCATCCTCCACCTGCTCGCCCTGTACCGCTGCACATTCTGTCGCTAACAGGGACATAAACAGTAAACTGTATAAATAACTCTGGTTATAGATAGAACATTTGCATGGGCGAGAGACCCTGGAGGTACCACACAGTGTTATCTCATATGGAAATGATTGTGACAGCAGCCTTGCATCCTGTGTGTAGGTGGAGGAGCCTGCTATAGCTTGTATCTTTCGCTGCGCGTCATATCATGTGTCTCTTGCAGCCGCCTGCTTACTAACATAAATTAACCAGTCACCAGCATCTACAGAGCACAAAAACACTGCTTGTCTCGTCTCTTAATAGATTTGGCGTATATTATGACAGTTCATGCGCAGGAAAAGGAAAACCAACATCCAGCTATGAGCTGTCATACAGTTCTAAGCTATGAAATACTGTATGCCGGTGTCTGATATACGTAAACTATAGTAAATATGTTGGGCTGCAGGAAACCCCTCTGCTTACCCCTGCAAACGTTTTAAGAAAGCGGCGGGAGAGCGTAAAATGTAAAAAAAAAATCAAAATTTTTGTGCAAAATTCCACTTGCTCTAAAATCTATGGCTTCCATACATCTTTTTCTGGCCCAGAGTGTATTCTACCCGCATTAACGCAAAGTGAGTCATATAGTATTCCAGAAAGAAGGAAGTAATATACATTTAAAGGGGTTCTCTGGGCTTTTAATATTGATGACCTATCCCCAGCATAAGTCATCAATATCAGATCAGAGGGGGTCCGATACCTGGCACCCCTGCCAATTAGCTTTATGAGGAGATGGCGCGCGCAGTGTCTCCGTCTCTCTTTCTGCTGCTGCTATGTCTATGGCCGATCTCATATTGATTACCTAAGCTAATAAAAGCCCGGAGAACCCCTTTAAAGAGGACCTGTCAATTCTAAAGGATCTATTCTTGATTGTATGTTGTGCTATTCCTCTTTTATTCCTACTAGAAGTTTTTGAATAAATTGCCAGCAGTCTGCAATAAAGGTCCAAATGGGTGTTTCCATTTGGGGTGTGTCCCTGAAAAGTCTGAGGGTGCCTTCACATGTGGCAGATTTTGTGGCAGAAATTTCCATGTTCCATTCTGTGCAGGGACCCCCTCCCCCCGCCCAACTGGCAACACCTATCTGGACCTGTATTGCAGACTAGCAGGGATAACAGAGGAATGGCACAACATATAGTAGATACTAAAACAGACCTGTCAGGGGAGGTGACATCTCCGCAAATTTTGTAGGTTGTGTTTCCGTGTGTCTTCAGTTTAAGTTTTTTTTTGTGGACTGCAAAAAAATAAGGCTTTAATTCTTGAAATGTAATATATACAGGTTTCCCAGCAACCATCCGCAAAAAAAAAAACGGATGCAGATGACATACAGATGGCTTCCGTTGATCATCCGCATTTTTTTGTGGAGCCATTGATTTCAATGGGTCCGCAAAACCTTTATTGCGGGCAAGAATAGGACATGCAATACTTTTTTTGTGGACGGGAAACACGGACAGTAGACGCGGAAAAGAAATGGTTGACTACATCGCAATTTTAACGGCTCCATAGAAATGTATGAGTAACCATCCGATCAGCCAAAAAAAAAACGGAACGGACGCAGAGAAAAACAACTATTGTGTGCATGTAGCCTTAACCGTGTGAAATCCAATTGAGAGTGAACTGTATTTTTCAAACCATTAGGCCCCTTTCACACGGGGCGAGTATTCCGCACGGATGTGATGTGTGAGTTGAACGCATTGCACCCGCACTGAATACCGACCCATTCATTTCTATGGGGCTGTTCACATGAGCAGTGATTTTCACGCAATTCACTTGTGCGTTGCGTGAAAATCGCAGCATGCTCTATATTCTGCGTTTTTCACGTAACGCAGGCCCCATAGAAATGAATAGGGTTGCGTGAAAATCGCAAGCATCCGCAAGCAAGTGCGGATGCGGTGCGATTTTCACGCACAGTTGCTAGGAGACGATCGGGATGGAGACCCGATCATTATTATTTTCCCTTATAAGGCCTCATGCACACGACCGTTTTTTTTAAGGTCCGCAAAAACGGGGTCCGTAGGTCCGTGATCCGTGACCGTTTTTTCGTCCGTGGGTCTTCCTTGTTTTTTGGAGGATCCACGGACATGAAAAATGAAAAAAAAAATCTAAGTCAAGTTTGCCATTGAAATGATAGGATAAAACGGACACGGATCACGGACACGGGTGACAATCTTGTGTGCATCCGTGATTTTTCACGGACCCATTGACTTGAATGGGTCCATGAACCGTTGGCCGTGAAAAAAATAGGACAGGTCATATTTTTTTCACGGCCAGGAAACACGGATCACAGATGCGGCTGCCAAACGGTGCATTTTCCAATTTTTCCACGGACCCATTGAAAGTCAATGGGTCCGTGAAAAAAAATGGAAAACGGCACAACGGCCACGGATGCACACAACGGTCGTGTGCATGAGGCCTAACATGGTTATAAAGGAAAATAATAGCATTCTGAATACAGAAAAAAATAAAAAAATTAGTTAACTCACCTTAATCCACTTGATCGCGAAGCCCGGCATCTCCTTCTGTCTTCATCTTAGCTCTGTGCAGCAACAGGACCTGTGGTGACGTCACTCCGGTCATCACATGATCCATCACCATGGTAAAAGATCATGTGATGACCGGAGTGACGTCACCACAGGTCCTGTTGCTGCACAGTGCTAAGATGAAGACAGAAGGAGATGCCGACTGCGTGATCAAGTGGTTAAATAATTTTATTTTATTATTTTTTAACCCCTCCAGCTCTATTGTACTGTGCATTCTGTATTCAGAATGCTATTATTTTCCCTTATAACCATGTTATAAGGGAAAATAACACAATCTACAGAACACCGATCCCAAGCCTGAACTTCTGTGAAGACGTTTGGGTACCAAACATGCGCGATTTTTCTCACGCGAGTGCAAAACACATCACAATGTTTTGCACTCGCGCGGAAAAATTGCGCGTGTTCCCACAACGCCCGTCTGAAAGAGGCCTTAGAAGCACTATTGTCCTGCTGCACCACAATGTCCTGCTGTAGGCTGATACCTGTAGGCTGTTCGGGCATGCTGGGAGTTGTAGTTTTGCAACAGCTGGAGGGCCGCAGTTTAAGGATGCCTGCTCTAAAGGAACAACTTTTAGCAAATGAGGCAGTGGAAAAATGGCTCAAGGGTCCTTGAAAACGGTCTAGGCAGAATCCCTTCTGTCCTATGAGGGGGCCTGGTTTGATCCTCGCTATGGGGCCCATACGTCTCTATGTACGCCACTGGTCTAAGGTAGTGGTGAGCTGAATGTCACCAGCTCTGGTGGTCTAGGATAGTGGAGTGGGTTAGTATATGATTTCCTGAAAGTCTAGAGACATGCCCCCTTCCTTGGTGGTATAGGGTAGAAGAGGGGGCTGTACATACATCATATGACTTTACAATTCTCAATATAACAGGAAGCTGAGCGTGATGTGCGCCCCATGTTCAGCTTCCCTCATGGAATGTCTGGCAGTGTCATTGCTGTGCTATGTGCTTTGTGTTATTACATTAGACAGTTAACTTTTATATATATATATATATATATATATATATATATATATACATACAGGTCCGTCTAAAAAAATTTGCATATTGTGATAAAGTTCATTATTTTCTGTAATGTACTGATAAACATTAGACTTTCATATATTTTAGATTCATTACACACCAACTGAAGTAGTTCAAGCCTTTTATTGTTTTAATATTGATGATTTGGGCATACAGCTCATGAAAGCCCAAATTTCCTATCTAAAAAAATTAGCATATTTCATCCGACCAATAAAAGAAAATAGTTTTTAATACAAAAAAAGTCAACCTTCAAATAATTATGTTCAGTTCTGCACTCAATACTTGGTCGGGAATCCTTTTGCAGAAATGACTGCTTCAATGCGGCGTGGCATGGAGGCAATCAGCCTGTGGCACTGCTGAGGTGTTATGGAGGCCCAGGATGCTTCGATAGCGGCCTTAAGCTCATCCAGAGTGTTGGGTCTTGCATCTCTCAACTTTCTCTTCCCAATATCCCACAGATTCTCTATGGGGTTCAGGTCAGGAGAGTTGGCAGGCCAATTGAGCACAGTAATACCATGGTCAGTAAACCATTTACCAGTGGTTTTGGCACTGTGAGCAGGTGCCAGGTCGTGCTGAAAAATGACATCTTCATCTCCATAAAGCTTTTCAGCAGATGGAAGCATGAAGTGCTCCAAAATCTCCTGATAGCTAGCTGCATTGACCCTGCCCTTGATAAAACACAGTGGACCAACACCAGCAGCTGACATGGCACCCCAGACCATCACTGACTGTGGGTACTTGACACTGGACTTCAGGCAGTTTGGCATTTCCCTCTCCCCAGTCTTCCTCCAGACTCTGGCACCTTGATTTCCGAATGACATGCAAAATTAGCTTTCATCCGAAAAAAGCACTTTGGACCACTGAGCAACAGTCCAGTGCTGCTTCTCTGTGGTCAGGCGCTTCTGCCGCTGTTTCTGGTTCAAAAGTGGCTTGACCTGGGGAATGCGGCACCTGTAGCCCATTTCCTGCACACGCCTGTACACGGTGGCTCTGGATGTTTCTACTCCAGACTCAGTCCACTGCTTCCGCAGGTCCCCCAAGGTCTGGAATCAGTCCTTCTCCACAATCTTCCTCAGGGTCCGGTCACCTCTTCTCGTTGTGCAGCGTTTTCTGCCACACCTTTTCCTTCCCACAGACTTCCCACTGAGGTGCCTTGATACAGCACTCTGGGAACAGCCTATTCGTTCAGAAATTTCTTTCTGTGTCTTACCCTCTTGCTTGAGGGTGTCAATGATGGCCTTCTGGACAGCAGTCAGGTCGACAGTCTTACCCATGATTTCGGTTTTGAGTAATGAACCAGGCTGGGAGTTTTTAAAAGCCTCAGGAATCTTTTGCAGGTGTTTAGAGTTAATTAGTTGATTCAGATGATTAGGTTAATAGCTCGTTTAGAGAACCTTTTCATGATATGCTAATTTTTTGAGATTTTTGGGGTTTTCATGAGCTGTATGCCCAAATCATCAATATTAAAACAATAAAAGGCTTGAACTACTTCAGTTGGTGTGTAATGAATTGTCATGGTCTTACCTCCTTGCTGTTCCCTTCGTTTGACATGTGCTGGCGGCCATCTTGGTTTCTGGGTTTTCTTGTAGCCTCCCACCCTGCGGCTCCTCCTTCCCACTGGGAGGAGCTGGATGCCCAGCTCATATATATAGGAGGTCTGTGGCTTCAGTTCCTTGCTTGGTCCTCCTGTGTTCACATGCTTCCAAGACTGCTGCTGCTTCTGGTTCCTGATCCTGGCCTCGTCTGACTACCCCATTGGTTCCTGATTCCGGCTTCGTCTGACTACCCCGTTGGTTCCTGATTCCGGCTTCGTCTGACTACCCCGTTGGTTCCTGTTCCTGGCTTCGTCTGACTACCCTTCTGGTTCCTGACCTCTGTCTCCGCAAGACCCTGCTTCGGTTTAGCCATCCGTTCGGACTTTGCTTACGGCTTGCTCTTCAATAAAACCTTCTTATTTTCCACTTATCTCTTGTTGTACGTCTGGTTCATGGTTCCATGACATTAGGACCAAGCCCTGAATTCTGACGGTACAGGGCCACCCTCGCTACCTACGCTGGTTGCCAGACTTGATCAGCAGGATCACCTGTTGGGTCGGTTCACTGTGGCGTTGCAAACCCTGCTTGAACGCACGGCTCATTTAGCTTCCGTTGCCGATGGGTCGGTTGTCGCTCCTGGGCCCGCTCCTACTGCCGCTCCGGTTGTTGCGCCAGAGTCTACCATGACACCTGTTGCTGCGCCTGTGGTGTTTCAGGGTATGACCGGTTCTGCCCCCCTTCCACAGCGCTTTGGGGGAGAGCCAACTCAGTGCCGAGGTTTCCTTAACCAGGTGGGCATTTACTTCGAGTTGCTGCCACATGCCTTTCCTACTGAGATATCAAGGGTGGGCTTCTTGATCTCGCTGCTCTCGGACAAGGCCTTGGCCTGGGCCAGCCCTTTATGGGAGAACAACAATCCGGTGGTTGCCGAGTTTTCCGGTTTTGTTGCTTCTCTTCGGAAGGTATTCGATGTGCCGGCTCGTGCTGCCTCTGCTGCGAAGCTCCTTATGTCCATCAGACAGGGTTCACGATCCGTAGCTGAATACGCCATTGAGTTTCGTACCCTGGCAGCAGAGGTGGGCTGGAATAATGAGGCTCTGGTCGCTGCTTTCTCTCATGGTCTCTCGGATGCCTTGAAGGATGAGGTTGCAGCTAAGGACCTACCAGTGGAGCTCGAGTCTCTTATTTCTTTCCTGATTTTGATTGACACCAGACTCAGGGAGAGACCTTCCTTTAAGGAGAGCCTGCGGAGGTCTCCTAACAGATTGGCGCCTACGTTTGCTGTCCCACCCGTGCCTCCCTCTCCTCCCACGCCTCCTGGGGATGACTTGTCTGGGGGTGAACCCATGCAGCGGGGGTTTGCTCGCCTGTCTGAGGGGGAGAGGGTACTCCGGAGACGCGAGGGCCGATGCATGTACTGTGGTCTCGGTGGGCATTTTCGGTTGGCATGTCCGAACCGTCCGGGAGAACGCTCGCACCTGAGGTCCTGTCGGGGGCAGATCTTGGGTGGAGTCTCCTCGTCCCCGGTTTCCCGTGTTGACAAACCACTGATCACGGTTGTCCTCTCCTGGGTCGGGGGCTCGGTGACGACCCAGGCGTTGGTGGACTCTGGTGCTGGTGGTTTGTTCATTGATAGAGTGTTCGCTGCCGCCAATTCCATTCCTCTGCAGCCTCGAGGTTCCCCACTGGCTCTTGAGGCGATAGACGGCAGACCCCTTCTGCCGCCACACGTGACTCATGAGACCCTTCCAGTGGGGATAGCCATTGGTGCCGTTCACAGAGAGTCGGTCTGTCTCCAGGTTATTTCGTCTCCACACTACTCGGTGGTCTTGGGGTACCCCTGGCTCCAGAAGCATAATCCGACTTTCGATTGGAGATCGGTCGAGATCCTCTCGTGGTCACCGCAGTGTGGGGCTAGTTGCATCCATGGGCCTGTCAAGTTGCTGTGTACTTCCTCGGACTCTCTGTTGCCTCCTGAATACGAAGAGTACCGGGATGTATTCGATAAGGTGCGCGCGGTTGCCCTACCTCCGCACCGCCCATACGATTGTGCCATAGAGTTACAATCCGGTGCCGTTCCTCCTCGTGGCAAAGTCTATCCACTGTCGGTAGCGGAGAATGAGGCCATGGAGGAGTACGTGAGGGAGGCGCTTTCACGCGGACACATTCGCAAATCCTCGTCCCCGGCAGGGGCTGGATTTTTCTTTGTGAAAAAGAAGGGCGGCGAGTTGAGGCCTTGCATCGATTACAGGGGTCTCAATCGCATCACGATCAAGAACGCTTACCCGATACCCTTGATTTCCGAGCTGTTCGATCGCCTCAAAGGGGCCACGGTCTTTACCAAACTCGACCTGAGGGCGGCATATAACCTGGTAAGGATCAAGGCGGGCGATGAGTGGAAGACCGCGTTTAACACCAGGACCGGTCATTATGAATCCTTGGTTATGCCCTTTGGGTTGTGCAATGCGCCCGCAGTCTTCCAGGAATTCATCAACGATGTTTTCCGTGACCTGTTGCAGCAGTGTGTGGTGGTCTATTTGGATGACATCTTGGTATATTCTGCATCCATGGAGGCCCACATTCTGGATGTCAGACGAGTGTTGCAACGCTTACGAGAGAACAAGCTGTTCGGTAAGCTTGAGAAATGCGAATTTCACCGATCCCAGGTAACCTTCTTAGGTTACATCATTTCCGCTGAGGGGTTCTCCATGGATCCTGAGAAGGTTTCGGCTGTCTTACAGTGGCCCCAGCCCAGTGGGCTTCGTGCCCTGCAGCGCTTTTTGGGCTTCGCCAATTATTATCGGAAGTTCATCAGGGACTTTTCCATGCTAGCCAAGCCTCTCACGGATCTGACCAGGAAGGGCAGTAATCCTCAGGTCTGGCCGCTCGAGGCCATCCGAGCTTTTGAGGCTCTAAAGTCCGCCTTTGTGTCGGCTCCGATTCTGTCGCATCCCAACCCTGGGTTGCCTTTTGTCCTCGAGGTGGACGCGTCTGAGACGGGAGTAGGCGCCCTCCTGTCTCAGCGTGGAACACCAGAGGGTCCTCTGCTTCCTTGTGGGTTTTACTCCCGGAAACTGTCTTCCGCGGAGTGCAACTATCAGATTGGTGACAGGGAGTTATTGGCCATCGTGCAGGCCCTTAAAGAATGGAGGCACTTGCTCGAGGGCTCGGTGGTTCCGGTTCTCATCCTGACGGACCACAAGAATCTGACCTACCTCTCTGAGGCCAAGAGATTGACACCACGTCAGGCCAGATGGGCTCTGTTCTTGTCACGTTTTAATTACGTGGTCTCCTACCTACCCGGCTCCAAGAACATCAGAGCGGATGCCTTATCACGGCAGTACTCCGAGCTGTCCGGGGAGGAGTCGATTCCGACTACGGTCATACCCCCGAATCAGATCCTGGCCGCTATTCGCACCAGCCTGACTTCTCCTCTGGGTGAGCAGATTTTGGCGGCTCAATCTGGTGCTCCCTCTGGGAGACCCAACGGCAGATGTTTTGTGCCTGAGGAGTTGCGCACTCGGTTGTTGCGAACCTACCATAACTCCAAGGCCGCGGGGCACCCTGGAAAGAATCAGCTGTCCTGGGCGGTTTCACGTCTGTTCTGGTGGCCTTCTCTACGTTCCGACATCGCCGCATATGTAGCGGCATGCTCCGTTTGTGCCCAGAGTAAGTCCCCTCGGCACCTTCCGTTGGGCCTTTTGCAACCCATAGCCACCGGGGAGCGTCCATGGTCACACCTGGGGATGGATTTCATTGTGGACCTCCCTGCATCCCGAGGCCATACGGTCATTCTCATGATTGTGGATCGGTTTTCCAAAATGTGCCACTGTGTTCCTCTCAAGAAGTTACCCTCTGCACAAGAGTTGGCCTCGATTTTTGCCAGGGAGGTCTTCCGGTTGTACGGTTTGCCCAAGGAGATTGTGTCGGATCGGGGGAGTCAGTTTGTGTCCAGGTTCTGGCGCGCCTTTTGCTCCCAGTTGGGGATTCATCTCTCTTTCTCCTCGGCCTACCACCCTCAGTCCAATGGGGCCGCAGAACGATCCAATCAGGCCTTGGAGCAATTCCTTCGTTGCTATGTCTCCGATCACCAAGACAATTGGGTTGACCTCCTGCCTTGGGCTGAGTTTGCCAGGAACACGGCGGTGAACTCTTCCTCTGGGACGTCTCCCTTCATGGCCAATTATGGGTTCCAACCTGCCGTGTTACCGGAGGTATTCTCTCCCCAGGATATTCCGGCTGTGGAGGATCACCTTTCCGTCCTACGTGCTTCTTGGGTACAGATCCAGAGGTCCCTTGAGGTCTCTGCGCAGCGCCAGAAACTCCAGGCTGATCGCAGACGAGCGCCCGCTCCTTCCTACCAGGTCGGAGACCGCGTATGGTTGTCCACCCGCAACCTCAACCTTCGAGTGCCCACTCCCAAGCTGGCGCCTCGCTTTGTTGGTCCCTTCCGAGTGCTTCGCAGGGTAAACCCGGTAGCCTATGCCCTTGCGCTTCCTCCTGGCATGCGGATCTCCAACGTGTTTCATGTCTCCCTGTTGAAGCCACTGGTGTGTAATCGTTTCACTTCCTCGATTCCTCGGCCTCGTCCGGTCCAAGTGGGCAATCGTGAGGAGTATGAGGTGAGCAATATCCTGGACTCACGCCTGGTCCGCGGCCGGGTGCAGTTTTTGGTCCATTGGCGTGGTTATGGTCCAGAGGAGCGTTCCTGGGTTCCCTCCGCAGATGTCCATGCTCCTGCTTTGCTCCGAGCCTTCCACGCACGCTTCCCTCAGAAACCGTTCCTTACTCCGCGGAGGAGGGGCCCTTGAGGGGGAGGTACTGTCATGGTCTTACCTCCTTGCTGTTCCCTTCGTTTGACATGTGCTGGCGGCCATCTTGGTTTCTGGGTTTTCTTGTAGCCTCCCACCCTGCGGCTCCTCCTTCCCACTGGGAGGAGCTGGATGCCCAGCTCATATATATAGGAGGTCTGTGGCTTCAGTTCCTTGCTTGGTCCTCCTGTGTTCACATGCTTCCAAGACTGCTGCTGCTTCTGGTTCCTGATCCTGGCCTCGTCTGACTACCCCATTGGTTCCTGATTCCGGCTTCGTCTGACTACCCCGTTGGTTCCTGATTCCGGCTTCGTCTGACTACCCCGTTGGTTCCTGTTCCTGGCTTCGTCTGACTACCCTTCTGGTTCCTGACCTCTGTCTCCGCAAGACCCTGCTTCGGTTTAGCCATCCGTTCGGACTTTGCTTACGGCTTGCTCTTCAATAAAACCTTCTTATTTTCCACTTATCTCTTGTTGTACGTCTGGTTCATGGTTCCATGACATGAATCTAAAATATATGAAAGTCTAATGTTTATCAGTACATTACAGAAAATAATGAACTTTATCACAATATGCTAATTTTTTTAGAAGGACCTGTATATATATATATAATTCAGATAGTTAGGGGGAGATAGTCAGTGTAGGTTAGATAGTGATATAGTGTAGCTGATATTGCTGAAAATTCACAGGCGCGAATATATTGGAGCACTCTATCTGCATATAAAGCTATTGTAATGTTCTGCTGTGCCAACCCTTTTCTCCAGCCTCAGAAAACTTATACCAGCTTGAAAAATGTAGCAAAGGTGACCCACACCTGTATTGTGCGTGCATTACGCAAATATTACATTGCCGATTTTCGCAATCAAGAATGTAATTGAATTCGCGAATATATGATAACTATTCTACAAAATATCTGCGAAATATTGCGAATTCGAACATTGCCCCTTCCGCTCATCACTATTGGACACTAGAGATTTGCTGGTTTGTATAGTGCATCTGGTAAACTTCCTCTTATGTGTTTCAGATATGGGATATCCAGAGTCAGACATGTTTATTTACAGCCTGCTCCAAATCCAGCGGGATCAGGGGAGAACTCACCGCCTGCCTTTATATCCCAGAAATCAGAGCGCTCTGTGTGACCACCGACTCCATCGCCCTTCTGCAGGTCAAACTAAAGTAAGAGACAACAAGGGGAATTTACCATTATATTTGTGCCAGAAAACTTGCATCAAAAAGTTTGTGCCAACTCTCCACATTTATCAACGCCGACTTTTTAAAGGGCACATTTATCAAGCTTGCCTGTTTTTTGGCGTAAAATTAAACAGGCGTATTTCATTCTGCTGTCTTTCTTTTGCCAAGAATTTATTAAAACTCAGGCCTCTTTCACATGACCGTGCGTTTTTCACAGATCCGTTGTTCCGTTTTTTGTTTCCATTGTGTTTCCGTTTCTGTTCCGTTTTTACGTATGGCATGTACAGTATACAGTAATTACATAGAAAAAAATGGGCTGGGCATAAAATTTTCAATAGATGGTTCCGCAAAAACGAAACGGATACGGAAGACTTACGGATGCATTTCCGTATGTGTTCCGTTTTTTTGGCGGACCCATTGACTTGAATGGAGCCACGGAACGTGATTTGCGGGCAATAATAGGACATTATCTATCTTTCATCTGAACGGAAAAATGGAAATACGGAATGCATACGGAGTACATAAATTTTTTTTTGCGTATTTGCGGAACCAGTATACGGAATGCAAAAAACGGCCCATAAAACTGAAAAAATAAAACGGTCGTGTGAAAGAGAGGCCTCATACAGCAGTTCATGAATTAGACTAGAAGTATTGTTACCAGTCTGACCCCTGGTGGTTGTTTATCAGTTAGACGGGTTCATATTCACTTAGACTCTTCTGCAATTTGCGCAACGGAACGGGTGCCAGCAATATAAATGCCTATTCTTGTCCGCAAAGCGCAGACAAGAATAGGACATGTTAGATTTTTTTTAGCGGGGCCGCGGAAAGGAGCAACGGCTGCGGACAGCACACGGAGTGCTGTCCGCATCTTTTGCAGCCCCATTAAAGTTAATGGATCCGCATTCGAGCCTCCAAAACGGCGTCTCGGATGCGAACCCAAACAACGGTCGTGTGCATGAGGCCTTAGGCTACATGCACACGAACGTTGTTTGTTTCCATGTTACTTTTTTTTTTGCGGATAGGACGGTGACCCATTAATTTCAAAATTTAGAAAAGTTAGGAAACTTCTGAATTAGGAGGCTACATGCACACGAACATTGTTTGTGTCCATGTTCCTTTTTTTTTTTTTTTGCGGATAGGACGCGGACCCATTAATTTCAATGGGTCCGCAAAAAATGCAGACAGCACACAGTGTGCTGTCCGCATCAGTATGTCCGTTCCGTAGCCCCGCAAAAAAAATAGAACATGTCCTATTCTTGTCCGTTTTAGGCATTGTTACAATGGATCTGCAAAAAAAAAAAAAAAAAAAAAAAAAGGATGGCATATGGCAATTTGCGGACCGCAAAACACATACGGTCGTGTGCATGCAGCCTTAGGCCTCTTTCACACTTGCGTTGTCCGCTTGCCGGAATTACACGCCGGATCCGGAAAAACGCAAGTGTACTGAAAGCATTTGAAGACGGATCCGTCTTCAAAATGCTTTCAGTGTTACTATGGCACCCAGGACGCTATTAAAGTCCTGGTTGCCATAGTAGTAGTGGGGAGCGGGGGGAGCAGCATACTTACCATCCGTGCGGCTCCCGGGGCGCTCCAGAGTGACGTCAGAGCGCCCCAGGCGCATGGATGACGTGTACATGCGATCACATCATCCATGCGCTTGGGGCGCCCTGACGTCACTCTGGAGCGCCCCGGGAGCCGCACGGATGGTAAGTATGCTGCTCCCCGCTCCCCACTGCACTTTACCATGGCTGCCAGGACTTTAGCGTCCCGGCAGCCATGGTAACCATTGAGAAAAAGCTAAACGTTGCATCCGGCAATGCGCCGAAACGACGTTTAGCTTAAGGCCGGATCCGGATCAATGCCTTTCAATGGGCATTCATTCCGGATCCGGCCTTGCGGCAAGTGTTCCGGATTTTTGGCCGGAGCAAAAAGCGCAGCATGCTGCGCTATTTGCTGCGGCCAAAAAACGTTCCGTTCCGGAACTGAAGACATCCTGATGCATCCTGAAGGACGGACTGTCCATTCAGAATGCATTAGGAAAATCCTGATCAGTATTCTTCCGGCATAGAGCCCCGACGACGGAACTCTATGCCGGAAGACAATAACGCAGGTGTGAAAGAGCCCTTAGTCTAAAAGATCAAAATAGGTGAACGAGGCACAAATGCCTCCAAAACAGATGCAATCAGTAGTAAATGCAACAAAAAAATAAGATTGTCTAAAACAGCATTTTCTAAACTAGAAACAGGCGCAAACAATTTAGTAAATATGCCCCAATCTTGTAATATCTCTTGGCAACAGTGTTATATTCAAAAATGTTTTAAATTTATCAAGCACTGTTCAATTTTTGATAAATTTGGTGCTAATTATGCCGACACAGACTCAAAGCTATCTAATATCTATTTTTTTCTTAATGGTTGAATTTAAAGGGGTTGTTTATCCCTTTTTTTTGGGGGGGGGGGGGAGGGGGGGAGTTAGCAAACCCCTCTAGTGGCCATACCTGCAAAAGGGAAGCATACTAACCTGCTCTCTGCTGCCGGGTCCCAACTCTTTCACGTTCCCGCCTTGGTTGCATCAGTTGGGTCCCCCGCTGTCAACAGCCACTTTGACCTTTGACTCCGCTCTAGTCAATGACTGGTAAGTATGCTTCCCTTTTGCAGGTCTGGAGAGGAGGGGGATTTGCCAAACCTTCCAACCTTCTCCCCCAAAAGGTGGCCAACCCCTTTAAAGTGTCGCTGAACTTTCAAAAAGCTTTTGATATGTGATAGCAACATATAAAAGGTTTCAATCAGTTGGTGTCTGAGTGCTGAGACGCCCAGTGATCGCGAACAAGCATCACGCTCTCTCTACTCACTGCAGGAGACGGCATCAATGGATAGTCTGAGCTCATCTTGATTTCATCTCCTGCAGGGAAGCGAGAGGGTGTACAATGCGAATGCTTCTCTCCCTCGTTCGAGCGATCAGTGGAGGTGTCACCGCTCAGACCCTTACGGATCAAAACCTCGGATATGTCACTCTGACATAGCAAAGCTTTTTTGAAACCTTAACAGTTTAATGGACAATAGATTTAGTTAACATATAATCATTGTAATATAGGGTACCATATGTAATACAGTGTTGTGGCAATACCATACTGTGGTAAACATACTGTATGGTGCCGTGCAGGCTCGGTGCACATGGCACACACGGCAATGTACATGGCACCTTTAATTGTACGGTATGTAGAACATGTATAGAGGGAGCACCCACTCTGGACTCCCCACTATTCCCTAAAGACAAATAGGCCAAAGCATTTATGGTATTGACCATGTGTTACATGTCTTCTACGTAAGAGGGCGCAAGAGCACCACTGAGTTGACCTCCAACCATGGGTCCAGGGGCGTAACTACCATAGTGGCAGACCATGCGACTGCTATGGGGCCCAGGGCAAGAGGGGGCCCAGTTGGGATCATCCCCTCTTCTACTGGAGGTGAAAACTTGGTGCTCCTACCTGGATATCCTGGAACTCCAGGCGTTGTCGTCCGAAGCAGTGCAAACAGGGGGAATAGCTGAGGGATTTGTAGAAATGATTGAGTCCAGACTTTGTATATAGGTGATAACAGCTTTACTTTAATAAACTTGAATCAGAGAAACAATCGTCCAACTTTATTTTGGTCACCAGCAGGTTTTGGCTCAACTTCTGGCAGGCAAACACATTTGGCTCTGCTACATCTGTCACTTTCTCTAGCTCTGCTGTGCTGAAACTTTTCCTTTCTGCTGAACATTACTTTCTGTAGTCTGGTCTGTCTTTATCTTTATCCAGAGAACTCCTAGATTGTGAGGCTTGCAGCTTGGGCCACTATGCCCAGCAGAAGGTGTGCTCTCCTAGCTTGCACACACCCTTCCCCTTGCAGGGGGTACTCTAAACTAACTCTAACTAGCTGAACTCCTCCTCTATAGAGAGGGCTAGAATGGGTAGAAGGTTCCATTCCAGATAAACTAGCTCTGCCAATATTGCCGCCATCTGTTGGTAAACCAGGTACTTTAACAGTTGCAAAATCAGAAATACCAATGCGCAATATGTAGGATGTGGTAGTAAATACACATGATGACACAGAATCAACCGTAGGTGATGGTAGAGAGGCACGGGAGGTGGTAATGCCACTCTGGTGCGTTACATCTGTCCTGTGTGGGGGGCCTGGTTTGGTCCTAGCTATGGGGCCCTTACTTCTCTATGTACGCCACTGCATAGGCCATAGGTTAAAAAGAACGCATCCCAGTATCTTGCTTGGCTGCCATGGTTGTTGAGCTGGTTTCTACTTTTGCTAGTATAGAAGAGTAATATGAGCATGGGAGAAAATTACAACCACAATGCAAAGGAGCTGCAAGATGGTAGCTGAAAATACCGAACATGTTCCTTCAATATAATTTCCCCTAGAGGCTAGCTGAAGAATCTGCAATGGCCTCTGTTTTCTAAAGTTACACAATCTACATCTATAAGATAAAATAAGTTAGCGCTTCCACACAAAGTGGCCATTCAGAGCACATCGAATATGGAACCTGGAGGATCTTCAGCCCTGAAAGCCTGCTCTAAGTGGATTCATTATGAGTCAGATTTCGGCATTCATTCGGGCTGTTCATTCGATGCTTTCAGGCTGCAATGAAATAATAAAACAGGATTTAGAGGAAAGTACATTCTCTAGGTTTCTATTGTATTTAACAGAGACTCATATGTTACATTTGTGCATTTGGTTCTTTAGTGTAAAAAACTAATTTTCATATATCCTGTCTGAGTCCCCTGTATAGGAGCTTCATCTTATGACAAGGGTGGATGCCGGTTACAAAAAGCATCCCTCGCTCTGGAGGACGTGTCCTGTCCTACATTACACGAACAGCCCACTGATTTCATCAGGAACTACGTAAAGTTTAAAGGGGCTGTTCATCTTTGGGGGTCCTTTCTGCCAGACCTCCCCTCCATGTGGCCAGACCTGAGGAGGGGAGCATGCTTATCTGCTCCCCGCTGCTGAGTTCCGGCTCCTTTGGTTCCTCACTGCTGCTGCATCGCATTGGCCCCATTCTGTTTGACCCTGGTCACGTGGCCAGTCATTAGTCACAGTTGTGACGTGTCTCCCATGTGCCATCACTGAGTAACCTGATGAACAGGGGACATTTAGGTAAGTATGTCTCCTTCCACAGGTCCTGCCACATGAGTGACCTGGCAGAAAAGTCCCCTGGAGCTGAACAACCCCTTTAATTAAATTACAACTGATCACTGAGGGTCCCAACAGGGGGGGCACTACCATAATTACCAACACTGTAGTTGGTAAATTCATGGAACATAAGCAAAAACTTTGGGAACCCCCCAAACCCCCCAGACTGCCATTGTATGGGCGCGGCTTATGTAAGCCCCATCCGTTTCTGCTCAAGACAGACTACATTTGCAGGGACTGTCTCTGAAAAGTAGGGAAGACCCTTCAAACTTGGGAATGTTGGCAACTAATGCAGTATGTGATCTGCTCATTGTCAAGAGATCTTTCCGACAAAGGGGGGCCAGTTCAGAGAGAAGAACCCCTATAAAATCTATGTACCTTTGGTGACAAATTACATTACAATATAGTACATTATAATATATAGCCAAATGGCAGAATTTATCTTGGAACAAACCATAACAATGGCAAAGCATGGATCACAGATTCTCTCTCCAGTTACTAGACACAGGTTGTCCTCTGTCTGCAGCTACAGCAGCAGAATTCAGGCTGCCGCAAAGAGGGAGAAAACATACGGTACTTTTGTATGGTCCCATGTTCACTGAAAGAATAGTGATGTAAACAGTCAGAACATCAGACACCACAGCAGTACCCGGCGGACCCTACTGTAAATCACTCGGGTCTGTTGGGCACCATGGTACATGTCGTACAATGCAAATGTGAACATAACCAAAGATATGTAAACTCTGATGGGATGGCATGTATGGGTAGATCAGAACATAGGCTCAGGGACCACACATGTATGTAAAATAAACTGCATATTTTTTTTTACCATGTTAAAGACATATAACCCATTACATATATATGTATTCACTGAATGACTAACATATTCTATTCTGTAAGGTCCTTGCCTCAGCCTCACCTGGACAGCTCCCATAAAGAACCCGTCCTCTGCTGCAGGTACAATAAAGCCTTCAGACAAGTTGTCACCTGCTCAGAGGGATCGGTAAGTGAATCCCTGGGCCGCATCATAACAGCTCTATCCTTTGTTTTATGATTTATTAGCATTCTGTTAAATTAATGTGCTCCTAGCTTCTATTCTTAACAGGGTTTTCTGGGAGTAGAATATTGATGACCTATCCTCAGGAAGGATGACATCAGTATCCGACAGCAGGCACTGATAAGCATTTTGTAGAGGCTATGGTGCTCCAGTGAGACCTGTGGACCCCTCACAGCATACCAAGCACAGTGCCGTCCATCGTTTAGTGGCTTTTTTTGGTAGTCCAGCCCAGACCCCTCAACTTGAATGGGGCTGAGCTGCAAGTAGGCCAGTGATGGCTAACCTCCGGTACTCCAGCTGTGGTGAAACTACTCCATTCATATCTGTGGAGTTCTGAGAAAAGCCAAGCAAGTGTGCATCTTGGGAGTTGTAATTTTACCACAGCTGGAGTGCCGGAGGTTAGCCATCACAGACCTAGGCCATGTGACCGATAAACGTAACATCAGTGGCCTAGGTCCACGGTGTTCACCACAGTGCATCACTCTCTACAGACAGCTGATGAGTGGGCGTGCCGGGTTTGAAACTGCCACCAATTAGATATCCAAACTCCCAGAAAACCCCTTTATCTGTACTGTACCCCTTAAATAAATGTACAGTAAGAGAACTACTGTCATGCTTCAGTGTGGGAGGGAAACACCACACCGAGCATAAGAGGGTAGGGGTGAACAGGGAATCAGGCCTGAGAACTAGGGAAGGAAGAAGGACACCTCCTAGTAAAACACTAACCAAAATCCTGACTGTCTACCAGTATGAACAGACCCCTGACCCTGAGGTAGGTGTGTTTATACGCAGGAATACCTAGAGTCCTATCTAGCCCCATAAGACCCTGGTACTAATGGCAGGTATGAGACTACCTGTTCCTCCAAAAGGAAGGACGAACAGGAGTCTCCTACAGGCCTAATAAAAACAATAGGGAAATGGAACACACAGAACCCAAACAAAATACAAAAGGGAAAAGAAAAACTTAACTTCAAAAGGGCTATGGAAGCACCAGGAACTCCGCCGAGTATCACACACCAGCTCTCCACAACTGCAACTGAAGCTATAAATCGCACAGCATTGTAGGACAAGCAACAATAAATATGGAAGGTTGAAGTATCACATTAGCCATTGGCCATTACCAGAAACAACACAGACGCCTATTGATCCACAGGGAGAACTTGTCAGATCAAACCACGTGTTGCCAGTCTCACCGATCTCCTGCCACCTGTTGCAGGAACGTCCGTGACAACTACCAACTGATACACATAATAAAAGTATTTTCAGGGAAATAACTTTGTTAAAGGGACTTTTTGGTTTTCCCCAGTGCAAAATCTGGACAAACACCCCCCCCCCCCCCCCACACACACCTGCCATGTGCCATTTATAATTTGACTTGTGTACCAGAGGGCATTTGGATCACCTCAGGATCCAGACCTGTTCTAAGTATGACTGCCATCTCTGGCTCCATGCACCCCCACCCCCCATAGCTACACCCATGGACTAATCAGTGTATGATGCAACTTTCTAATGTACTTAGGCCTCATTTTTAAAACCTGTAAAGCAATAGTGGAATAGTATTTTTTTTACAGTTGCATGAATAATTGTTTTCTAGCTTTACAATACATTATATGGAATATTAAAGTTTATCTCGCAAACTGAGCCGGCAAAGTAAAGGAGGACTCACGCGCCGCCACCCTCTATTCATTTCTTTGGAGCCGCCAAAAAGCGCAGAGCGCTGGCTTGGCTACGCTTCCATTCACTTCAATGGGGTCGATGGAAATAGCCAAGCCAGCTATTTTCGGTGGCCCCATAGAAATGAATGGAAGGTGGCCACACATTTGCGGTGTGCCCTTCTTCACTTTGCCAGCTTAGTTTGCGAGATAGGTGCGGGTCCCACCTCTGAGATCCTCACCTATCAATGATGACATATACTAGTGATATGCCCCATCGTCTGAGATGGGAATACCCCTTTAATTCATGTAATGAATATTCTGTATATAAAGTATTCTTATCCAGTTTTCTTTACTTTTCATGTGCATTTTTTTATTATGAAGTTATTTTTTTGTTACAGGCTGTCAGAGTTTGGGATTTCGAGACTGGGAAGCAAGTATTTGAATTCAATGACGCACATGGAAGTTCTGGGATCACATGTATGACATTTGATTCTATGGGAAGACGGTATGTATTTTTTTTTGTTTGTTTTATTAAGGATTTCATTTAAAGAAATTCTTCCAGCTCTGAGATGCCTATTTTAGTAAATAGTGTATTTCTCATAAATTAGCTATTATGGTAAGAATTGATGGTCTGCTGCTACACACATTCAACCCCCCCCCTCCCCCCCCCCCCTCCTTAATGCAGAGGCCATTGGCCGGACAGTTTTGCTTTTTGGAGCTGGGCATTACATAGTCTATTCTTGCCCGTAGACTGATTTCACCTGCTCGGTTTTCCCTCCCGGATGCTGTCTGAGCTTACAACGAACAGCACCCACACTGAACACTCAGCTGAATGGGTGTCTTCACATGAGAGTCTGTCCATCCCTTGAGACTCACAGCTTGTTATTTGTCTGTTCTTCCTGGAAGACTCATTCATTCAAGAAAATGAACCACATGCAGTGTGATCTTCAGTTCGCCTCAGCCGTCTGAAAGTTGTTGCAATGTTATTAAGAATTTACCACAATGTGCATGTGATTCATCTAGCCCCACATAAAGCTGCGTTTAAACCAGCTGTAATTCTGTATATCTGCATTTTAGTGTGTATTAGAGCTGCAGGATCTAAACTCACCCTCAGTTCTGCTGAACCAAACACAGTTCACAATAAGGCTGGGTTCACACCTGAGCGTTTTACAGAGCGTTCCTACGCTGCTGTAAAACGCTCAACAGGCAAGAACCAATGATTCCCTATGGGAATGGTTCTCACCTGAGCGTTTTACAGCGCGTACGATCGCGCTGTAAAACGCCCGACGCCCCAAGAAGTACAGGAGCTTCTTTGGGGCGTCTTGTCGCGCGTTCCCGTACATAGACTTCCGGGAACGCGCGACAATGGGCGTTCGCTTGTTCCGGAGCCGCGATTGTAAACGCGTATACAGAGCGCTCCATCCCGTACGCTCAGGTGTGAACGCAGCGTAAGGTTCTATGGGAACTATGGGAGATCTGGATTTTGGCCATCTGTATATGTAGCAAGCCAAGGTGGAGCTAGAGCGGAGGATGAGAATGGTAGTGGCTCTGGCTGCTACAGGTAATCACAGTGGCTTTCATCAAACAATTGCTCCCTACGGCAGTGCAGTGAAAGGAAGGAGCACCCTTTCTTCCACTGGGCTATACCCTGATGTTGGGGCTTCTGCCTGAAGGAATCGGGATGCCTGTGATGTTGAGTGTTTGTTGATGGCTTGTAGATGCAGTGGCTGGCATACAGTGTAGGAGTCAGTAACCAGGTCAGAGGTAGTAGAATAAACATCTCTCTTTACTGAAGTACAGAAGTATGGCAGTTATGGCCCTCTTCTCTCTTTATCTGTCTCCTCAAGTCTCTTCCAGTAGAATCTATGGCGGGCAATAGTACTCTTTCTATGGTGTCTATAGCGTCCACTGAGGGATACAGGATTTTAGAGATACGATTAGCCAGTTTATATCCAGGTGTGAAGGGTGGCTTAACCATGTCCCTCACTGCAGCTTTTTGTAGCAGGTTTCCTTACTGACTCCAATGCTTGACCATGCAGACTGTAGATTCTCTAGTTGTCTCCTTTGTCTTACTCGTTCTCTCTTTTTCTGTATCGGTGAGATCGGTGAGTGTCTCTATCTTAAGGTCTAAGAAGTGTCTGAAAATAAAAATGGTGAGAATAGGGTGCCACATGTGTGGTATCAGTTGTTTAGGTTAAAGGTAAGGATGTGCTTTCGAGATGTTGTTGTGAGGACTCGCAACAACTGTAGATCGCTTGGCTGGTTATTTCGTATCCCGACCAGCAGGCGGTTGTCCTAGGCTGCCGCCGTGGTCCTCTTGCGTTTGCTCGAAGGCAATCAGCAGGCACAGTAGATAACTTTAAGAGAGTAGTTCAGGATCTTGGAAGGCGCTGCCAGGACTCAGATGAATAAAACTTCAGGATCCATGTATACAATAAAGGATTTTCTTTATTTCATAATAGTCTATGCGTTTCTGGGGCAGGATTGCCCCCTTTGTCAGGACTATGTGAAGGTATAAGAAGTGGAAGCACAAGTCCAGCTCCTTTTCCCTTCCAAACGCTCTCTATCACTGACTAGAGCTAGGGGCTAACTTTCTACAAGGGCTGAGCCAGAATTGTTAACCCTGGCTGTTCCATCCCTTACCAGGTTATACTGGGTGCAATACATAGCATGACATCTCATCTAAATCACAGTGCGTGTGCTGAGTATCCTTGCAATATCAACTTGGTTGTTGACCTCAAGCACCTCAGAATATATTTTATTAGGCTTAGCGGTATAGTCACGTATCATGGATTAAATCCTATGGCCCAGATTTACTAATGTGTCTGCGCCTAAAATCTGTCTAAAAAGTTGCACAATTTTTTTACATTTAAGTGCAGTTTGGTGCAGCTAGGGTTTCTACACTCTTTTTGGAGAATCTGCTTGGTTTAAAGCAATTTTTTGCGACAAATTTACAAAATGTTGCACATCAATTTTTAACAATTGTCACACAAACTAGCTATGGATTTTCCAGTCTAAAGTCTAGTTATATTACAAATGTCTGGTTGTATTTATTACAAAGTCTCCCATCAGTTTGTAGACCACAAGAGGGCTAGAGTCAGTGTCGGACTGGGGTGCCTAGCGCAGCAAGCAGCGTTCGGGTGTCCGCCTGCTGAGCGGAGGACAGACGGTGCCAGACTGATGCATTCTGAGCGGATCCACTCAGAATGCATTAGGGCTGGACGGATCCGTTCGGGGCCGCTTGTGAGAGCCTTTAAACGGAACTCACAAGCGGAGCCCCGAACGCAAGTGTGAAAGTAGCCTAACTAGGCCTGACCTAGGTATATATATAGGACCTGAACTTTATCCCCATCTAGTGGTGGGATGTATGAATTTCACCTAATCTGCCTGGTAACAGGGATTTTGCAGATACATACATACAAAATCATACATTACAACCTAGTGCTTTTGACAAGGTAAAAAGTCCTTTTAAGCAGTGCCCACACACACGTAGTGGGATGCTGTATATCTAATTCACAAAAAAACTGATCCGTATTTTTGCGGACAGCGTACGGCCGTCTGAATGAGCCCTTACAGAAATCCAGGTGTTGTCCACAAAACACCAATCAGATGAATGGAACAGATTTTCAGTGGCAGAAATTTCTGCAACAAAGTGCTAAATGTGAATACACCCCAATTCAGCTGACACTAAAGCTATGTAGCTGTACAACTACTGCTTAAAGAGGGTTTACCGTGAGTTGAATCTTCATGACTTGTCCTCAGGATAGGACATCAAAATCTAGTCAGTGGGGGTTTAACTACCGGCACCCCGCTGATCAGCTATTTGAAGAGGCCACGGAGCTCCGATGAGCGTTGTGGCCTCCACACAGCTTACCAGGCACAGTGCCCATTTACTTGAATTGGACTAAGCTGTGCCTAGGCCATGTGAACATGGCGTCACTAGCCTAGGAAGAGGCCGCAACGCTCACTAGGGTACCTCAGCCTCTTCAAACAGCTGATCAGAGAGGCTGACAGGAGTTGGACCTAGGGTTGTCACGATACCAACATTTTGATTCGATTTCGATACCATGAAAAAAGTATTGCAATACTCGATACCGTTCGATACCACGCAAAAAAAAATAAAACACCAAAAAAGCCGCATGCAGTCCGGCCCATAATAGAACAGTCCTATCCTATTCTTTTGGGGGGACAAGGTGACTAAAAAATGGCTAATCGTGCGGTTTTGATTCTTTTTCTGTTACACCGTTCACTGCATAGGAAATATTTTTTAATACTTTAATAGTTCGCACTTTTTCGGGTGTGGCTATATGTAATATGTTTTTTTTTTATTGTTTAGAAATCTTATATGTAAATTGGGAAAGGGGGCGATTTAAAGTTTTTGATTTTTTTTTTTTACTTTTTATTTACTAACTATTAGCCCCCTTAGCGTACCATGAAAGGCTTCAGTAGCGTCCTAGCTGCCATGCTAACCGATCAGAACCCTGCGATTACACTGCTGGGGCTCCGATCGGGACTGCCACTGCACCACCAATGAAGAGTAGGGGAGGGGACCCTGCAGCAGCACAGCCTAGTATCGTTAAATAGTAATACCCGGTATTGTATCGATCCGAGTCTAAAAGCATTGATTGGGTATCGATACTTCGATACCCGGTGCAACTCTAGTTGGACCACCACCAGAACACATCAGATATTGATGATCTATTCATTTCTGAGGATAGGCCATCAGTGTCAAAATCCCAAAAAAAAACTTTAATCCATGTGATATACATAGATATTTTAAACTCTTTATAAATATGGAAGAAGTTAACAAAAATCTGTTCAAAGCCAAAGTTGCTCACAGTTTGTCAGAAGAGACTTTGTCGAGTCTAAATTATGTGAATATCTCCATTCCCTAGACTGATCACCGGAGGAAGAGATGGCTGTCTGAAAATCTGGAATTACAATAATGGGCAGTGTCTGCACACTCTGAAAAGAGGTAAATGGCTTCATTTCTCAGTATCCTTAATGAAAGTGTCTTCCCTTAAGTCAATCGAGGTATGTTATGTGCTATCTAATTAGTATTGAGATGAGCCCAGAAGAGCTTGCCCGCCTTATGCTTCAGTTACCAGGCCCTGTCTCCTTCATCCGGGAATACACGAGGGGCAGAGAAACCTCAACGTAAGAAAAGTCTTACATTCCCCGGTGACCTTTATTCTGAACAAGTAATGCATCCTGATTGAAGATACTGGTACAAAAGACACAGAATGCTGTAGCAGACACCTTGAGGCTATGACTGAAGTGGGAATCATTTACACTAAATAGTGCAGACAGTAACACACCATAAAATGTTCCCGAAAACCGTGCGTTTTTGTGAAAATGGTTGTCTATGGGAGCAAAATGCCCAAAGCAGTATTCAACTAGAGCATGATGTTATGTTGAAGAGAACAACTAAAATCCAGAGTGAAAATAAAATACAAAAAGTGCAAAAATTGATAATAATATTAATAATTGTGCCATCAGACCTAAACGATGTGTCCGAATCCAGCCTGAGGGTCCTTGAGCACACCCAAACCCTGTGTATGACCTGTATTAGGACCAAGGGCAGACACTTAAGGTGGCCCTGGAAAAAACTAAAAGTGGCCTCATGTTGTAGACGTGTAGAAGAACACAAGTAGGCAGGGACAACAATACCATAATGCAGGGCAAAATACCGCCCCAGCAGAACCAAATACAACAGTGCAGCACAAAATATGGCCCCAGCTGAACTAAGTACTACAGTGAAACACAGAATACCGCCCCAGCAGAACCAAGTACTACAGTGCAACACAGAATATTGCCCCAGCAGAACCAAGTACTACAGTGCAACACAGGATAGTGACCCAGCAGAACCATGTACTACAGTGCAACACAGGATAGTGACCCAGCAGAACCAAGTACTACAGTGCAACACAGGATACTGACCCAGCAGAACCAAGTACTACAGTGCAACACAGAATACTGCCCCAGCAGAACCATGTACTACAGTGCAACACAGGATACTGACCCAGCAGAACCAAGTACTACAGTGCAACACAGGATACTGACCCAGCAGAACCATGTACTACAGTGCAACACAGGATACTGACCCAGCAGAACCATGTACTACAGTGCAACACAGGATACTGACCCAGCAGAACCATGTACTACAGTGCAACACAGGATACTGACCCAGCAGAACCATGTACTACAGTGCAACACAGGATACTGACCCAGCAGAACCAAGTACTACAGTGCAACACAGAATACTTCCCCAGCCAGATTCAAGTACTACAGTGCAACACAGGATAGTGACCCAGCAGAACCAAGTACTACAGTGCAACACAGAATACTTCCCCAGCCAGAACCAAGTACTACAGTGCAACACAGGAAACTGACCCAGCAGAACCAAGTACTACAGTGCAACACAGGATACTGACCCAGCAGAACCAAGTACTACAGTGCAACACAGAATACTTCCCCAGCCAGAACCAAGTACTACAGTGCAACACAGGATACTGACCCAGCAGAACCATGTACTACAGTGCAACACAGGATACTGACCCAGCAGAACCAAGTACTACAGTGCAACACAGAATACTTCCCCAGCCAGATTCAAGTACTACAGTGCAACACAGGATAGTGACCCAGCAGAACCAAGTACTACAGTGCAACACAGAATACTTCCCCAGCCAGAACCATGTACTACAGTGCAACACAGGAAACTGACCCAGCAGAACCAAGTACTACAGTGCAACACAGGATACTGACCCAGCAGAACCAAGTACTACAGTGCAACACAGGATACTGACCCAGCAGAACCAAGTACTACAGTGCAACACAGAATACTTCCCCAGCCAGAACCAAGTACTACAGTGCAACACAGGAAACTGACCCAGCAGAACCAAGTACTACAGTGCAACACAGAATACTTCCCCAGCAGAACCATGTACTACAGTGCAATACAGAATACTGCCCCAGCAGAACCATGTACTACAGTGCAACACAGGATACTGACCCAGCAGAACCATGTACTACAGTGCAACACAGGATACTGACCCAGCAGAACCATGTACTACAGTGCAACACAGGATAGTGACCCAGCAGAACCAAGTACTACAGTGGTGCAAATTAAAACAGCATGATGTCATAAATTAGGCGCAACATCCAGCGATCCATGTGCCTGAACTGAAATGTACACCAGCCCCAGTCTGGTGTAGATTTCAGTGTTCTTCTATGCCAGAAGACTGTTGTAGAAGATGATAAATGGGCCAGGGCCACCAACCCCACCCCCTTCCCTCCCTTGTCATGCCCCCATTTCAGGAAAGAGGCAAAGCCATCAGAGTAACGGCACTTGTGCAAAAATTTGGGAACAATTGCCATTGAAAAAGTTGCAGAAACGACGTTTCCGACTTTTTCACGCCCCAAAACTAGTTTAATCCAATGATAAATGTGGGCTATTATTAATTGTAGGTGCTAGACGAAAGAAATGATCACCTGATGAATGGCCATTTGCTCGTTCAGCCTGGAACCTTTTACACAGGCCAATTATTGGAAATAAGCAGGAAATAGGCCTGATCAGTCTGTGTAAAAGAAGCATTACTCAAGTGTAGCTTGGACTGAGATCTATGTATGAAATTGCGATCTTAGTAAATTCAGGAATTGTATTTTAATTTCTCAGAATTTTCAAGATATTCTGTAGTGCTTCCGTAGGGTTCCGTTCCTCACCATTCCGCATCTCTGGATTTGCGGACCCATTGAAGTGAATGGGTCAGCATCTGTGATGCGGAATGCACATGGAACGGTGCCTGTGTATTGCGGATCCGCAAATGCAGTCCGCAATATGGCCACGGAGCACACACGTTCGTGTGCAATAAGCCTGTGTGCAATAAAACTGTCATGTTTTCATTAAAAAAAATCCATTTTAGCATTATTCATAAAGCAATCTTTAGTTTGTTCACATACCACTGTTTTCCATAAGTTTTTCCCTTAATTACGGCTGTTTAAACATTTACAATATGAGGACCTTCTCAAGAGGGCTCCTCTGCCAGTTCTCTGAGGCCAAAACTGCTTTCCCTCACTTCACATACACACTTGCTGTAGCCAGCAGCTCCCTGCCATCCAATCAGATTGGATTACTGAGAGACACGCCTCCTCACTCTGAAGCCTAATGCAGGCATGCAGTATGAAGGACTGCCCTCTGCCTTCTGTTTATACTAAAAGGAAGATAGACAAGCCCTAGCAACGGTCTTTTAAGGGAGCAGTGGAAAGGGACAGAGGACATTAATGAAAGCTGTTATTATAAGGTAATTACAGATCTTTTGACAATCATTGACAGACTAACTCAGGTATACATGCCTAGCTCTAATAAACTAGCAAAGAAAAAAAAATGACAGTTACCCTTTAATGTAGCTCACAGAGCACCTTGTGTCATACAGTAGCATATAATGTTAGCGTCAGTCTAGTACTTTACATAACGTAGTTTATAAGGCTGAAAAAGACTGTCCATCCAGTTCAGCCCATTATCCTGCAAGCTGATCCAAAGGAAGGAAAAAAAAAAACTGTAAGGTAGAAGCCAATTTTCCTCACTTTAGTGGAAAAAAATTCCTTCCCGACTCCAATCAGGCAATCAGAATAACTCCCTGGATCAACGGCCCCTCTCTAGTAGCTATAGCCTGTAATATTATTACACTACAGAAATACACCCAGGCCCCTCTTGAATTCCTTTATTGTACTCACCATCACCACCTCCTCAGGCAGAGAGCTCCATAGTCTCACTGCTCTTACCGTAAAGAATCCTCTTCTATGTTTGTGTACAAACCTTCTTTCCTCCAGACGCAGAGGATGTCCCCTCGTCACAGTCCTGGATATCATGGGAGAGATCTCTGTACTGACTTTACCTGCAAAAAGGCATCCTCCGGAGTAAGTGCACCATCTCATGTTGGAAGTGGCTCCCTGTGATATAATGTTTGACTTTTCAGCAAACCTTGGAACATGACAAGGGAAAATACCCAAGCGACATATTGAAATTTAAAAAAGGCTTTAAATAAACGTCTTTTCATATCATCAAGAAAGTGAGTGCCAGTCCTTCTTCGCTATATACAAGCCACATATTAGTCAGTAGACAGCTGTTATAGGATACTTGTCCCTCATCTTTAAGGAGCCACTTCCAATCTTCCAATAGGTGGCACTAGGAGATGGTACTCTTTGTTGGGGAGATGCCTCTTTGCATCTTAGTTTCTCATGGAGCATTGTCCCCCAGTCTCCATGCACAACTGTTCTCCTTAAAGGGGTATATTGCTAGGATATGGCGTCAAAGTCAGATAGGTGCAGGTTTGACTTTTCACTAAACCTTGGAACATGACAAGGGAAACTAGCCAAGCCAGCATCTATTTTCCGCAGTCCCATAGAAATGAATGGAGAGCGCTGCACATATGCGATATTGCGATATCCTCTCCGATACTTGCCATCAAACTCCTAGATGAAAAAAAACCTTTTAGGAGAACAGTTTCCTCACCCCCATGCAACTTCTTGGTTCCCCTTTCTGGAGGAGCCAGCCTTCAACTGATGCTCCTGACTAACACCTGGGGTAGCAGGCCAGGTGGAAGCTGTGGCATGATCGGCTCTTCCTAGGCTTCAGCTGAGGATGGCCACCTGTCTCTGACCCTCACGGGGCCTTCTGGTTCGGAGGAGCAGGGTTTTGTTTATTCGGGCTCTTCTCTTACAGAGAGGGCTTGCAATAGATCCCATCCTTGTGCACTTTTTTGTGTGGCGCGCTGAACTTTGTTTGCACTTGGGTGAACAAAGGTATAATCTCAGGATATTTGGTTAGCTATTTTCCCTTGTCATGTTCCAAGGCTTGTCAACAGATTGAACATTAACTCATAGGGAGCCACTTCCAGTAGGTGGCACTATCGAGAAAGTTTTCTTTCTCTGGGACCTCTTTGCCTATTATTTTCTCATGGAGCATTGCCACTAAGTCTCCATACACAGCTGGTCTCCCTAAAGGGGTTTTCTGGGATTTTAATATTGATGACCTATTCTCAGGATAGGTCATCAATATCAGATCGGCGGGGGTCCGAAACCACATCATGCCAGCGCTGTCTTCCCTTAATTTTTTACCTGCTTGCCGTCGCAACCGCAGCGTGTGAGCAGGTGTAATTACAAGCCGTCCCATTCACTTCAATAAGACTGCTCCTGCTTATACACTTGTATAGGAAGGAGCAGTGCCATAGAGGTGAATGGGATAGCTTAGGTGTAACCACACCTGCTCACTGCTGTGATGTCAACGGCAAGCAGGTAAACAATGAAGTGATGGCAGCGCTCACACGAGCAAAGCTTTCTCTTCAAACAGCTGATCGGCGGGGGTCCGACACCCAGGATTTTGAGCCGTTACCTCCCATAAGCCACATCCTTGCCTTTGATGAATTGCCAGTTTTCTCAGAAGTCTAAGGCCCCTTGCAAACGAGCGTTCCTCCCGCAGCGAGTCCCATCGCAGCTCCCGGCCTGACCTCCCATCGCTGCCGGGGGTCACATAGCATTATATTGATTTATGATGCTATGTAACCATTATAGTTCTGGAATGTATTTGATAAGGGGCCTAACACTAAATAGTAAGGTTCATTATTCTTTCCATTCACAGCAAACAAGGTTGATGAAATCTGTGACTGCACATATGTGGAAATGAACAGGAACAAGTAAGATACCATTTCTTTACGTTATTTTACAACATTACCTTCAGGAGTGTGATCATAATGGCTGCACAGGTATCTTTACTGTGACTGTGTGCCTTATTGTCATTATCTCTTATTACGGTGCTGTGATATCCCTGTTCTGTGACATCACTTATTATAATGAATACATTATTTCCATATGGTGACATCACCAGGGGTGCAACTACCCTTTCTGCTGTCTGAGGTGAAAAATTGAATGCTGCCCCCCAATGGCAATTTTTTAACTTAACCCCTTCCCTCCAGCCCTACTGTTAAATACATACTTTAATACTGGGAATGGTGTCTGAGGTTTCCCAAATTGCTCCTCCAGGGGTGTAGCTTTTAGGGCAGCAGAAGTAGCATTAATACCTGTGCTTACTTAAAGGGGCCTATAGGCTCCACTGCCACCTAAGAAGACATAAGTATTACGTACAGTATGGTACATGGTATACATTCACTTTCTGTATTCATCTTCCATAAGCTGCTGAGCCTGAAACATATGAGCCTTATATTATAAGTGCCATTCATCTGATATGCAAGTTTAGATCGTTCTGTATGAATAGCCCGTCAGTGGCACAATAATACTTTGTCATTTTGATAACATGCAGCATTTTTGTGTTATTTCAGATATATTATTGCTGTTGGATGGGACAGAAGAATTAATATGTATATTGTAAGTATTCCGCTCTACATTTGCCTGATGGGATATATTTAGGAGCGATGACATTAGCGATCCCTCCTCCTTAGGCCCCTTTCACACGAGCATGACTGATTAGGTCCGGGTGCGTTCAGTGAAAATTGCACCATTTTGCAAGCAGGTTTAGGCCTCATGCACACAACCGTTGTGTGCATCCGTGGCCGTTGTGCCGTCTTCCGTTTTTTTTTCGCGGACCCATTGACTTTCAATGGGTCCGTGGAAAAATCGGAAAATGCACCGCTTTGCAGCCGAGACCGTGATCCGTGTATCCTGTCCGTCAAAAAAATATGACCTGTCCTATTTTTTTGACGGACAACGGTTCACGGACCCATTCAAGTCAATGGGTCCGTTAAAAAACACGGATGCACACAAGATTGGCATCCGTGTCCGTGATCCGTGGCCGTAGGTTACTTTCATACAGACTGATCTGAAGATCCGTCTGCATAAAAGCTTTTTCGTGAAAACTCAGATCCGACAGTATATTCTAACACAGAGTGATGGGGACGCTTCTAGTTAGAATATACAACGAACTGTGTACATGACTGCCCCCTGCTGCCTGGCAGCCCCGGATCTCTTACAGCGGGCTGTGATCCATACAATTAACCCCTCAGGTGCTGCACCTGAAGGGGTTAATTGTGCATATCATAGCCCCCTGTAAGAGATCCGGGGCTGCCAGGCAGCAGGGGGCAGACCCCCCTCCCTCCCCAGTTTAAATTTCATTGGTGGCCAGTGCCACCCCCTTCCTCCCTCTATTGTAATAATTCGTTGGTGGCACAGTGTGCGCCCCCCCCCCCGCCCCCCCCCCCCTTCCTCCCTCTATTGTAATAATTCGTTGGTGGCACAGTGTGCGCCCCCCCCCCCCCGACTTCCTCCCTCTATTGTAATAATTCGTTGGTGGCACAGTGTGCGCCCCCCTCGGCCCCCCCCCCTTCCTCCCGCTATTGTAATAATTCGTTGGTGGCACCGTGTGCGCCCCCCCGGCCCCCCCTTCCTCCCGCTATTGTAATAATTCGTTGGTGGCACAGTGTGCGCCCCCCATCGCCCCCCCCTCCCTCTATAGCATTAACAACATTGGTGGCCATTGTGCGGCCTCCTCTCCCCCCCAATCATTGGTGGCAGCGGAGTTCCGATCGGAGTCCCAGTTTAATCGCTGGGGCTCCGATCGGTAACCATGGCAACCAGGACACTACTGGAGTCCTGGTTGCCATGGTTACTTAGCAATAGTACAATAGTAGAAGCATCATACTTACCTGCTGGCTGCTGCTATGTCTGTGTCTGGCCGGGAGCTCCTCCTACTGGTAAGTGACAGGTCTGTGCGGCGCATTGCTAAATGATCTGTCACTTACCAGTAGGAGGAGCTCCCGGCCGGACACAGACATGGCAGCAGCCAGCAGGTAAGTATGATGCGGCACCTGAGGGGTTAATTGTGCTGATCACGGCCCCCTGTAAGAGATTGGGTGCTGTCAGGCAGCAGGGGGCAGTCATGTACACAGTTTGTAGTATATTCTAACTAGAAGCGTCCCCATCACCATGGGAACGCCTCGGTGTTAGAATATACTGTCGGATATGAGTTTTCACGATGTAACTCATATCCGACAGTATATTCTAACATAGAGGCGTTCCCATGGTGATGGGGAAGCTTCAAGTTAAAATATACCATCGGATTGGAGAAAACTCAGATCCGATGGTATAAAAGGTACTCCTGACTTTACATTGAAAGTCAATGGGGACGGATCCGTTTGCAATTGCACCATATTGTGTCAACGTCAAACGGATCCGTCCCCATTGACTTGCATTGTAATTCAGGACGGATCCGTTTGGCTCCGCACGGCCAGTGTCAGTGGATCCTCCAAAAATCAAGGAAGACCCACGGACGAAAAAACGGTCACGGATCACGGACCTACGGACCCCGTTTTTGCGGACCGTGAAAAAATACTGTCGTGTGCATGAGGCCTTAGTCAGTTTTGTCTGCGATTGCGTTCAGTTGTTCAGTTTTTTCCGCGCGGGTGCAATGCGTTTTGATGTGTTTTTCACGCGCGTGATAAAAAACTGAAGGTTTACAAACAACATCTCTTGGCAACCAGCAGTGAAAAATGCATTGCATCCGCACTTGCTTCCGGATGCAATGCGTTTTTCACTGAAGCCCCATTCACTTCTATGGGGCCAGGGCTGTGTGAAAAACGCAGAATATAGAACATGCTGCGTTTTTTACGCAATGGAAAACTCGCTCGTGTGAAAGGGGCCTTAGGCCCCTTTCACACAGGCGAGTTTTCCGCGCGGGTGCAATTCGTGAGTTGAACGCATTGCACCCGCACTGAATCCGGACTTATTCATTTCTATAGGGCTGTGCACATGAGCAGTGATTTTCACGCATCACTTGTACGTTGCGTGAAAATCGCAGCATGTTCTATTTTGTGCGTTTTTCACGCAACGCAGGCCCCATAGAAGTGAATGGGGCTGCGTGAAAATCGCAAGCATCCGCAAGCAAGCGATTTTCACGCACGGTTGCTAGGAGACGATCAGGATGGAGACCCGATCTTTATTATTTTCCCTTATAACATGGTCATAAGGGAAAATAATAGCATTCTGAATACAGAATGCATAGTACAATAGCGGTGGAGGGGTTAAAAAAAATTAAAAATAATTTAACTCACCTTAATCCACTTGTTCGCGCAGCCGGCATCTCTTCTGTCTTGTTCTGTGAGGAATAGGACCTTTGATGACGTCACTGCGTTCATCACATGGTCCATCAGATGATCTTTTACCATGGTGATGGATCATGTGACGGACCATGTGATGAGCGTAGTGACGTCATCAAAGGTCCTATTCCTCACAGAACAAGACAGAAGAGATGCCGGCTGCGCGAACAAGTGGATTAAGGTGAGTAAAACATTTTTTTTATTTTTTTTTAACCCCTCCAGCCCTATTGTACTATGCATTCTGTATTCAGGATGCTATTATTTTCCCTTATAACCATGTTATAAGTAAAAATAATACAATCTACACAACCTTGAACCCAAACCTGAACTTCTGTGAAGAAGTTCGGGTCTGGGTACCACATTCAGTTTTTTATCACGCTTGTGCAAAATGCATTCCACCCGCGCGATAAAAACTGAACAACAGAACGCAATCGCAGTCAAAACTGACTGCAATTGGGTACCTACTTGCGCGGGTTTGCTGCAACGCATCCGGACCTTATCCGGACACGCTCGTGTGAAAGAGGCCTTAGTCCTTTGAGCTGAGGGCTCAGGTGGAACTCTGATCTCTGAGTTAAATTCTTATCAAACTGAAAAATGAGACGAGCACCAAGGTTGAACGTAGCCTACCGTGTATGTGTCCTCCAGAAACTGATCTCCTTCTTGTTTCACAGGATTCTGATGATGATCTTCATCACTTCCAAGAGCCACAGCCAGGCTGGCAGGATGATTTGGTAAGATGAAAAAAAAATAAAAATAAAGCTGAGAATTGTTTGACATACAGTACAGACCAAAAGTTTGGACACACCTTCTCATTCAAAGAGTTTTCTTTATTTTCATGACTATGAAAATTGTAGATTCACACTGAAGGCATCAAAACTATGATTTAACACATATGGAATTATATACATAACAAACAAGTGTGAAACAACTGAAAATATGTCATATTCTAGGTTCTTCAAAGTAGCCACCTTTTTCTTTGGTTACTGCTTTGCACACTCTTGGCATTCTCTTGATGAGCTTCAAGAGGTAGTCACCTGAAATGGTTTTCACTTCACAGGTGTGCCCTGTCAGGTTTAATAAGTGGGATTTCTTGCCTTATAGATGGGGTTGGGACCATCAGTGGCGTTGAGGAGAAGTCAGGTGGATACACAGCTGATAGTCCTACTGAATAGACTGTTTGACCATGAAGGAGAGTGATGGGGTGCAGCGCCAGATGACCTGGCCTCCACAGTCACCAAACCTGAGCCCAATCGAGATGATTTGGGGTGAGCTGGACCGCAGAGTGAAGGCAAAAGGGCCGACAAGTGCTAAGCATCTCTGGAAACTCCTTCAAGACTGTTGGAAGACCATTTCAGGGGACTACCTCTTGAAGCACATCAGGAGAATGCCAAGAGTGTGGAAAGCAGTAATCAAAGCAAAAGGTGGCTACTTTGAAGAACCTAGAATATGACATATTCTCAGTTGTTTCACACTTGTTTGTTATGTATATAATTCCACATGTGTTAATTCAGTTTTGATGCCTTCATAGTCATGAAAATAAAGAAAACTCTTTGAATGAGAAGGTGTGTCCAAACTTTTGGTCTGTACTGTATATTGTAGAAGGAAGGTCTAGTCAAACTACTGACACATAGGAAATGCAGCTTTTCAACAGGACATCAAAATGTGATGTTAATTTAGCATAAAAAATCACATTCAAGTGTCTCAAGGGGGTAAAAAAAAGTATATTAGAATTTTCTCCCAGTGGTAAACATAGTGGCAAATACGGATACAATCTTTGCTATTGTCCAGCACTGCTAAATATGCTACATTTATTTACTGTACATCTATTCACTTAGGTCATAAATCACTAGGCCTCTTTAACATCATTGATTCATGGATGTCTGCTGTCCATGTTCTCAACGGACCGCTCACGCATCCATTGACTTTAACACATGTTAAAGTCAATGTTAAAGTCAATATGCCACCACTGAAGCATGGCATATTTTTGTTCGCGATAACGATCCCTCACGCACATTATAGTCTATGGGTCTGTGAAAACCAAGGACACAACATGGATGCCATCAAACCCTGAGAACTAGTGCCTACACAGATTGCAAAAGGATACTGTCTCCTAGTGTCACCTAGCAGAACTACAGTCAGGGTCTGCTACACCAGACATTTTATGTGGGGCACATGCAAGGTCCTGATGCAGGCTGGTGGTACAGTCTTGAATGTGGCTATGCCAGGAAGTAAAGAGGACCCAGGACCAGTTTGGTCCATGGTTTCGTACCAATGGTAAGAGATGCCCTTGAAACTAATTTTCAGCCTAGCAGTGTCCGTGAAGTATGGATGGCACACAGAGGTTAAAAAAACGGATACACGGACCAAACAAGGATTCTTTATAGACATCTTCATGGATGAACCACTGACCATCTTGTCATAGATTCCATCACTGACACGGATGTGTGAAAGAGGCCTTACTAAGGTGTGAAAGATTTGTCATCATGGTATGAATGTTGGGGAAACTTTTCCTACTATTGAGAAAACCACTTGGATAAATGGTAAAATATCAAGATTTCTAAAACAAATCCAGTTGACTTAGATTTTTAACGTTGACTTAATATATATCAAGGGTAGCTAGTTTCACACCCCAGACCAGCCCCTAAAATTAAGTAAACCCCAGACCAGTCCGCAAAAATTAATTAAACCCCAGAGCACTAAAATTAATTCAGACCCCTAAAATAAATCAGACCCCAGACTAGACCCTTAAAATAAAATCAGGTCCCAGATCAAACACCTAAAATAAATTTAGTGATCCTCTTTACTTCCTGGCACAGCCACATTGAAGATTGTACCACATACAATGACCCTGACTGTACAGTGATCCCTCAAGATACAATGGCCTCAGGATACAATATTTTCAACATACAATGATCTTTTCTGACCCATCGTAAGTTGAAACTAGATTCAACATACAATGTCTCTGACTCAAATCCAAACAATCAAGGCCACTTCTCTGGTAAATAGCTCTATTAGTTGCTAGTTAGCAGCTATTCCTGACTGTTATATGTAAGGACTTGTTTTATCTATCTTAGTTATCTGCTTATTTTTCTTAAAGTTTCATTTTCTCTTATCTTGGATGACATTTTGTGGCTTTGGAACCAATTACTCAACTTACAATGGTTTCAACATACAATGGTCATCCTGGAACCAATGAATATTGTATCTTGAGTAACTACTGTAATTCTGCTAGGTGACACGAGGAGACAGTGTCCTTTTGCAATCTGTGTACAGCAGTGGTTCTCCGGGTTTGAACAGTTAGCATATCTGATCCAGATTCGAACCCATGGTCAATGAAACGTTAATAGCCGATTGCTTTTCTCAGAGCAACAATAATGTCTTACAGTTCTACGGTCAGCCCTTAGTTATCACCAAGACAGTTATAAAATTCTCCCAAAATGAAAACAGCAGGACAGTGGTATGGAGTGAGTAGGTTGTTGGTGCACACCCCTAGGAGACCAAGTCCAAGATCCTAAATTCAAAGCTAAAAGAGAGAAGGTAGAGGATAAATTATCAATTTATTCACTCAAAGCAACATGTCAGTTCTTATACTGGAAGAGCTTGAGTGAGGGACTAGAGCAGATCTGACAAATTGCAATGAGCCCATGTACCACCACAGTTCCTTCACAGTGATGCCACCCTGTAGCTGTTCCTTACAGATATAAAAGAAGTGCAGGTCAAATAGCAGTGTCAAGTTACCAACAAATATGTTGCATACAATTGTGTCTACAGCACAGAATTACCAATAATTTTATGCCAGACAATTTGTCAAAGTGGTGTGTATACATATGTGCCAATTAGTATTCCGCTCTCTATCATGGCCTTGTACTGTTCTCTACTTCCTTAAAAGGTTTGTACCCCTGAGACCCCCACCTTTCATGACAATAGGGTTCCCAAGCCCTCCAAATGAGTTGGGGCAGTTGAAAATGTGGCGCACATGCTCAACCACTACTTCATTTAACCGGTAGACTCGGGACCCCCCTGCTTGTGATCATTGGAGGTGCTAGCCATTGGACCCCTACAGAGCAGATGCTTATTGTTACGGATCGGTGAGTGGAGCAATTGTTCCAACTAAACGGTTTGGTGTAGGGTAAACCCTAAGGCAGGGTGGAAACAGAACTTGGAGTATGGCAGGAAATAATGCAGGATAAATGCAGGTAAACTGCAATAGCACTAGATTATCAAACACCTTTGCTGGTCGCCAGGGTACCTAAAGCTCAGGCACCCTCTACATTGAGAGGACACCTTGAATACACAGGGACACCTTGAATAAGGGGACAGAGGGTGGAGTACTCCGTGTGGGGAATAAGTTGATATCTTTTTACAAAGCCTTTTTCACTGGTAGTTACATACAATCTCTGTAGTCAGACTGGGAATACACAAAAGAGATGACTGGGCAAATGGAAATACAGATGTTTTTCATTCTAAGACCATGCCAGAAATCTTTTACTGAGAGTTGAGTTGTCGGGAACTGTATAAAAGAGGTCGACAAACCACATTGTAGCGACTTGGTATATACATTATTCCATGATCTGGATGAATTACAACATTCCAGTGAGGGTCAGGGTCGGAGTGGCCCACCAGAGTACCTGAGGCATTATTGATTATTTAGAGGTTGGTCTCCAAGAATAATTGTATCTGGTGGGCCCAATCAGTCCGACACTGATTTCAGGTGCTCTTGTGCAGATGAGCATTGTGTTTTAGATATTATAATATAATAGCATAATAATATCATAATATAGTAGTATCTAATTTAAGCTATTAGAATTTATTTAATATATTTTACAAAATAAATAAATGATTGCATTAAATCCTACACCTAGGTGGCCTTCAGCAATTGTATTACACATTTATTAATGTAGGCGCTTTGTTTTTTGAGTTGATCATACACATGTTTCCCCAAAACAGCACACCATGTGGCTAGGTATGGCATTGCAAGGACATAATGAACCCCACTTGCTGTGATGTATAACATCAGTGTTTGTATAGCTCATGTCATAAATGTCTTCAAAGTTATTGTAGCTGAAGAATAAAAAGATTTTTTTGCAGTCTAGTCCTGCATTTTTCTTTGAGATGTGCTTACCGAGCTAGTTTCAGTATAAGCAAAAATAAAAGGGTCATATGAGTTGAGGAACAATTGATTGTGATTTTAGATGATAGGATGTAGCATCAGAGCTCAATGTACCTTTTTCTTCTGCAGATCCGAGGTCACCGAGAAGACATTCTGTGTATAGCTCAAAATCCTCCTAATCTCCTTGCCAGTTCAAGTTATGATGGAGAAATTATTATCTGGAACATGATCTCGGGCCACATCCAGTGCCGAATAAACACGTCCAGTCTTCTTGATTCTGCAGGAATTAAATGTAAGCACTCAGTATCTGATAACACTACTTTTATGAAATAATGCTTTATAGGGTTACTTTATATAGAAAATGGAGATAATATATTGATCAATTTTAAGAATAGACATGCAAATAGACCAGCTCAGTGGGTATAGATGTCCCCTCTGGTGAAACCCAGGACCTGCAGGTATCAACTGTGGAGACTAGAAAAATATGGAAATCAAAGAGGACCATTTACAGGTCCTGACATTACAAAATTAGTACCTGGCAGTGTAGGGCATGATCAGTAGATCTGCTCTGTTGCCCTTCTGTACCCCCGTTCTCTTTTGCCGCCCTGTATGCTAATTAATAGCATTAGTACAGGGAGGAGGAGACGGGCGTGTTTCTCAGGGGGCGTCTCCTTCTCCCTGGCTGTGAGCTGCCCTATCGCAGAGGAGAGCGTCACAGCCAGGGAGAAGGGGAGCTTTTTTTCTCCCTGGTTGTGATGCGCTCTGTTGAGATTACCAGCTTCATCCACTGACAGAGATGTGCAGTTACAGGGCCAGTTCTACAGCTGATCGTGGAGATGAGGGATGTTGGACCCCCAACAAACTAATATTTATGGCCTATCCTGAGGCTAAACCCTCAATATCAAAAGGGGTTGTCCAGGATCCCTTGGTTTTGAGTTAGCCACCTAGTGTGGTTGACCTAATACAAGAACCATTCTGAGATCTTCTGGTCCCAGGTGTGTTGATTTCTGGTCAGACTGTAGACAGGGTCACATGCACTGCTGCAGCCAATGACTGGCCTCAGCCAAGACATATCCCATGTGGCACATGACCCAGCAGGAAAGTACCACTTTGGGACCGAAAGATTGCAGAACACAGCCAGGTTGTAGGACTAGAGCCGTGGAAACCAAGTAAATATGATTTTTGTATTCAGTCAAGTACGCTAGGTGGACTAACTCAAAACTGAGAAGAACCTGGACAACCTCTGTAACTTAAAGGCTGCTAAAAGAGTACTGTAACATATGCTATTATTATTTTATGGGGTATTTTTAGATCAGTGAATTTTTTTTTACTTTTTTTCAGTCTCTTGGTTTTGGTCTTGTGAGGTTCTCAAATGTTAAAAGTTCTCTACTGTAAACTAGCAGTGGAATACCTGAACTTATGTACAGGGTTATAGTGATGAGTGGCAGGGGCAAGCCAATAGCAGGCCGCTACAGGAACAAGCCTCCCTAGTATCCCGGGTGATGATGCTACGGAGGTTCGTCCCTCTTGGGGGTATGACCAGTATGAGAGGCCCGGGCATTAGGTTGGACATTATAGGGGTTGAAAACCCCTTTAGCACTGTTCACACATAGGGAAAACCTTGTATTTTTACAAATAGCAGCAATGTATTGGATATGTATAAAACCCTCTGCGCCACATTTCTCATCACGTTTAACTGTGCAGAAAAAGTTAAGGGGACTTCAGACAGAAGTGGGACTCATTTATTGAGGATATCCTCCACTTTTCTAATAAAACCTGGTGATAATGTTTTACTTGATATTGTTTCTACAGCCATCACATTTATCAATAGTGCCCCCTGCTGGTAGATGTGATTGCTGCACAGATGAGAAATACTATCTGTAATGTGACAGGTTGTCACAAGAAAGATTCCTTTAAGGAGGATCTGTTAATGATGTCAGTGGAGCTGAACTCACTGAACCCCCATTCCTGTGCACCACAGGGCGCCACAAGGTCCCAACGAATGCATTTTAATACCAAAAAGCAGTGGTGGTGCGCTGGTATAATAGATCTAATAAAATGCCTTTTCTTAAAGGGGTCAACATGGTGACAGACATTTTTTAATCCCATAAGGCCATAAAGGGGTTGGTTGTCTAGTTTAAAAAACCCACTGAAGGAAATGTTCAGTTCATAGAACTCCTATTGAGGATCCTCATCTCTTGTCCATTGTGGAAAGCTAGTTAAAGGGAACCTGTCATCAACTTTATGCTGATCTCACTGAGGGCAGCATAAAATAGTGACAGAAATGCTGATTTGAGCAGTGGGTCACTTATCAGCTAATAGTAAGTGGTTGCATAGAACCAACATCATCATTGCAGCCCAGGCCTCAAAAAGAGGCAACTCTACATGAGAAGAGTAATGGTTTGTCATGATCCCATCTGCTGATGATTGTCAGTTCTCTCCTAGAGAGAATGGGAGAAAACTAGGTAGAAGACTGTCCAGTCATCAGCAGGTGGGCAGGAGAGCAGGAATTCATGAATAACCATGGTGGCCGTGACTCTTCTCAAGTGGCAATGATTGTTATGTTGTTTCTCGGCAACCACTTACTTTTAACTTATAAATGACAGACCGCTGACTGATCAACTAACCTGTCTCTACTTTATGCTGCTGTTAGTATGGGCAGCATAAAGTTGATGACAGGTTCCCTTTAAAATAGTTTTCAGGACAGGTCATCAATATCAGATTGTTGGGGATCTGACTTCCCGCACCCCCACTAATTAGTGGACAGAGGTGAATGTTCCATCCACTGTGTAGTGAAGGAGAAAAAATGGGCAAATGCATGGACACTGCTGGCAGAAGGAAATCCATGGATTTCAGGCTAAATGGATGGAATCTTTATTGTCAATGCATTTTGATTCTGGCTGGTATCGTCATCAGTCCATAATGATGACCTGATGAAGATACCAGACCGTTATCGAAACATGTTGCTGGTAAATATTCAATCTATTTATCCTGGAATCCATGGATTTCCTTTTGCCAATATCGGCCATGCATTTGCCCATTTTTTCGTTATCACTTTCATTGGCAGCTGAGGTACCCACCAACCACTTAGGCTAAGGTGCAGCAACTGGAGAGAAATTCTTCTACCATACATGCCCTTATCAGAGTTGAGCCTGGAATAGGCATAATTCAGAAAGGGGAGCACATTACCTTTAGCAGCTACTACTGTAGTAATCCAGACCGGGGGGTATTACAATGTTGTATATAGTTTTGTATTGCTTTATATCATATTGTTATGTATTTTGTATTGTATCATATGGCCATATCTACCAGTAGGGAGTGGATGGCAATGGTTGAGAGGAACAAGGCTAGCCACCCTTTTCCTACCATCTTGGTAGGAGTGGGCTGGTTGTGCTTCCTTCCAGGAGGGGGAGTCCAGAACAGTGTGGAGAGAAAGCACAAGTCAGAGCTCCTGCTCCTGGAAAAGATTCTCCAGAAAAATCCACTTACTCCAAGCCTCAAGTGTACACTGTGACACAACACTTCATCAGGGCCACTATCATTGCCATCCTCTGCACCAGCTCCTCCAGAGTTGATCCTGTTTTTTTGCAGTGGCCATGCCCAGGTATTACAGCTCAACTCCAATTCAAGTGAATGGAAAGTGAGCGACAGTACGGTGGTGCTGGAAACTACACGGTGGAAGGAGCCTTCTGCCTCCATCTCTGTCCACTAATGCATTTACTTGGAAAAACCATGGCAAAAACTGTAGGGTTTCTACAGCGGACTTTGCAAAATCTGCCGTGTGAATGGGCCTAATACAGTGATAAAGGGCCATGAGAAGGTGGGCAACAACAGCTCCATTCTGTACTGTTTAGTGTGATTTTAGTGCATATTATACTTTTATATAGGAAAAAGAGAGAGCAGCTTTATTTTCAGCATGGAGTTTTCCTTTAGGACACATTTATAGGAAGTTCAGTTGTCCAAATATTGTAGCACTTTTACCACTAAATTGGATTATCCATGGAGCATAATTGTCCAGTGTCAATTCAGTACATAATAATTGATTTGCACCTGGCTCTTGTACTGTCCCCGATAGCTTAGCAACCCACCACTGCTATAGTAACATGGAAATGGAAGAAATTGCTTTCTGCTCTACAAATGCCCTGTTACTGTGAAAATAATTAGTGTGACACACTGTGGATTCAGATGACTATTTTATCAGCCAGTACTTTTATTAGCATTTTTATATTTATTTTTTTTGTCTTGCTGACTGCAGGTCTGTTCTGTATAACACTCCTGTATTGATGAGTATGTACGGTACATGAAACAGGAGACTACAAATAGCAGAAAAAATGACAGTAAATTGGAAGTCAATGGCCGCCCTTTCACACCATTTTTTTTTTCAGTTTTTTTTCATCTACATAAGTTCAAAATTCTGTCCTAATTCATTTCTTTATATACACTGAACAAAAATATAAACGCATGTCACCCATTGAGCATGTTTGGGATGCTCTGGATCGGCGTATACGACAGCGTGTTCCAGTTCCTGCCATTATTCTGCAACTTTGTACAGCTATTGAAGAGGAGTGGACCAACATTCCACAGGCCACAATCAACAACCTGATCAACTCTATGCAACGGAGATGTGTTGCACTGCGTGAAGCAAATGGTGGCCACATCAGATACTGACTGGTTTTCTGACCCCCCCCCCTTCCCCCCCGTAAGGCAAAACGGTGCACATTTCAGAGTGGCCTTTTATTGTGGGCAGTCTAGGGCACACCTGTGCAATATTCATGCTGTCTAATCAGCACCTTGATATGCCACACCTGTGATGCGGGATGGATTATCTCGGCAAAGGAGAAGTGCTCATTAACACAGATTTAGACAGATTTGTGAACAATATTTGAGAGTAATGGGTCTTTTGTGTATGTAGAAAATGTTTCAGATCTTTGAGTTCAGCTCATGCAAAATAGGAGCAAAACCGAAAGTGTTGCGTTTATATTTTTGTTCAGTGTATATATATACAGACGTGGACAAAATTGTTGGTACCCTTTGGTCAATGAAAGAAAAAGTCACAATGGTCACAGAAATAACTTTAATCTGACAAAAGTAATAATAAATTAAAATTCTATAAATGTTAACCAATGAAAGTCAGACATTGTTTTTCAACCATGCTTCAACAGAATTATGTAAAAAAATAAACTCATGAAACAGGCATGGACAAAAATGATGGTACCCCTAGAAAACACAGAACATAATGTGACCAAAGGGACATGTTAATTCAAGGTGTGTCCACTAATTAGCATCACAGGTGTCTACAACCTTGTAATCAGCCATTGGGCCTATATATATGGCTCCAGGTAATCACTGTGTTGTTTGGTGATATGGTGTGTACCACACTCGACATGGACCAGAGGAAGCAAAGGAAAGAGCTGTCTCAAGAGATCAGAAAGAAAATTATAGACAAGCATGTTAAAGGTAAAGGCTATAAGACCATCTCCAAGCAACTAGATGTTCCTGTGAGTACAGTTGCACATATTATTCATAAGTTTAAGATCCATGGGACTGTAGCCAACCTCCCTGGACGTGGCCGCAGGAGGAAAATTGATGACAAATCTAAGAGACGGATAATCCGAATGGTAACAAAAGAGCCTAGAAAGACTTCTAAAGAGATTCAAGGTGAACTTCATGCTCAAGGAACATCAGTGTCAGATCGCACCATCCGTCGTTGTTTGAACCAAAGTGGACTACATGGGAGACGACCAAGGAGGACACCATTGTTGAAAACGAATCATAAAAAAGCAAGACTGGAATATGCCAAACTACATGTTGACAAGCCACAAAGCTTCTGGGAGAATGTCCTGTGGACAGATGAGACAAAAATCGAAGTTTTTGCCAAGGCACATCAGCTGTATGTTCACAGACGAAAAAATGAAGCATATCAAGAAAAGAACACTGTCCCTACTGTGAAACATGGAGGAGGCTCTGTTATGTTCTGGGGCTGCTTTGCTGCGTCTGGCACAGGGTGTCTTGAATCTGTGCAGGGTACAATGAAATCTCAAGACTATCAAGGAATTCTAGAGAGAAATGTACTAGCCAGTGTCAGAAAGCTTGGTCTCAGTCGCAGGTCATGGGTCTTGCAACAGGACAATGACCCAAAACACACCGCTAAAAACACCCAAGAATGGCTAAGAGGAAAAAATTGGACTATTCTAAAGTGGCCTTCTATGAGCCCTGACCTCAATCCTATTGAGCATCTTTGGAAGGAGCTGAAACATGCAGTCTGGAAAAGGCACCCTTCAAACCGGACACAACTGGAGCAGTTTGCTCATGAGGAGTGGGCCAAAATACCTGCTGAGAGGTGCAGATGTCTCATTGACAGTTACAGGAAGCGTTTGATTGCAGTGATTGCCTCAAAAGGTTGCGCAACAAAATATTAAGTTAGGGGTACCATCATTTTTGTCCATGCCTGTTTCATGAGTTTATTTTTTTACATAATTCTGTTGAAGCATGGTTGAAAAACAATGTCTGACTTTCATTGGTTAACATTTATAGAATTTTAATTTATTATTACTTTTGTCAGATTAAAGTTATTTCTGTGACCATTGTGACTTTTTCTTTCATTGACCAAAGGGTACCAACAATTTTGTCCACGTCTGTATATATATATATATATATGGGATTTGCTCTGGTAGACAGGTTAGCGGACGCAGTATAGAGGCAAGGAGCCAGGATGTAAGTCAAACTTCAGTGTTTTATTCAAACTCAACAAAAACATAACAGTCTTGATGCTTGTTCACACACAGCAAAATAACACAGTGTTCACCTGGAATCCTAGGTGTCAGTTCACACCCGGCTGAATGCTCAGCCACAGAAAAGTTCACTGGCCTCTTTCAGGCAGCCTGTACTCCTGTTTGTAGTCTTCAGCCTTCAGCACAGAGACTCCACAGCTTCACTGTCACATGGAGGTAAAATCCACACAGCTGAGACTGCTGGCTGGGTTTTTATATCCCAGCCAAAACCCGGCCTGGAGCGTGGGGAGCAGCCACCCACCCTGCACTTTGGCTGCTCCCAGTAAGAGCTGGCCCGGATCGGCTTTATAGCCATACGAAATGACAAATAGTGTCAGTAAGCACTAACTGCCGCTGACACTTAAAATTACCGGCTCTTACCTCACAGAGGCCAGGAATCTCGGTGACACGTACCTTCCGTCAATGACAGACCCTTGCGCCTTCCTACTATATATATATACAGTTGTGTTCATAATTATTCAACCCCCACTGAAATTGAGTGTTTTGGCCAGTTTGACATTGATTTTGATCATTTCAGTCATCTTGTTTACAATTAAATCAAAGAGGCACTTGTAAGTCGGACAAATATAACATTTATAATGAAATAACCACAAATGTCTTTTCTGTGCTCACATCATTATCAGTTTTATTCAACCCCCAAGTGACATTCAATCTTAGTACTTAGTACAACATCCTTTTCCAGTTATAACAGCTTTTAAACGTGAAGCATAGCTTGACACAAGTGTCTTGCAGCGATCTACGGGTATCTTCGCCCATTCTTCATGGGCAAAAGCCTCCAGTTAAGTCACATTCTTAGGCTTGCGCGCTGCAACTGCTTTCTTTAAGTCCCACCAGAGGTTCTCAATCAGATTTAAGTCTGGTGACTGCGATGGCCACTTCAAAATGTTCCAGCCTTTAATCTGCAACCATGCTCTAGTGGACTTGGAGGTATGCTTGGGATCATTGTCCTGTTGAAAGGTCCAACGTCTCCCAAGCCTCAGGTTTGTGACGGACTGCATCACATTTTCATCCAATATCTCCTGGTACTGAAGAGAATTCATGGTACCTTGCACACGCTGAAGCTTCCCTGTACCTGTAGAAGCAAAACAGCCCCAAAGCATGATTGACCCCCCGCCATGCTTCACAGTAGGCAAGGTGTTCTTTTCTTCATAGGCCTTGTTCTTCCTCCTCCAAACATAGCGTTGATCCATGGGCCCAAACAGTTCTAATTTTGTTTCATCAGTCCACAGAACACTATCCCAAAACTTTTGTGGTTTGTCCACATGACTTTTGGCATACTGCAGTCGACTCTTCTTATTCTTTGGAGACAGCAAGGGGGTGCGCCTGGGAGTTCTGGCATGGAGGCCTTCATTACGCAGTGTGCGCCTTATTGTCTGAGCTGAAACTTCAGTACCCACATCTGACAAATCTTTTTTCAGTTCCTCAGCAGTCACACGGGGACTTTTCTCCACTTTGTGCTTCAGGTAGGGCACAGCAGTCGAAGTCAGCATCTTCTTTCTGCCACGACCAGGTAGCGTTTCAACAGTGCCCTTTGCCTTGAATTTGCGAATGATGCTTCCTATGGTGTCTCTTGGTATGTTTAACATCTTTGCAATCTTCTTATAGCCATTGCCCTTCCTGTGAAGAGAAATCACCTCTTCTCTTGTCTTCCTGGACCATTCTCTTAACTTCACCATGTTTGTAAACACACCAGTAAATGTCTAGAAGGAGCTAATTATCACAGTCCTTTTAAATCTGCCTAATTGGTGCTTATTATGCTTGATTGCTGCTCCTTGACACCCACAGGTGTTTTCAATACCTGATCGAAAACACTTGAATGAACCTCTGTTCTTAAGAGTGGTAGTCTTTAAGGGGTTGAATAATTGTGTCAATGAAGAAATCACAAAAAAAAACATTTAATAGTGTATTACAAAAACAATTGATGTCATTTTAGTTGCATTTGGTTCTTTAACCCCTTAGCGCAGAACGCCGTGCATGTATGGCGGGGAAAACTGTGCCAGAACGCAAAACGCCGTACATGCACGGCGTTCATTTAAATGCTCCCCTGCCGAGATCGCGCACCTGATGCGCATATTACCGTGCTGTATCGGGGACCAAACATCTCCCCCTTGACAGCCAGGGAACGATCAGCTGTGGTCCCGGCCGCAGATCACCACCGGAGATCCCGTTCGTTCATATGAGCGATATCATGCGTGTGCGCATGCGCGCACACATCTCCTCCTCTTCAGGCACCCGGCTGTTGCTGAAATGAGAGGATCGGAGATGAGAAATAGCTGTCTGAACATAATTCATTGTGATTGGTCCTGACTGTGGACCAATCACAATGAGTTATGTACAGGACGCTATCTCTCAACTTCGATCCTGTCATTTCAGTCAGAGAAGTTGGAGGCAGTGCAGTTAGACCTGTGATAAAACACACACACACACACCAAAAGTGCCCCTCATCTGTCCCCTGTGATCCTCATCACCCCTCATTTGTTTCCTGTGCCCTTCATCACCCACTTATTAGTCCCCTGTGACCCTGTGCCTGTGTGCTGTCTGCCAATAGTGACAGTACATCAGCACCCCAGTCCCTGTCATCCATACCTGTTTTTGGCAAATCATTAGGGTTAGTTAGGGCGTTATTAGGGTTAGAGCTCTTATTTTAGGGTAAGTTAGACGTTTATTGAAAAAAAAAAAATATATATATATAAAAAAATAAAAAAATTATAAAAAAATATTGGGGACGTCCGTACTTGTCCCCGATTATAAATACTCTGTTTCAACCCCCCCCCCCCATACCTCCGAACCTCTATCTTTTACCAGTAATATAAAGCTCCACAATTTTATTTTTCAATTTTTTCCTGAATATATATATATATATAAATTTTACAAAATGTCTCAACGGGTGTACAGCGCCGAGGAGGCTTATGAAATACTTGCCTCAGAGTCTGACGCTGACAGTGGAGAAGAAGAATCTTTTCTTGTGTATAGCTCTTCTTCTGATTCATCAATTGACGAACCCTCTCACAGACGCAGTAGAGTTAGCAGCGCATCAGCTTCTACAAATGACCCCAGCTGGACTTCTGCTACTAACTTTGTACCTCAGTTGCCGGACTTTACGGCCACTACAGGCATTCATGTGAACACTGCAGGGTTCACGGAAGCTGATTTTTTCCACCTTTTTTTTTCTGATGAATTGATAGACATGATGGTGGAGCAAACTAATATTTATGCCAATCAATTTTTAGCCGCCCACCCCAACTCATACTATGCAAGACCCCTTCAGTGGACTCCCACGACCCCTTTGGAGATGAAAATTTTTTGGGGTCTAATACTTAATATGGGGATAATTAAAAAACCATCACTACGGTCATATTGGAGTAATGACCTTCTACATCACACACCACTATACCGCACCATTATGTCAAGGACCCGATTTCAGTCTCCTGAAATTTCTACATTATAACAATAATGCAGATTGTCCACCCCCTAATGATCCTATATACGATCGTTTATACAAAATTCGGCCCATTATAGATCATTATAATCTCAAGTTTGCCCAGGTCTACACCCCCCAAAAGCATCTGTCCATTGATGAATCCCTTGTGCACTTCAAGGGCAGACTGCATTTTCGCCAATACCTGCCCAACAAACGGGCCAGATATGGCATCAAACTCTACAAACTATGTGAAAGCCAAAGTGGCTATACCCATAAATTTAGAGTTTACGAGGGAAAAGATTCAAAAATTGAACCCCCAGAGTGCCCCCCTCTCCTTGGAATAGCAGGAAAAATAGTATGGGACTTTAATCACCACCTGCTAGGTCAAGGGTACAACTTATACCTTGACAACTTCTACACAAGTGTCCCACTACTGAAATGCCTGTTTTCCAGAGACACTGTTGCATGCGGTACTATCCGACGAAACCAAAAACATCTGCCTAAAAATTTTATAGACCAAAGGATAAGAGTGAGGGAAAGCAGGGCAGTTTGCAATGATAACATGATGCTTGTTAAGTACAAAGACAAGCGTGACGTCTTTGTACTTACTACCATACATGCCGACAGATCAACCCCTGTTCCAGTTCGTGGATCCACAGAATTAGTCCCCAAACCTGTGTGCATCCAGGACTATAATAAGTTTATGGGAGGGGTGGATCTGTCAGACCAGGTACTGCAACCATACAGTGCCCTCCGCAAAACTCGGGCATGGTATAAAAAATTGGCATTGCACCTGACGCAAATTGCCCTCTATAATGCTTTTGTAATTTACAGAAGTGCAGGAAACAGAGGAAAATTCCTGCACTTTCAAGAAAAAGTAATAAAGAACTTTTTATTTGGGGAACAGGAAGGGGAAGGGAGCAGGGCCACAGGAAGTGAGAGCAGAATAATACGAGGACAGCATTTCCCTGGGGTAGTTCCCCCCACAGAGACACGGAGAAGGCCACAAAAAAGGTGTCGGGTATGCTCCAGAAATGGAATCAGGAAAGACACAATTCATCATTGTGAGACGTGCCCCTCAAAGCCGGGTCTTTGCATAAAAGATTGCTTTAGAATCTACCACACCTCTGCTGACTTTAACTAAACCCCCTTTGATCATTTTATAAAACACCCCCTTGAAACTGTATGCTGGTAAAAATTCTAGTTTCTCGTTTCTCCACATTTCAATTGGCATTCTAATAAAACCCATAACAAAGCAAAAAATTCTCATTACACCCCTAGATGAATACCTTGACGGGTGTTATTTTACAAAAGGGGACTAGAACTTTGCTTATATATATATATATATATATATATATATATAAAATTTGTAGGATACGGAATACATCAGGTGATGCTTATCAGTACACTGAACTTTACAGTGTGCCCATACAGCAGTTTACGGCCACATATGAAGTGTTGCCATATTCAGGAGAGAATGGGTAACAAATTGTGGGTGTAATTTAGTCTGTTACCCCTCGTGAAAATAAATAATGTGGGCCTAAAGAGACATTTTCTTGTAAAAAATTAAGATTTTCCTTTTTACAGCCAAATATTTCTAAATTCTATGAAACGCTTGTTGGGTCAAAGTGCTCACTACATGCCTTGAAAAATTCCTTGGGGGTGTAGTTTCCAAAATGGGTTCACTTCTTGGGGTTTTCCACTGTGGAGGTACCTCAGGGTGTCTTCAAATGTGACATGGCACCTGAAAATTATTCCAGCGAAATCTGCCCTTCAAAAGCCATATAGCGGTCCTTTCCTTCTGCGCCCTGCCGTGTTACCATACAGCAGTTTACGGCCACGTATGGGGTGTTTCTGTAAACGGCAGAGTCAGGGCAATAAAGATACAGTCTTGTTTGGCTGTTAACCCTTTGTTAGTGGAAAAAATGGGTTAAAATGGAAGATTAGGCAAAAAAATTAAATTCTCAAATTTCATCCCCATTTGCCAATAACTCTTGTGCAACACCTAAAGGGTTAACGACGTATGTAAAATCAGTTTTGAATACCTTGAGGGGTGTAGTTTCTTAGATGGGACACTTTTAGGGACTTTCTACTCTAGGGGTGCATCAGGGGGGCTTCAAATGGGACATGGTGTCAAAAAACCAGTCCAGCAAAATCTGCCTTCCAAAAACCAAACGGCGCACCTTTCACTCTACGCCCCGCTGTGTGGCCGTACAGTAGTTTACGGACACATATTGGGTGTTTCTGTAAACAGCAGAGTCAGGGCAATAAAGATACAGTCTTGTTTGGCTGTTAACCCTTGCTTTGTTAGTGGAAAAAATGGGTTAAAATGGAAAATTAGGCAAAAAAATTAAATTCTCAAATTTCATCCCCATTTGCCAATAACTCTTGTGCAACACCTAAAGGGTTAACGAAGTTTGTAAAATCAGTTTTGAATACCTTGAGGGGTGTAGTTTCTTAGATGGGACACTTTTAGGGAGTTTCTACTCTAGGGGTGCATCAGGGGGGCTTCAAATGGGACATGGTGTCAAAAAACCAGTCCAGCAAAATCTGCCTTCCAAAAACCAAACGGCGCACCTTTCACTCTACGCCCCACTGTGTGGCCGTACAGTAGTTTACAGCCACATATTGGGTGTTTCTGTAAACAGCAGAGTCAGGGCAATAAAGATACAGTCTTGTTTGGCTGTTAACCCTTGCTTTATTAGTGGAAAAAAATGGGTTAAAATGGAAAATTAGGCAAAAAAATGAAATTCTCAAATTTCATCCCCATTTGCCAATAACTCTTGTGCAACACCTAAAGGGTTAACAAAGTTTGTAAAATCAGTTTTGAATACCTTGAGGGGTGTAGTTTATAGAATGGGGTCATTTATGGGTGGTTTCTGTTATGTAAGCCTCGCAATGTGACTTCAGACCTGTAGTGGTCCCTAAAAATTGGGTTTTTGTAAATTTCTGAAAAATTTCAAGATTTGCTTCTAAACTTCTAAGCCTTGTAACATCCCCAAAAAATAAAATATCATTCCCAAAATAATTCAAACATGAAGTAGACATATGGGGAATGTAAAGTCATCACAATTTTGGGGGGTATTACTATGTATTACAGAAGTAGAGAAACTGAAACTTTGAAATTTGCACATTTTTCCAATTTTTTTGTAAAATAGGTATTTTTTTATGCAAAAAAATAAACTTTTATGACCCAATTTTCGCAGTGTCATGAAGTACAATATGTGACGAAAAAACAATCTCAGAATGGCCTGGATAAGTCAAAGTGTTTTAAAGTTATCAGCACTTAAAGTGACACTGGTCAGATTTGCAAAAAATGGCCTGGTCCTTAAGGTGAAATAAGGCTGTGTCCTTAAGGGGTTAAAAAGTCCTTGTAAGATTTCATTCTGAACACAATTACAAATGTACACTAAATTCCCTAAAACTCTTTACAGCATTGGGGGTTGAATAATTTTGAACACAACTGTATATATATATATATATATTGTGAGGCAGTGATAGACCTCATAGCTGCTAGGGGAGATTCATGGCAGGAGTTTCTGTGTCTTCCCCATCAGTCATCAGGTCTGAGGCAGCACCAGGTGACACAATCAGTCTGGGATAAGAGCCCAGCCAGACTGTCAGTCAAAGAGAAAGAGTCTTGGTGAAACAGAGGCCTGCTGGAGGCTCTGGAAGGGTGGTCTCAGCCGGGCTGGCTGAGGGGCCACGGGGCTAGATGTTAGCCTGAACTTTGGGGTACTCCGCAAGGTCTGGGAATCGACGGTCACTAGGCCAGAGTCAGGCGGATTTCTGGGCCACAATCCCCCAAAGGTACTGGACTTTGTTACAGCCTGGAAGTGCTAGAGTACTGGCTAAGAAAGCCGCATGTTGGTACAGTGTGTGAACAGTGCTATAAGTGAGGTAGGGTTATGTTTAGATAGAGCCCAGATGGGCAGGTTTTTACTTTGCACTGTTTTATTGTTGCTGTGAAAGTAAATCTCACGTTTGGACCTGCAATCCGGCTGTGGCGAAGCTAATTGTGATAATGCCCCCTGAAAAAGAGCTGATCCCTTACACTATATATATATATATATATATATATATATATCCATAGAAAAAATCTGGCAGCACTCCCTTTAAGGGTGTATGAAGTGTAGGGTGCCCGCGGTGATCCCTCGATTCAGGACGGAAGACAGCAAAGAAAGTCTGCAGCACTCCTTGAAAGATAAAATGTGCTCTTTTATTCACACATATCAAGTGACAACGTTTTGGTTCTCTCACAGGACCTTTCTCAAGTCAACTTTGACTTGAGAAAGGTTCTGTGAGAGAACCGAAACGTTGTCACTTGATATGTGTGAATAAAAGAGCACATTTTATCTTTCAAGGAGTGCTGCGGACTTTCTTTGATATATATAAATATATATATATATATATATATATATATAAAGGGATCGCTCTCTCGCAGGGGGTCGGCAATTACAGTCTTCTCAACAAACAGAGTGTTTTCAAGCTCAAACAATTCTTTTTTATTTGTCACACTTCCAAGTTTGGCATCACTTGGCACAATAAAGTTGCAGCTTCACATCACAACGTGTTACATCAACACAAAATAAGAAATCCTTGCCCGGCTAGGCACTCACTATGCAGAGGTTTTCCCTAACTCACCTCTAGCTCAGAGTTCACACTGCGGTATTCAGCCTCACTCAGCCATGCAGTCAGACAGCTTCCTAGGTGTGACCAATGCAAACCATTGGGGTCTCGGTCCACCAGTCCTCCTGACGGTGACCACGCAATACCTTGGGAGGATATGGTCCAACAGTCCTCCCGACTCTGACCGTGCAACACCTCTTTTCTTCAGACATCATTTGTCCCCCACAATTCAGTCTTCAAGGACTCAGCCACAAGGCTGGGACCACACAGAGCCTCTGCAGGCTTCCTTTTCAATTCCCCCTTCCACACACTCTGAGGATTCGGCAAGTGATTATTGCACCTGGCCTAACCTGAGGCCATATGAACACCTGTAGTGGACTAAGGGTGTGGACTAAGATATATGCCCCCACCACACCTCTACCGTTATATATACAGTTGCAAGAAAAAGTATGTGAACTCATTAATTGGATTCCAGTTGGCTGACACCTCACTCCAATTAGCTCTTGGAGATGTAATTAGTCCAAGGGTTCAGATACTTTTTCCACCTGCACTGTGAATGTTTACATGGTGTGTTCAATATAAACATGGTAACATTTAATTATTTGTGTGTTATTAGTTTAAGCAGACTATGATTGTCTATTGTTGTGACTTAGATGAAGATCAGATCACATTTTATGACCAATTTGTGCAGAAATCCATATCATTCCAAAGGGTTCACATACTTTTTCTTGCAACAGTATATATATACTAATATAGGTAATATGTGGCGCACAGGGCTGACAAAATCTCTGGTGGAGGTGCTCACAGTACAAGAGGAATCACCCTTCCTCTCAAGATATAATAAATAGAAAATAGAAAATACTGGGCACTCTCACTAGCTGTGAAACCACATCGTTTAATTAGATAGTGTTTAAAATAACAGTATATTAAAAAGGATACAATATCTAACTATAGTAACAGTGTACTAAATATGGATACAATATCTAACTATAACACTCTGTATGTCGATATATTATATAGAATGCATACAACACTTAAAATGACACATAAATCATACAGTGGAAAATCCGGAATTTTGACTTTAAAAGCAGTATAATACCGCCAGATGGTTGGGTTGTAGGTGTCCTAAAATGTTCACAAAGTCTGTGGAAAAGTGCAGCAGTGCAATCTCTTTGAGATATGCGATCCTAATGTTAAAACCTCTTGCTATCAGAGGATATCAGTTGGTGATTTAGTTACAGTGATGGGTATGCGGCGTCCCGCTATACTCACTGTTTGATTCAAGTTAAGTTGCTTTATCTTGCTGGTGTTCCGGTACACTGGATGTCTGTGTCTGGTCCTCACTCGTGCTTTTCTTGATCCTCACGATCCCTTGTGACTGCTGCTCCGTAGATGTAAGAGCCGGCACTCCGCGCTTGGACTTTGTTTGCACGTGTGTTTGGTGTCTCGTGCTTCTATGTCCAAATCCTCTGTAGATGCGCGTCCTGGGATATACGTGGGCACTGGAGGTATCACCGCAAGTAAAAGACCCCCGGACGGACGTCAGTTTTACTTGCGGTGATACCTCCAGTGCCCACGTATATCCCAGGACGCGCATCTACAGAGGATTTGGACATAGAAGCACGAGACACCAAACACACGTGCAAACAAAGTCCAAGCGCGGAGTGCCGGCTCTTACATCTACGGAGCAGCAGTCACAAGGGATCGTGAGGATCAAGAAAAGCACGAGTGAGGACCAGACACAGACATCCAGTGTACCGGAACACCAGCAAGATAAAGCAACTTAACTTGAATCAAACAGTGAGTATAGCGGGACGCCGCATACCCATCACTGTAACTAAATCACCAACTGATATCCTCTGATAGCAAGAGGTTTTAACATTAGGATCGCATATCTCAAAGAGATTGCACTGCTGCACTTTTCCACAGACTTTGTGAACATTTTAGGACACCTACAACCCAACCATCTGGCGGTATTATACTGCTTTTAAAGTCAAAATTCCGGATTTTCCACTGTATGATTTATGTGTCATTTTAAGTGTTGTATGCATTCTATATAATATATCGACATACAGAGTGTTATAGTTAGATATTGTATCCATATTTAGTACACTGTTACTATAGTTAGATATTGTATCCTTTTTAATATACTGTTATTTTAAACACTATCTAATTAAACTATGTGGTTTCACAGCTAGTGAGAGTGCCCAGTATTTTCTATTTTCTATTTAGTATATATATACTAGCAGAAGGACCCAGCTTCGCACAAGTATATTTTATCTATTTCATTTAATGTTTGTGTGTGTCGTTAAAAGATATAGACAGTATTCCCTATAACAGTGACATCTACAGCACCCTGCCCCTTAACACTGACCTGGTGTAAAACTGTGTATGTGGAGACTAAGGGCCTGTGAGCTTCTATTGGCTGATAAGGGTCATGTGACCAGGCTTCTATTGGCTAATGCATTTTTTGGGAATATCTCATGAACGGTACGTGCTAGAGAGCTGAGACTCTGTCTAAAACCATTTCGGGCACCTGATGTACCTGTGTGCCAAATTCCATGATTGTAAATGCAACGGTGCAGATTCCTTTAGCAGACATACACACACATACATACATACACTCAGCTTTACATATTATATATACCCTATTTTTCACCATATAAGACGCACTGGCCCATAAGACGCACCTAGGTTTTAGAGGAGAACAATAAGAACATTTTTTTTTTCCATTACACCTCAGGTCAGACCAGCAATCAGACCCCCAAAGTTAATCAGATCTCAGCTTACAGCCCCAATCAGACCCCCAATGTCAATCAGACCTCAGAACAGACCCCCAATGCCTCAGATCAACCCCCCAACCTTCAGCCATCTATCAGCCACCATATGTCAGCAAGAAGCCCCTGTATGTCAGCCATCAGCCCTCATATGTCAGCCATTAGCCCCTATATATTCATCCATCAGCCCCATATATCAGCCCCTATATGTCAGCCATCATCCCCTATATGTCATCCATCAGCTCCTATATGTCAGCCATCAGCCCCATATATCAACCCCTATATGTCAGCCATCAGCCCCCAGTGCAAATAAAATAAAATAAAACTCACTTACCTCTCCTGCTCTTGGACGCCACCGCTCCTCACTCATCATCCTGCTGTCGGCTGTGTATCGCGGCGCACAGTGTGAGGTCACAGAGCGCCCTCATGCTGTGCTCAGCCCTGCACAGCCAATAGCCGAGCCGAGGACCAGGAAGCGGTGAGTACAGAGCCTTCACCGCTTCCCGGTCCTCCGGTACTAATGAAGCGCTTTCATAATGGAAGCACATTAGTATTCGCCACATAAGACGCAGGGGCATTTTTCCCCCACTTTGGGGAATAAAAAGTGTGTCTTATGGGGCGAAAAATACTGTATATGTTGGAGGAATCAAAGGCTGCTTTATTTCTCCCTTTGGATGCTGTGACTCCTTCAACCATTTAGCACCTGCCATTGGAGTCCGGAAGACGCTCTGTCTAGCATATGGGGGCTCTTTGGCTGGCACTCAAAAGGGGCTTTGGGGTATGGAAGATTGTGGCTATGACCCATAGGGTGTCTTTCAGGGAGGGGTTCTTTGGGTGGTACCCTGTGGGTCCTATGAAGAAGTACAATCTGACAATGTGACCGTCGGATCAAAACATGTGGTGTCCACAAGTCTTTTCCTGTTGTACTCCATGCAGCTATTTTTTTAGTAGAGAACACTAGAACTGACAGATGTAATTAAAGAATACTCAGGGTCAGGAGGTCTGTAGTCGTGGCCCAGTGTATTATAACTCAGAAGTGTCTACAAATATAATTATTGTGCTGAGTGTACCTATATTGTAGTTACTTTAAAACATAACTTTTATTTTATCAATATTTTAGAATATATGACACTTATAGTGAAACAATGTTTGTATCACACTGCTTCTTTGAGGATAGTGTCAGGTGTGACCAGAGGATACCGATATTTCTTTTGGCAGCGGTTTTCTCGTGTATAGGGTCGCTCTTAGAACAGGTTTTCAAATAGGCTATTATACCTGGGCTTTATCCCTATCCTTACTAGTCGTGGTAAGTGGGGAAAACCCTATTTGGCTGTATTCCGGGCACTCGCCCTTAAAAGGGCGACCCACAACCGCTGGAACCTCGGATCTAACACTAAATCACCCTGGCAACTAATATTCCTCTAGTCTGTCCGACGCGTTTCACCACTAGGGGTAGTGGTTCTTCAGGGACAAGAAAACAAGAGCGCCGGGGCGCCTAGTGCAGTGGCAGCGTTCCCGCACGCAAATCAAGGCAGTGGCAATTGTTAGATGTAAGTGTGTCTCTTTTATGGCGTCCTAGCTCCTCCCATTTAATTGGTTCACCTATGGGCTCTTTGCTGGGCGTCCTACTTTCATCCGCCCCCCCCCCCCCCCCCGATCACGTCATATCTCCTGGACAGACGCAGGCTGATTGGGCTTCTCAAACTGACAGATGTACATTAATCCTGTTTACTTTAGTGGGCCCCCTAGAGGCTCCAATGGGTAGAGATTTTTAGAAGAATGTATATTCCTGATATTATTGTACATAGAGTGCTACAGAGTGTGATAGCACTATATAACAGTATATGACCCATAGTCTCTTACATCTTTTTTATATTTGTTCTAAAATGAAGACATTCATTTCTCCACAGTAACAGACAAAAGCGTTAGCAAAATTCTGTTTCTGAAAACGCGGACTGTGAAGTTACAAGGAGCGGCCTCCCTCGTCTCCAATGGACCATTAGGTAATGCATGACAACAAATGATGACCAGTAATGATTAGTGATGGACGAACATCATCTGGGACGGTATGTGAACGTGCGTTTACGATCAAATGTTCGCGAACCACGCGTTCGCGGTGGGCCCCATTGACTTTAATGGCAAACCTGAAAAACCTTTAGGTCATATTTGCAGAGTTCGTACAGGTAGTCGTTAACAGCACGTTGCTGCTGGAGCAGCCTATCAAGCATATGCAAGGTGGAGTACCAGCACGTCAGGCTGTCACAAATCAGACATTTGACGGGCAGGTAGTGTCGCTGCTGAACGTCAGCAAGGTGAGTCATGGCAAGATCTTCTAAAATGGCCAGAGATTTTCCTGGCCTGCTGCAAGACATACTGGACCCCGGGGTATTTGGCAATGAATCGCTGCACGACTAAGTTCAGGATGTGTGCCATGCACAGCACGTGTGTCATTTTGCCCTGTTTCAGTGCGCTAAGCAGATTGGCACCGTTGTCGCACACCACTTTACCAACTGTCAAATTGAGCGGGGTTAGCCACTGATCGGCCTGTGACCGGTGTGGCTCTTGACTTCCAGGCACAACAGCTGCAGCATGGCAACGTCTCACCTGGCACGTCAAATAGGTTCTGGGGAGCTTGGGGGGCGCATCGGAAGAGGCGGTAGCAGTGGAAAAGGAGGAGTCACCCGAGGAGGAGACGGAGGATGGTAGTAGGAGGAGAAGAAGAGGCAGGCCTGGATGCAATCCGTGGCGGTAACATCAAATCCACACGGGAGCCAAGGGTTACATGCTTGACGGCCGTCAGAAGGTTCACCCAGTGGGCAGTAAAAGTTATGTACCTTCCCGGCCCGTGTTTGCTAGACCACGTGTCTGTGGTCAGATGTATCTTGCCACCGACCATGTGTGCCAGAGATATGTGTCGGCAGATAAGAACCATTTGGCCCATCTAGTCTGACCAATATACTGAATACTTTGAATAGCCCTTGGCCCTATCTTATATGAAGGATGGCCTTATGCCTATCCCATGCATGCTTAAACTCCTTCACTGTATTTGCAGCTACCACTTCTGCAGGAAGGCTATTCCATGCATCCACTACTCTCTCAGTAAAGTAATACTTCCTGATATTACTTTTTAAACATTTGCCCCTCTAATTTAAAACTATGTCCTCTTGTAGCAGTTTTTCTTCTTTTAAATATTCTCTCCTCTTTTACCTTGTTGATTCCCTTTATGTATTTAAAAGTTTCTATCATATCCCCTCTGTCTCGTCTTTCTTCCAAGCTATACGTGCCGCTGAACGTAGCCATATAGCTCTGGGATGCCCTTCTGGGAGAAATATTTCCTTCTGGGGACCTTCCATTGCGGTGTGCCAATGGCCACAAATTTTCTAAAGGCCTCCGAGTCCACCAGTTTATATGGCAGTAGTTGGTGGGCTAGCAGTTCCGACAAGCCAGCGGTCAGCCGTTGTGCAAGAGGGTTATCTGCCGTTATCAACTTTTTATGCTCGAACATTTGGGCCACGGAAGCCTGCCTTCTGCCAGATGAATGTGACGACGGGCACAGTGGAAGCCGGTATATCAAACCCCTTAATCAGTATTTTGTGGAAGCAAGTATATCACACCCCCTCAATTATTTTTTGGGCCACAACAGTTCTATCACACCACCCTGTTTATTTGGGGCAACAGGTATCGCAGCCATCAATCAGTATTTTATGGAAGCAGATATATTACACCCCTCAATCAGTTTTTTGGGGGGCAACAGGTATATCACACCCGCTGAAAATAGTTGTTCCAATAACGCTTGTCCCTCTATATAGCTGCGGCATCACAGCAGAACCGCACACAACTGCTACACAATACAAATGCACTATAATATACTTTCTATGTTAGAAAGTATTTTATAAGTATATTACACCCCTCAGTATGTCACACCTATACCAGCCTTAAAAGGACCTTTGTGGCCCTATTAGCTCGCGTTTGGTGTCTCTAACAGTCTGTCCCTGCACCACACAGCAACCTCTCTCTGTAGTGTCCCACTAGGTAGGGGTGGGCACTATACAAGGGTCAATCGGTGTGTGTGTTGCTCCTACTCACAAGGAACAGAAATGTTATATTTAATTGTGCATTTAATGTATGTTCTAATGTGTTTTTCTATGCAATGTACCCCTGTATGATGCAATAGCAGGCCTAGTTGGGTGTAGTTAGACATCCCAGACACTAGAGGGAGATAGGGAGCCCCTAGTATAAATGTCCAGGCCCAGACAGGGAGAGTTAGTGCAGAGTCAGGAGTCTGAGAAGACAGAGGTTAGAAAGCCTCCTCCTGACATGCAGCTTGATAGCCCTGGCTGCTAGCTATGACCAGGAGGCTAGTGAGGAGATCCAGCCTGCCTGAAGCCAAGAGAGCCTTAGTTAGCTCTGAAGACACCCCAGTTGCAGGACCCAACCTCCTGGGAGAAACCCACAGTCAATCAACAGCCACGTGAGAAAGATCCAGGGAAAGATAAGTAACCCTGATGGGCAGATGCAAATAGAAAGGAAAGCAAGGATTTAATTAATACCAGAGGAAGATAGTTACCAAGGATTTAAGCCACCCTTTAGGCATCCGGGCCTTGGGATATAAAGCCAGAACAGGAGTTCTAGAAAAGGACAGTGTACATTGGTTCTGAGGAAAGGTACAACCTGCTGCTGAGTGCTTGTGAATTTACCCTCTGCGTATCTTGCATAATTCATACCTGCCGTTTTGTGAATAAGCCTACTTGTGGAACTGTGATTGAAAGACTGTGTTACCACCTGCTGTACAAAGTTGAACTGTTCAGTAAAAGTAACGTTTGGTTCACTATTCTACATGTGTACCTACATCATTCCAACTATCAACCGGCGTGCCACCGTCCAAAGGCACTGGCGTCACGAATCCAACAGGGACCTTGCCCCAGGCACTCAAAATACCCGTAACACCCAGGGCACCTCATCCACCGTCAGGCCTGGTCCCTACATACAGAGTGTGCCCCAGAGGAACCGTGTCTACCTCTCCTTTACTGCCACGCGCCTGCCCAGGGTTCTCTAATACAGTGAGTAACCCTCGATTGCCCATAACCGTGACCTCACTTCGCTATACCCTGCAGGTCTGGCGTGTTGCATCTCTACACTGGCAAAACACAGAATGTAAAATGTCTGCCAGATCGGGTTCTGTTATAGGGTGGGGGTATGTCCATGTGCTGAAACATCTAAATTGGCTGTCCTATCCCACCTGATGGATGTGTCATGGGTCAAAGTTCGGAGCAATGCAAAAGAATATGGTGCCGGTGGACAATTGCCATATGTTCACATGTTCAGCGAATCGCAAAGGCGCAAAGTTCGCAGCGAAACGACCGCCGGGCGAACCGCAAGGCCATCTCTAGTAATGATGTAGATCTGCAACTCTGCTGGAAAGTAAGGACAATATATGTATGTTTTATAGGTTCTGTGAATTTCTGGAATATATTCCAAGGAGGAAAGCTGACTGCAAGTTTTAAACCAGTAAGTGTCCATCTGAAGAAGACATAGCGATGTGAGAATTACCGTACATGGCCGCCATTACATGTATTCAGTATAGTGGCTGATATCTGATTACATCTCAGAGCCTCTGCTGATTTCTGCACTTAAAGACTTTCAGGCATTACAGCAATAGGTAAATACATTCAGGTAGCAGACTCATTGTGCCACATTGCAAGGAAAGAAAAGGAATATCTTAATCTACATTTAAAGGGATTTTCCAAGCCCCATGATTTTATTTATTTTTTTACAAACTAGGAGTAACCTAGCCAAGCATCATCTGCTCCGGTGCCAACGCTTTTCTGGTTCCCGGCCCCTTTTTTCTCAATTGGCTCCAGCAACGTGTCAACATGCATTTCATTGTTACATCCAATCACTGACCACAGCAGTGTCCTCGGTGGTGTCGGCACATCAGCGTTACACCCAGAAATTTTCATTTTTAGTGGGCAGAACATAGACAAGTCATACATCGCTGGTCTGAAAGAGCCCTTGGTAACTCTTGTTTCCTCGTAAAACTCCCTAATAAGTAACCCCCCCCCATCCCCCAATCTCATGATTCAAAATGTGTTATATAAATCCCTCTTGTCCTCCTTCAGTCTAGGACGGGGTGCCAGGTCAGCAGTCTTGCTGTTACTAAAGACAACTCGCTGATGTTTGTAGCAGATTACATTGGTTATATATATGTTTATCACATCAAAGACTATGCTCTCCGGGGAGCTGAAAAGGATCGCCCGCCATGTAAGTTTCATTTTTTTTAAATAATGTATTATCAGGATTCATGTTATTCGAGAAACCTTACAAATATAACTGATGAGGAAGATCTTTGGCTAAGAAAATATTTCTTTCGGAAGTTTTTAACAATGTCATATCAAAGTAATCAGCTCTGGTAAGCCAACCAGTGGATGACCCATATGGAGACAGATGTTGGGGCTACCCATGATCATTACAGAGCAGGGTACTGTTAGCGGGATGAGATGCCTTAGATGCAGTTCAAGGGGGTACTGGTTGTTATTAAACAGACACAGCTCTATGGGGGAAAAAGTATGCTAACCAGAGACTCTGCCACAAGAAAAAGTGAACCAACTGTAGATGCCTGTTTTGGGGTTCTTGCCCCTTGTCCGTATAGAGCAAGGTACTGGTTGACTGGCTCTAACTAGAGAAAAAAAAAGCTCATATCAGCTAAGAACCTCCAACAATGGCTGTCTACAGATAGATCAACCTTTCATTCTGAGAAGTTTCTGTGTTAGAGGACATAAGCTGATTTGCATGCTTTTCCCATGGACCATTGCCTTAGTCTCCATACACATGCTAGGTAACTGAGAAGCAACCCCCAAAAAAACTAAGATCGCAAGTAAAGTCCATCTTCCAATTGGGTCCCTCCTTTGAGAAACAAGAGAAGAATTGGGAAAATTCCAAAATTTGGTGATCTCCCTGCCACAAAGATCACCAGCCATTTTCTTACTATAGACACCAAATATTATACATAAAGTAATAATTCAAAGTCAGCGTCTAAACACCAGTCTTAATAAATGTGGCCCAAAAACTTGATCTAAATAGTCTCTTTGGTGTGAATAAGTACTGCAAAGCATTAATATACTCATATGTATGTACCCCTATAGTTATCAAGCACTGGAGGGCTCATGTGGACATGATTACCGAGTGAGTATTATTTTCCAAATTGAGCTAAAAAGTCTAAGTCTTCAGGTGCGACTGTCACTAGATCTGATATTCATCTTGTACCATAACACACAACAGCTGAGATATAGAAGCTGCTTTTAGATTCTGTATTTTGCACAGCTACTTTATCTGTTCATGTTCCTGCCTGTAACTTGGAGGGAAATGTGTGATCCCTGGTGATTTGCCAAAATACTGTCTCTGAAGCTGTAATGTAAAAAGACAAAGGGGAAGATTTATCGACGTTTAATGTCGGTCTATGAGATCCCCTGTGCTGCCAGAGGATGTCCCTATTTATGATGAGGGGTAGAGGCCATGTCATAAATTAGGTGCTTTCTCCAGCAGTCCGTGCACCTACAGAGAAATTGCTGTAGGTTTCTGTCTTCATTTGCTCCAGAAAACCGGCGTAAATGAGAATCACTGTTTCGGGCCCACAGGCCACACCACCTCGCCTTCCTTGCCATATGGTAGAAAGCGGCGAGGGTGGAGTAGTGGCTGCTGACGTCGAAAGTAGGACGTGGTCATAATAGTGTCACAAGACTGTGTGAGTGTATGTATTTATATATAATTATACAACAACCCAATCTATTAAATTATACCATTATTTAACTTGCATGGTGAGCGCTGTAAAAAAAAAAAAATGCAACGCCAGAAATGTACATTTTTGGTCACGTCTCACCTTGTCTCCCTCAAGACATTGAGTAAAGATTTTCAAAAGGTTGCATATGATCTAAAATGGTATCAATAAAAACTATTGCTTGCCCTGCAAAAAATCCTCACATAGCTCCATTGGCAGAAAAATAAAAAAGTTATGGGTGTCAAAAGAGGGCAAAACAAAGCCATAAAACATAGCAAAAACCACAAATGTGGTATTTCCATACTTGTATTGACCTGCAGAATAAATGTAACAAGTCATTTTTATCCTGCAGAGAACACAGTAAAAAAGAAACCAACAACAATGGTGGGATTGCATTGTTTTTCTACAGTTACCCCCCAAATTTTATTTACCTATACAATTCACCCGATGTGCCCCAAAATGGTGCCATTAAAAATACAACTTGTCCAGCATAAAACAAGTTCTCATGACGCTATGTTGAAGAATGGAGAACAAAAACAAAAAAAGTCACCAAGCCTTAATATCTCCTCTCAGACATTGATGACATATCGCTAGGATATGGCATTAATGTCAGAGAGGTGTGGGTCCCACTTCTGGGATGCCCCCAAAGTGATGGCGAGCGCGCTGCTGTCATGGAACCATGAACCAGACGTACAACAAGAGATAAGTGGAAAATAAGAAGGTTATTTGAAGAGCAAGCCGTAAGCAAAGTCCGAACGGATGGCTAAACCGAAGCAGGGTCTTGCAGAGACAGAGGTCAGGAACCAGAAGGGTAGTCAGACGAAGCCAGGAACAGGAACCAACGGGGTAGTCAGACGAAGCCGGAATCAGGAACCAACGGGGTAGTCAGACGAAGCCGGAATCAGGAACCAACGGGGTAGTCAGACGAAGCCGGAATCAGGAACCAACGGGGTAGTCAGACGAGGCCAGGATCAGGAACCAGAAGCAGCAGCAGTCTTGGAAGCATGTGAACACAGGAGGACCAAGCAAGGAACTGAAGCCACAGACCTCCTATATATATGAGCTAGGCATCCAGCTCCTCCCAGTGGGAAGGAGGAGCCGCAGGGTGGGAGGCTACAAGAAAACCCAGAAACCAAGATGGCCGCCAGCACATGTCAAACGAAGGGAACAGCCAGGAGGTAAGACCATGACAGTACCTCCCCCTCAAGGGCCCCTCCTCCGCGGAGTAAGGAACGGTTTCTGAGGGAAGCGTGCGTGGAAGGCTCGGAGCAAGACAGGAGCATGGACATCTGCGGAGGGAACCCAGGAACGCTCCTCTGGACCATAACCACGCCAATGGACCAAAAACTGCACCCGGCCGCGGACCAGGCGTGAGTCCAGGATATTGCTCACCTCATACTCCTCACGATTGCCCACTTGGACCGGACGAGGCCGAGGAATCGAGGAAGTGAAACGATTACACACCAGTGGCTTCAACAGGGAGACATGAAACACGTTGGAGATCCGCATGCCAGGAGGAAGCGCAAGGGCATAGGCTACCGGGTTTACCCTGCGAAGCACTCGTAAGGGACCAACAAAGCGAGGCGCCAGCTTGGGAGTGGGCACTCGAAGGTTGAGGTTGCGGGTGGACAACCATACACGGTCTCCGACCTGGTAGGAAGGAGCGGGCGCTCGTCTGCGATCAGTCTGGAGTTTCTGGCGCTGCGCAGAGACCTCAAGGGACCTCTGGATCTGTACCCAAGAAGCACGTAGGACGGAAAGGTGATCCTCCACAGCCGGAATATCCTGGGGAGAGAATACCTCCGGTAACACGGCAGGTTGGAACCCATAATTGGCCATGAAGGGAGACGTCCCAGAGGAAGAGTTCACCGCCGTGTTCCTGGCAAACTCAGCCCAAGGCAGGAGGTCAACCCAATTGTCTTGGTGATCGGAGACATAGCAACGAAGGAATTGCTCCAAGGCCTGATTGGATCGTTCTGCGGCCCCATTGGACTGAGGGTGGTAGGCCGAGGAGAAAGAGAGATGAATCCCCAACTGGGAGCAAAAGGCGCGCCAGAACCTGGACACAAACTGACTCCCCCGATCCGACACAATCTCCTTGGGCAAACCGTGCAACCGGAAGACCTCCCTGGCAAAAATCGAGGCCAACTCTTGTGCAGAGGGTAACTTCTTGAGAGGAACACAGTGGCACATTTTGGAAAACCGATCCACAATCATGAGAATGACCGTATGGCCTCGGGATGCAGGGAGGTCCACAATGAAATCCATCCCCAGGTGTGACCATGGACGCTCCCCGGTGGCTATGGGTTGCAAAAGGCCCAACGGAAGGTGCCGAGGGGACTTACTCTGGGCACAAACGGAGCATGCCGCTACATATGCGGCGATGTCGGAACGTAGAGAAGGCCACCAGAACAGACGTGAAACCGCCCAGGACAGCTGATTCTTTCCAGGGTGCCCCGCGGCCTTGGAGTTATGGTAGGTTCGCAACAACCGAGTGCGCAACTCCTCAGGCACAAAACATCTGCCGTTGGGTCTCCCAGAGGGAGCACCAGATTGAGCCACCAAAATCTGCTCGCCCAGAGGAGAAGTCAGGCTGGTGCGAATAGCGGCCAGGATCTGATTCGGGGGTATGACCGTAGTCGGAATCGACTCCTCCCCGGACAGCTCGGAGTACTGCCGTGATAAGGCATCCGCTCTGATGTTCTTGGAGCCGGGTAGGTAGGAGACCACGTAATTAAAACGTGACAAGAACAGAGCCCATCTGGCCTGACGTGGTGTCAATCTCTTGGCCTCAGAGAGGTAGGTCAGATTCTTGTGGTCCGTCAGGATGAGAACCGGAACCACCGAGCCCTCGAGCAAGTGCCTCCATTCTTTAAGGGCCTGCACGATGGCCAATAACTCCCTGTCACCAATCTGATAGTTGCACTCCGCGGAAGACAGTTTCCGGGAGTAAAACCCACAAGGAAGCAGAGGACCCTCTGGTGTTCTACGCTGAGACAGGAGGGCGCCTACTCCCGTCTCAGACGCGTCCACCTCGAGGACAAAGGGCAACCCAGGGTTGGGATGCGACAGAATCGGAGCCGACACAAAGGCGGACTTTAGAGCCTCAAAAGCTCGGATGGCCTCGAGCGGCCAGACCTGAGGATTACTGCCCTTCCTGGTCAGATCCGTGAGAGGCTTGGCTAGCATGGAAAAGTCCCTGATGAACTTCCGATAATAATTGGCGAAGCCCAAAAAGCGCTGCAGGGCACGAAGCCCACTGGGCTGGGGCCACTGTAAGACAGCCGAAACCTTCTCAGGATCCATGGAGAACCCCTCAGCGGAAATGATGTAACCTAAGAAGGTTACCTGGGATCGGTGAAATTCGCATTTCTCAAGCTTACCGAACAGCTTGTTCTCTCGTAAGCGTTGCAACACTCGTCTGACATCCAGAATGTGGGCCTCCATGGATGCAGAATATACCAAGATGTCATCCAAATAGACCACCACACACTGCTGCAACAGGTCACGGAAAACATCGTTGATGAATTCCTGGAAGACTGCGGGCGCATTGCACAACCCAAAGGGCATAACCAAGGACTCATAATGACCGGTCCTGGTGTTAAACGCGGTCTTCCACTCATCGCCCGCCTTGATCCTTACCAGGTTATATGCCGCCCTCAGGTCGAGTTTGGTAAAGACCGTGGCCCCTTTGAGGCGATCGAACAGCTCGGAAATCAAGGGTATCGGGTAAGCGTTCTTGATCGTGATGCGATTGAGACCCCTGTAATCGATGCAAGGCCTCAACTCGCCGCCCTTCTTTTTCACAAAGAAAAATCCAGCCCCTGCCGGGGACGAGGATTTGCGAATGTGTCCGCGTGAAAGCGCCTCCCTCACGTACTACTCCATGGCCTCATTCTCTGCTACCGACAGTGGATAGACTTTGCCACGAGGAGGAACGGCACCGGATTGTAACTCTATGGCACAATCGTATGGGCGGTGCGGAGGTAGGGCAACCGCGCGCACCTTATCGAATACATCCCGGTACTCTTCGTATTCAGGAGGCAACAGAGAGTCCGAGGAAGTACACAGCAACTTGACAGGCCCATGGATGCAACTAGCCCCACACTGCGGTGACCACGAGAGGATCTCGACCGATCTCCAATCGAAAGTCGGATTATGCTTCTGGAGCCAGGGGTACCCCAAGACCACCGAGTAGTGTGGAGACGAAATAACCTGGAGACAGACCGACTCTCTGTGAACAGCACCAATGGCTATCCCCACTGGAAGGGTCTCATGAGTCACGTGTGGCGGCAGAAGGGGTCTGCCGTCTATCGCCTCAAGAGCCAGTGGGGAACCTCGAGGCTGCAGAGGAATGGAATTGGCGGCAGCGAACACTCTATCAATGAACAAACCACCAGCACCAGAGTCCACCAACGCCTGGGTCGTCACCGAGCCCCCGACCCAGGAGAGGACAACCGTGATCAGTGGTTTGTCAACACGGGAAACCGGGGACGAGGAGACTCCACCCAAGATCTGCCCCCGACAGGACCTCAGGTGCGAGCGTTCTCCCGGACGGTTCGGACATGCCAACCGAAAATGCCCACCGAGACCACAGTACATGCATCGGCCCTCGCGTCTCCGGAGTACCCTCTCCCCCTCAGACAGGCGAGCAAACCCCCGCTGCATGGGTTCACCCCCAGACAAGTCATCCCCAGGAGGCGTGGGAGGAGAGGGAGGCACGGGTGGGACAGCAAACGTAGGCGCCAATCTGTTAGGAGACCTCCGCAGGCTCTCCTTAAAGGAAGGTCTCTCCCTGAGTCTGGTGTCAATCAAAATCAGGAAAGAAATAAGAGACTCGAGCTCCACTGGTAGGTCCTTAGCTGCAACCTCATCCTTCAAGGCATCCGAGAGACCATGAGAGAAAGCAGCGACCAGAGCCTCATTATTCCAGCCCACCTCTGCTGCCAGGGTACGAAACTCAATGGCGTATTCAGCTACGGATCGTGAACCCTGTCTGATGGACATAAGGAGCTTCGCAGCAGAGGCAGCACGAGCCGGCACATCGAATACCTTCCGAAGAGAAGCAACAAAACCGGAAAACTCGGCAACCACCGGATTGTTGTTCTCCCATAAAGGGCTGGCCCAGGCCAAGGCCTTGTCCGAGAGCAGCGAGATCAAGAAGCCCACCCTTGATCTCTCAGTAGGAAAGGCATGTGGCAGCAACTCGAAGTAAATGCCCACCTGGTTAAGGAAACCTCGGCACTGAGTTGGCTCTCCCCCAAAGCGCTGTGGAAGGGGGGCAGAACCGGTCATACCCTGAAACACCACAGGCGCAGCAACAGGTGTCAGGGTAGACTCTGGCGCAACAACCGGAGCGGCAGTAGGAGCGGGCCCAGGAGCGACAACCGACCCATCGGCAACGGAAGCTAAATGAGCCGTGCGTTCAAGCAGGGTTTGCAACGCCACAGCGAACCGACCCAACAGGTGATCCTGCTGATCAAGTCTGGCAACCAGCGTAGGTAGCGAGGGTGGCCCTGTACCGTCAGAATTCATGGCTTGGTCCTAATGTCATGGAACCATGAACCAGACGTACAACAAGAGATAAGTGGAAAATAAGAAGGTTATTTGAAGAGCAAGCCGTAAGCAAAGTCCGAACGGATGGCTAAACCGAAGCAGGGTCTTGCGGAGACAGAGGTCAGGAACCAGAAGGGTAGTCAGACGAAGCCAGGAACAGGAACCAACGGGGTAGTCAGACGAAGCCGGAATCAGGAACCAACGGGGTAGTCAGACGAAGCCGGAATCAGGAACCAACGGGGTAGTCAGACGAAGCCGGAATCAGGAACCAACGGGGTAGTCAGACGAGGCCAGGATCAGGAACCAGAAGCAGCAGCAGTCTTGGAAGCATGTGAACACAGGAGGACCAAGCAAGGAACTGAAGCCACAGACCTCCTATATATATGAGCTAGGCATCCAGCTCCTCCCAGTGGGAAGGAGGAGCCGCAGGGTGGGAGGCTACAAGAAAACCCAGAAACCAAGATGGCCGCCAGCACATGTCAAACGAAGGGAACAGCCAGGAGGTAAGACCATGACAGCTGCGCAAGTGCAGCCACCCTCCTTTCACCACTATGAGAGTTAGCGATTTTCTAAGCTCCCGTAACCGTGAATAGAGAGCGCCTGTGTACGCACGATGTGCTCTCCTTAACTTCAGAAACTCCATTCTGGAAACTGGATAGGGCCTCAGAGGTGGGACCTAAACCTATCTGACTTTCATAGCATATCCTGGGCCAACCCCTTTAAGTACCAAACTAGGTTGCATCTTTAAGGTGTTAAAGAGGGCCTGTCACAACTCCTAATACGTCTGTTTTACAAACTAATTTTATCATCCATGCAATAAAAAATCTGGAGCATCTTTTCATTTCACTGGAGCATCTTTTAATTTCTTTCATTTAACTCTATGTTGCTCTGTTCCTCAGTTATTGCTACTAGATGTGTATTATTGACTTTGCAACTGGATGTTACCAATCGGGAAGGGGGAGGGGGGGTCCCATCCCAGTATAGTCCAATCGGTGCTGCCAGTGCATGGGCATACACTCCAACTGGTAACATCCAGTTGCAGATTCGTTAATAAACTTCTAGTAGCAATAACTTAGGAATGGTACAACATACAGTTATAAGAACAGATGCTCCAGAATCGAAATTGTATTATGGAATGCAAGTAGATACTCAAACAGACATTTAAGGAGAGGTGACAGATCCCTTTTAGGTATAGATTAGGTCCTGTTATTCTACAGAGCAGTTCACACTTTAACCCCTTAAGGACCCCGTGACGTACATGTATGTCGTATCTGGACGTGACTTAAGGTCATGTACGTCATGCTGATCGGACGGGTACAGGAGCTGCGCCCGCCCGATCAGTCGCACGGACCCGGCAGTCACTGACCGCCGGGTCCCTGCTGCATACGCCGACATCGGTGTAAACACTGATGCCGGTGCATTAACCCTTGCACTGCCGTGGCCACCGCTGACCGTGGCACGTGCGGTATCCTGCCGGGAGCGGGGTGTCTATTGGGTCCCCGCACTGCTGTGACGGGGACCCGATAGCAGGGAAGGCAGCACAATGCCTTCCTTAGGCATCGTGGCTGCCTACCGTGAGAGCCTGTGAGACCCAGCGCCCTGGATCTCACAGACAGGAAGCTGTAAGTGTATTACATTCAGTAATACACTTACAGCCAATGCATTACAATACAGAAGTATTGTAATACATTCTAAAGGGGATCAGACCCCCAGAAGTTGGTCCCAGAGTGGGATAAAAATAAAAAGCTAAATAAATAAATTAAAAAAACAGTGTTTTCCATAATAAAAAAAGAAAGTTTTCAAGTAAAAATTTTTCCCTAAATAAAACATATAAAATTGTTAAAAAAAATTGAAAAACAGACATATTTGGTATCGCCGCATCCGTAACAACCGGCTACATAAAAATATCACATAACCTAACCCCTCAGGTGAACACCGTCAAAATTTTTTAATAAGAACTGTGCTAAAAAAAACATTTTTTTGTCACCTTACAGCACTAAAAGTGCAACACCAAGCGATCAAAAAGAAGTATGCCCCCCAAAATAGTACCAATCTAACCGTCACCTCATCCCACAAAAAATGAGCCCCTACCTAAGACAATCGCCCAAAAAATATTAAAAAAAACTATGGCTTTCAGACTATAGAGACACTAAAACATAATTTTTTTTTGTTTCAAAAATGATATTATTGTGTAAAACTTAAATAAATAAAAAAAGTATGCATATTATGTAGTGCCACATCCGTAACAACATGCTCTATAAAAATATCACATGATCTAACCCCTCAGCTAAACACCGTAAAAATTTTTAAGAAGGGTGTCAAAAAAGCAAAAAGTGTAATACCAAGCGATCAAAAAGTCATATGCACCCTAAAATAGTACCAATTAAACCGTCGTCTCATGCCGAAAAAAATGAACCCCTACATAAGACAGTCGCCCAAAAAAAAAAAAAAAATTATGGCTTTCAGAATATGGAAACACTAAAAAAAAATTTTTTTTTTCAAAAATGCTTTGTCATATTTGGTATTGTCGCATCCGTAACAACCTGCTCTATAAATATACCACATGATCTAACCTGTCAGATGAACATTGTAAATAGCAAAAAATAAAAACTGTGCAAAAACAGCTATTTTTTGTTACCTTGCCTCACAAAAAGTCTAATATAGAGCAACCAAAAATCATATGTACCCTAAAATAGTACCAACAAAACTGCCACCTTATTCCGTAGTTTCCAAAATGGGGTCTTTTTTTGGAGTTTCTACTCTAGGGGTGCACCAGGGGGTCTTCAAATGTGACATAGCAACTTAAAATAATCCCAGTTAAATCTACCCTCCAAAAACCATAAGGCGTTCCTTTCCTTCTGCGCCCTGCCGTGTGCCCGCACAGCAGTTTATGACCACATATGGGGTGTTTCTGTGAACTACAGAATCAGGGTAATAAATATTGAGTTTTGTTTGGCTGTTAACCCTTGCTTTGTTAGCGAAAAAAAAATGGATTAAGGCCTCTTGCACCCAACCGTATGTCTTTTTCAGTATTTTGCGATCCGCAAAAAAAACGGATGACATCTGTGTGCATTCTAATTTTTGCAGAATGGAACATCTGGCCCCTAAAAGAACAGTACTATACTTGTCTGTTATGTGGACAATAATAGAACATGTTCTATGTTTGAACGGAAATATGGAAACGGAAGGCATACGGAGTACCTTTTGTTTTTTTGCGGATCCATTGAAATGAATGGTTCCGTATACGGTCCGTATACGGAACGCAAAAAAACGGAATGTAAACGGAAAAATTTAATGTGCAAGAGGCATAAAATGGAAAATCTGCAAAAAAAATTAAATTCTGAAATTTCATCTACATTTTCCATTAATTCTTAAACACCTAAAGGGTTAACAAAGTTTGTAAAATCAGTTTCTAAAATGGGGTTAATATTGCATATAAATTTACAGCTAAAATATGGGAGAAAATCTGGATGGTACATTGTAACAAGACGGATCTGTGAGAAATAGATTATGCCAGCATGCGTCATTTAGCCTTTCTGATGAAAACATATTTGCATTTTTACATACATTTCCTTGAATTTGGCTAATGCCAGTTCTCTGGAGCAGGTTTATCGCTTCCCTCATTAGAATTGCATCCTTTGTGTACAGTTCAGATGTATTAACGCATGTGATTAGTGCCAAGTTATGACTGATGTCTCAGAATGATATTAATAAGCTTCGATTTCTTGGAGTACGTCCCGAACTTTGTAAGCATTTCACTTTAGACGTGGGAGACATTTGTGTTTCATGTCAAACAAATCTAGCTGGAAATCTGCTGTAAACACCGCCCACCCGCTAACATCTCACCAGCCACTGTTGGCAAATAAAACGCTTCCATTAGCTTCATGAAAAGATGGCTTTCTTCTTGAAAGGGAAAATATCTCTGAGCGGACCAACAGGAGCAGCGAAGGTGAAGGCGCTGCAGATCTGATGCTAAATCAGATGACAATGAAGACAAATGCTGTGACGATGTGAAGACTTACAGTGTAAAATAATGTGACTTCGAATTAGCAACATTTATATAACTCCTGTGGCACTTGTAAAAAAAAAAACTAACGAACATTTGGCGGTAATTAAATGATAATCGGGTGGATAGAATGACGTTCCAGCATTAAAGTAGCACTTCTGCAAAAGATTTTATTGTCTGACCTCTTAGAAATATACTTGATGTAAACTGTAGTGAAGGTAATCTTCTTACCAGTGACTCTATTTGTGAGTTATAACCTCCCTTCTGATCCTCAGCGGTGTCATGTGACCAACACACTGCCTCTTCAACTGACAAAGGACAGGAAGTCAGTTACTTCTCTATTCATTCCTATGAGACAGACATTGAGGCCAGAACCCCAACATATTCATTTACACCACTTTTCTGGCACAAATGAAGCCAGAAATCTCTGAGCTTTATTTATAATGGACTGAGTGTGCCTTGTAAAAAAAAAAAAAAAAAAAGTAATAGATTGGAGCGCAAGACAAGGTTCAATAGCCTGGTCACTTTTCTTGTGGTTGAGGCGAGGGTCAGATAAAGCTGGCGGTTTCTCACGAATCAATTCTAGCCTGTAGCTGCTTTCCCTACAATTCCTAATCTCGGGTAGGGGAGTATAGCGTGGCTGTATGTCGGAGCACTCGCCACTGCCTTAAACTACTTGCTGAGACTACACACACCGCTTCCCGAAGAGACCTATTCATTAGGTGAAACGCGTAGAAGCAGAAGCAATCCAGCAATAGCAATTTAGTATAAACAGGGAAATGCAGACCAGGTCCGAGGTATCCTGAGGCTGGGGGTCGCTCTTTTTAGGGCGAGTGCTCCTACATACAGCCACGCTAGACTCCCCTACCCGGGATTAGGAATTGTAGGGAAAGCAGCTACAGGCTAGAATTGATTCCTGAGAAACCGGCAGCTTTATCTGACCCTCGCCTCAACCACAAGAAAAGTGACCAGGCTATTGAACCTTGTCTTGCGCTCCAATTTATTACCTTACTTGAGTGATCTTTTTTTTTTTTTTTTTTGTATAATTGTCTTTTTATTATAAGAGTAAAAGAAACATACATAGTTCCTTATGAAATCTGTTGACCATCAGGTGATCAGTAAATATGAAAGATTTGACAATGCAAATAAATCACATACAGGTCCTTCAAAAAAAATTAGCATATTGTGATAAAGTTCATTATTTTCTGTAATGTACTGATAAACATTAGACTTTCATATATTTTAGATTCATTACACACCAACTGAAGTAGTTCAAGCCTTTTATTGTTTTAATATTGATGATTTTGGCATACAGCTCATGAAAACCCAAATTTCCTATCTCAAAAAATTAGCATATTTCATCCGATCAATAAAAGAAAAGTGTTTTTAATACAAAAAAAGTCAACCTTCAAATAATTATGTTCAGTTATGCACTCAATACTTGGTCAGGAATCCTTTTGCAGAAATGACTGCTTCAATGCGGCGTGGCATGGAGGCAATCAGCCTGTGGCACTGCTGAGGTGTTATGGAGGCCCAGGATGCTTCGATAGCGGCCTTAAGCTCATCCAGAGTGTTGGGTCTTGCGTCTCTCAACTTTCTCTTCCCAATATCCCACAGATTCTCTATGGGGTTCAGGTCAGGAGAGTTGGCAGGCCAATTGAGCACAGTAATACCATGGTCAGTAAACCATTTACCAGTGGTTTTGGCACTGTGAGCAGGTGCCAGGTCGTGCTGAAAAATGAAATCTTCATCTCCATAAAGCTTTTCAGAAGATGGAAGCATGAAGTGCTCCAAAATCTCCTGATAGCTAGCTGCATTGACCCTGCCCTTGATAAAACACAGTGGACCAACACCAGCAGCTGACATGGCACCCCAGACCATCACTGACTGTGGGTACTTGACACTGGACTTCAGGCATTTTGGCATTTCCCTCTCCCCAGTCTTCCTCCAGACTCTGGCACCTTGATTTCCGAATGACATGCAACAGTCCAGTGCTGCTTCTCTGTAGCCCAGGTCAGGCGCTTCTGCCGCTGTTTCTGGTTCAAAAGTGGCTTGACCTGGGGAATGCGGCACCTGTAGCCCATTTCCTGCACACGCCTGTACACGGTGGCTCTGGATGTTTCTACTTCAGACTCAGTCCACTGCTTCTGCAGGTCCCCCAAAGTCTGGAATCAGTCCTTCTCCACAATCTTCCTCAGGGTCCGGTCACCTCTTCTCATTGTGCAGCGTTTTCTGCCACACTTTTTCCTTCCCACAGACTTCCCACTGAGGTGCCTTGATACAGCACTCTGGGAACAGCCTATTCGTTCAGAAATTTCTTTCTGTGTCTTACCCTCTTGCTTGAGGGTGTCAATGATGGCCTTCTGGACAGCAGTCAGGTCGGCAGTCTTACCCATGATTGCGGTTTTGAGTAATGAACCAGGCTGGGAGTTTTTAAAAGCCTCAGGAATCTTTTGCAGGTGTTTAAAGTTAATTAGTTGATTCAGATGATTAGGTTAATAGCTCGTTTAGAGAACCTTTTCATGATATGCTAATTTTTTTAGATAGGAATTTTGGGTTTTCATGAGCTGTATGCCAAAATCATCAATATTAAAACAATAAAAGGCTTGAACTACTTCAGTTGGTGTGTAATGAATCTAAAATATATGAAAGTCTAATGTTTATCAGTACATTACAGAAAATAATGAACTTTATCACAATATGCTAATTTTTTTAGAAGGGCCTGTATATGCATATCAAGCAATTCCAGTTCCATCAATACTAAATCGTATACAACCCGATCACCGGGGGAATAATAATATAACTGGGCAAGAACTGCAAACATAGTGTATACCATCGTCGTTACTATGAACAAAGGACAGGACAAGACACAGAAGGATAGACAGAGGGGGGGGGGTGAGAGGGATACTATTCAGCGTTCTCTGTGAATGTGTCCCAAGGCTGCCATACCTTATGAAATTTGTCTATAGAGTTATTGATAAGCGCAGTTAAATATTCCATTCGTCTAACCTCCATAATACTAGTGAGCAGATCAAGCCAAGTCGGTATGTCCTGTCTCTTCCAGTATTTAGCTATAAGGTGTCTAGTTGCCGACTATATTTTTTACAAGGCACACTCAGTCTATTATAAATAAATTACAAGCTCCTGAGTGCAGATAGCAGTGGTAAAAAGACTTTGCACCACCTCTATCAGTATAGTTCAGAAATCTCTGAGCTGTCGTAGATTTCTGTTTAGGCGCACGGACTGCAGGAGGATGCAACTCATTTAGGATAAGACGTGTACCATGTCATAAATTAGGTGCATCCTCCGGCAGTGCTGGGGATATCAAACCAGCGCAAAAAGTGTCAGTCTTGATAAATCTCCCCCACACTGTCTGCAAAAACAATGGGTCCACAAATAAAATGTGGACAGCCCACGGACCGCATCTGTATTTTGCGTATCTGTAATTTGTTTTAGAACAAGACATAACAAAACAAAAAAAAGTCAGAAAAGAGAAGGGAGGGAGGAAGAGAGGCAGGTATAGGGAAGTTGGAGAAAAAAAGGAGGAAGGAAAGAAAGAACTGAAGACAGAGGAAGAAAGAAAGGAGAAGATAGGGAGGAAGGAAGAAAATATTAGATGGAGGAAGCCCGGGGTGCACCTAGCCTTTCTGCTCCCTGAGGGAAAAACCGAAACGGCGCCCCCCCTCTCCATGCCAATTTTTTTACCTACCCCCTTTGCCACAATGAAAGCACTCATTACCCATGGCCCTTCCTCTGCCCCCCTCTTGCCCCTACCTGGTGCTGCCTGAGGCGATCGCCTTACCTGGCCTCATTGGTGGTGCACCTCTGGAGGAAGCAAAGAAGGGAGGGAAGTGGGGAGGGAGGGGATGAAAGAAGGTAGGAAGGAAGAAAGTATTGTTTTTAAGGGACATTTCCATTATGCTTTATCACAAATTACTAGCCTATATATGAATATTCTATGTATTATTTTTTTTTATGGTGAATGGTTTTTTGGATATCATTTTTTTGAAATCACTCCATGAAGTCTCTACTTGATGTCCTGGCTCATCCTTTCTTTGGACTTTTTAAAAAAGCACAGAGAACAGTTTCACTTGACTCTCTCAGAATCATTTTGACTAGAGAGTGCCCCCTGTATTGACTTTAAAAGGTTTTCTGAACGGTGGGGGTCTGACACCCAGGACCCCCACCAATCAGCTGAAAAGGCACCGGCGCTCGTAGCAGCGCTGCAGCTTTCTATCAGCTCAAGAAGTACAGCGCTGTCCATTGTATAGCGGCTGTGATGGTATCACAGCTCAGGCCCATTCACGTCAATTGGGCACAGCTGCGGCTTGGCCACATGACCAATGAACTTGACATCGCATGGTCTAGACTAAGCTGAGAGAAGGCCACAGCATCGTATACTGTACATTATGTAACCAGCGCCTTTATGATATATTAAAGGGAACCTGTCATCAACGTTATGCTGATCTCACTGAGGGCAGCATAAAATAGTAACTCATGAGCTAATAGTTAGTGGTTGCTGAGAACCAGCATCATAATCATTGCAGCCCAGGCCTTAAAAAGAGTCCAATCTACCTGAGAAGAGTCCTGGTTATTCCTAATCTCCTGCTCTCCCCCCATCTGCTGATGATTGGCAGTTCTCTCCTAGAGAGAAAGGGAGAAAACTAGGTAGAAGACTGCCAGTCATCAGCAGGTGGGCAGGAGAGCAGGAAGTCATGAATAACCATGACTCTTCTCAGGCGGCCATGACTCTTTTCCAGGCCCAGTCTGCAATGATTGTGATGTTGGTTCTCGGCAACCACTTACTTTTAACTTATAAATGACAATGAAATCAAGTCACCTGTGTCTACTTAGTATGGGCAGCATAACGTTGATGACAGGTTCCCTTTAAGACCTGTCTTATATCAATAACAATGTTTTGATTCAATTTTTTAGACTTGAGGTGATAGATGAAGATAAAGTTGTGTTATCTTCATCGTTAGACTGCGCCGTGCGGCTCTGGAGCTATGATGGAGAATTCATAGGTCAGTGCTTTTTCTGTATTTATAATTTTATCCTGTTTTTGCAGAAACTGCTTCACGTGTATAAATAAGTTGTTCTTAAACTCTCAGACAACCCCAGTTACTGGTGGAGACTTTTTGGCAGAAGTAACTATCTGCCCATCAGGCCTTTCTATAGTTGCCCCGGACTACTTCTGTGATTTTATTAAATTTTTTAATGTTCTGCTAAGTTTAGTAGACACATTTCAAAGGGCATCTGTCAGCAGATTTGTACCTATGAGACTTTTAACTGTGTTTGGCGGCTGAAGGCACCTGTGTTGGTCCCATGGTCATATGTGCCCGCATTGCTGAGAAAAATGAAGTTTTAATATATGCAAATGAGCCTCTAGGAGCAACGGGGGCATTGCTGTTACTCCCCCAGAGGCTCTGCTCTCTCTACACTTTGACAAGTGTGATGATGTTTTCACTGCCTAGTCCTGTCATTGAAAGTGCAGAGGGCATGGCAACTGCAGAGAGAGCAGAGCCTCTAGGTGTAATTACAACGCCCCCATTGCTCCTAGAGGCTCATTTGCATATATTAAAACATCACTCTTCTCAGCAATGCGGGCACATATGAATATGTGACCAACACAGATGCCTTCAGATGCCAAGGCACATGTAACAGGTCAGCCGGTGTCATAGGTACAAATCTGCTGACAGATGTCCTTTAAGATACATTAATGTGATTTAAAGAAGAAAAAAGCCATTTACTACGACCAATGGTGCATAGTTGCCAACTGTCCAGAATTTGACGGGGCTAGACAGCTAGTCCCTGGCTGAAAATGGGCGGTGCTATTGCAAACCGCCCTCATAAATGGGTGTTCCCTGGCAGGGTTGGGGGAGTGGCTTATATGCCTAAACTTTACCAACTGAAACGGTAAGTATAATGGTGATGACCAAGGCTCCAGTAGTAAAATATCGAGATGCCCCAGACTGTTTATCTAAGGTTAACTGAGCATGATTACTGGCATCAGGGGTGACAATAGCAAAGATTAAACTGACCCCTCTATTATGGTACTGGTTTTGCTAACCAGCATAGAAGGATAGACCTATTTTTGCATCCTTTTTATGACACTTATATCTACTCTACACGAACCTTGCTCACCAAGAACGCAGTTCCTCTGTAAAGGGGACTCATTTACAGATTTTTGCTTATTAAAGGGCCACTTGCGCATTTGCCGTGCACCTCAGTACCTGGCACAGGTGCAGTACAGAGGAGGGCTAGCAGTGGGTGTCTCTCCTGTAATGCGCCTGCATTGGACACTGAAGCGCATGGCAAAGGCCTAAGACTAGAAGAAGGCAGAGCCAGGCTTTGTGAGGTTTAGGCCTCATGCACACGACCGTAGGTATTTGCGGTCCGCAAAACTGGATCTTCCAAAAATACAAATGACGTCCGTGTGTATTCCATATTTTGCGGAATGGAACAGCTGGCCCCTAATAGTACAGTACTATCCTTGTCCGTAATGTTATATTTTTTTTCAGAACGGAAATACGGAAACGGAATGCACACGGAGTACCTTCAGTTTTTTTTGGGCGGACCCATTGAAATGAATGGTTCCATATACAGTACGCAAAAAATAAATAAACGGAACGGACACGGAATGAAAATACATTTGTGTGCATGAAGCCTTACACCGCCTGGCCCTGTCAATAAAAGTACAGGGCGCGGTAGCAGCGGGAAGAATGAAGCCTCTAGGTGTAACGCCCGCTTGCTCCTATAGACTTATTTGCATATATTAAAAGTAAAGTTCAGTTTTCTCAGAAATAAAGCCACGAATGGAGGAGAGACCAAGATGGCTAGCTTCTGCTGACCTGCGCACATGTTGCAGCTCATCCTGCTTCACTGCTATGGTTCTGGTGACAGAAGCCCTTTAATAGAAAACAGAATGAGACCTACCAGAGTCGTGCTCCCAGAGTCCAACAGTTCTGACACCCGGCACCCTCGCCGATCAGACGGCGAGTGCTGTCTCCCATCTTTCTTCCTGCTGCTGCTTTGCCATAGGTACAGCAGCAGGAAGAGATAAAGCAGACGGCACCTGCGCACTGCGCGCGCCTTCCCTTCATGCAGCTGATCAGCGGGGGTGCCTGGTGTCGGACCCCCACCGATCTGATATTGATGACCTATTCTTAGCCTGAGAGCCAGGTAGAAGACATTTAATGGTAAACTGCATGTTGCAGCTCATCCTGCTTCACTGCTATGGTTCTGGTGACAGAAGCCCTTTAATAGAAAACAGAATGAGACCTACCAGAGTCGTGCTCCCAGAGTCCAACAGTTCTGACACCCGGCACCCTCGCCGATCAGACGGCGAGTGCTGTCTCCCTTCTTTCTTCCTGCTGCTGCTTTGCCATAGGTACAGCAGCAGGAAGAGATAAAGCAGACGGCACCTGCGCACTGCGCGCGCCTTCCCTTCATGCAGCTGATCAGCGGGGGTGCCTGGTGTCGGACCCCCACCGATCTGATATTGATGACCTATTCTTAGCCTGAGAGCCAGGTAGAAGACATTTAATGGTAAACTGCAAGTTTGATAACCTGTCTTGCTACTGCAGTCTGTCCATTCCCTTAATTACCTAGTGTGAACTGTGCCTTATTCTACTCATTTTATACGAGTGAGCTGCTGTATTTGGCTGCCATTGAATGTTGGCATCCACAGTAAGCATAACCTCCCTGGAGGAAATTGACTTTCGAGTACTCTTAGTCAATCTGAACTTGAGTTAATAGACCCAATTATCTTGTGATCTTTCCACATGAGAAACACAGATACCTACATTAATCAGCGGGACAAGGCGGAATTCGGGGAGATTATACGTCCTGTCAATTGAAATGAATTAATTATAGCAACATGTGAAGTGAATAAACTGACAAAAAAGAGACACAATTACAAGATAACAAGAAAGATTTAATGTCTATCAAGCAGGAAGAAAATGTAATCTATAGCGTTAAACACTTCACCATTTGTAGGCTTCACTGCTGTAATTGATGTCATATCTCTGTTTTTCCCGTTTTATATTCATGAGAAATGATTGTAGATACATGGTTGATTTTTAGACAGTAATATGAATGGTAAAACCTCTTACTGCTAGTGCAAAACCAGCTAATGAGGAGCTTCACAAGACTAAAAGTGCACGCAAGCTGTCAGAACCGTCATAAGGGGGCGCTGTATTACAGCTGTCCTCACCATGGACACTTACGGGTGTGGCCTTTGATCTTGACATGGTACCCCACTCAAGGATGATGCAGGGACATGGACTAAACAAAGCTCAAATTGAGACATATATTTCTATGTATGCTTAGCAAATTTTTTTCAGGTTGTTGATATTGATATCTTCAATATCAGATCAGTGGGAGGGCCACGATCAGCTGTTTTTGGTAGCTGTCAGAACTAACTGTGCTGGAAGCACATCTCCATTCCCCGAGTAGTGCCCATACTGGGTTACTGCAGCCCAGGTGCAAATTCACTTGGAATGGGAGCCGAACTGCAGTAACCAGCCATGGACACTATACAGAGAATGGAGCTGAGCGTCCGGCTCCGTTCTCTGTGTATAGGTTTTGGTGGCTGCCAAAAACAACTGAGCATCGAGGATGCCAGACCCCCACCAATCTGATATTGATGAGGTCATCAACCACTTTAAAGAGGACCTGTCACCACTCCTGGCATGTCTGTTTTAATAGCCCCATGCATTCCCCATGTAATAACAATTCTGGAGCATCTATTCTTATGTCTGTATGTTGTGCCATTCCTTTATTATTTCTACTAGAAGTTATGAATGAATTGCTAGCAGTCTGCAGTAAGGGTACAGAGGGGAGGTAACCGGTTGGGGGGTGTACCTGCACAGTGTGACAATGGCAGCTCTGATTGGATAGAGTCAGTCTGTGCAGGTACACCCCCCCCCCCCCCAACTGGTTACCACCCCTCTGTACCCTTACTGCAGACTGCTAGAAATTCATTCATAACTTCTAGTAGAAATAATAGAGAAATGACAAAACATAGAGCCATAAGAATAGATGCTCCAGAATTGTTATTACATGGGGAATGCGTGAAGCTATTAAACAGACCTGTCAGGAGCGGTGAAAGGTTCTCTTTAAGCCAAATGAGAAGTAAATTGTCCTACAAGGGCATATATCATCCCTGCCCCAGAGAGACCCAGTAATACACAAAAGTGTTTATTACAAGACAGTGGCAAATCCATGACATGACATTTCCTGCCACTGAATCCAACTAAAGCAGCCATTATGAATGTGTGCGCCCCGTGTCCGTGCTGCGGCCCGCAAAATGCAGACCGCAATGCACGAACACCCACCGTGGGGCAGCCGCAGCGGATCGTGGACCCATTCACTTTAAATGGGTTCCTGTGGTAAGTCCTGATGCAGTGACACTACTTATATCACCTGCTCAATACTAAGGAAATCCTGAGCACGTGACCGGCAGGTGAGCCCTGAGGACCGGAGTTGATGAACCCTATTGTAGAGCGTATACTGATATCTCATATATTATTCCAGGAACATTTGGCCAGGCAGATCCATGGGAGGTATTTACCCCAGCGTCTTGGAAACATCCCATGGTGCCATATGAAATCCTCATTGACCCGGAGAGCATGCCCGTGCACCCTGTGCTGGAGGAGCCCACAAACGAACCAGAGGAAAATGCTTCTCAAGAAAAAGAGGAACCAAAAGAATCATCAGATATAAAGGTCTGGAGAACAAAAAATAGTTAATATTTAAAATATGAGGATTCAGGAATAGGCACAGGGAGCAGCAGTGTAGGTAGTAGACCAGATCTGGCATAATGATATTCATTATTAAACTGTTTGTCTTATATTGGCTTTTCATGGCTAAGATGGGATCAACCATAGTGCCAGCCAGGATGGATGGACTTGTGGAAACATCTGAGTGGTCTACGCTCCACAGTTTCCATAGCTCCTTAAGCGGTGAATGGGAGCTACACCAATACACAAACAGCGTGCTACTCCTGAGTTATTGTAACTCCGCTTCCCCTGGCTGGCTATTATTAGTTATCCCCATCTCAACCATGAAAACCCGACATGGGACAACCCCTTTAATGGAAGCCTTGACACCAGCGTGAACATCTCCATCTTCTCTTCTACCAAGGAGGTAGGCAGCAGTTACTAGATGGTCTTGTCCTAGGATGGGGAAGGTTAGGGTTATACAAGCAACAGCAGGGGTGAAATTTATATATATTTTTTTTACTATGGGTGTCACCTCTTCACCATGCACACTCTGCACTGAACGATGCCTTAGGAATTACAGAAAAACACATTGCCTTAATAAATATCCACCATCTAGTTCATGCGTGGCTCTCATTAAGGCCTCTAATTAGCAATATCATTCTTTTATATTGCCTCTGTGCACTTGACTCTCCCATTTTATAGTACTGTGATGTATTTTGCAGAATGAAATAAGCTACAATGCAAAACCCTTACTGCTAACTGTAACCGAAGAAGATATCCAAGAGGAAATCATCAAGCAGGATCTCTCTCATGGCAATGGAAAACGGTGAGACGTCCAATGTGACAGGATTTCCAGAGGGTGTCCTTTCTGAAAATGTTTCTGCACCTATACCTTAAAAGAGCTCACTTGGCTCAGTAGATGTGTGTTGACATTGACTCCATAGATGCGTTACCAGCGACATTTCCACCGTGCCAATCAGGAATACCCAACCTGCAGCCCTCCAGCTCTTACAAAACTACAACTCCCAGCATGCCTGCACAGTCTACAGCTATTAGGGCATGCTGGTAGTTGTAGTTTTGCAACATGCCCTAAATGAATGGAGCGGCTGGTCGAGCCGCTCTATTCATTCTCTATAGGGCTGCTAGAAGTAGCCGAGCGCTGTGCTCAACTATCTTCGGCAGTCCCATAGAGTTGAATAGAGCGGCAGTGGACAGACGTTGACATTTTCAGAAAACTAATAAATTCACTTAAAGGGGTCGGCCATTTTCTGGCTACTTGTGACCAATATGTATGTAAGATGACTATATGACACTAATTTAACCTTTGTCAATATTCTGTGCCATTTGCTATATTTGTTATGCTATGTCCCCTTGTTGGGCAGATCTGGGCTGTCTGCATAGAGGTCCTGTCCATAAGATGGCCGCTGATGGAGGGTCATGTGACCAGACACATTACTCAGCCTCCTCCATTCAAACACATTGCAATAGATGTATTAAAACTGGGTGCAAAGTAAAACTGGCTTAGTCGCAAACTATAGCAAGCAATCAATTTGATCCTTTCTTTTTCCAAAGGCGCTCTGAAAAATGAAAGGTGGAATCTTTTCCTTAGGACCGATTTTGATAAATATCCCCCACTGCACTAAACTCCCAACAATGCAGACGGCAGGTGCAAAGTATGATGGAGAAGACTGAGTGATGTGTGTGGTCCATCAGCAGCCATTTTATGGACAGGACCTCCTTGTGGACAGCACAAAAGACTTGGCCAACAAAGGCATACCTTTCAGAGCTTCTTTGGAAAATGAAAGGTGGAATCTCATTGGTTGCTATGGGCAACTAAGCCAGTTCTACTTTACACCAGTTTGATAAATGACCCCCCTAGTCTACAGCATGTAACAACAGGACAGTGGAAGTCCAGACAATTGGTAAAACAAACTAGTCATAGGCCTAACAGATTTCTCCTTCTGGAAGCCCATCCCCTCTACCTCTCATGCTTTTTTCCCATAGAGGGTTGTTCCTATAATGTAATATAATGGTATAGTATGTCACTAGAATATGCCAAACATTAGGATAGGTTAAAGTTACAAACAGTAGTTGCATAGTTATTATGATAAAAAGGACACATAAATCCGTCAAGTTCAACCAAGGAGTAAGGCTACTTTCACACTTGCGGCAGGACGGATCCGACAGGCTGTTCACCATGTCGGATCCGTCCTGCGGCCATTCCGCCGCTCTGTCCCCATTGACTATAATGGGGACGGGGGCGGAGCTCCGGCGCAGCACGACGGTGCACGGCGAAAGCCTCCAGACTAAAAAGCCTGACATGCAGTAATTTTAGTCCGGCGGCCTTTCGCTGTGCACCGCCGTGCTGCGCCGGAGCTCCGCCCCCGTCCGCATTATAGTCAATGGGGACGGAGCGGCGGTCCGGCGGCATGGCAAAATATCCGCAGGAAGGATCCGACATGGCGAACAGCATGTCGGATCCGTCCTGCCGCAAGTGTGAAAGTAGCCTAAGAGGGGATGTGAATTTTAGAAAAGGGGAGTGACACCGAGATTTCTACGCATTTTCAGAGGCATTAATGTCCTTTACTTTTAAGAATTCATCTAAACCCTTTTTACAACTGTCCACTGTTCTTGCTGTGTCCACGCCCTGAGGAAGTCTATTCCACAGATTCACAGTTCTTACAGTAAAGAAGCTTTGACGCTTCTGGAGACTGAACTTTTTCTTCTCCAGTCGGAGGCAGTGCCCCCTTGTCTTTTGAGGGCATTTTATATGGAACAGTTTTTCATTGTATGGCCCATTTATATACTTGGACAGGTTAATCATGTCCCCCCCTTAGACGTCTCTTCTCAAGACTAAATAAATGTAATTCTTTTAATATTTCTTCATAACTAAGACCCCCCATGCCCCTTATCAGTTTAGTTGCTCTCCTCTGTACTTTTTCCAGCTGCAGTGCATCCTTTCTATGTACTGGTGCCCAGAACTGAACTGCATAGTCCAGATGAGGCCGCACCAGCGCTTTGTAAAGTGGTTAATATTACATCCCTACCCCGCGCTGGTAGCCTTAGAAGCAGCTGATTGACATTGTGTGCTGTTATTTTATCTACGATCTACAATGACACCTTCTCACAAGTGACTCTCCCAGTGTTACCCTCCCCCCAGGACATATGCTGCACGCAAATTATTTGTACCCAGGTGCATAACTTAACATTTATCCACATTGAACCTCATTTTCCAAGTGGATGCCCAAACATTCAGAGTGTCCAGATCAGCTTGTAGTTTTTGGACATCTTGCCATACAGTATACTGCACAGTACTACATAGCTTGGTGTCAAGTTCTACCCCTGGACCTGCGTCAGACCAAAGGGTGAAGGGAAACAAATTCTCTTAAGGACCCCATTGTTGGCCAAACCCGCTGAGAATGGCAGGTTTTGCCGACAGTCTAATGTGTATAGGGAGCCTCTGACTTTCCCTCAACAGATGATGCAAGGGCCTGGCAGAATCTTTCTCAGTTTTCCCTATTAAATACACATACACTTTTGGCCAAAACCAAACATGTACATGTGTCGGGGAGTCGGTAGAGATAGATGTGGGCCAAACTGAATATATATGTGATGGAGAGTCAGGAGAGATAGCTATCAGCCAAACGACAGCTATTGAACGTGTATTAATGGCCACTAGGCAATTATCTTGCACAGCACTTACTGTTCAGGGAACTGACTTCCAGTGAATAGGCCTATGGTGAAGGTACCCGGGAGCCGCAGCACACAGCTAGCACTTCCTGCTATTCATTATTGAGATCGGTGGGAGTCTTTCCAATCAGACCCCAGCCAATCAATAACTGGTGTCATATTCTAATCTTAAGAGAAAACAGCAGTGTCCAGCTCTCTGGTGGAGAGGTCAATTGACTAATTCAGCACAGATCTGGTATTCACACCCTGCAGTAATTCCAGAAACAGACGTAGGATCCAGCGAATAAAATAAAATAAATTATTTATTTCTTCCATTAAAAGCATGTACAAAGGTCCCTCCTGTACATAAGGACTGACGCGTTTTGACCTGTACAGGTCTTAGGCTACTAGCGTTAATATTTTCCGGTATTGAGATCCGTCATGGGGTCTCAATACTGGAAAAGAAGCTTCCGTTTTGTCACCATTCATTGTCAATGGGGACAAAACAAAACTAAATGGAACATAATGCTCCAAAATGCATTCCGTTCCGTTCTCATACCAGAGAGCAAACTGCAGCATGCTGTGGTTTTCTTTCCATCATGGGATGCGGAGCAAGACGTTTTTTATGACTTGGCTATGTTACAGATAATACAACCGGATCCGTTCATAACGGATGCAGATGGTTGTATTATCAGTAATAGAAGCGTTTTTGCTGAACCCTGCCAAATTCAGTAAAAACGCTAGTGTAAAAGTAGCCTAGATCATAGATCAAGTAAAATGAAATGAGAAGCATGGCTAGGAATGAATAGCTATTTAAAGGGACTGTGAAAACTGAGGCTGTGTAAGAGTACTTTCACACTAGCGGCAAGGAACTCCAGCAGGCTGTTCCGCCGGGTGAACAGCCTGTCGGATCCGTGCTGCCGCTCGTGCATGCGTGCCCCTGGACTACAGCTTCGGCCCCATTGACTATAATAGGGGCAGGCCGGAGTTCCGGCGGCAGCATGGCAAAAATGCCGAGAGGCGGCCGGAATAAAACTACGACATACAGCCTAAGGGCTCATGCACACGACAGTATTTTTTTTTGCGTTCAGTATACTGGCCGTTTTTTTAGTTCAGTATGCGGTACATATACTTAACCATTCATTTCAATGGTTCAGCAAAAAAAAACTGAAGTGTCTCTGTGTGCATTCCGTTTCAGTATTTCCGTATTTCCGTACCGTGAAAAGATAGAACATGTCCTATTCTTGTCTGCAAATCACGGTGCTTGGCTCTATTCAAGTCAATGGGTCCGCCAAAAAAACTGAACACATACGGAAATGCATCCATATGTCTTCTGTATCCGTTCTGTTTTTGCTGAACCAGCTATTGAAAATGTTATGCCCAGCCCAATTTTTTCTATGTAATTACTGTATCTGGCATACGGAAAAAAAGGAACGAAAAAACGGAAAGGAAACAACGGATCCGTTAAAAACGGACCGCAAAACACTGAAAAAGCCATACTGTTGTGTGCATGAGCCCTAATACACCTCTAGACTGGGGCGTAGCTATAGGGGGTGCAGAGGTAGCTACCGGGCCCAGGAGCCTGAGGGGGCGCAAAAAGACTTGTGCCACATAAGAAGACACCAGTATTATAGAAAGTGCATGCTGGTCAAGTTACACCTCTGACTGGAGGGAAGGGGTTAGGTCAAGAATTTGGCATGGGGGGGCATTTAAATTTTTGCCTCAGGCAGCACGAAGCCTATGTGCTTCCCTGCCCCTGGCCACTGAGGGAAGGGGGGCCCAAGCTGAGCTCTTGCACCGGGGCCCATGAGCCTTTAGCTACGCCCCTGCCTCTAGAGCTGATTGCTTCAAGTCCTGCTCATTTGCTCATTTAACTCCATAAATGCCATTATTATGATAAAAAGGACACATAAATCCGTCAAGTTCAACCAAGGAGTAAGGCTACTTTCACACTTGCGGCAGGACGGAAACAAAAGAAAAAATGGCATAAATTAAGGAAAGTTTCTGGATCTTATGTAGACAAATACCTTAGAGAGACAAAGGTACAAATAAAAATAAATATTATATATATACAGTACAGACCAAAAGTTTGGACACACCTTCCCATCCCAAGAGTTGTCTTTATTTTCATGACTATGAAAATTGTAGATTCACACTGAAGGCATCAAAACTATGAATTAACACATGTGGAATTATATACATAACAAAAAAGTGTGAAACAACTGAAAATATGTCATATCCTAGGTTCTTCAAAGTAGCCACCTTTTGCTTTGATTGCTGCTTTGCACACTCTTGGCATTTTCTTGATGAGCTTTAAGAGGTAGTCACCTGAAATGGTCTTCCAACAGTCTTGAAGGAGTTCCCAGAGATGCTTAGCACTTGTTGGCCCTTTTGCCTTCACTCTGCGGTCCAGCTCACCCCAAACCATCTCGATTGGGTTCAGGTCCGGTGACTGTGGAGGCCAGGTCATCTGGCGCAGCACCCCATCACGCTCTTTCATGGTAAAATAGCCCTTACACAGCCTGGAGGTGTGTTTGGGGTCATTGTCCTGTTAAAAAATAAATGATGGTCCAACTAAACACAAACCGGATGGAATAGCATGCCGCTGCAAGATGCTGTGGTAGCCATGCTGGTTCAGTATGCCTTCAATTTTGAATAAATCCCCAACAGTGTCACCAGCAAAGCACCCCCACACCATCACACCTCCTCCTCCATGCTTCACGGTGGTAACCAGGCATGTAGAGTCCATCCGTTCACCTTTTCTGCATCGCACAAAGACACGGTGGTTGGAACCAAAGATCTCAAATTTGGACTCATCAGACCAAAGCACAGATTTCCACTGGTCTAATGTCCAGGTTTCTGTGATGTAAAAAAATGAGACAAAGATAAATTATTTCAGAACTTTTTCCACCTTTAAAGGGAACCTGTCACCGGGATTTTGGGTATAGAGCTGAGGACATGGGTTGCTAGATGGCTGCTAGGACACCCGCAATACCCAGTCCCCATAGCTCTCTGTGCTTTTATTGTGTAAAAAAACCGATTTGATACATATGCAAATTAAAATAAAAGAGTCATATCTTACTTGTGTGACCAGAGAAGAGTCATATTTTCAAGCTCTGACTCATCTCAGGTTAATTTGCATATCTATCAAATCGTTATTTTTACACAATAAAAGCACACAGAGCTATGGGGACTGCATATTGCGGATGTGCTGGCGGCCATCTAGCAACCCATGTACTCAGCTCTATACCCCAAATCCTGGTGACAGGTTCTCTTTAATGTGGCCTATAAACTGTACAACTCAATTGAAAAACAAACTGAAATCTTTTAGGTGGAGGGAAGAAAAAATAAAAAAATAAAATAATATGGTTGCATAAGTGTGCACACCCTTAGGCCTCATGCACACAACAGTTTTTTTTCACGGTCCGCAAAAACGGGGTCCGTGGGTCCGTGATCCGTGACCGTTTTTTCGTCCGTGGGTCTTCCTTGATTTTTGGAGGATCCACGGACATGAAAAAAAAGTCGTTTTGGTGTCCGCCTGGCCGTGCGGAGCCAAACGGATCCGTCCTGAATTACAATGCAAGTCAATGGGGACGGTTCCGTTTGATGTTGACACAATATGGTGCCATTTCAAACGGATCCGTCCCCATTGACTTTCAATGTAAAGTCTGGAGTTCTTTTATACCATCGGATTGGAGTTTTCTCCAATCCGATGGTATATTTTAACTTGAAGCGTCCCCATCACCATGGGAACGCCTCTATGTTAGAATATACTGTTGGATATGAGCTACTTCGTGAACCTCAGATCCGACAGTATATTCTAACACAGAGGCGTTCCCATGGTGATGGGGACGCTTCAGGTTAGAATACACTACAAACTTTGTACAAGACTGCCCCCTGCTGCCTGGCAGCACTCGATCTCTTACAGGGGGATATGATAGCACAATTAACCCCTTCAGGTGCGGCACCTAAAGGGGTTAATTGTACTATCATATTCCCCTGTAAGAGATCAGGGCTGCCAGGCAGCAGGGGGCAGCCCCCCCCCCCTCCCCAGTTTGAATATCCCCCCTCCCTCCCTCTATTGTAATAAATCGTTGGTGGCACAGTGTGCGCCCACCATCGCCCCCCCCCTCCCTCCCTCTATTGTATTAAATCGTTGGTGGCACAGTGTGCGCCCACCATCGCCCCCCCTACCTCTATTGTATTAAATCGTTGGTGGCACAGTGTGCGCCCACCATCGCCCCCCCCCTACCTCTATAGCAGTAACATTGGTGGCAGTGTGCGGTCTCCCATTCCCCCCCCCCCCCCTCATCATTGGTGGCAGCGGAGTTCCGATCGGAGTCCCAGTTTAATCGCTGGGGCTCCGATCGGTAACCATGGCAACCAGGACGCTACTGCAGCCCTGGTTGCCATGGTTACTTAGCAATAGTACAATTGTAGAAGATTCATAGTTACTTGCTTGCTGCTGCGATGTCTGTGAACGGCCGGGAGCTCCTCCTACTGGTAAGTGAAAGGTCTGTGCGGCGCATTGCTAAAGAACTGTCACTTACCAGTAGGAGGAGCTCCCGGCCGTTCACAGACAGAATGGGAGACCGCACACTGCCACCAATGTTACTGCTATAGAGGGAGGGGGGGGCGATGGTGGTTGGCACACTGTGCCACCAACGATTTAATACAATAGAGGGAGGGAGGGGGGGCGACGGTGGGGGCACACTGTGCCACCAACGATTTATTACAATAGAGGGAGGGAGGGGGGGCGATGGTGGGGGCACACTGTGCCACCAACGATTTATTACAATAGAGGGAGGGAGGGGGGGCGATGGTGGGCGCACACTGTGCCACCAACGATATTCAAACTGGGGAGGGGGGGGGTCTGCCCCCTGCTGCCTGGCAGCCCTGATCTCTTACAGGGGAATATGATAGTACAATTAACCCCTTTAGGTGCCGCACCTGAAGGGGTTAATTGTGCTATCATATCCCCCTGTAAGAGATCGGGTGCTGCCAGGCAGCAGGGGGCAGTCTTGTACAAAGTTTGCAGTGTATTCTAACTAGAAGCGTCCCCATCACCATGGGAACGCTTCTGTGTTAGAATATACTGTCGGAAATGAGTTTTCACGAAGTGAAAACTTAGATCAGAAAAAGCTTTTATGCAGACGGATCTTCGGATCCGTCTGTATGAAAGCAACCTACGGCCACGGATCACGGACACGGATGCCAATCTTGTGTGCATCCGTGTTCTTTCACGGACCCATTGACTTGAATGGGTCCGTGAACCGTTGTCCGTAAAAAAAATAGGACAGGTCATATTTTTTTGACGGACAGGATACACGGATCACGGCCTCGGCTACAAAACGGTGCATTTTCCGATTTTTCCACGGACCCATTGAAAGTCAATGGGTCCGCGAAAAAAAACGGAAAACGGCACAACGGCCACGGATGCACACAACGGTCGTGTGCATGAGGCCTTAAACTAATACTTTGTTGAAGCACCTTTTGATTTTATTACAGCACTCAGTCTTTATGGGTATGAGTCTATCAGCATGGCAAATTTTGACTTGGCAAGATTTGCCCACTCTTTGCAAAATCACTCCAAATCTGTCAGATTGCGAGGGGATCTCCTGTGCACAGCCCTCTTCAGATCACCCCACAGAATTTCAATCAGATTCAGGTCTGGGCTCTGGTTGGGCCTTTCCAAAACTTTAATCTTTTGGATGTATGCTTTGGGTCGTTGTCATGCTGAAAGATAAAGTTCCTCTTCATGTTCAGCTTTCTAGCAGAAGCCTGAAGGTTTTGTGCCAATACTGACTGGTATTTGGAACTGTTCATAATTCCCTCTAGCTTAACCAAGTCCCCAGTTCCAGCTGAAGAAAAACAGCCCCAAAGCAAGATGCTGCCACCACCATGCTTCACTGTGGGTATATTGTTCTTTTGGTGATGTGCAGTGTTGTTTTTGCGCCAAACATATCTTTTGGAATTATGGCCAAAATGTTCAACCTTGGTTTCATCAGAACATAACACCTTTTCCCACATGCTTTTGGGAGACTTCAGATGTGTTTTTGCAAAATGTAACCTGGCTTGGATGTTTTTCTTCGTAAGAAAAGGCTTTAGTCTTACCACTCTTCCCCATAGCCGAGACATATGAAGAATACGGGAGATTGTTGTCACATGTACCACACAGCCAGAACTTGCCAGATATTCCTGCAGCTCCTTTAATGCTGCTGTAGGCCTCTTGGTCGCCTCCCAGACCAGTTGTCTTCTCGTCTTTTCATAAATTTTGGAGGGACGTCCAGTTCTTGGTAATGTCACTGTTGTGCCATATTTTCTCCACTCGTCTTCACTGTGTTCCATGGTATATCTGATCCCTTGGAAAGCCTTTTGTACTCTTCTCCTGACTGATACCTTTTAACAATGAGATCCCTCTGATGCTTTGGAAGCTCTCTGTGGACCATGGCTTTTGCGGTGGGATGCGACTAAGAAAATTTCAGGAAAGACCAACTAGAGCAGCTGAACTTTATTTGGGGTTAATCAGAGGCACTTTAAATGATGGCAGGTGTATGCTGACTCCTATTTAACATGATTTTGAATGTGATTGCTTTAGGCCTCATGCACACGACAGTATTTTTTCATGGCCCGCAAAAACAGGGTCCGTAGGTCCGTGATTCGTGACCGTTTTTTTGTCCGTGGGTCTTCCTTGATTTTTGGAGGATCCACGAACATGAAAAATGAAAAAAAAATCTAAGTCAAGTTTGCCATTGAAATGATAGGAAAAAACGGACACGGATCACGGACACGGATGACAATCTTGTGTGCATCAGTGATTTTTCACGGACCCATTGACTTGAATAGGTCCGTGAACCGTTGGCTGTGAAAAAAATAGGACAGGTCATATTTTTTTCACGGCCAGGAAACACGGATCACGGATGCGGCTGCCAAACGGTGCATTTTCCGATTTTTCCACGGACCCATTGAAAGTCAATGGGTCCGTGAAAAAAAATGGAAAACGGCACAACGGCCACGGATGCACACAACGGTCGTGTGCATGAGGCCTAATCCTGAACACAGCTACATCCCCAGTTATGCAACCACATTATTTAAGTTTTCTTCCCTCCACCTAAAAGATTTCAGTTTGTTTTTCAATTGAGTTGTACAGTTTATAGGTCACATTAAAGGTGGAAAAAGATCTGAAATGATTTATCTTTGTCTCATTTTTTTACATCACAGAAACCTGACATTTTGACAGGGGTGGGTAGATTTTTAATATCCAGTGTGTGTGTGTGTGTATATATATATATATATAATTGTATATTAATATCTGAGCAAAAATTCATACCATGTGGATGTACTGTATTTTAAGAGGTTCTGCAGTTTACTCTGGATAGATCATCAGCATCTGATCGGCGGGGGTCCGACACCCGGGACCCCTGCCGATCAGCTGTTTGTGAAGGCAGCGGCGCTGGCAGTAGTGCCGCGGCCTTCTCTCTGTTTACTGCAGGCCCAGTGACATCACGACTAGTATCAATGGCCTGGGCGGGGCTAAGCTCTGTTTACTTGAATGGAGCTTAGCCCCGCCCAGGCCAGTTGATGCTAGTCGTGATGTCACTGGGTCAGCGGTAAACAGTGAGAAGGCCGCGGTGCTGTTGGAGCGCCGCTGCCTTCTCAAACAGCTGATCGGCAGGGGTCCCGGGTGTTGGACCTCCACTGATCAGATGCTGATGATATATCCAGAGGATAGATCATCAATTAAAACTAACTGCAGAACCCATTTAATGTCACTGATATTTCGGATGGGCAAACGTTATACAGGAGATGTAGCGCAGGCAATGTCGTTGCCCTTTAATGTAAAAATCCATTACTATCAAAATGGCGGATAAAGGTGGCGCAGTGGTTGTGATGGACACAGATTACTAAGATGTTATCAGCGCCTGATATGTATACAATATTATCAGGTAATCCCACGGGCAGAATACTGAAATGTATGTCACCGTTACTTACTGATGGCCTTAGACCCGGAGTTATTGATCAGAAACTGAGTGAATATATGACCGTAAATGAAATGTCACAGCTGTCATTTACGGGCTTCCAAAGGTTGGACAGCCTTTTGCAGGCCCTGGTTTGCAGAGTACCAGGGTATCTTAAAGACACTAAAGAGGTTTTATGCAATCTGCATAAAAAAAATCTGGCATAAGGAGGATTGGTGGTTAAGTTGTGATGTCGCAGTGCTATATCCTTCGTTACCACACGTTTTCATTATGCAGGTCCTTAAATACCATCAGGAGCAACATAGTTCCTATACAGCAGACCTCACAGAGTTTATGTTAGAAGTTAGGGTGGGTTCACACTAGCGTTAGGGAGGGATTCTGTTATGGCTTTCCGCTATAACATGGTTATAACGGAAAATAACGGAATGCCCAGACAGAATGCAAAACAGAAGCCTTTAAAAGGCATTCCGTTTGCTTCAGTCCTAATAAAAGTCTATGGGAAAGCATAATGGATCCGTCTGGGTCCAGTTATGCAAGACGGAAAACAAAGTCCTGTCGACAGGACTTTGTTTTCCGTCTTGCATAACGGGACCAAGGCGGATCCGTTTTGATTCCCAAAGACTTCTATTAGGACGGAAAGCAAATGGAATGCCTTTTAAAGGCTTCTTTTTTTGCATTCCGTCATAATACGTCTATGGGCAGAAGAACGGATCCGTCCTTCTGTCTTATGGATTCCGTTATAACCCACCCTTACTGATTTTTTTTAAAATAACATTTGTTTTTACTTTTCAATCAAGTATATTACCTGCAAAACACAGGTGTACCTATGGATGCCAAATACTCACCTTCTTTGGCAAACTTAGGCTACTTTCACACAAGCGTTTTTGCTGGATCCGGCAGGGCTCAGCAAAAACGCTTCAGTTACTGATTATACAACCGTCTGCATCTGTTATGAACGGATCCGGTTGCATTATCTGTAAGGCTACTTTCACACTAGCGTTCGATCGGATCCGTTCTGAACGGATCCGATCATAATAATGCAGACGGAGGCTCCGTTCAGAACGGATCCGTCTGCATTATTTTTAGCATATAACAGCTAAGTGTGAAAATAGCCTCGTACGGATCCGTCCAGACTTTCAATGTAAAGTCAATGGGGGACGGATCCGCCTGAAGATTGAGCCATATTGTGGCATCTTCAAACAGATCCGTCCCCATTGACTTACATTGTAAGTCTGGACAGATCCGCACGGATCCGCACGCCTCCGCACGGCCAGGCGGACACCCGAACGCTGCAAGCAGCGTTCAGCTGTCCGCCTGTCCGTGCGGAGGCGAGCGGAGCGGAGGCTGAACGCCGCCAGACTGATGCAGTCTGAGCGGATCCGCTCCATTCAGACTGCATCAGGGCTGGACGGCTGCGTTCGGGTCCGCTCGTGAGCCCCTTCAAACGGAGCTCATGAGCGGACCGACGAACGCTAGTGTGAAAGTAGCCTAACATAGCCAAGACGGATCTGTCATGAACTCCATGTCAATGGGGGGGACGGATCCATTTTCTATTGTGTCAGAGAAAATGGACCCGTCCCTATTGACTTGCATTGTGGGTCATGACGGATCCGTCTTGCCCCGCATCTCAGGATGTAAAGCAAACCGCAACATGCTGCGCTTTGCTCTCCGATGTGAGAACAGAACGGAATGCATTTTGGAGCATTTTGTTCTGTTCAGTTATGTTTTGTCCCCATTGACAATGAATAGGGACAAAACGGAAGCGTTTTTTTCCATCGATGACCTGCTGTTAATCTGGCGGAGGATGTTTCTGATGTACCATTTTTTATCGAATACCTGAATAAGGCCTCTTTCACACGACTGTTTTTTTTTTTCCGTTTGCGGGCGTTTTTTTGCGTTTGGTATAAGGTACCATTCATTTCAATGGTTCCGCAAAAAAAAAAACAGAATGTACTCCGTATGCATTCCGTTTTCGTTTTTCAGTTTTTCCGTTCCATTGAAAGATGGAAACATGTCCTATTGCCCGAAAATCATGTTCCATGGCTCCATTCAAGTCGATGGGTCCGCAAAAAAAGAAATAAATGGAACACATACGGAATGTACTCCGTATGTCTTCCGTATCTGTTCAGTTTTTGCGAAACCATCCATTGAAAATTATTTCTATGAAATTACTGTAGCTTCCATATGGAAAAACGGAATGGAAACGGAAACAAAAAACTAAACAACGGATCTGGGAATAAATGGCCGCAAAACACTGAAAAAGACATACGGTCGTGTGAAAGAGGCCTAATTATGAGAGTTTCATTTAAAATTCACCTATATGGTCAACAAAAATTAGATCACTTTTTTAGATTTGAAATGATATGGAGTAACAGATCAGGTTATCATGACCTCCACAGTCAGAAAACCAGTCTCGGGTAACATCCTTTTGCATGCAAAAACATCCCCTCCCAAACACACACTAAAAGCCATCCCGATAGGAGAACTAACGAGGGCAAAGTGCAAGTGTAATACAGAGTCCTGACGTTCACACGAGCCATGACACGGGTCAGCAAAAGCGAGCGCTCCGGCTCCTATGAGCCAAAGTTATTACTTTGCCAAGTCTCGTGAGACTTCCAATAATAACTTTATAAATCAATTTCTACTGTAAAAAAATCATTTTCCGAACTTGGAACCAAACCCGAGTTCGTGAAATGTTTTTTTACAGTAGAAATTGATTTATAAAGTTATTAAGCGAAGACTCACAAGACTTCCCAAAGTAATAACTGCGGCTTATAGGAGCCAATACATTCTAATACTGTACAGAGCACTCGCTCCGTACAGTATTCAAGTATTATGCGAATCGACTTCGGATGTTTCAACCAAAGTTGATTCGCTCATCCCTAATTAAGACAGGTCGAAACGCGTCAGTTCTTATGTACAGGAGCGACCTTTGTACATGTTTTTAATGGAAGAAATTAATATTTTTTTTATTTTATTCGCTGGATCCTACGTCTGTTTCTGTCATATTCGAATGCAATGCCATTACTTACCCTTCTATGCACTGGGTAAGAAATGTTCAAGCAGTACGATTCTGTCATTATGCTGGTACACTTCAGAAAATGTCTATTCCCTTTTAGTTGCTATGGCGAAAACGTTCTGTTCTCAGTTATTGATATAACCTACATGTCCTGCAGTTTCTTATCACGATGCAAGATGTTGCCTATGTTGATCTAATTACAAAGATGAAAGCTCAGTAGCCTAGCAACCTCTGCTATTGCATGCTTCAGAGGTTTTACAATGGACTCCATGTAGTAGCTGGGTTTGGGGTGGCCCCAACTCTACTCTGGGTCCCCCGAACACTGTCGAGGTGTTACCACGTGTTGCTGCTCTCCGGAAGGGATGGTTAGGTCGTGGTGCACCCCAAAGGGAAGTAAGTAGTGTTGATCGAGCACCAAAGTGCTCGATGCTCGGGTGCTCGAGTAGAACACTTTGGGATGCTCGGGGGCTCTACAGAGCAGGATGGAAGTCAATGGGAGAACCAGAGAATTAAAGGGTTTCTGTCATCAGAAATGTAGCTGGCTGACATTAGTGATGTGCTAATGTCAGCAGAACATAACTGTATGACTTATAGCTCGCTGCCTGCCGCCGTTCGCGCTAAATAATGACTTTATAATATGCAAATGAGCCTCTAGGTGTTAGTGGGGCGTTGCTGCAGCACCTAGAGGCTCCGTCCTCTCACCGTTTGTCACGCCCTTGTAAAGATGATTGACATCCTCGGTCTCCTCCGTTCCCCGCAAATCCCGCGCCGTCCATTTTGGTGTTAGGCGCAGTGAGTGAAAGACTGCAGCAGGCGAGCGTCCTTCACTCACTGCGCCTAATACTAAAATGGATCAGGTGCGGGATTTGCGGGGCACGGAGGAGACCGAGGATGTCAAACGGTGAGAGGACGGAGCCTCTAGGTGCTGCAGCAACGCCCCACTAGCACCTAGAGGCTCATTTGCATATTATAAAAGTAATTATTTCGCGCAAACGGCGGCAGGCAGCGAGATATAAGTCATACATATTTGTTCTGCTGACATTAGCACATCGCTAATGTCAGCCAGCTAGATAACGATTTATGTGATGACAGAAACCCTTTAAACCAGGCACCCCCTGCTCTGAAGAGGGAGGGTGTCTGGCTCACAGGAAAAGGTCAGAAATTGATGGAAATGCCACTGGAAAAGCATGGGGAGGATGTCTGGATGCATCTTGGACTCCCAGGTCGCTGCTGGGAACGATGTTGTCCGAGTAGTACGCCACTTTTACAGACTGACAATAATACGCACAAAACTAAAGATAAAATCGATTTTAGAGGAAAAATTGTTAGGAAACATTCTTTCCTGTATATTTACTTGTATATAAAGTACAAGTGCTGCCAAAAATTACAAGGAAGAGGCACTCCGATACAACCTATATATCACATAAAGGAGGGCCTCATTCACATTGTGGTACAATAGTTCAGGTAGTAGGACTCCTACACTCATAAAGCCTATGCACTAAGTGAAAGGTCTGCCAAATATTACAAGGAACCGGCGCTCGAATACACTCTTTATTACACATAAAGGAGGGCCTCATACACACCCTTGAAAAATTATGATTGATGGCCTGCTGGTGACCCTCAAAAACATTAGGGACAAGGGCCTGCTGCTGATCTGACCATCTAAAACATTAGGGGCGAGGGTCTGCTGCTGAGCTGACCCTCTAAAACATTAGGGGTGAGGGTCTGCTGCTGAGCTGACCCTCTAAAATATTAAGGGGCGAGTGTCTGCTGCTGATCTGACCATCTAAAACAGGGGCGAGGGCCTGCTGGTGACCCTCTAAAACATTAGGGGCGAGTGCCTGCTGCTGATCTGACTATCTAAAACATTAGGGGCGATTGCCTGCTGCTGATCTGACTATCTAAAACATTAGGGGTGAGGGTCTGCTGCTGATCTGACCATCTAAAACATTAGGAGCGAGGGCAGCCTAATAAGCATGTTGATATGATGGAGGAGGACGAGAAAAGGAAGATTGAACTATATACCCTTTTTTGTGGTGAAAGATTTGCATGGGAATACTGTGTATTCAATACACCATAAAAGCCACATTTAAAGTGTCTTTATGTCGCTTTCCTCTGGTGGAGTAGAGAAGTCAGGGGCAATCCAGGCCTTGTTCATTTTTATAAGAGTCAACCTGTCAGCATTTTCCGTTGACAGGCAGATGCCCTTATCAGTTATTATGCCCCCAGCAGCACTAAATACCCGCTCTGACAAAACGCTGGCGGCAGGGCAGGCCAGCACCTCCGAGGCGTAAAGCGCCAGTTCGTGCCAATAGTTGTAAGGCACAGAGGGTTCGCTGACGCAGTCTGCTACATACTACTTCACCATCTTCCACAACTTTTCCCTCCTTGTGACACTAGGCCGCGCATCAGGGTGAGGTTGCTGGCGGGGTGTCATGAAACTGTAACAGGCCTTGGAGAGTGTTGCCCTGCCTCTGTTGGAACTGATGTGTGTTCCCCTCGTCTCCCCTCCTCGGTTGCCCAAGGAACTACGTACTCTGCCGCCAGCGTTGTCAGCTGGGAATTTTTGGAGCAATTTTTCCACAAGGACCTTCTGGTATTGCACCATTTTGCTAGTCTTCTCCACCACAGGAATGAGAGATGCAAAGTTCTCTTTGTAGCGGCCGTCGAGAAAGGTGAACAACCAGTAATCGGTGTTGGCCAAAATGCGTATAATGCGAGGGTCTCGGGAAAGCCAGCATAACATAAAGTCAGCCATGTGTGCCAGAGTCCCAACAGACAAGACTTTGCTGTCCTCATCAGGAGGATGACTCTCAATCTCCTCATCCTCTTCGGCCCATCCACACTAAACAGATGGAATAAACCTGCTATGGGTACTCCCCTCTGTAGCGGAGGCAACAGTCTCCTGCTCCTCCTCCAATTCGCGCTGAGAAGACGAACTGAGGGTGGTCTGGCTATCACCCTGTGTACTGTTTTTCCCCATTTCCACCTCTTCCACATGCAAAGCGTCAGCCTTCATTGTGAGCAGCGCACCATCTGTGTTGATTCCTCAAAGTTGCGTAAAACCTCACAAAGGTCAGACATGCATGCCTACTTGTTGCTTCTGAAGAGCGGAAGCTGACTGGAAAGGCGAGGACCATGTTTCAGTTGGTATTCCACTACTGCCCTCTGCTGCTCACAAAGCCTGGCCAACATGTGGAACATGGAGTTCCAGCACGTGCTTGTGTCGCACAATAGTCGGTGAGCTGGCAATTGCAAGACCGGCGGCAGCTGTAGATGACTTTTGGAAATGGGCACACACGCGGTGCACCTTCACCAGTAGCTCAGGCAAATTGGGGTAGGTTTTGAGAAACTGCTGAACAACTAAGTTGAACACGTGGGCTAGGCATGGTATGTGTGAGCTTGCCGAGCTCCAAAGCCACCACCAAGTTACGACCATTATCAGACACAATCATGCCTGGTTGTAGGTTGAGTGGCGAGAGCCACAGCTCAGTCTGATCCCTTGTACCCTGCCACAGCTCTGCGGCGGTGTGCTGTTTGTCACCTAAGCAAATTAGTTTCAGCACGGCCTGTTGCCGCTTCCCCACTGCAGTGCTACACTGCTTCCAGCTACTGACTGATGGCTGACTGGTAATGCAAGATGAGAATTCAGAGGTGGAAGTGGAGGAGAAGGTGGAGGAGAAGGGGGGGTTGCAGCCACTAATGTAGGTGGTGGCAGAAATCCTGATGGAAGTAGGGCCCGCAATCCTGCACCTGTGCCATCCCAGGGTACGACTCACTCCCGGCCTCCCCAATGTTCACCCAGTGTGCCGTCAGGAAAATGTAGCGTCCCTGGCCAAAAGCACTTGTCCATGTGTCAGTCGTTAAGTGGACCTTCCCAATAACTGCGTTGGTCAGGGCACGGGTGATGTTATGGGACACATGCTGGTGTAAGGCGGGAACGGCACACCGGTAAAAATAGTGGCGACTGGGGACTGAGTAACGAGGGACGTCTGCCACCATCAGGCTGTCCACAAGCCCAAATGGCAACATTTCCAGGGCCAGCAATTTGGAAAGGTGTGCATTTAGTGCTATGGCCTGTGGGTGGGTGGCTGGGTATTTGCGCTTTCGCTCAAAGGCCTGGGGTATGGACATCTGTATGCTGCGCTGGGACACATAAGTGGATGTGGTAGCTGATGGTGCTTGTGAAGGTCCAGGAGCAGGGCGGGAGGCATCTGGGCCTGCGTTTTGGACAGGGGATTGGCCAGCACGTTACAGAGGGGAAGAGGAGGCAGTGGTGTGACCCGCAGACACTGATTGTGGACCCAGGCATTCGGCCCACCTATTAGGGTACTTTGATGCCATGTGGTGGATCATGCTGGTGGTGGTGAGGTTGCTAGTGTTCACACCCCTGCTCATTTTGGTACGGCACAGGTTGCAAATGACAATTCTTTTATCGTCCGCACTTTCCTCAAAAAAGCATCAGACTGTGGAACACTTACCCTTTGGCAAGGGAGATTGCTGCAAGGGGGTGCTCTGGGGAACAGTTGCGGGCCTGTTTGGTGTGGCCCGCCTTCTCCCTTTTGCCACCCCACTGCCCCTTCCAGCCTGTTGCAGTGCTGCGGATCCCTCCCCCTCTTTACTGCTGTCCTCGCTTGGCTTGCCACCTTCCCAGGTTGGGTCAGTGATTTCATCGTCCACCACCTCTTTTAATTCCTCACTCTGGTCATCCTCCTGACTTGTTCACCTAACAAGAACCTCCCTTATGTCTCATCCTCAACCTCTTGAGACACTAATTGCCTTTGACTTGTTGGCAACTCTGTCTCATCATCATCATCCACCTTGTGAAACACTAATTGCCGTTCCCCACCCTCATCTTCTTCTGACTGTGGATGCTCAAGAGTTTGGGAATCCGTTCACAAGATCTACTCATGTCCCTCTTCAAGCGGGATTGGGGAGAGGCCCAAATTAAGGAATGGCGCTGAAAAGAGCTCCTCGGAATATCTGTGTGTGGGATCACTTGTTTGCCAAGACTCTTCATGGTGGGAGGAAGGAAGATCAGGGTGAGGATTATGTTGACCATACTCTTGGCTACTGACACTGGACTTTGTGGAAGACAGGGTGGTGCTTAACTGACTGGAAGCATTATCTGCTGCAACCCAACCGACCACCTCGTCGCACTGGTGTGAGTTCGAGAGTGGTGTCCTGTGCCGCCCTGCAAACTGGGACATGAAGCTAGGTATCGTGGATGAGTGTGTTTCTTGTCCTCTGGCAGCAGGCACAGTTTCGCCACGCCCTCTGCGTGCAGCATCAGCAGCAGCAGCAACTTCCCTGTCCCTTACTGCTCACCTTGAGCATATTAAATGGTATATGTGCTTGCAAGTATGTCACACGTACATGCTCGCCCAACACTAGAAATAAGTCCAGAGACTCAGGGTCTGCAGTAACCAGGGTGCTTCTTTATTGGAGGAATTCAGGTGCAAGATAATATAGGGGAGGCAGATAACTGGCTTCTCCAGTCTCCTCCCTGGCAGAAGAAGGGTTTGATACTGATGAAAGGCCTGAGCTAGCGGTCCCTTTCGCTCTCTCTCTACAGAATGCTAGAGAAGTTTTAACTTTGCATAGGGGAAATAGGCAAATGTCCCAAAATGTCAAAGTACTCCCTGCTGCAGGGCACTACACCCACGGTCCGTGGAAAACCACTGATGTGTGGCAACATTAAAGTCTATAGATACATGAGCGGTTCATGGAGAAGGTGGACAGCACACGTCTGCAATCAACCAACGTGTGGAAAGAGACCCTTAGGCTGGTTTTACACATGTACTAAAACACACAATTATTTGGAAAAAATAAAAAATAAACACAAAAATGCTATAAAAACATAACAACAAACACATGTAAGGTTTAAAAAAAATTGGTGTAGAAAATTGGATTAAAAAAAGTGCCCAAAAGGTTTTGTGAAGAAAACCTTTATAAACAGCTTTGATAATAGATGCCCCGTCTTCCTGGTACATTATTATCTTCATATTGTGACATCATAGAAATTATTTTCGAAAAGAGTTGCTTAGGCCATGTTTCACCACCAGGAACCCTTCACTCATGTCTTGTTAACATTTGGCTCTGCAGGTTACGCAATGAGAAATACATCGTCTCACACAAGCCTCTGGATCATGGTGGACCCAATGCATTTCACAAGCTTCGCTACTTTGACCTGGAAAGTAATTCTGAGACTTTTGAAAAGCCGGATATGTCTGTAGCTGGTACTGACCCATTTCACAGCTATGGAACTTCCTGAGATGTGACCACCGGCAGAAACAAAACCACACCATCTTTATTTTAAACCTGCCCCTGTATACAGCGCTGCCAAGTTCATAGTGGGTCCAAGGATTACAGAGAATTCACACAGGAAATGTCTTCACTTTGAGTTGTTCAGAAGCGATCAGTGCACACCTCTTCCAAGCATGCCTGTCTAAATAAGTATGTCTGAATTTGTGAAGTCTGACCCCAAAAACACAGGCATACTTATGTATGTCTGTGGAGTTGCAGCCTTAGACCTAAGGGTGTATTCACATGGAGTGGTAATGCTGCACCATTGTGACTAATCTACAGGTAAAAACATGTTTTTTTTTTTTTTTTTTTTAACTACAAACACATAAGGAGGCAGTGGTGCAACATGGGGCCATTACCACAATGTTACTGCAGTGACGCTCTGTGCCACCATTGCTGGCCTAGGGGAATAATGTTTAAAGGGTTTATTCTTGAAAAAGATAATGATGACTTATCCTCAGGATAGGTCATCACTATCACATCAGCGGGGGTCCAAGTACCGTCACCCTGATCATCCGTTTCGAGGAGCCGCTCTGCTTACCGAAGCTCTGGTGAACGATGCAGGCTCCCAGCAGCTATCCAAGCACAGCGCCATACATTGTATAGTGGCAGTGCTTGGTATTGCAGCTCAGCCCCATTGACTTGAATGGGGCTGAGCTGCAACTAGGCCATGTGACCGATGTACCGTGATGTCACTGGCCTAGGAAGAGGCTTAGGCGCTACAGCTGATCGGCTGGGAACCGGGTGTCGCACCCTCGCAGTTCTGATACTGATGACCTATCCCGAATAACCCCTTTAAAGCAATAGTAATATAAATATTTCTAGATTCTTTCTGACATAATGGATTGTTATGTATAATATGTGTGTTGCTGTTGTGCTTGTAGTAAATTATTTGAACACAAAATTGAATAAAACTGGAATCTGAAAATAAAAAAAAAATACTAAATTGAGGTGATAAATGTATGGTCTCTGGGAGTCCAACTGGCGGGACCAACACCAACCACCAGAAAAGAGGTGCCTTAGTCCACTGTGTGGGCGGCGCAGTAGTGTGCATGCGTGTCCACCACTCCATTCACTTGTACTTGTCAGTCCCATAGACAGAGCGGTGGTCACACATGGGCACTACCGCTTCCTTCACGTGGGACTCAGTTTCTCTGGATCGGCAGGGGTGCCTGTGCATAAGCGAACCCCTTTTTATATATATATATATATATATATATATATATATATATAAAAAAGCAACACATATAATGAGGGTGATGTATCAACAGTGTGTCTCTGACAAATGAGAGCTGGGATGTGAATGACTACTATGAGCGACTGCTTCACCTTTTCCTTGCACCAGTTTTGGTAGACTTAGGCCCTAATAGAAAAACTGGCCCTGTTGCCAATGGCAACCAATCACTAATAACAATTTTTTTTTTATACAAAAGTGGAAGTTGAGTGCTGATCGGTTGCTATGACAAATAAATAAAAGCTGCTCTGATTGGTTGCTATGGGTAAGGCCTCATGCACATGACAGTATTTTTTTACGGTCCGCAAAACGGGGTTCCGTGATCAGTGTCAGTTTTTGTTTCCATGTGTCTTCCTTGATTTTTGGAGGATCACTAAACTTGAAGGAAAGTGGGGGGAAAAAAAAATTAAAATAAAAATTAAAAATAAAAAAAAATCTACGGTAAGTCAAGTTTGCCTTGTAAATTATAGAAAAAAAAAAAAAACGGACATGGATGACAATCTTGTGTGCATCCGTGTTTTTTCACGGACCCGTTGACTTGAATAGGTCCTATTTTTTTCACGGACTGGAAACACGGATCACGGACACGGATGACAAACTGTGCATTTTCCAAATTTTCCACGGACCCATTAAAAGTCAATGGGTCCGCAGAAAATCACAGATAACAGAACAACGGACACTGAACACAACAACGGTCGTGTGCATGAGGCCTAACAGACATTTTAGACGGTTTTAGGTCTCTCCCTCTTTTACACTTCACTGTGTGCTGCCCCCTCCATGTGCCGGGTCATAAACCTACTTCCATCTGAAGTATACATTGTGCATTCTACGGTACTAGCAAAGTAAAAATCTGCAGGGAGTGCACGTTAGAGCCAAAGTGTGTCAATTTATGCTGTAGATTTCCACCCGCAACACAGAGGGTGAAATTCAACATGGAAAGCCTGCCCTGTGTCAGCAGGGGGGTAACTACCATAGCGGCCGACCATGAGACTGCTATGGGGCCCAGTCCTAGTTGGGATTATCTCCTCTTCTACTGGAGGTGAACACTTGGTCAGGACTCTACCCCCTAAAATGAACAACTTTTAGCAAATTAAGCAGGGGAAAAATTATCCAAGGGTCATTGAAAAGGGTTCAGGCAGAAACCCTTCTGTCCTGTGTGGGGGGCCTGGTTTGATCCTTGCTATGGGGCCCTTACTTCTCTATGTACGCCATTGGCTATCAGGATTGATATGGAGCTACTTTGTCTAATAATACAACACTAATCCATTGCTAAAGACACGTGATCGGTAAATCCATAGCTATAAAACCAGTAACCTACTATCTACAGACTGTTGGTTCCAGGTGGAATTCATACCAGGCCATAATTTGCCATAAGGCACACATATTGCAAAGAGGTATCCCCCAAGAAAGAGAACATAGCCAATCCAGATATCCATCCATGGAAAGCTTCAGGTGCTTGCCCCTTATCAGTACGGATGAAACAGCGGTCTACAGATGGATATCTGACTTCGCTATGTTCCCTTGTCAAAGACCCAAGGCTGGTTGGAAAGTTGTCTCTTTACTCATGGGGAGCCAACTTCCAATAGGTGGCGCTATTGAGGTGGTTCTCTTTCTTGGGAGATACCTCTTTGCATATTTGTTTCCCATGGAGCATAGCTAATAAGTCTCCATACCATGGCACACTTCCTGTAATTCTCCATACAGGACTGGTCTCATTATGGAGAGTCAGTGTTGGCAGTGTTTTAGGCAGATGCCTGCAGGATCCAGAAGTGGATTAGAAAGGAATCGGAAATAAAAGGATTGATTTATACTTCTCCTTCCCGGTAGATCCACTTCTGGCTTTGGAGTTCTGTCCATGGTGTAGTGCAGGAGTAGGCAACCTCCAATGCTCTAGCTGTTGTGAAACTACAACTCCCAGCATGCATATTTGCTCTGCTCTTCTAAGAACTCTCATAGAATCAAATAGATCATGATGGGAACTGTAGTTTCACAACAGATGGAGTGCCAGAGGTTGCGTACCACTGGTGTAGTGGATGGAGCTGCTAACATCAGCGCGGCTCCCACTGAATTGAAGGGTAGCAAAAAATACTGGAATACCCCTTTAAAAAAGGGAATACCGTGTATAATTTATTTCCAGAAACAGTGCAACTCTAGCATCACATCTCATTTCCATTGAAGTAAATGAGGCTGAACTGCAGTTTCTGACAACCCATGGTCAAGAGCTGTGCAGTGAAGCAACCTCCTTTTGTAATTACTCCGACATCCAAGAGGTACCAAAATAATTTCCGAAGGAAAAAAAAAAATTAATAAAAAAATAAAATTTAATAAAATTAAAACAACCATGACTCCTATTAGATCATAGAACTTTATTTTCTCTAAAGGCTCCACGACAAGTACAATACTATCAAGCACATCTTTCACTTTGCAACCTTTTCTAGAATCGCCAAAAGTAAGAAAAATGCACTTAACGCGGATATCAGTGCCAAAATGAAAACCCTGCATTTCGCGAAAAAAAAAAAAAACTGTTTTAACTGAAGTGTTCTAAGGTAATAAATCCAAAAGGCCATTTCCAGAAGACTTGCTAGATATCCTCATGGCATGCAGCAAAAGCCAAACAAGAGTATGCGCTCCCTCCGACCGCGACACAAACTCTGCCGTTCCCTCTGTGCTTTATAGAGTCCGTTCTACTCAGAAGCCTGATATGAAATTCACAATTCCACAGGAATTTTTCTTTTTCTCCTCCACGTTAACAAGGCGTCTCTTAATCTAGTCCTGTGCAGTATAATATATAGTGAAAGAAAACAAACAAATACATAACACTTAGACAAAAATAAATCCTAAAAATTCGACAGGTTTTAATAAATAGTCTTATGGACAGTGTTTGGTCAGATAGTACAGAAGAACTGGAGAAAAAAAAAAAGAAGAAAAAAAAACTGGAATAAATCTTCATTTACAGGAGGTTGCACATGTAAAGCAAAAGGAACCAGGAGCAGATTCCAGCGAGTCCCTGTAACAGGAGATTTGGCAAACAGAGCCCTTTAATCCAAGTCCATATCAATAGTCCCCTTCTCATTTGGATGGCAATCTCCATTCTGCTCAGAAGTAGGGACGGTTTTGTTTTTCTGAGTTTCAAGGTCTTCATTGCTGTGATTCATGCCATTTACCGCTTTGTCAGATTTGGGCGATTCCTCCTTAGGTTTCGGCTGCGTTACTATGCGATGGCAGCTGCTGTTCAATGCCTAAATAAAGAGAGACAGACAACTCGCTGATCATTCAGCAAGAGAAGACGAGACCATAATGGTCTGATAGCATCTCTGTCCAGTGACGCCAATAAAGTGCAGCAACCAAGATCCAGTGACAGTAACCCACTTAGATCCCTTAAAGGGGCATCTGTCAGCAGATTTCTCCCTAGGACACTGGCTGATCTGTTGCATGTGCATTTGGCAGATGAAGGCATCTGTTGGTCCCATGGTCATATGTGCCCGCATTGCTGAGAAAAATGATGTTTTATTATATACAAATGATCCTCTAGGAGCAAACGAGGCATTTCTGTTACACCCAGAGGCTCTGCTCTCTCTGCAATTGCTGTGCCCTCTCCACTTTGACAGGGCCAGGTGTAATCACGTTTATACTGCCTGGCACTGTCAAAGTGGAAAGGCCGCGGCAGTTGCAGAGAGAGCAGAGCCTGTAGGTGTAACGGCAACACCCCCGTTGCTCCTAGAGGATCATTTGCATATATTAAAACTTCATTTTTCTCAGCAATGCGGGCTGATATGAACATGGGACCAACACAGAGGTGTTCAGCTGCCAAGTGCACATGCACCAGGCCAGCCAGTGTCACAGGTATAAATCTGCTGACAGCGCCAATTTAGACATTTATACCATACTCACAAGATAGGACACAAATTTCCAGCAGGTGCAGGGCCCACCTCTAGGAACCACTCTGTTCCAAAACAGGGCCCCGTTACACACCAACATGAATGCACGCGTGGGTCTTTCCATTCACTGCCATGGAACTTCTGGAAATAGCACAGTCAGCACGATCACCTATTTTCTGAAGTCCCAATGCAGTGAATGGAGAGAGCTGCGCATGTGTGGCCTGCTCTCCATCCACGACAGAGTGCCACAGGGCCGGTCTTCACATAAAGAGCAGGTCCCAGAGGGTGTCCCCCACCCAATCCTGTGGACATGCCACAAACTTCCATATGGGACACTCCCTTAACATTATGATCATATAAGCAAGCTGAACAATGTCTGTAAAGCGCTGTGGAACATGTTGGTGCTATAACAGTAAAATAAATAAAGCAATACTTACAGAAAGCTGTGCTTTAATTTCATGGGTATATACAGCTGGGCTCTGATCCAATTGCTGCTTAGCTTGGAGATTCATTGCATTATTCATCCATTCCATGGTTTCCCGGACACATTTCTCTACTTTCTCCATGTCCGTAGCACTGATGTGCTGATACGCCTCACTCTGCATGGCAGAAAGAACATATTAGAGCATATAAGCAGTTCTGCATTATTTCCTTTCAACAAACTTTGCATAAACCAATTGTACAGGTGACTATAAGAAACTTTGAAATATATCTTATAAACAAAAATGCCTCTTTTTCCACTTATCAGGCTCTTTAGAAAACAAACCCCCTCCATCTTGAGGGAACACGACAGACTGCCAGTTCACTAAAGGATCGGATTATAAGTTTTGGGGACAAAGGGACATTTTTCTCTGATAAGATATTCATTGGTATTAATGATATATTTGAAGGGGTTCAAAAGAAAAGTTAGTGACATTTTGTATCATGCAAGTGGTTCAGACACCTACCTGGTTCTTGTATTCCTCTACAATCTTTCTGTAGTGCTGCAACCTTTGGCCAAGATCACCAAACAATTTTGGCCGCTCCTCCGCTTCTCTGTAACGTTCATTAACTGGATTTCCATGTTTCTAAAAGATATTATGGGGATGTTAATAACAGCACTAACCTAAGGATCAAGGATTAGTCAGAAAACCTAATTTTGGAAGACTTCACATAGGCGCATGGCTCCCATTGATAACCAAAACCATGATGATCTGACAGATTCATTATCCACTGCATCCGTTGGGTTGTGCTACTTTTGATGGCAAGCAAAGAGCTGCAGACTGTGCTATTCTTTCTATCAAATGTAAGCACTGACAGGAGCCGCAATGTAAGCGCTCTGATCAGAGCACCCAGGCATTGATAATGATGACCTATCATGTCGGCGGGGGTCCGAGTCCCGGCACCCCCACTGAGCAGACGTTTCATGGTGAACGTAGCCGACTCCCGGCAGCTTTCCAAGTACAGAGCCGTACGTTGTATAGTGGCAGTCCCATGGGCTAGGAAGAGGCTGCGGAATCTTCTGTCCCCCAGAATTTTACTAGGAAAGATAGATTATTTTTTTTTCTCTTAAAGGGAACTTGTCACCACTATAATGACCCCTCCCCCACAACTGCCCGGAGTACCGCACACCTCTGGTCATCATGTCCCCAGTGATCTTTTTTGGTAGTTCTTCCAATGCCACAAAACCACTATTTCTTCTGACGTTCCAAGTCAAGCATGTCACGTCCCCATCCCGTCACTTCACACCTGATGGAGTTTGTGCACGTTAGATGGGATCTCGGGTGCATGGCCTCTGACATACACGAGGTGAAAGTCACTCAAAAACTAAGAGGCGGGATGACTTGGAGAATCAAGTCCACTTCAAATGGTCCACTTGCCTACAGCGTTGGGGGGGGAATAAAGTGGTTTTCCAGCAAAGTTATCCATCATCTCACTGGGGACATGGTGACCAGAGCTGTGAGGTACTCCGGGGGGTTTGGGGGCCAGTACGGTAGCGACAGGTCCAGTCTGCTCGCTAGGCTCAGTGTGGAAGCTCTACCAGACTATTTGTTTCTAGATTTGCAAATTTCCTAGACTAAGGTTTGTTATACACGTTAGATACTTGTCATCTGACAAATGCACGCTGGGCTCAGAGTAGGCATCTATTCTGTATGGGGGAGAAGTCTCTGGGAGCGGCTTATCTCACAAAGGATCGGACATGTTGAGACCCTTATCTCCCCTCCAGAGTCAGGAGGCCCCTATAAACATTAGATGGTTAGCAGGTCTGTGGGTTCAAACCATATACATCTAATGTGTCTGGCCAGCTGGATCCACTTGGTTATGTTGCTCCTCGAGCCAGACAGCTGACAGCACGTAGGAACAACCCGTCAGTCAACACTGCAGGCAGGCTGCCACCAGCTACAACTTACGAGCGCGCAGACTTAGCAGCATGCACTCTTATGGTACGAGACATATTTACCTTAAGCTCCTCCAGCTTCTCAACATACAGCTGTCTGGACTCATCCTCTCCATCTTCATACAACCAGTTCTCAGTTTCTGTTAAAAGTTCTAAAAATCGACTCAGGTCCTGGTGAAAGGAGAAATTGGGCATTTATTCTAAATGAGCTTTAGATGCTAACTTTCCAGTTGAATAAATGATTGTAGTTTTCAGCCATGCTCCACCCAGGGAAAAAAAAACAAAAAAACCATCAAGAAGCAATCCATGAACTTACCCTTTCACCGATAAATTTGCCATAGGGCCCAGACAGCTTGTCTCTGTATTCATAGACATATTCCTCTACAGCATTCTTAGCGTCATTCCTCTCCTTCTCCAACTTGTCCTGAAGAATCATCTTTCCCTGTAATTTGGGAGGAAAAGCATAGCAAACGCTTGAAAACGTGCTTACTGTATATCCCAAGCTGTAATTACGCCTGCCACAAGAGGATGAGACTAATAATTACAGCAGCACACCCTTCCGTACCATAAGCAGAACCGAAAAGTCCCCAAATTGACTAATCCCTCCCTGACATTTGTAGGCAAGGCTGGTTCTCCCTTTTGCCACATGGCTGATGTCCAGAGCCCCCTCCCTCACAGCACTTCATCTCAAATTGGGCCTCTGCTACTGATGTTCCCTAACGAGAGTTAAAGGGGCTGTGCAAGCCGTATGTATTGATGACCTATCTTGGGAATAGGTCATAAATATCTGATCAGCGAGTGTCCGACGCCAGGCACCCCCGCTGATCAGCTGTTTGAAGAGGCGGCGGCGCCCCATGGGAGCGCCGCTTCCTCTTCATTACACTGCTCGTCGTCTTCCTTATGGTGGCGGCGTAATGTAATTACAAGTACTTGCTCTATTCAAGAGTATGGAGAAAGTACTTGTAATTACACTGTACCAATGAGACGTCGGGCAGTGTAACTAACAGGAACCAGCTCTTACAAGGAGCGCCGCCTCCATGCAAGGCCGGGTATCGCCCCCAACGATCATCATCCTGAGGATAGGTCATCAATATATTTTGCCTACACAACCCCCTTTAATTTATTTAGTCTCAGAGGAGGACTAATTATTCACATGGACGCAGCTTTTAATCTCTCACTCACTTCATTCTCAATGTACATATTGAGCAGGTCTCTTCGCAGCTGCCACACAAAATTTGCTTCAATGGGCACTTCAGTATTCTTTACTTTGATCTTTGGCTTCTTGGCCTCGGGAGGTTTATCACTCTTCTTCTCCACCTGGATAAAAAGAAAAAAAGAAAAAAGAAGTTTAAAAGGACTTTATCACACATAAAATAACTGACCTGAGACATCTGCAGTATGAACGGCTACACAAAGAAAAACCATGAGCCCTCTTTCTCAATACAGACTATGCAGGCGTTGTATAAAGCAGCAGCTCAGAGACGGACGCTCTTATTATCTAGCTGTAAAATTAGGAGACGTACTGAAAACATTTTTCATTTTTTGCATTAGGTCTCCTTTACACATACGTACTGGGGCAGATGTGCGAAGATTGGCGTCACTTAGACCAGTCTTATTGTAAAGTCCATCGGACTGAAATGTGTCGAATTTATAAAGCGGTACAGGTCTCTTAATAGCAGAGAGCATGCCCGACCTGCTGCTCCGTCAGATCGGGGGAACAGGACTGCGAGTGTCCCAGCAGTCAGTTGATAGGGGATAACATGTAAACTTGGCACAACCCCCTTAAGTAAAATCTGGCTGCAGCTTTTTTGATCTAAATAAAAACATCCATCTAAAAAGACACCAAAACGATACGTGGAATTGGAATTGTAGTTGTTGGGAATTATCTCCGAGTGCCGCCTCTGGCACCCGTGCCATAGGTTCGCCCCACTGCACTAGGATATGCCCCCAATGTCTGATAGGTGCAGCCCACAAAGTGAAGGAGAGCAGACTGAACATGCGCAGCCGCCCTCCATTCATTTCTATGGGACTGCCAAAAATAGCTGAGAGTTGGCTCGACTAGTTCCATAAAAGTGAATGGAATGGAGGCTGCGATTGCGCGGTGCACTTCCAATTAATTTCTACGAAACTTCTGAAAATAGCTGAGCGTGCTGCTAAGCCATTTTCAGCACTCCTATAGAAGTGAATGGAGGGTAGCCACTCATGCACAATCCACTCTTTCACTTTGCGGACCCCGTTTTAGAGATAGGTGCGGGTCCCAGAGGTGGGGACCCGCACCTGTCAGACATTGGGGGCATAGCCTACCGATATGATCCAAAGTAGGAGAAGGGCAAACTCTTTTAACAAGACCAATTATGGCATACAGGGATTGTTAATGTTCACACAGCCTTTGATGGTGTGGAAACTAGTCTTACCCAGAGGCACACAAAGACACTGGGGGGGGGAGAAACACACGACCTATGACTAATATGTCAATGTCCAAAAGAATGCAGCTAGCCTAGCACCATGAACTAGTGGGGTCAGGGTGCTCGTGTAATCAGATTTATCTGGGGGCTACAATTTTTAAGACACTGCCTCTATGAACATAAATCACCTTAAAAATTTTCACACCAGAGACCAGAAGAAAACTAAATGGTATAAAAGTAAATAAGAAAACTCACTTTTTCAGTGTCAGACATTTTTTGCTCCTCACTGCTGGGCTCGGATGGAGGAGCAGACGGTTGCTCATCAGTTTGTACCTGGGGCTGTGCTCCAGCATCAGGGTGATCTTGCTGGACTGACTTCTGAAAGAAAAACCCAGGCACAAAGAGATGAGTGCTCAGGTCAACTGCATGCAGTGCAAGGATGGCGATCTTAATACAGATATTCTTATCAGACACAAAATCAACGTATTAAGTGTTCTTGCACGGCAAGACCCCTTACTGTATTCTCACTTATATATTCTTATTATAGCCAAATTTACCACCCTAACTTCTCACACGGTTTTAACACTACATGGACAGTAATATACTGAAACGTGCGGATTGTTTCCGATTGGCGTGCTATTACCTTGTGGAACATTTCGCCGAATGGTTCACGAAATATCAGCGTTTTTTGTGGCGAAATTGGTCCCATAAGAATGAATGCCGGAATGTTCAAAACTAGAGCGCAAGCTGAAAAATCAGGACACTGTTTCTAAACTGCCTCCACTCCCTCATTTTCAGGCCCACCTACACAAATCTTATATCAAAACGTTCAGCTATCTCTGCATCCACGAAAATGTCCACGGCTAAGCCATAGTCCTGATAGTTTTCACAGTATTACCATTTGTTTGCAACTCACACCGCCCATTACATTCATTGAAACTCCACTCTAGCCACCTCAAATTTGAAGGGCAATTTCTAAACTGCGACTGTGCCTTCATTTTTAATATTTCATACTACTAATATTTCAGACATACTATGCATAAAAATGTAGGTCTGGGTCTGATTCTCACAAGATAAATAAAGCTCTTCAGTGTAGGATTTATAATTTTTAAACTACAACCATTTAAAGATGGCAACTGCCAGTGAAGTGAGCAAGTTGGAAAAGTTTGTTTTTAACCGCTCTTCTCTGCCCTTACTGTAGAGTGAGTTGCCGTAGCAACCCAGGTGTGTGAGCAGCCAGCAGAGCGACAAAAGCTAGAGTGTGAGCTGAAAAATCAGGACATGATTTCTAAACTGCCACCACTCCCTCATTTTCAAGCCCACCTACACAAATAGGCTGCTAATGTTTTTATAAATGTAAGTTTTAAAGGGCTTCTGTCAGCCCACTAAACAGTTTTTTATTTTTTTTGTTTAATAATAATCCCTATACTGCAAGCTCTGCATACATAAGCTAAATAATCATTTTGGTTCAGTAGAATTTGATAAAAAGCTATTTTTATAATATGTAAATTACCTTGCTACCAGCGCCTGCGCCGATGACGTCACATCTACACCCGGCGCAGGTGCATTGAGGATGGAGCGGCCGCCTCTCAGTGCGCCTGCGCCGACTAAAGACAGGTACGGCGCAGGCGCGAGATTTGGAATTCAAACAGGGCCAGCAGAGAACGATTCCGTTCCCTGGCCCTGTCAATCACAATGCGGAGGGGGCGTTATTAGGATCGGAGGATGCGGCTGCTACCAGCAAGTAGCCGCCCTACTTGCTGGTAGCAAGGTAATTTACATATTATAAAAATAGCTTTTTATCAAATTCTACTGAACCAAAATGATTATTTAGCTTATGTATGCAGAGCTCGCAGTGTAGGGATTATTATTATTATTATTATTATTATTATTAAACAAAAAAAAAAAAAAAAAAAAAAAAGGGGCTGACAGAAGCCCTTTAATGTAACTGAAGCACTTTGGGCAACAACATTGCAAATAAATGTGCTCTATAAATAAATAAAAGTTGAAATGCATTTCTCACTCTATCAAGCTAGCCATGCGCACTTTTTAAATTTGATCAATTGGTTAGTGTAAAGGGTACCATCTTTACTCACTCCAAACACAGTTACTCTGCCCAGTCCAACCTTTCCAGTTACTCCAGCCACTCCACCCAGTTACTCTGCCCACTAGTTGTAGACTACTGGTGGAGGCAAGAACACTTCACACAATTTCCCCAGAAATTGTAGCTTTTCTAGTTATACTTATTATACATGGCCTGTACTCCATTGTATGATGGGAAAACATTATAAATGACTTACAAACAGGTATTATGGCTAGGTGCATGTGTGCCCCAGCAATGGCAGTACTTATGGCACGTGACCACCGATTGGCTGCAAAGGTCACATGCCATTATGGAATGTGAAGACTGGCTGGGGACCCTGGTTTAGGAGTTGAGCACCAATTTTTATAGCATTTGCTGCTCCTTTTTCTTCTATGAAGAGACTGGACAAGCCCTTCAAACTAATGACAGACGTCAACAGAAACCCCCCTCCATCATCTGAGCTGTGGGCATTAGGCGGTGACCTCACTCACATCCTTCTAGACCCAGTAAATCTCAGATTTAGTTAGTCACACGTCCGTAATTTGGGTCCGCATCTGTTCTGCAATTTGCACAACAGGTGTGGACCCATTTACTTTCAATGGGGCTGAAACGGATGCGGATCATAGAAACATAGAATGTGTCGGCAGATAAGAACCATTCGGCCCATCTAATCTGCCCAATATACTAAATACTATGGATAGCCCCTGGCCCTATCTTATATGAAGGATGGCCTTATGCCTATCCCATGCATGCTTAAACTCCTTCACTGTATTTGCAGCTACCACTTCTGCAGGAAGGCTATTCCATGCATCCACTACTCTCTCAGTAAAGTAATATTTCCTGATATTACTTTTAAACCTTTGCCCCTCTGATTTAAAACTATGTCCTCTTGTAGCAGTTTTTCTTCTTTTAAATATTCTCTCCTCTTTTACCTTGTTGATTCCCTTTATGTATTTAAAAGTTTCTATCATATCCCCTCTGTCTCGTCTTTTTTCCCCAAGCTATACATGTTAAATCACAAAAAGTGCAGATCGGACCAAATAGACAGTCGTGTGAATGCACCCTTAGGGTCCTTAAGTGTTTTGCGGATCTGCAATTGCGGACCAGAAAAGGCATTTTTTTATTATAGTGTCGGCGATGTGCGGTCTGCAAATTGCCGGTGTCCGTGTTTTGCAGATCCGCAAAACACTTATGGACATGTGAATGGGCCCTAAGGGTGCATTCACACGACTGTCTATTTGGTCCGATCTGCACTTTTTGCGGATAGGATGCGGACCCATTCAATTCTATGGGTCCGTGTAGCCCCGCAAAAAAACGATAGGACATGTCCTATTCTTGTCCGTTTGGTGGACCAGGATAGGCATGGTTACAATGGATCCGAAAAGAGGAGAGAAAAAAAAAAAAAAAAAAAAAAAAAAAAAAAAAAAAAAAAAAAAAAAAAGCAAGCAACACAGACGTTATCCGTATTTTTTGCGGATCAGTGTTTTGTGGACCACAACATGCACCCTCACTTTGCTCTACAAATTACTTACATCATCTTCCATAACTTCCACAGATCCTTGCTTCTTTGCTTCCACTCCACTTTCCGTAGCTTGTTCTTCAGCTTCATCCACTTCCATTTTCTCTACCACAGAAGCCGTAGAAACGCTGAAAATGCCGTGGGTGTTCACGCGGACCTTCACCTTTACTTTAGCCTTTTCTCCATCTTTAGATAAAGCAATATTCTGAACAACAAACTGACCTGCGAACAGAGAAAATTTACAGAAGGCTCCAAGTTACTTGCACACTGCCCATCGGAGGTAAATCTATAGGCAAACCTCAATCTCCACAATGCTCCTGTCGAAGATACCTTACCTATTTTTGCTTCTGTATAAGGGACACAAGAAGGATCAGAATAATAGGCTTCCAGCTGGAAAGGATTCTTTCGGTAGAAAGTGAGGACTTTCGAGAAGGGAGCTGCATGGTTCTTGTTGAAGACTTCATGGAATCTGAAAAAAAAAAAAAAAAAAAAAAAATTATATATCAGGTTACAATAACTAACTAGTAATGTATTAAAGTGCAGCTTTTCTTACCGCAGGGATCAGCAACCTTCGGCACTCCAGCCATTGTGAAACTACAGCTCTCAGCATGCAAACATGCTCTGCTGTTCCTCTAACTCCCACTGTGAATGAAGCATTCTGGTAGTTTCTGAACAGCTGGAGTGCCAGAGGTTGCCGATCCCGGTCTTGGGGTACTTTCACACTAGCCTTATTCTTTTCCGGCACCGAGTTCCATCCTAGGGGCTCAATACAGGAAAATAACTGATCAGTTTTATCCTAATGCATTCTGAATGGAGAGCAATCCGTTCAGGATGCATCAGGATGTCTTCAGTTTAGTCTTTTTGACTTTTCAGGACGGAGATAATACCGCCGCATGCGGTTTTAACTCCGTCCAACATTCCCAAACACATGCATTGACATGCATAAATGCCGGATACGGCCCAGAGGGTTTCGTCAAAAATGGATCTGGCATTGCGGTCTGCGCATGCTCAGACCCCCAAAAATGTGAAAAAATTAAAATGCCGGATCAGTTTTTCCGGAAGACACCGGAGAGACGGATCCGGCATTTCAATGCATCTGTCATACAGATCAGGATCCTGATCCGTCTGACAAGTGCCATCAGTTTCTATGCGTTTTGACGGATCCGGCAGGCAGTTCCGGCGAACTGCCTTCCGGAATCCTCTGCCGCAAGTGTGAAAGTACCCTTAGAGAAAGTTATTTTTCACTATACACATTACATTTTATATTACGTGACTAAATATACCCATTATAACATCAGTTTACTACCACTGCAATCTACACTGGACAGGAACATGGGCAGCTTCTTTACCTTAACATCCTTACTCAGCCATTTATCAGCATTTACAATTTCAGCAACACGCCTGTCTGCAGAAAAGGGTGTCCCATAAATAAACACGGTGCCAGGTCACCCCCAAACCACCCGCGCCCAGCTCCCCATTTTATCATCCAGATAACACGTATGAGCTAGAACATTACACGGTGGAGAGAGGGCAGTGGGCCAGTCATGTAAAAAAAAGACCTAGTGCACAACTATATTACTGAAAAACAAAACCCCTTAAAATATGTGGTCTCACTTCAGCAAGTGGCATTTATCATGTGGAGAAAGGTAATACAAGGCACTTACTAATGTATTGTTTTCTGGCTGGATTAATTTTTCCATCACATTATACACTGCTCATATCCAGGGGTGACGACCACCTGGCAATCCAGCAGTGGTGGTCGTGCTTGCACACTACAAGATAGGCTGACACTATCTTGTAGTGTGCAAGCACGACCACCACTGCTGGATTGCCAGGTGGTCGTCACCCCTGGATATGAGCAGTGTATAATGTGATGGAAAAATGAATGAAGCCAGCAAAGGAGGCAATATGGACAATCACAACACATTAGTAAGCGCCTTGTATTAACTTTCTCTACAAGGCGCTTGCTGAAGTGAGACAACCCCTTTAACTGGCAACACTTTATCTTAGGCTACTGTCACATGTGGGGCACCGATCTCCTGCAGAGAACACCAGGAATTTTCGCACAACCATTGCGTGCAGCGGTTTTTTGTCCAGATCTCCATCAGATCCCATTATAGTCGAAGGGGTCCGGTGGGCAGGATGCCAGATGTGGAGAGCTGCCTGCTGGAGAGCGGTGCTGCACGTGTGAAACTAGTCTTAGTGGAAGAGGTTTTCCCTTCACTTTCAGGAATGGTGGATACCAGAGGCCCCCCATCGATCAGAAGGTTATCCTGGCAATAGGTCATAACATTCTAAGATAGGAATACCCCTATAAACAAAGGATATTTTAAGATATTACTTACCCTTCGGCCTCATCGCCTTCTGTGCTCCACTTCAGGGAGATGGGGTACGGTACGACATCCGTGACTGAAAACTCTCTAACTTTGAAGGCCGGCGAGAGAATTGCACACTATGGAAGAAAGCGTGAAACATTACACATAAAGCAAGAGGAATCCTAGAAGTAGAACCTGCACCTAGTTGGTGGGGTCTCCCTTTAGTACCCCAGATGTGTCTCTCTGCCATGTAATTATGCAAGTTGCTGAAACAGTCTCAAACTGCAATCAGTGCACTGCCACCTCATGTATTCCCTTCTGGGAGAGCCGAACAAGGGGCAGGAGACCCCCATTCTGCTGCTCTATGGGAGACCCAGAGCCGCCAGCTATACAGGGCACCATTACCACTTGCCCATGCTATACAGACATAAAATACATGAGAGCAGGCGCCAGAGGGAGACAAGCAAGTCTATGACAAGAGAGTTGGAGCTGAACACGATGACATCACAGGCAGCATTTTTTTATATATATATATTTTTAAACCCCTACATTTATAGTTTGGAACGTTCGCTATATTACCTGGAGTGCGCAACCTCTTGCAACTGCTTCATCTGCAATTAAAGTGGTGCTGACATCCTTCCCGAAAAACCTAGCAATGCGTTCCTTCACAGCCGGAATCCGAGTGGCGCCGCCGATGATTTCTACGGCAGCGATATCCTCTACTCGAAGTTGGATCTGTTCCATTAGAGAGCGCAGGGGGGCATCAATTCTGTGTAAGAGGTCTGCACAGAACCCTTCAAACTCCAACCTGCACAACCATAGAACATTGGTCAGGTAACAAGATCATGGTGATGGAAGGCTGTACGCTAGATCACGGCTCTGAAACGTAGGAACTTGCTTTTCCTAGCACCGAACACAATGCGCACCTGCTCATCCGTCCCGACACGTCGATATCATTCATGAAGCATTCAATGTTAAGCGGCAGGTCGGTGCTGTTGCTGCTCATGAGCTTCTTCAGCTTCTCACATTCCTGGTACAGACGCAGTAGTGCTCGGATCTTTGACTTCACATCCAACTTATATTTGCTTCTGAACTCCGTACAAAAGTGTTCAACCAGTTTCTCGTCAAAGTCCCTTCCTCCCAGGTAGGGGTCAAAAGCAGTGCCCAAAACCTGTGCAAGGGAAAGGAAATGTGGCCTTATTAAAGAAAGGCATTTCTGGAGGAGTTATGGCTAAAGAGTGTGACCAGGGCCTAATTTTTTATATTTTTATTTTTCTCATTGACTACTGTACCTTTAACTTGCCCTTATTGAAGGCACAGGCAGAAACTTGGAAAGATGAATGTCCCATATCAGCAAAAACCACAATCTTGGGTTTTTCCTCCGGAGCTGGGAGATCTTGCTTATAAATGCCATAGTTCAAGGCAACTAAAGAAAAAGAACAAAAATGTTAAAATTATAGGAGTTTATAAGAAGATGATGGGTTGTATCGTCACTGATAAAAACCTTCGTAAAAAAAATGGAAGCGAAAGAAGTGCTGCTCTGAAGCCTTAAAGGGACACTGTCAGGCCTTCTGAGCATAATTAGCTCTTTATATGCCCACCCCTAGGTCTTATAATAAGTTTCCAATCCATATAAGTATTATCCCTGTGCGCATTGTAAAACGTGAAAAATAATCTTTATAATCACCTGTCCTTTCTGCCCAAGGGGCGTTCTTTGTGCCGCATTTGTGCCCAGCCGCGTCCCAACTGCTTATCCTTAGACACGCCCATCTCATTAGTATTCACTTCACTGGGCGGTATTTTCCTGTCCCCGACATTCGGAGATCCTGCGCATGCACCCGGCACCCTCGCTCGCCTGGATCACATTGCGCCTGCGTCCCCTATTGAGGCCGATGACCGTAACTTCGTATTGGGCATGCGTGAGATCTCCGAATGTCAGGGACAGGAAAATACCGCCCAGCGAAGTGAATACTAATGAGATGGGCGTGTCTAAGGATCCGGCAGTTGGGACACGGCTGGGCACAAATGCGGCACAAAGAACGCCCCTTGGGCAGAAAGGACAGGTGATTATAAAGATTATTTTTCACGTTTTACAATGCGCACAGGGATAATACTTATATGAATTGGAAACTTATTATAAGACCTAGGGGAGGCATATAAAGAGCTAATTATGCTCAGAAGGCCTGTCAGTGTCCCTTTAATGTCCATCAGCTATGCTTGGCTGTCAGAGAGTGTAGTATGGATCCATAGAAAGTGACCCAGCATTTTGCTAAGAGAATCAGTCACTTATTTATGTTGCCCTTAGTTAGGACACCATAAAACTGGTGACAGGTTCCCTTTAATGTCCATCAGCTATGCTTGGCTGTCAGAGAGTGTAGTATGGATCCATCGAAAGTGCATGAGACCCACACTCCACAGGATCGGACAGGTGATAAAAGCCAAAAGCTAAACATTTAGGCTTAAGCTTCACACGAGTGATACCAAATGAGTCAGTTCAGGAAAAAACTAACAAAAAAACAATGGCTTTGCACACAAGTTTAAAGGGGTTGTCCTATGAAAAATATTCTACAGTTTTCAAACCAGCACCTGGATCTGAATACTTTTGTAATTGAAAATTTAGTACAGACAGAGAGTTATTCAATAGGATATCTGTACAGCGCCACCTGCTGTTTGTTCTTTTTCATACATCATTGTCCTGGCTTACAGAGGAGACCGCACATGCTCAGTTTCATCCTTCAACTGCCTCCTGAGCTGTGATAGGATGAGCATGGACACACCTCCTGAGCTGTGATAGGATGAGCATGGACACGCCCCCTGAGCTGCAGCAGAAGAGACACGCCCCTTTAGCTGCCAGCTTGATATAAATCTAGCAGAGCAATGCGAGGTACAGGGCTGGTTGTCAAGTACTATATGATGCCTGATTTTCAGTTTTTACATTAATCATGGGATAACCCCTTTAAATCAGTTTTGTCTGCGATTGAGTTCAGTGTTTCCGTTTTTTTTTTTTTTTTGCGCAGATGCAATCAGTTTTGATGTTTTTTTGTTTTGTTTTTTAACACGTGTGAAGAAAAGCTGAAGAATAACAATCTACACCCCCTACCAACCATCAGTGAGAATCGAATAACATCCAGGTGCCTTATGTTTTTTCATGCAAGCCCCATTCACGGTTCAGAGCTGCACGAAAAATGCACAATATAGAACATGCTGCGATTTCTCTGGAACGCAAAGATGATGCATGAAAAACGCATTGCGCCCAGGCGGGGGGTGGGGGGGAGAATCGTTCTTGTGAAAGAGTATTAATGCTCGGCCAAGCATGCAAGTGCTCTCAACGAAGGGAGGAATAAGTCACTACCAGACATATTGTAATCCAAGATACCCAATCCTATCTTCTGACATCTGCTGTTGCAAATGTAATTTTGTCTTCTATTCATCATTAGATCAAAATACCTACAGTATAAAATGTAATCTTCCTGCATTGCCGTACATCTCATCACTGGCTAGAACAACCCAGATATTTCAGAAATGATATTTTCAATGGAAATGCGGCTTCTCTGACCCTGGCAGTCCGCTATTATCTGGAGTGTAGTATTGCATGGCAGCCATGTAATTGTAATGCATGGATGTACCGGCTCCGCCATCATCAAGCCAGCTCGCCATTCAGACCTATGCAGCGGGTACATTCATATACTCCGGCATGCAATTATCTCAAGTCTTTGACCAAAGTAAAATACCGTATTTTTCACCCTATAACACCTGGGGTTTTGAGGCGGAAAATAAAAAAATATATTTTGAACCAAAAAAGGTGTGCTTTTGGTGGGTTGGATGGCACCGTTATGGGGGCATCTGTGGATGGCACATATATAGCATCTTGTGTGTCATCCACAGATCCCCCATAACAGTGTCCCTGTGTAGTGAATGGGGGGCCGGCCTCTGTTTCTGTAATGGCAGCGGGGCCCGGTGCAGTCACTGTATTCTACTACACCGGGCCCCGCTCTCTGTAGTATACGGTTATCATATCTAACTTGTGGGTATTGTTAAAGTATTCCAATCATCTTAACTCTAGCGCTGTACTACTTACAGCTAACTTCTTGGCAGTCAGGAGGCCGGACGGGCGGGCGCGCGTAGTGTAGCTCACTACGCTCATTGCGCTTGCGCCGCCTGCCCAGAAGTAAATGTAAGTAGTACAGCGCTAGAGTTAAGATGATCGGAATACTTTAAACAATAGCCACAAGTTAGATATGATAACCGTATACTACAGAGAGCGGGGCCCGGTGTAGTAGAATACAGTGACTGCACCGGGCCCCGCTGCCATTACAGAAACAGATGCCGGCCCCCCAGCCCCTCCTCCCTCACAGCATATTCACTGGACGGTCGCAGCATTCGCCCCCATAAGACGCACAGCTATTTCCCCCCCCCCCCCCCCCACTTCAATCTGGGGGGGGGGGAGCACGTCTTCTAGGGCGAAAAGTACGGTACACTAGATGCAGAACAATAAAACTTACAATGCAGGCACTTACCCGCTGTCATGTCATTCATCAGTTTTAGACAGTTCAAGCCAACGATCTGCGCTGAATCCAGCACGGATCTCCTCTCAGAATCTGTGAAGAACGAGGGAACCTGCCAAAATACAGAACACATTTCCATATGCCATTTAACCAACGGCCAATATACACTGCCCAAAAGGCATATCTTGGCAGGGCGAAAGAAATAAGATAGCATCCCAAGTAAAGTCTGAAGAGATGACCGCGTTCTCTTGCCCGAGGTGGCGCACCTCAGCCCTATGATGCAGAAGGGGACACAGTCCACACTTACCGATATGACACAGTCCGTCACCGGCTTCTTCAGGTTGCTCTCTGCCGTCTCCTTGAGTTTTGTCAAAAGCATTGCAGTTATCTGTTCTACACTGAATATGTGAGGTTCATCCATGTACATCACCTGACAATGAGAAAAATGGCGTCATACAGTCACTCAAAGAAGGCGCAAACAGCAAACATGATATGCCAAATAGGACTAGAAACGCACCCGTAATCCAACACCTCCACTGTCTGTCTGGACCAGCTCATAAGCCAACTTATTCTTCTCCTTCTGGACCAAAGGGTCTTTAAATGCTCGCCCGTGGAGCTTCTTGAAGTTGTATACTGTGTTGGTTGCATTTGTGATTAGCTGGTGGAGAACAAATATCAATTATTATTTCAAAGAAGTTATTGACGGCAATATAACACAGACCAATGAGAAACGGCTGCCTTTATCTGGAGGTCATGTTTGACCACCAGAAATGTCCATGGAAGCATTTTTTTTTGCACTCCGTTCCTGGGAACGCTGGTTGATAGCTAACAAGTCCATTACTGTACCCATCATGCAATGTTCACAGCAGAAATAACGAACATAATGTCCATGATGTAATCACCAAGTGAAGAAACAATTTTCAAATATGTGCAGACGTACTGAGAAAGATATTTGTAGCCAGACCTTTGTCAATAGTCATGGAGAAAAATCAGGGGTTATTCTAGAACGCTAATGGATGGGTGCAGTAAATAGCAGGTATGAGGAACCTTCTTATGAGTTATATAGGATGAGGGCTGTGTGCGTCGCCTTTACGTTACACAGATTACCCCTCTGAGATCCACCTCATTTTTTCCCCCACCTCCTGCTCCACACACTTGAACATCCCCTCTACCACAGCAGTGCACACGGCCCCCCATCCTTGCACAGCACCTCATACGCTTCTGATTATGGTCAACTCCTCCTCCCCAATATAGACACCACAGTCCATTATCCGCTATATATGCCACACTGCTAGGCGCTGCCCAAGCCCTCTCCAAGCTCTCTATCATTTCACATGTCTGTTGTCTTGTTCCACACCTATGCTTATTTCCATAGCTGTGACTATACTACCGCCCAGTTATCCAGGAGCTCATACTACTTAATCTAGGGACATGGGTTATTCCCCGGTGTTGTCAGGTTCAGCTGCTTGCATCAGATCTATACGATACTCAGAAGAAGGGTCCCCTCATACTTAGTGTTACCTGCTACTTATCGATTAGAATTATGCAAAAATAAAGTTAGACCAGCACCTCCAAACAATATGAAAAAAGGGGTTCATGTGCACGCTACCTTGGCTCCAACGTAAAACGCAAACAAGGACTACAAGTATCAGCACACTGCCATGTGCAATAACATGTTTTGTGGTGCCAGACCGTAGGATGCGGATCAAGTGAATCTGCAGATGGTGGCCACGTGGCAATTGGCGGTCCACAGCACGGGCAAGGACGGCACATGGAGGCCTAAATGCCGAGTTGACTATTAACAAAGGACTCAAATAGACCGAAACCTCTGGAGACGCATCACATCATACTGGATACAAAACTCTCTCATTACGAGTGCATATAGTTATTTCTTCACATTGCGATTTGGTCACGGACATCACATTAGTTATTTCTTATGGCCGGTCACTTCTGATAAGAACTGTGCTGAACAGTGTGCGGAGAACTGTACCCTGCCTTCTCATACCGCCCCAGGAGCAGGCAGGTTTGCCATGCAGCATGTATTGCTAAAGACCCAGCTTTCCAGGACACATCATTGTTGGGGACCCCACCAGTTTATATATAGAACCCCTTTAATATTTAATAGTTTGAACATACCTGATTCTTAGCGGCAACGCCAATTGTTCTGTTCTTTGTTCCGAAAGACACCACAGCCCTGAAAACACAGATCACAGACCGCTGTAACTCCCTGACGCTTTCCCAGGAGATGGATACTGAGGTCTTATCCTTAGGACAGGCCGTCCATACCAACTCCCAGCACCCCCACTAATCAGGTGAGCGATGCGTTTACCAGACACAGCGCCACACATTTTGTAGTGACTGTGCCTGGTACTGCAGTTCAGCTCCATTCAAGTGAATGAACTGCAATCGCAGGCCCAGTCACTACCAAATGCACAGGGCCCCTGCTCAGCGGAGGTGTCAGGAGTCCGATATAGACTGTGTATCCTTAGGATAGGCCATCAGTATTAGAGAGGTGACAAAGCCATGGAAAACCACTTTAGGCAGCTGGGGAGATACTTCAGCAGGAAAACTGCTAGAACATACAGTACATTTTTTTTCTCCTAAAAAGGGGTCGTCTCACTTCAGCCAATAGCATTTATCATCTAGAGGAAGTTACTACAAGGCACTTCCTAATGTACTGCGATTGTCCATATTGCTTCCTTTGATGGCTGGATTCATTTTTCCATCACATTATACACAGCTTGTTTCCATGGTTACGACCATGCTGCAATCCAGCAGCGGCGGTCGCTTCAGACTACGAGTTCCCATGCTACCGGCAGTCAGAGAGGCTAGCACTGTTTCCTATAGTGTGCAAGCTCGGCCACCACTGATGGATTGCAGCGTGGTCGTAACCATGGAAACAAGCAGTGTATAATGTGATGCAAAATTCAATTCAGCCAGCAAAGGAGGCAATATGGACAATCACAATACATTAGTAAGTGCCTTGTATAATAAATGCCATTGGCTGAAGTGAGACAACTCTTTAATAAAAATAGGTTTTCCTACACACAACCACAAAATAAAAAAAACATCAGAATATAACTGTCATTGAAAGAGCATCTGTCACCATGATCAGCCCTAATAAACCTGGCATACTGCCTGTTCGGATGATTATGGTGAATAATAGGAGTCCTCCACAGTAGGACATGTTGGCTAATCTCTCAATTTTAACATCAGGGTTTATTAAGTCCACAGAGTGCGCCTGTATTTGTTATTATTATTATATTGGAATAATACGAGTCCTCTATTGGATGTAACATTGCAGAGAAATTCTTACATACATTCCTATGGAAATGAGGTGATTGGAGCACTGTGGGGCTGGCCTAACCTCTTGGAGCACCACTTAAAGGGGTTGTCCGGGAGCAACATTTTTTTTTTTTTTTTTTTTTTTTTTACAGAACTTTTTACTCACTAATAGCTGTTTCAAGGTCCCCCCGGAAGTTTTTAGGTATTTTCCGACTTCAGCTGGGCTCCGACAGTCCCCCACTGCTTGTTGACATCTGTGTTTATGTGTGCGGTAACTTCCTGCCGCACTGCCTTCTGGGTCCTGGCGCGGCTTAGCTCGGTTTGTTGCCGCCCATCCATGCGCCGTAAATAATTACTGTGGCTGACGGTGACGTCACTGGGCTCCTTGCGAAGCAGAAGAAGAGGCTTCGCTCTGCAAAAAGGGACCCGATACGTCACCGACTCTTAGAAAATCTGCATTTCTGGCTGAGATTTTGTGAAATGCAAATGGGGCATCAGAAATGTCTGTTAAAAGGTAGGACGGGCATGAATGTAATATTTAGGGGACTGTTGTGCTCATACAACCATGTCCCCAATCCCGGACAACCCCTTTAAGTGCCACCTCCTCACTCCCCCTCAGGCCCTGGGCCAGACAACCTCATTGTTTGGATGCCTAGCCCTGAAATCTTGTGCACCCACTGGCAAGGACACTGAGGAGATCGGCGATTGCGCAGTGCAGATCTCAGAGCGGGGAGAGACTTATGAAATCAACTGCGCATGCACTGACTGACTGAACTGGTCAAGATTTTAGGGGACAGAATCAAAGTAAGAAATTTGTTGTAACAGGTCATCTGATTAAGGGATCATTACATTCACAACGATTAAAGGGATTGTCCTAAAAATATTCTACATTTTTTTAAGCCAGCACCTGGGTCTGAATACTTTTTAAATTGCATAAAAAATTTAGTATAGCTACCGAGCTATTCACTGACATCTATCTGTATAGCGCCACCTGCTGTTTCCCCCTTTCTTTCAATTCTCTGTCTCGCTCACTGAGGTGGACACACACGCTCAGTTCTATCCATCAACTGCCACCAGCTGCAGCAGAAAGGGCACACTCCCCTGAGCTGTCAGCTTGAGATAAATCTAGCAGAGCAATGAATGGGGAGATCTCTGGATCCACGTAAGGTACAGGGGCGGAGGTTGTCATGTACTATACGAGGTTCGATTTTCATTTTTTACATTAGTTATGGGACAACCCCTTTAACCCTAGGGGGGCAGTATTCCAGGCATGCTCAACCTGCAGCCTTCCAGCTGTTGCAAAACTACAACTCCCAGCATGCCTGACCAGCCTACAGCAGAGCATGGTGGGAGTGGTAGTTTTACAACAGCTGGAGGACCGCAGGTTGAGCATCCCTGAATTAGATTATTGCGGGCACTGTGCCGTGGCACATAAACGTGGCTGCCAGTTTACACAGGCCTCATGTCATGGTTGAGACGTAAAGTTTGGAGCCACTGATGAAATAGGTCATCGATAACTAAAAAGTCTAATTAGATTTACCTAGGAGGACGCAAATTCGAATAAACCCCAGGATCAGCACCCGCAGGAAACGTAATAACACAACATAAACACGCCATACAAGTGCATATAAACTATACCGCGTTTCTCCGAAAAGACGACAGGGTCTTATATAAATTTTTTCTCTGAAAAAAGGGTAAGGGCTTATTATTGGGGTAGGGCTTATTTTGGCTCCATCAACATATTTTATATAAACACAACAGTCCCTGGACAGTGTTTATATTAAATAGGACTATAACCCCCCACATCCATATACTGCCGTACATGGGTGCATTCCTATGGATGAGGGGGGTTATAGTCATATTTGCCACACATTTTTCATTCTGGTACCGTATATTGCCCCTGAGCTGTCCTTACCCAAGGGACCTAGGCAGCAATTTACGGTACCAGGGAGAGCAGAGACGGCACGGGACAGATGTAGGGAGCTGCTCCAGGCAGCAGAGAGGAGAAGGAGATCCTCCTTCATGTAAGTAAGGGTCTGTTCACACGTCCGCAAAACGGGTCCGCAATTTTGCGGAACCATTCATTATTTTTATTTTTTTTAATAGGGCCGGAATGTGCTGCCTGCATCCGCATTTGCGGATCCGCACTTCCGTTCTGCAAAAAAATAAATAAAAATAGAGCAAGTCCTATTTTTGTCTGCAATTGAGGACAAGAAAAGGCATTTTCTATGAGAGTGCCGGCAATGAGCGGTCCGCAAGATACGTAACGCACTTTGCAGATTCGCGAAACACACACGGACGTGTGAGTGGACCCCAAGAACGTGCAGGATGGCGGCAGTACAGGGCATACAGCCCGCCCAACGTGAAAGTGAAGGGAAACGCGGGCTACAGGCATAATTTAGCATTTAGTGAAGCCGCCAGCCTGCCCGTCAGGTGCCGAGATGTATGCACGGGCGGTCACTGGGCCAATTCACTGAAGCTTGCGCTGCCCGCAGTTTCGTGGCCGCCCAGGAGCCATTAGTGAGCGCTCCAGAGCTGCTGCAGCCCGCACGTTTCCCCACCATCCCTTTATATCAAATAAAATACGGCTGTAACTAGCGATTATATTTTAAGCCTACTCCAAAAACCCTGCACAACAGCGCTAGGGCTTCTTATCGGGGAAACACCAGGGGCCAAACGGAGGGCCCTATGCAATTCTGCTGGGGTGGATCTAGACCTCACAAGTCTACATTGGGTTTCAGGCGGACCTCTTAAGAGTAAATGAGTTTACGGCAAAAGACTTGATATATTTTTAAATATCCACATCTCCCAAAATTTTAAGAGAAAAAAGCAAGCAAATGCGACCACTTCTGTGCCAGCAGCGGCAGTTCCCGGTGGTCTGTCTGGGCCGCCTGTAGCCTGTTGACCTGAATGGGTCCGCAATCTGCAAAATATGGCGCAGAGGCACGGATCGGAATCCCACAGAAGCACAAAAATCGCTTCCATTGGCCTTTTAGTCTGTGCCTCCGCACTGAAAAAGATGGGACATGTTCTGTCTTTTGCTACATATTGTGGATCACAGACCCATTCAAGTCAATGGATCCGTGCTGCAGATACGGGATTCACGCGGCAGGTGTCGGTGCGTTGCAGCGCGGCAGGCGGCCTCCTGCCACGTGAATCTAACACTTCTATCTGGGTGCGCTGTATTTATGACATCCTTATCCTGGGGCTACGGACACGTCCGGCATCTACACCAGTATTGCATCATATAGCCCAGGAGGTGCGGCACATCCGAGACACCGGAGGAGGAGGAAGATCCTGGAAGATTCCAGACACTTCCACACCATGAGGGTGACGTCGCTCTGTCACAGGATGGGGACAGCTCAGGTGTAAGCTCACAAGGAGATCCCACACACAGTGCCACGAGGACAGGAAAGAGTTAACCAGATAACAGCGCCAGGATGTACAACGCACGACAAACCCAGAGCGCTATATAATAATACCGTATCACATCGCCCCAGCCGTTACTATGTGACTTATAACGTAAGAGGCGCTGACATGATGATGTTATACATGTATTACAGAACAGTCCTGTTATACTACAGATTATACCAGCAAGATGATGTATGATGCTGCACCATTATATATGCATTATCAATACCTGATGCTGTATGACGGCTACACCATTATATATATATATATATATATATATATATATATATATATATATATATATATATATATATATATATATATTACACTACAGATCACCAGTATACAATGATGTGTGATGACTGCACCATTATATGTATCATCAGTACAGATCACATCGGTATACAATGATGTATGATGCTGCACCATTATATATGTATAATCAGTACCTGATGCTGTATGATAGATGCACTATTATATATATATATATATAAATAATTACACTACAGATCACCAGTATACAATGATGTATGATGCTGCACCATTATATATATGTATAATCAGTACCTGATGCTGTATGATAGCTGCACCATTATACACATATTACAGATCTCCCCGGTACATGATGCAGTATGATGCATTACAGTACAGATCACATAACCCTCCCCATCACCGGACGGCTCAGTACTCACGGCGTGCATCTGTCGCTGAACTCATTGGCTACAGTCTCGATGCCACCAGCTCGGGCGATGGCGACATGACAGTTTTGGAATCCAAGGTCGAAGCCGACCACAGACATGTTAACGAGGGCTTGAGGAGCGAAGTGCGGGCACTATGGAAGTCGGGAGAGCCGAGGAGACGGCTGCCGTGCCGGGAGCTGCGAGTGCGGGGCTGCTGGAGGAGGAGGAGGCGCCGCTTCATATATAGATCCTGTGGAAGAACATTCCAGAAGCAGCAGCCTCACGCTACTCGCCGGCTACACATGCCGCTTCCGCGTTCTGGACGCTTCTGGAGAACTCCCTGCCGGGAGCCAATGAGAAGGCGACATGGCAGTGACGTACTTAGTTTCTAGGACGACCTGAACGCTGCCGTTACTAGGGAGAGAGTGTAGAAGGGCAGACATACTGTATAACAGGGATCAGCAACCTTCAGCACTCCAGCTGCTGTGAAACTACAACTCCCAGCATGCAAACATGGTCGGCTGCTCTGACAACTCACATAGAAGTTAATAGAGCATTCTGGGAGTTGTACTTTCAGAACATCTGAAGTGCCAGAGGTTGCTGATCCCTGCTGTATAATATATCATTATAGAGAGGGAATCCATTACAGGCTCCCTGCTGTAATAAAGGTGTGCGGCCTGGGCTAACCAAGGACAGCAGTAAACACTGTTCGGGCATTCAGTCTATGAAACTGGTGCTTTAGGCCCCTTTCACACGGGTCCGTGCGGGTGCCACGCGTGAGGTGAACGCATTGCACCCGCACTGAATCCGGACCCATTCACTTCAATGGGGCTGTTCCGATGAGCAGTGATTTTCACGTGGTGAGTGCAGTGACGTCAGCGTAGGTCCTGCTGAATGAAGATAGAAGATTTCTATCTTCATTCAGCAGGACCTGCGCTGACATGGAGAGCGCAATTATGTCATCAAAGGTCCTTTTGCAGATCCTGAAAGAAGACGAGCCCCGCCCACGATAGTTGATACTAGTCGTGACGTAACTGGGCCAGCGGTAAACAGTGAGAAAGCCGCTGAGCTGCTGCGCTGCTGGAGCGCCGCTGTCTTCTCAAACAGCTGATCGGCGGGGGTCCCGGGTGTCGGACCCCTGCCAATCAGATGCTGATGATCTATCCAGGGGATAGATCATCAGTTTAAACAAAGTGCAGAACCCCTTTAATTCAGTGTAATTTTTTATTAGCTGCTGGTGACAGCGACATTACTTGTGCTATACCTCCTGTTTAACGTGTGCGCATACTAAAAATATCTGTGACATTCTGTGTACTTTATTTGCGCATACACTTGCACATAAACCTGCGCTACTGTACATGTGACATGTACAGGTGGCCATGCAGCTGATGGTGCACGCAGAGGCCCTGGCCAGAGCACAAGAAACACACTCATCCACGATACCTAGCTTCATGTCCCAGTTTGCAGGGTGGCGCAGGACACCACTCTCGAAGTCAGACCAGTGCGACCAGGTGGTCGGTTAGATTGCAGCAGATAATGCTTCCAGTCGGTTAAGCACCACCCTGTCTTCCACAAAGTCCAGTCTCAGTAGCCAAGAGTCTGGTCAACAGAATCCTCACCCTGATCCTCCTTCCACCCACCATGGAGAGTCTTGGCAAACAAGTGATCCCACACTCGGATATTCCAAAGAGCTGTTTTCATCGCCATTCCCTAATTTGGGCTTTTCGCCAAGCCTGCTTGAAGAGAGACGAAGAGATCTTGTGCCCTGATTCCCAAACTCTGGAGCATCCACAGTCAAAAGAAGATGATGTGGGGAATGGCAATTAGTGTTTCACGAGGTGGATAATGATGATGAGACACAGTTGCCAATAAGTCAATTGCAATTAGTGTCTCAAGAGATTCATGATGAGGATGAGACACAGTTGTCAATAACTGAGGTTGTTAGGTCAACAAGTCAGAAGGATGACCAGAGTGAGGAAGTGGAAGAGGAGGTGCTGGACGATGAAGTCACTGACCCAACCTGGGAAGGTGGCAAGCCGAGCGAGGGCAGCAGTACAGAGGGGGAGGGATCCGCAGCACCGCAATAGGCTGGAAGAGGCAGTGGGGTGGCAAAATGGAGAAGGTGGGACACACCAAACAGGCCTGCAAATGTTCCCCAGAGCACCCCCTTGCGGCAATCTTTCTTACCAAGGGGTAGGTGTTCCGCAGTCTGTCGCTTTTTTGAGGAAAGTGCGGACGATAAAAGAATTGTCATTTGCAACCTGTGCCGTACCAAAATGAGCAGGGGCATAAACACTAGCAACCTCACCACCACCAGCATGATCCGCCACATGGCATCAAAACACCCTAATAGTTGGGGCGAACGCCTGGGTCCACAACCAGTGTCTGCGGGTGACACCACTGCCTCCTCTTCTCCTGTGTTACGTGCTGGCCAATCCCCTTTCCAAGACGCAGGCCCGGATGCCTCCCGCCATGCACCTGGACCTTCGCAAGTACCATCAGCTAGCACATCAACTTCTCTGTCCCTGCGCAGTGTACAGATGTCTATACCCCAGGCTTTTGAACGAAAGCGCAAATACCCAGCCACCCACCCACAGACCATAGCACTAAATGCGCACCTTTCCAAATTGCTGACCCTGGAAATGTTGCCATTTAGGCTTGTGGACACTGAGGCTTTCCGCAGCCTCATGGGGGCGGCTGTCCCGCAGTACTCTGTCCCCAGCCGCCAATATTTTTCCCGGTGTGCAGCACCAGCCTTACACCAGCATGTGTCCCATAACATAACCCGTGCCCTGACCAACGCAATTATTGGGAAGGTCTACTTAACGACTGACACATGGATAAGTGCTTTTGGCCAGGGATGCTACATTTCCCTGACAGCATGTTGTGCATTTTCATACATATACAATATTATCTAATGACATTATGATCAAAATGTATGCTCATTTCATTGCCTTTAAGAATAAAATTAGCCTGAACCAAAGTTCTATTATGTGGCTGAGGAAGCCAAGATGAGTTCATGGCAAGTTCAATTTATAAAAAAATAATTGTGAACATAAACGGACATTGTGTTTAAAAGTTATTGCTAAAGATATGGGACCATCTGTAAGGAGTAAGTCAACTCCCTAAGACATATATGTCTGCAGGGAACAAGGTTACTTGATAAGGTTTCATGTCCTTGAGGCACACCTGCTATATGAAGTTCAATTTATATATTCATAATTATATTATATATATCTCTGCATGGTATATTTAGTTTACAACATATGTTAATCAATAATTCATATAATGTATTATCTATGTGTAACAATGTATCGATTTATATATATGTTATACCATATATTTATCATTTAGAAGGTATAGAAACAAGTAAGTTTATGTTAATTGGATTTTCTGAGAAGAAAAAATGTAATTTCAAAACAATAGTTATTCATGGATGTAGATAAGTGAAATGTACAAGTTCCGATGCCAAGCATCAAAGCCGCTATATAAAATGTTTATCAAGTCAAACTATATTTAAAAAAGATAGGAGAAGACAGTCAACTCCAACAAGACCAGGATATAGGTAATTAAAAGTGTCAGGGAAAGACCTTCCTCAATGATTTATTAAGAAAGGTCAACAAGGTCCTGAAAACATATTATTAGATATTTAATTTTAATGCTTAAAAGTCGTGATGTTCATTTACAATACCGCAGTGCCATCTGGAGGCAGATGGACAATATTATATTATTTCATTATTTGTTCTTTACCATATTAGGAGTTGATATGACATCATCGTGTTTCATGCAAGTACACCCACCTTACCTGATTGGGAATCCCTAACCCAAAGGGGATGATTCTTAGATAAGGGGGGGAATAATTACTCATGTGTGGGGTAGCAAGACAGAACTAGAGAGAGAGGAAAAAAGATCCATATATCCATTGATCCATTCATTCAATCAAAAAGAAAAACTTTACCAGAAGAAACTTGGATTATTCTTTTTGGATTACTCGGAAAGTTCTTCAGAACTGGTCCCATCTGAACTCTGTCTACCTTTGACCCGGTAACGTATATTTTGTTTACTCCTCATGATATTGATAAGATATTTCTCTCGGTATATAGCCAAGAGTTCCCATACTGTGGGAATATATAGTCTTAGGTGCCTCCATAATGCTGATTATTCTCTTAGCAAAGATGCATATTGTTAATGGAAGATCAGACATTATTTGAAAAGAGGACTAAACCCTTGGAAAGTTATTTTCCTTAGTCTGATTGCCGAGTTGAATATTTTATCATATTAATATCATATATTTTTGATTGGTCATAGGAAAACAGAGTCAAGGGATAACAGTTATTTTCCTGTAAATCCGTGTTTTATTGTTATAGCCTGTTTGATAACAGAAGATCCTAAGTTTCTCCTGGTATATGAGTCCGTTTGTTACAAGTATGCTGGTTGTCATAAATCATTAAATCATACTGTGCTGATCAGATAGGGGTGTGTTAACACCACCGCGTGGTACATTTTGGGTGTTATTTTGTAACTTCATCATTTGTTTTGCAGTTGTATTGTTTTATATTCTTGGTTTTTATAATAAACGAATATATATTTTGCATATACAATTGTTCCTTTATTTCACTGCTTGCACAAATCAAATTAAGATACTTGATAAAAAGAACTTAGAGGCGTTTTTTTATGTCCGCCTGGAGGATAATATAATTTTTATATATTTTTTTTTTATCCTCTCTTTTATATGAAGATTCTTTCATATAGAAGATATATGACAAGCACACTGGGTGAACGTTGTGGAGGCTGGGAGCGAGTCGTACCCCGGGATGGCACAAGTGCTACCGACGCCAAGGATTGTGGGCCCTACTTCCATCAGGGTTTCCGCCACCACCTACCTTAGTGGTTGCAACCCCCCCTTCTCCTCCTCCGCCTCCTCCTCCACTTCCACCTCTGAATTATTATCTTGCAGCACCAGTCAGCCATCAGTCATAGCTGGAAGCAGTGTAGCATTGCAGTGGGGAAGCGGCAACAGGCCAATCTTAAACTGATCTGCTTAGGTGACAGACATCACACCGCCACAGAGCTGTGGCAGGGGATAAGGGACCAGACTGAGCTGTGGCTCTCGCCACTCAACCTACAACCAGGCATGGTTGTGTCTGATAATGGCTGTAACTTGGTGGCGGCTTCGGAGCTTGGCAAGCTCACACACATACCTTGCCTATCCAACGTGTTCAACCTAGTGGTTCAGCGGTTTCTCAAAACCTACCCCAATTTGCCTGAACTACTGGTGAAGGTGTGCCGCATGTGTGCCCATTTCCGCATGTCATCGACAGCTTCTGCCGGTCTGGCAACGCTGCAGCAGCACTTGTAATTGCCAGCCCACCGACTGTTGTGCGACATGAGCACGCGCTGGAACTCCACACTCCACATGTTGGCCAGGCTTTGTGAGCAGCAGAGGGCAGTAGTGGAATACCAGCTGCAACATGGTCGTCACCTTTCCAGTCAGCTTCTGCTCTTTACAAGCGACGAGTGTGCATTGGTGTCTGACTTATGTGAGGTTTTACGCAACTTTGAGGAATCAACACAGATGGTGAGTGGCGATGCCGCTATTATCAGCGTAACCATCCCACTTCTGTGTCTACTCAAACACTCGCTGCTCACAATTAAGGCGGACGAGGTGGAAATGCGGGAAGAAAGTACACAGGGTGATAGCCAGACCACCCTCAGTTTGTCTTCTCAACCCGAATTGGATGATTATGAAGAGGAGGAGCAGGAGACGGTTGCCTCCGCTACAGAGGGTAGTACCCATGGAAGTTTTATTCCATCTGTTCAGTGTGGATGGGTAGAAGAGGAGGAAAAGGATGAGGAGATTGAGAGTCATCCTCCTGATGAGGACAGCGAAGTCTTGTCTGTTGGGACTCTGGCACACATGGCTGACTTTATGTTAGGCTGCCTTTCCCGTGACCCTCGCTTTGTACGCATTTTGGCCAACACCGATTACTGGTTGTTCACCCTTCTCGACCGCCGCTACAAAGAGAACTTCTCATCTCATTCCTATGGTGGAGAGGACGAGCAAAATGGTGCAATACCAAAAGGTCCTTGTGGAAAAATTGCTCCAAAAATTTCCAGCTGACAACGCTGGCTGCAGAGTACATAGTTCCTTGGCCAACCGAGGAGGGAAGATGAGGGGAACACACAGCAGTTCCAACAGAGGGAGGGCAACACTCTCCAAAGCCTGGGACAGTTTTATGACACTCCGCCAGCACCCTCAACCTGATGCGCGGCCTAGTGTCACAAGGAGGGAAAAATTTTGGAAGATGGTGAAGGAGTCCGTAGCAGACAGTGTCAGCGTCCTTAGTGATCCCTGTGTGTCTTACAACTAGTGATGGATGAACACCGGCCAGGACGGAAACATTGGCTGGGACAGATTGCAAACGCGATCAAATGTTCGCGAACCGCAAGTTAGCGGCGGGCCCTTTTTACTTTAATGGCAGGCGAACCTGAAAAACCTTCAGCTCATATTTGCAGCCACCAAATAATTACAAGAAGTGCACAAATCGTCCCAAAATATGGGGATGATGTGGCAAAAAATATGTATTTTAATCAGGGGCCATTTTTATTCGTCTTAAATTTAAACTCTCAAAAATGTGCCAAGGGAGTACAGGCCCCAAACATTAGGCATTCACTGGACAGAAAACATCAAGTGATTATGTGGCTGGAGGTACAGTAGGTGGTCACTGAATAACAATTTTACTGCAGGCCAGTGGAGTACAGGCCCCAAAAATTATTCATTCAATGTACAGAAAAGAATAAGCTTTGTCTTCTTCTCATTGTCTGTCGCTAGTAGAGGCCTAAGCCTGGCAGGCAGGTTCCCCCAGAAGTATCATGCTTGATGAGCAGCCAATACCGCACTTGCATCAGTCTTGACAGGATTCGGCTCCAGGTGGAGAGTCATTTTTTTGTTGGAATGCTTTCTCCATTGCAACACCACGTCGTTGAATAAACAGAAGACTGTCCTATTCTCTCCTTTCTTACGCAACATTTTATTTTTATTATTAAATTTATTAAATATTCATTTTATTAAACCAAAACTTGATTAAAATTATAAGAAAGTATACTTAAATTTGCCAAACCTGGCCTAATAACTCAAGTATGTACTCTGCCTTATACAGACGTGGACAAAATTGTTGGTACCCTTTGGTCAATGAAAGAAAAAGTCACAATGGTCACAGAAATAACTTTAATCTGACAAAAGTAATAATAAATTAAAATTCTATAAATGTTAACCAATGAAAGTCAGACATTGTTTTTCAACCATGCTTCAACAGAATTATGTAAAAAAATAAACTCATGAAACAGGCATGGACAAAAATGATGGTACCCCTAACTTAATATTTTGTTGCGCAACCTTTTGAGGCAATCACTGCAATCAAACGCTTCCTGTAACTGTCAATGAGACATCTGCACCTCTCAGCAGGTATTTTGGCCCACTCCTCATGAGCAAACTGCTCCAGTTGTGTCCGGTTTGAAGGGTGCCTTTTCCAGACTGCATGTTTCAGCTCCTTCCAAAGATGCTCAATAGGATTGAGGTCAGGGCTCATAGAAGGCCACTTTAGAATAGTCCAATTTTTTCCTCTTAGCCATTCTTGGGTGTTTTTAGCGGTGTGTTTTGGGTCATTGTCCTGTTGCAAGACCCATGACCTGCGACTGAGACCAAGCTTTCTGACACTGGCTAGTACATTTCTCTCTAGAATTCCTTGATAGTCTTGAGATTTCATTGTACCCTGCACAGATTCAAGACACCCTGTGCCAGACGCAGCAAAGCAGCCCCAGAACATAACAGAGCCTCCTCCATGTTTCACAGTAGGGACAGTGTTCTTTTCTTGATATGCTTCATTTTTTCGTCTGTGAACATACAGCTGATGTGCCTTGGCAAAAACTTCGATTTTTGTCTCATCTGTCCACAGGACATTCTCCCAGAAGCTTTGTGGCTTGTCAACATGTAGTTTGGCATATTCCAGTCTTGCTTTTTTATGATTCGTTTTCAACAATGGTGTCCTCCTTGGTCGTCTCCCATGTAGTCCACTTTGGCTCAAACAACGACGGATGGTGCGATCTGACACTGATGTTCCTTGAGCATGAAGTTCACCTTGAATCTCTTTAGAAGTCTTTCTAGGCTCTTTTGTTACCATTCGGATTATCCGTCTCTTAGATTTGTCATCAATTTTCCTCCTGCGGCCACGTCCAGGGAGGTTGGCTACAGTCCCATGGATCTTAAACTTATGAATAATATGTGCAACTGTACTCACAGGAACATCTAGTTGCTTGGAGATGGTCTTATAGCCTTTACCTTTAACATGCTTGTCTATAATTTTCTTTCTGATCTCTTGAGACAGCTCTTTCCTTTGCTTCCTCTGGTCCATGTCGAGTGTGGTACACACCATATCACCAAACAACACAGTGATTACCTGGAGCCATATATATAGGCCCAATGGCTGATTACAAGGTTGTAGACACCTGTGATGCTAATTAGTGGACACACCTTGAATTAACATGTCCCTTTGGTCACATTATGTTCTGTGTTTTCTAGGGGTACCATCATTTTTGTCCATGCCTGTTTCATGAGTTTATTTTTTTACATAATTCTGTTGAAGCATGGTTGAAAAACAATGTCTGACTTTCATTGGTTAACATTTATAGAATTTTAATTTATTATTACTTTTGTCAGATTAAAGTTATTTCTGTGACCATTGTGACTTTTTCTTTCATTGACCAAAGGGTACCAACAATTTTGTCCACGTCTGTAGGTCGATGTTAGTGTCAAGAAGAAGCGCACTCCTTTTACACCCTTGTCAGCTGATTCCACATAGATGTCTACAGAACCTGTTCTATTACACACTTAGGCCTCATGCACACGACAGTGTTTTTTCACTGTCAGTGATTTGGCTTTAGTGGTCCGTGTCCGATTTTGCTTCAGTTGTGTTTCCTTGTGTCTTCCTTTTTTTTTGTCTGACAGGGGAAAAAAAAGGAAGGTTAATGAAAAGTGTAATTTTATTGCACCAAGGTCTTGTAGAAAAAAACGGACGTGGACACGGATGACATACCAGTTGTGCATCCGTTTTTTTTGACAGACCCGTTGAGGTGAATGGGTCCGTCCTCCGTTTTCCATTGACAAGAATAGGACAGGTTATATTTTTTTGACTAACTGGAATCACGGATCACAGACGCGGATAAAAAACGGAGGACTATCAATTTTTTTTTTAACAGCTCCATAGAAATGAATGGGACCTCCGCTAAACTGTGAAAAATGACGGAACGGACGCGGATGCACACAACGGTCGTGTGCATGAGGCCTTATACAAGTAGAGCCCCCGGAGAGGATGTCAGCAGTAAGTTTGTGTTGACGTCACTGATTAATTTGCTCTTTTTCTGATCCGTCAGAACAATATCCCAGAAAAGACAAATCCTGTCTTTGGAGCATATGCCTTCACTCGGTCAACATTTGCTCAGTATTGCTAATGCCAATAAAAACAAGAGTGGATCTTAAACAGAGATGACACGTGAATGGAATATTTGCATGTCTTATGTGTTTTGTACCCACTCCTGCTTTTGTCTACCAAATCATAATCCAATTTTGATGGGACCATACAGGCCTTACAGCTGTTACACAGACAGGATCTGTTGTGCGTCTCATTTTTCCTTCCTTCTGACAGATCAGAAGAAAGATCAAATAAATGATGTCAGCCAGGCCGAAAGCCAAAATAGTGGCCCAGTCATGAAGTGGGGAGGGTGTGAACAGCATGTGAAGTCCACAGAGTGTCTATATGATGGTGGTGAGGTGGAAGCAGCATGAGGAGACCACACAGTGGCCCAATGACAAAGTCTGGAGGTGGCGGCAGCATCAGAAGGCCACAGAGTGGCACAATGACAGTGTGGAGGTGTCAGCAGTATGAGGAGGCCACCGAGTGGCACAATCACAGAGTATTTAGTTGGCAGCAGTATGTGGAGGCCAGCGAGTGGCCAGGTTACATAGTGTGGAGATGGCAGCAGCAGCATGATAAAACAGAATGGCACTGTGACATAGTGTGGACATGGCAGCAGCATGATACAACAGAGTGGCACGATGACATAGTGTAGACATGGCAGCATCAGGAGGCCACAGAGTGGCAAGGTGACAGTGTGGAGGTGGGTGGCAATACTAGTACTCGCTGAAGATGGTGGGTGAAAGCAGGAGCACTTGGCAATGTTGGTGTGGCACCATGGATGATCTAGTCTGATGCATCAGACATTGGTGTGTTGAAATCCTGGCTGATCCATGCATGATTTATCTTGATGCAGTGACCCACGATGTGCTATATGTGGGCACTTTAATGTCATATCAAATGTATTGTGGTATCATGCTGTAGTTCCCTTTAACAGGCAGGCAGTATCATTTACCTTTATTCGCTCCTAGGTGGTGCAGGAACCACTTAGATATATAGCTGGGGGGGGGGGGGTTAAAGTTAGTGTGTCCGATGTTAATGAAGAGATGAGGAAGTTAATTTAGGTGGTGGAAATTTTTATTTCCACCGAAATAATTCACAAAAGATTTTACCGCATATAAGTGCAGCGCTTAACGCCGAATACAAGTTTTTTTAACAACCAAAATATTTCAAAAGAGATTTTAGCGCATATCAGTGCAGCGCTTAACGCAGACTACAAGATTTTTTCTGAAGTGAACAGGACCTAGCGGAGGAAGTAGGTCTGCGCTGGAAGAGCTAGACGCGGACCTCGTGCTGTTTCTGTGCTGCAGAAAAGTCCCCACATCCGTCTGTCAACTGAAAATGCTGACTGGTTGACTCTTATAAAAATGAACCAGGCCTGGATTGCCCCTGACTTCTCTACTCCACTAGAGGAAAGCGGCTGAACATAAAGGCACTCTAAATGTGGATTTTATGGTGTATTGAATATACTGTATTCCCATGCACCCCTTCCACCACTAAAAAGGGTTTATGGTTCAATTTCCCTTTTCTCATCCTCCTCCATCATATCAACATGCTTATTAGGCTGCCCTAGCTCCTAATGTTTTAGAGGGTCAGCTCAGCAGTGGGCCCTCACCCATAATGTTTTAGAGGGTCACCAGGAGGCCCTCAACCATAACGTTTTAGAGGGTCAGCTCAGCGGCAGGCCCTCACCCATAATGTTTTAGATGGTCAGCTCGGCAGCAGGCCCTTGCCCACAATTTTTTTTAAATGGTGTGAGGAATATGGATTAATATTTAACTTCAGCCATGTCCTCACACCCACCATTTGCTGACATATGGCAGAGGAAATCAAGCTCCACAGGGGGGCCCTGCTTCAAAACCGCAGTCGGTAGGAGAAAACTCCTAGCAGGCCACATTTTGTTACAATTCACACCTCCAGTCACACAGCACAGATCCTGCAGGAAACCCCCCAGCAGGAGGTATCAGCCTTTGCCAGGATCAATGATACCTCCCAGACATGTTGGCACCTACATTTCATAAGGAATTATGAATCGCCCCGGCCATCGCAGGCGCAAATCGGATACATATTTGTGTCCCGGAGGCCACAAGGAACGTGCCCATGTTCTTGGTTTGATGGTGGGATGCCAGGGAAGGGAGATATACATATCTCCCCACAGAAACCAACTAACGGTACCATATTTGGACTCTAATTGTAGCCAGAACCCAGGCGGATCCGTTGGTCCCAGAACCATCTCCTTGTGACCTTCTGACCTGGAGTTATGAACCCTAAAGGGTTTTGTGGGTCATTTGCAGCCAGTCCAGCAGAGGGGGGGGGGGTGGACCCCTCCCAAAGGTGGGAAGGGAGGGGCCGGCTACAGGTTAAAAGGCTTGTGCCAACAAGCGGGCGTGTCTCTTCTCTGAAGAAGGATCACATCGTGTAATGTGTTTAGGGGGACCCAGGAACTAGCTGAGATCACTGCCCTTCATGTGACTACAGCAAAGAACACCTCGCAACCCAAAGGAGCCGGTAACTGACTTTTGCTCTGCTTAACCCTGTTGTACCCATATAACCTGTATCTGTAACCTCAGACCACTGTATATATTCTCTGTGTATATTGTGTTATATCTAGTGTGCCCTTAAGGTGATTAAATATAATCTTGTATCTCGATCACGAATCTTCACATCGGTTTTCCAGCCTAGTTATAAGAGCTGTATTTACTGCGGCAGTGAAAAGGCTCTCTCAGCTTGTTGCCTCTCTGTGCCCACGTGAACAGAAGGTGTCTGTGTAAACTGTACCAAGCTGACCTTACCTGCTCCTCTGGAGGGCGTAACGTCACGCTTTGGTAACCCGTGACCATACTGCGTCTCATGAGCTCGACGTAGGTGACGTCAAGCGGGCACGAGGTGTGGTATTCATCACAGATGGTCAGCTTGGCAGCAGGCCCTCGCCCATAATGTTTTAGACTCCCAAGTACAAAACCAAAGTAGACTATTCATAGAAGGGAACAGAGGGAGCTAAAACGTAACGTTTAATTAGTATCAATTTAAAAGCTGCGTTAGGCTGGGTTCACACAGGGCGTTGCGGGTGACATGGTTATAAGGGAAAATAATAGCATTCTTAATACAGAATGCTTAGTAAAATGTCCATTGAGGGGTTAAAAATAATCAACAAATTTAACTCACCCCATCCACTTGGTCGCGTAGCGGATCTTCTATTCTTTCTTCAGGACCTGGCAAAAGGACCTTTGATGACGTCACTGTGCTCATCACATGATCCATCACATGGTCCATCACCATGGTGCTGGACCATGTGATGGATCATGTGATGAGCGCAGAGACGTCACCAAAGGTCATTTTCCTCCTAGGTTATCAAAGAAGAGAAGCCGGGGTGTGCGAACAAGTGGTTGAGGTGAGTTTAATTTTTTAACCCCTCCATCCCTACTTTACTAAGCATTCTGTATTAAGAATGCTATTATTTTACCTTATAACCATGTTATTAAGGAAAATAATAAAGATCGGGTCCCCATTCGTCACCTAGCAACATGCGTGAAAAATCGCACCGCATCCGCACTTGCTTGCGATTTTCACGCAGCCCCATTCACTTTTATGCGGCCTGTGTTGCGTGAAAAACGCACAATATAGAGCTTGCTGCGATTTTCACGCAACACACAAGTGATGCTTGAAAATAACCGCTCATGTGCACAGCCCCATAGAAATGAATGGGTCCGGATTCAGTGCGGGTGCAATGCGTTCACCTCACGCATTGCACCCGCGCGGAAAACTAGCCCGTGTGAAAGGTCCTTACACACAAGAATAATACATGCAACAAAGACTGATAGACAGCGACCCGACTGGGGCCAAAACAACAGTAGGATGGTACCTAATTTGTAACACAACAAGAAAGGGAGTGGTCTCACCAATCAGTAGATGCAGATGGGATGGGTGCTCCAGGAGATTTTCAAGGCACCCTGATAAGGTCACCGGTTGTCTAGATCCACTGGATATGGTGGGCAAAAGTACCATCCAATAAAGAGATGCAGTAGATGCTAGATATATAATGATCCTAAGGCAACTGTACCACTAGGTAAAAAAGTGGGCAATAGGGCCTACGGTGTCATCAAATCAAAAATGAGGTTTTACTATATATAACTCCCAGTCTGTAATGGTGTCTGGACTGGCCTAACCTGGGGGCCTAAACCTAAGCGCACCATCTTCTGGAGCACCCATCCCATCTGGATCAACTGATTGGTGAGACCATTCCTTTTCTTGTTGTGTTGCAAATTAGGTACCATCCTACTGTTGTTTTGGCCCCAGTAGAGTCGCTGTCTATCAGTCTTTGTTGCATGTATTATTCTTCTGTGTAACGCAGCTTTTAAATTGATACTCATTAAACGTTAAGTTTTAGCTCCCTCTGTTCCCTTCTGGGAATAGTCTAGTTAGGAGTCCTACTACCTGAACAATTGTACCACAATGTGAATGAGGCCCTCCTTTATGTGATATACAGGTTGTATCGGAGTGCCTCTTCCTTGTAATTTTTTGCAGCACTTGCACTTTATATACAAGTAAATATACAGGAAAGAACGTTTCCTAACAATTTTTCCTCTAAAATCGATTTTATCTTAGGTTTGGTGCGTATTATTGTCAGTCTGTAAAAGTGGTGTACTACTCGGACAACATCGTTCCCAGCAGCGACCTGGGAGTCCAAGATGCATCCAAACATCCTCCCCATGCTGTTCCTGAACAATTTCAGTGGGTTTTCCACCAATTTCTGACCTTTTACTATGAACCAGACACCCTCCCCTTGTCAGGGGTTGCCTGGTTTAACCTGTTATAGACACAGGGCGTACAGGTACGCCCTGATGTCCCGGTACTTAAGGACACAGGGCGTACCTGTACGTCATTGAGCAGGCACCTTGTCTAAATGCGCAGGGGGGGGGGGGGGGGTCCCGTGACTTATTTTACCTTATGTGGCGGCAGTGCCATCGGGTCCCCATGCGGCTATAGGGGGGACCCGATGGCATGGAAGGCAGCGCAATGCCTTCCTTAGGCATCTGTGCTGCCTTCCGGTGACGAGCCTGTGAGATCCAGCCCCCTGGATCTCACAGGCCGGAAGCTGTATGAGTAATACACACAGTATTACTCATACAGCCAATGCATTCCAATACAGAAGTATTGGAATGCATTGTAAAAGGGATTTGACCCACAAAAGTTGAAGTCCCAAAGTGGGACAAAAAATAAAGTAAAGAAAAGTTAAAAAAAAAGTTTTTCCCCAAAAAATCTAGTTTCAAGTAAAAATAAACAAAAACTTCATTTTCCCCAAATAAAGTAAAAAAAGTTGGGTATCGCCGCGTCCGTATCGACCGGCTCTATAAACATATCACATGACCTAACCCCTCAGATGAACACTGTAAAAAAATCTAAATAAAAACTGTGCTAAATAAACAATTTTTTTGTCACCTTACATCACAAAAAGTACAACAGTAAGCGATCAAAAAGGCCTATGCCCACCAAAATAGTACCAATCTAACCGTTACCTCATCCCGCAAAAAAATTATCCCCTACCTGAGACAATCGCCAAAAATAAATAAATAAATATTGCTCATAATATGGAGACACTAAAACCTAATTTTTTTTGTTTTAAAAAAGCTGTTATTGTGTAAAACTTAAGTAAATTAAAAAGAAGTATACATATTAGGTATCGCCGCGTCCGTATCGACCGGCTCTATAAAAATATCACATGACCTCAGGTGAACACCGTAAAAAAAAAAACGTGCAAAAAAGCAATCATCTTACATCACAAAAAGTGTAATAGCAAGCGATCAAAAAGTCATATGCACCCCAAAATAGTGCCAATCACACCATCATGTCATCCCGCAAAAAATGAGAACCTACCTAAGATAATCGCCCAAAAACTGAAAAACTATGGCTCTCAGACTATGGAGACACTAAAACATGATTTTTTTTGCATTAAAAATGAAATCATTGTGTAAAACTTACAGAAATATATATATATTTTTTATACATATTATACATCGCCGCGTCCGTGACAACCTGCTCTATAAAAATATCACATGATCTTACCTGTCAGATGAATGTTGTAAATAACAAAAAAAAAACGGTGCCAATACTGGCTATTTCTTGTTACCTTGCCTCACAAAAAGTGTAATATAGAGCAACCAAAAATCATATGTACCCTAAACTAGTACCAACAAAACTTCCACCCTATCCCGTAGTTTCTAAAATGGGGTCACTTTTTTGGAGTTTCTACTCTAGGGGTGCATCAGGGGGACTTCATATGGGACATGGTTTAAAAAAAACAGTCTAGCAAAATCTGCCTTCCAAAAACCGTATGGCATTCCTTTCCTTCTGCGCCCTGCCGTGTGCCCGTACAGCAGTTTACGACCACATATGGGGTGTTTCTGTAAACTACAGAATCCGGGCCTTAAATAATGAGTTTTGCTGTTAACCATTGCTTTGTAACTGGAAAAAAAAATATTAAAATGGAAAATCTGCCAAAAAAGTGAAATTTTGAAATTGTATCTCTATTTTCCATTAATTCTTGCGGAACACCTAAAGGGTTAACAACATTTGTAAAATCAGTTTTGAATACCTTGAGGGGTGTAGTTTCTAGAATGGGGTGGTTTTTATTATGTAAGCCTCACAAAGTGACTTCAGACCTGAACTGGTCCTTAAAAAGTTGGTTTTTGAAAATTTCTGAGAAATTTGAAGATTTACTTCTAAACTTCTAAGCCTTGTAACGTCCCCCAAAAATAAAATGTCTTTACCAAAATGATCCTAACATGAAGTAGACATATGGGGAATGTAAAGTAATAACTATTTTTGGAGGTATTACTATGTATTAACACAGAAATATAGTGGCAAATCTGGGGGAGCTGCTCAACCCCTAACACTGTAGCGTGTTTTTCATTGGGGGAGCAGCCCCACCGCATGTGGACCGCAGCAAACGACTATCCCCAGCAAAAAATATTGCATACGGTGGAGGATGTCGGCGCGGTCCACATGCACCACAAAGGCATCCTACACAAAACGGAACATTGTGCGGATGAAAATATAATCATATAAATCACAGAAGAAATGCACCAAACGGATATGCCACTGACTATACTGGCTAGTCATAAATGCAGATATTAAAAGCTGAGACTTTTGCCAATATATTCCTGTCAGGAAGATATCGTAGCCCATTACATCACCTTCAGACCTTGTTCACACCATAGGTAGCGTAGTGGTAGGACCCCTTGCCATGCTGAGAAACCGTGACGTGGTGCATGATGGGCTCCGATATCTTCCTGTCAGGAATATATTGGCAAAAGTCTCAGCTTTTAATATCTGCATTTATGACTAGCCAGTATAGTCAGTGGCATATCCGTTTGGTGCATTTCTGTGATTTATATGATTATATTTTCATCCGCACAATGTTCCGTTTTGTGTAGGATGCCTTTGTGGTGCATGTGGACCGCGCCGACATCCTCCACCGTATGCAATTTTTTTTGCTGGGGATAGTCGTTTGCTGCGGTCCACATGCGGTGGGGCTGCTCCCCCAATGAAAAACACGCTACAGTGTTAGGGGCTGAGCAGCTCCCCCATATTTGCCACTATATTTCTGTGTTTTTATCTTGTTTTATATGTAGTGTATGTGCCTTTACTTGGCAGTCAAACACTCTCCTTTGCACCTGGTAACCTCAATCACATGGTCTGATATGGGTGTGGCTTACAGTCTGGCTTTGTTCACATTGCACTAGTTGTCCTGCTAGGCGGTTGTGTGGAAGCTTGGCTGTGAGCTGGATTACATCACCTTCAGACCTTGTTCACACCATAGGTAGCTTAGTGGTAGGACCCCTTGCTATTACTATGTATTATAGAAGTAGAGAAATTAAAACTAGGAAATTTGCTAATTTTTCAAAATTTTTGGCAAATTTGGTATTTTTTTTTATAAATAAAAATTCCTTTTTTTGACTCCATTATACCAGTGTCATGAAATACAATATGTGACGAAAAAACAATCTCAGAATGGCCTGGATAAGTCAAAGTGTTTTAAAGTTTTCACTACATAAAGTGACCCAGATTTGCAAAAAATGGCCTAGTCCTGAAGTTGAAAATGAGCCTGGTCCTTAAGGAGTTAATGCTCGGGTTCTCCCATTGACTCCCATTGTGCTCTACCGAGCATCCCGAGGTGTTCTACTCGAGCACCGAACACTTTGGTGCTCGACCAACACTATATGTCAGTAATCAGGTTCAGCGGCTGACTTACAAATCATTGAATTTAATAGCAGAAACCCATGCACATTATAAATAATACATAGACGTGTGTGTTTCATAGATATACTATGGCAGTGAATTATAATAAGGCTAAAATACAGTATTTGACACGCAAGTAAATCCCAAACCTGTCACCCTGTACACTATTATTCAGCAAGCTGACATATGGGGAGCTGCACAGAGCCTGCAGCTATTTTAAATACCTTCCAGCATTCCTTTTTTTCTGCAACTTAATAGTTACAATAAATAATCTTCTGCAAATTAATTGTTTTTGCACATTTAAGAAATTCAGACATAAATCAATAACGACATCTGAATTTAGGGTCTGTTTAAATTGACTGAAAAACAGCTAATCACGAGGGTGGCAAGCATCATAACCTCACAATCTAATATTGATGGACTATCCTAAGGATAGGTCCTCAATATTAAAGTGTAACTGTTATATATACTGTATATTGTGACACAGTGAGAGGTTTGGTCTGGAAAACAGGTATTTTCCTCCCAGCATGTGCTGCTGGGCTGATTTACAGCCAGGTGAGGTCAAATACCGGACCCGATTTGAAGTGCTGGTTTGGGTTTTGGCAGCACCTGGCTGTCCTTAAATATGCAGCTGGGCTCATAAGCGAGGTCTCTGTGTTGGGATCTGGGAGCCTTGTGTCTGGATGAAGGCTTGCTACCTGTTTGGCGTTAAAACAGGTTGGTGCTGCTATGCTCAAGGACTCTTTGCGGCAGAATTGCCGCATGGTGTGAATGCAACACGCCAGACCTGCAGGGTATTAGCGACAGTGAGGTCACGGTATGGGCAATCGAGGGTTACTCACTTTTTGGAGGACCCTGGGCAGGCAGGCAGCAGTGAATGAGAGGCAGACACTAGTTCCTCTGGGGCACACTCTGGGTGTAGAGACCTGGCCTGATGTTGGGTGAGGTGCCCTGGTTGTTGCAGGTGTTTAGAGTGCCTGAGGCAAGGTCCCTTTAAGTATCGTGATGCCAGTGCCTGTAACGGTGGCACACCGGTTGGTAGGGATGGAAATTGAGGTACACAGATTGTATGGTGAACCAAACGTTGCTTTACTTGTTAAACGGTAAACAACTTTGTACAGTCTATTACAGAAGTTACAGAGGATGATGCAGTCCCTTGAACACAATGTCCCAAGCAGGCTTACTTCACAATGATGGCAGGTATAAATCATGCAAGATACTTGGAGGGCAAACAGTTAATGCTTTGCAGTGCAATGCTGCTCTATCCCCACAGCTATTCTAGCTGGCTGAATCCCAAGGCCCGGATGCCTAAGTGCTGGCTTAAATCCTTGGTATAAATTCCTTCCTCCAGTATAGACCCTTGCTCTTCACCTTATAGTGTTTCTGCCCATCAGGTTACTTATCTGTACTTGGTTGTGTTCTCCTCTCGGTAGGGAAACTGCAGGTTGCTCCCAGGAGGTGCTCTCCTACTACTGGGGTATCTCAACTGAGCTAAGCTTAGCCTCAGGAGCTTCAGGCTGATGAGGTAACTCCTCTAGTCCCCTGGAATACAATACCTCTCCCCTGTCTGGGCCGTCCTATATATATCTAGGGCTCTCTAGCTCCCTCTAACGTCTGGGAGGCTAAACTGCACCCTGACAGGCCTGACACCCAGTTAACACAGGGAAAAACATGCACATAACATTCAATGCAATAAAACACATTAACCCCTTTTTGTGTAGTGCCCACCTTTACCTAGTGGGACACTACATGAATTATCACCAACACAGCAAGGTGACTTTTCGCTTGTTTATGACTGCTTGTTTTGTCACTTGCCTAAAGTGTGAATAAAACACTGAACTGTTTGATCCAAAGAACTTGTTGTTACCTATATACTGCGTCCGCTAATCCTGTCTACCAGAGCGAAACCCTGCAATTGGTGGAGGATGTGGGCAAGAGCAGTGAGGCTAGTGTGAATGCCGATATTTTTGGTTTCTGCATTTTTCAGGCACGGTTGTATGTCGTACATTAAACCAGCTGTGTTACAACCAGTGTTCCACGACAAAATGGAGGCTGTTGTGAAGGCCCTCATGGAGGCTAATCTGCAGCAGTGCGAGGCTAATAAGCAGCAGCAGGAGACTAACCAGTTTCTGCTACAACACGTGATGGCTTTGCAGACAGCAGGAGCAACCCTGAGCCTCCACGATGCCTTGAAAGCAGTCCGTACCGCGATTCCTAAGATGACCCCCCAGACGACATCGAAACCAACCTGGCGATGTACGAGAAAGTGGCCATCAGGGAAAAGCCACCCCGTGACTAGTGGGCTGAGGTCGTCGCTCCGTTCCTGGCATCCGATTCCCAGCGGGTGTATTTCGACTTGCCGGACGATCAAGCGGCCGGCTACCAGAAAGTCAAGGGTGAGATTCTGGCAAGACTGGGGGTAAATGTGTTGGTCCGGGCCCAGCGGTACATCAGTGGGGGTTCAACCCGGCTGAGCCTGCAAGACCCCAGTATTATAACTTACTTCACCTCTTGCAAAAATGGCTACAGCCTGAAGTGCTAAGTCCCACTGCTATGCTGGATCGTCTGTTAGCCGATATGTTCTGGAGGGCTTTGCCATACCCTCTCCAGCACTGGATAGGTCAAGTGTCTCCTGGCAATGCCCTTGAGATGGTGGACCTGGTGGAATGCTATCAAGCTACCAGGAATCTAAAGGAGGGTTCTGTAGGGAGGGGGGTCGGCAGGCCTGGAGATTTGAGCCGATAAAACCCGCCCGGGATGTACCCACTGCGGACCAGGAGCCTGGCCATGTAAGGGCTAACTGTCCCCATCAGGTTGAGCCCATGGACACTAACTATGGCTACCATCAGTCGCTATATGCCAGGAGGTTGTGTGCTACAGGTACCCCAGAGTCTCTAGATCACTTGTGCCATGTGAAAGTGGGAGACACTCCGGCGGAGGCTCTGCTGGGTTCAGGGAGTCTGGTGACCTTAGTAAGGGCTACCCTGATGCGGTCCACTGAGTATACTGCCCTGAAAGTCGGGTTGATGTGCATCCACGGAGACCTAAAATACTACCCCACCGTGCTGGTGTCTCTAACCACAGTAGCCGGTAGATGGACCCACGAGGTGGCTGTCACCACAAATCTGCATTATGAACTCATAAAAGCAAGAGACTTCCCGGGCTTCTCGGCACTGTGGCCTGCTATGTGAGTGACTTAAACCCATGAGAAAGGGGTAACTGTAGCAGAGTGACCCGGCTCAGGGGGGAGCCCAGAAACCTGGGAACTTGAGACCGAAGGGCCAGCGGTAGGGGTGACCGCCACTTCGGTGGAAAAGGGGGAGACAACCCCGCTAAGTGTGATGGTGGGAGATGTGGAGGACTTGCCACCGGGTCCTGAATTGGCAGATCTCAATGTCTCCGGGGATCATTTTCGTACCGCCCACGTCGGGACCCAACCCTATCCCGCACCTGGGAAAACGTGTTAATAGTAGAGGGTGAACCACAACAACCTGGGGCAGAGTCAGTGTTTCCCCGTTTTGTGGTTCATCAGGATATGTTGTATCGGGTAAACCAACTACGGGGTGAGCCTATTGAACAGTTGGTGGTCCCCAAGGCTTATTGCAAGCTTGTGTTAGATCTAGGCCATCAACAAGTTCTCGGGGGTCACCTGGGGCTGCAGAAAACTCAGGATTGTATTCTACAGTGGTTTTACTGGCCCAGCATATTCAAAGAAGTGGAAGAGTTTTGTAAGTCTTGCCAGATAACTAGCCCCCAGCCACATTTCCATAGTCCCCTAGTACCTCTCCCAATTATCAAAGTACCGTTTGACTGAATAGCTATGGAGCTCATAGGCCCAGTAACGAAGTCCGCCAGAGAGCATCAACACATCTTAGTCATTCTAGACTACGCCACTCTGTAAGTTGCTGCACATAAAACAACTACGGATGTCCGTTTACCATCCGCAAACGAACGGTCTGGTAGAACGGTTTAACTAAACATGAAAAAATATGTTGAAAAAGGTAGTGTCTAAAGATGGGAAGGACTGGGACCTCCTTCTGCCCTATCTTATGTTCGCAGTACGAGAGGTACCCCAGCCCTCTACTTGGTTCTCGCCCTTTAAACTGCTATATGGCAGACACCCTCGCGGTCTCTTGGAGGTGGCCAAAGAGGCGTGGGAACAACAACCCACTCCACATAAAAGTGTCATTGAGTACGTTACTCAGATGCAAGATCGGATAGAGACAGTGTTGCCTGTTGTTAAGGAGCATATGGAGGCAGCTCAGGGAGCCCAGAGTCGGGTCTATAATCGGCAGGCTCAGGTATGGATCTTCAACCCAGGTGATCAGGTTTTGGTTTTGGTGCCGACCATGGACAGTAAGTTCCTGGCTAGGAGACAGGAGGACCCTACAAGGTACTCGAGAAAATTGGAGATGTAAACTGCAAGGTACACCAGCCAGGGCGGCGAAAGCCAGAGCAGGTTTACCATGTGAATTTACTCAACCCGTGGAGAGATAGGGAATTGCTGACAGCCTCTCCTCTAAACAGATGTGTTCTCGGACCTCCATGGACACACTTCCATAATCCAGCATGACATTGTCACTGAGTCTCAGGCAAAAGTCCAATTAAAACGATACCGGGTACCCGAGGCTCGGTGACAAGCCATATCGGAGGAGGGGCAGCTAATGTTTCAGCTAGACGTCATTGAGGAGTCAAAAGTGAGTGGGCCAGTCCTATAGTATTGATACCCAAGCCGGACAGGACGTTGTGGTTTTGTAACGACTTTCAAAAACTTAATGAGGTTTCCAAGTTCGATGCGTGTCCCATGCCCCGGGTGGATGAGCTCATCGCGAGGTTAGGACAAGCCCGGTATTTTTCTGTTTTGGACCTCATGAAAGGGTACTGGCAGGTGCCCTTAACTTTAACGGAGGCTGCCAAAGAGAAATCTGCCTTCATCACACCTGAGGGGCTGTATCAATATAAGGTCTTACCCTTTGGTCTGCATGGTGCCCCCGCCACTTTTCAGCGACTAATGGACATTGTGCTTCGTCCACATCGTTGGACGCTTCGGCTTACCTGGACGATATTGTCATCCACAGTACCGACTGGGAAAGTCACCTACCCAAAGTGCAGTCTGTAGTGGACTCTCTTCGGAAAGATGGCCAACAGCTAACCCCAAAAAATGTGCAATAAGGTTAGAAGAGACAGGATGAGTAGATGCAGTATAGAAGCAACAACAAGTTGGTTTTCACTTCACAGGTGTGCCCTGTCAGGTTTAATAAGTGGGATTTCTTGCCTTATAAATGGGGTTGGGACCATCAGTTGCGTTGTGGAGAAGTCAGGTGGATACACAGCTCATAGTCCTACTGAATAGACTGTTCGAATTTGTATTATGGCAAGAAAAAATCTGCTAAGTAAAGAAAAACAAGTGGCCATCATTACTTTAAGAAATGAAGGTCAGTCAGTCCGAAAAATTGGGAAAACTTTGAAAGTGTCCTCAAGTGCAGACACAAAAACCATTAAGCGCTACAAAGAAACTGGCTCACATGTGGACCGCCCCAGAAAAGGAAGACCAAGAGTCACCTCTGCTGCAGAGGATAAGTTAATCCGAGTCACCAGCCTTAGAAATCGCAAGTTAACAGCAGCTCAGATTAGAGACCAGGTCAATGCCACACAGAGTTCTAGCAGCAGACACATCTCTAGAACAACTGTTAAGAGGAGACTGTGTGAATCAGGCCTTCATGGTAGAATATCTGCTAGGAAACCACTGCTAAGGACAGGCAACAAGCAGAAGAGACTTGTTTGGGCTAAAGAACACAAGGAATGGACATTAGACCAGTGTAAATTTGTGCTTTGGTCTGATAAGTCCAAATTTGAGATCTTTGGTTCCAACCACTGTGTCTTTGTGCAATGCAGAAAAGGTGAACGGATGGACTCTACATGCCTGGTTCCCACCGTTAAGCATGAAGGAGGAGGTGTGATGGTGTGGGGGTGCTTTGCTGGTGACACTGTTGGGGATTTATTCAAAATTGAAGGCATACTGAACCAGCATGGCTACCACGGCATGCTATTCCATCCGGTTTGCGTTTAGTTGGACCATCATTTATTTTTCAACAGGATAATGACCCCAAAACACATCTCCAGGCTGTGTAAGGGCTTTTTGACCATGAAGGAGAGTGATGGGGTGCTGCGCCAGATGACCTGGCCTCCACAGTCACCGGACCTGAATCCAATTGAGATGGTTTGGGGTGAGCTGGACCGCAGAGTGAAGGCAAAAGGGACAACAAGTGCTAAGCATCTCTGGGAACTCCTTCAAGACTGTTGGAAAACCATTTCAGGTGACTACCTCTTGAAGCTCATCAAGAGAATGCCAAGAGTGTGCAAAGCAGTAATCAAAGCAAAAGGTGGCTACTTTGAAGAACCTAGAATATAACATATTTTCAGTTGTTTCACACTTTTTGTTATGTATATAATTCCACATGTGTTAATTCATAGTTTTGATGCCTTCAGTGTGAATCTACAATTTTCATAGTCATGAAAATAAAGAAAACTCTTATTTTTTTTATATTTTATTTTTTTTGCTAATGTGTAGGGACAGTGACAGGGAACATTTTTCTAATATACTTTATTTAGGGAAATCATTTATTTATAGTAGAAAACATGGACTGAAATGTCCCTTAGAAGCGATCTTTTCAGAGAGCGTTGCTAAAAGTTATCAGTCTTCCTAACAGTATATATTGTGAGATGTAGCTTTCTTTATAGGGGATCATCCTCATAGATACGGCTTCAGGACACCAGGTTCAAGATCCAAACAGTGCATTTATTGTGGCACACCAGCAAAAGCAAAACAACAATAAATAAACACCTTGCCCGTCTGGGCTCTAGTTAAACAGTCATATTCCTGACTCACCTAAAGCACCGTTCACACACGGTAACCACATGCGGCTTTCTCAGCCAGTAGTCTATCTCACTTCCAGGCTGTAACAAAGTCAGTCCAGGCTATCTCCCAGCCTTGTGGTCCCTCAGCCTTGCCCGGCTGAGACCACACTCACAGAGCCTCACCGGGCCTCTGCTCACGGGTAACACACTCCCCAGGATCACACTTCCCAGGATCCCACTCTCCATCCTCTCTCACTCTGAGGTTTCTTTTAATCTCAGGTGATTGTGGCACCTGATATTGCCTCAGGCCTGGCAACTGATGGGGGAGATATGGAAAATCTTTACATACACCTCCCCTAACAGCCATGAGGCCTGCCACTGCCTCACAATGTTATATATATAACGAAAAATGGACAGCACAAAAAAACTAAATTTATTCACCCATGTGGCAAAAAAGAAGAGACGTTTCGGCTCAACAATAGAACCTTTCTCAATTGTTGAGCTGAAATGTCGCTTCTTTTTTGCCACAAGGGTGTATAAATTTAGTTTTTTTTGGAGTGGTGTCCGATTTTAGTTTTTTATATTTGGGCTTTGAGAACATGCCCTGGGACATAGCACCCGCCCTATGATTGTTCGGTGCCGCCATTTTTCATATATATATTTATTTATATATATATATATATATATATATATAGTTATACACAGATAAAAGTTAGGGCTCATGCGCACAAACATATGCGCCCCGTGCCCTTATTGCGGCCCACAAACAGCAGGTCCCCAATATACATACATCGGTCGTGTGCGCTCCATATCACGGATGCGGACCCATTCACTTGAATGGGTCCACAATCCACAAGATACAGAGCAGAGACACAGAGTGGAATCCCACGGAAGCACTACGGAGCTCTTCCGTGGGATTTCGGTCTGTGCTTCCGCACTACAAAGAAATAGAACATGTTCTATATTTTTGCGGTGTGGACTGAATCTTGTGGATCTCAGATCCATTCAAGTAAATGGGCCTGCATCCGTAAACGGCAGCCACACAGTCGGTGCCCGTGCATTGCGGAGTACTATTTGCAGTCTGCAGCATGGCCATGGGGGCGCACATGTTCCTGTGCATGAGCCCTTAGGGAGAGTTCACATCACTGTTTCATTTTCCATTCTTCTGATCCATCACATCAGAAGAACAAAAAAAAACACCTAACAATCCTTAAAAAAAACTGATCCTGTTGCACATTTGGCACCCATTTGAGCCATTTCCGTCTGAGATCAGTTTTTGTAAATGGAAAAAAATACTCTTTAACTGCCTCCGGACCGCCTAACGCAGGATCGCGGTCTGGAGCGGCTGTCTCAGGCAGAGTCACGCATTGGCGCGTCATCTCGCGAGACGCAAGATGACGCTCAAAGCTGGCCCGCGCATGCGCATCGCGGGCCGACAAAAGTTAGAGGGGTATTACATCATCAGCCTGCCAGCCAATGATCGTGGCTGGCAGGCTGATGATTTTCAAAAAAACTAATCACAAGCCATATAACACCTTATATTTACAAATATAAGGTGTTAAATGGCTTCTCTGCTCCTCTGCTGGTCCTTTTGGTCGGTTGGGTCCAGCAGAGGAGCAGACATCACAGTGAGTACACACAAAACACTACACTTAGCCCCAGATCACCCCCCCATCACCCCAATTAACCCCTTGATCGCCCCTATCAATCACCTAGTGAAAGGGAAAAAAGTGATCAGTGTAAACTGTCACTTTTTTTTTTCACTGGTATTGACTGATAGGTTTAGGATAGTTTAGGCCCCTTGGCTAGGTAGTTTAGCGATCGTTTAGTGCCCAGCCCACCGCACCGCAGTCACTGATTCGCTGATTAGCGTATCGCTAATCAGCATTTGTACTTTTATAGTATCTGTAAGTGATCAAAACTGATCACAGTCAGATCTATAATAGTATTAGTGTCACCTTAGCTCGCCCTCCACCCAAAACGCAGTGTTTGCCCGATCAGGCCTGATCGGTCGCCCACATGTGCGTTCACCCACGCCCGCCCTGCCGTAGTGACAAAAAAATTTTTTTTTTCTATCACTGCACAATCACTTTACAAGCGCTGCGGCGATAAAAAAATTAGTTTTGATATTTTTTATTAATCGCAGCGGCCTCCGGTATATCGCTAGCCTCCCATTTGTAAGACAGGCTTGCTTTTTTTCTTGGGTAGTCTCAGGGAATACCCCCTAAATTTAGTAGTCCAAATGTCAAACAGGGGGTATTCTTCTGAAGAGGCCTACAGGCTTCTGACCCAGTCGGATGAGGAATGGGAACTCACATCTGACGAATCCAGCGGAATATGAACCTGTAGAAAGCAGTGGCAGTCTGACCCAAAGTTCGGACGAGGAGGTTGAGGTCCCTGATGCCAACAGGCGTACCCGGCCTCGTGTTGCTACACCACAGGTTGCGCAGGATCCGCTTCAAGAGCAGCAGAGTGGGGCTGGCGCTGTCGGATTAAGTGGTGAGGCATACACCAGCAGCGCAGCCCACCCTGGACCTAGTACCAGCACTGCCGTACAACATGGTGAAGAGGCGAGCACCAGAAGGGCAGTTGAAGCTGGTACGGTGGCACGTACAATAGTTACCGCATCGCAGCCACCGCACAGACAGGCCCGTAGAGCCCCTAGAGTCCCTGAGGTTCTGGCAAACCCTGATTGTCAGTCCCCAACTTCAGCCGCACCATTAGTTCCCTCTTTCACCGCCTAGTCTGGAGTTCGGGTTGAGACAGCTCAGATCGGTTCGGCACTGGGATTTTTTTTAGCTGTTCTTGACTGCGGAGCTCTTGGACATAGTCGTGGCAAAAACAAATCGGTATGCCACTCAATTTATAGCCGCCAACCTGGGAAGCTATTATGCCCAGCCTTTCCGGTGGAAACCCGTCCAAGTTTCCGAATTAAAAAGTTTTCTGGGCCTTCTCCTCAAGATGGGTCTAACCAAAAAGCATGAATTGCGGTCATATTGGTCCACAAACCCAATTCATCACATGCCCATGTTCTCTGCTGCCATGTCCAGGGCACGATTTGAGGCCATCCTGCGTTTCCTGCACTTTAGCGACAACACCACCTCCCGTCCCAGAGGCCACCCAGCTTTTGACCGGCTCCACAAAATTCGGCCCCTCATAGACCACTTCAACAACAAATTTGCAGATTTGTATACCCCTGAGGCAAAACATCTGCGTAGACGAGTCCCTTATACATTTTACCGGGCGCCTTGGCTTCAAACAATACATCCCAAGCAAGCGCGCCCGGTATGGGGTCAAATTGTATAAGCTCTGTGAAAGGGCCACAGGCTATACCCACAAATTTAGGATCTATGAGGGTAAAGATCAGACCCTGGAGCTGGTCGGTTGCCCTGACTACCTGGGGAACAGTGGGAAGACAGTCTGGGACTTGGTCTCACCCTTATTTGGCAAGGGGTACCATCTTTATGTGGATAATTTTTACACAAGTGTGCCCCTCTTCAGGCATTTGTTCCTAGAACAGATTGGCTGCTGTAGGACCGCGAGACCTAGTCGCCGGGGCTTCCCCCAACGGCTCGTTACCACCCGTCTTGCAAGGGGGGGAGAGGGCTGCCTTGTGTAATGAAGAACCTCTTGCGGTGAAATGGAGAGACAAGCGTGACGTTTACATGCTCTCCTCCATTCACGCAGACACGACAATCCAAATAGAACGGGCAACCAGTGTCATTAAAAAGCCCCACTGTGTCCACGACTATAGTTCGCTCATGGGAGGGGTGGACTTCAATGACCAGATGTTGGCTCCTTATTTAGTTTCCCGACGCACCAGACGCTGGTATAAGAAGGTGTCTGTATATTTAATTCAATTGGCTGTGTATAATAGTTTTGTTCTCTACAGTAAGGCTGGGAGAACAGGATCCTTCCTCAAATTTCAGGAAGAGATCATCCTGAACCAGTGGCGTACATACCAGGGTCGCAGGGGTTGCAGTTGTGACCGGGCCCGGCACTCCAGGGGGCCCGGCCGCCTGTGGACCCCCCCCAGGCCGCTGGCAGGGCTCCCGCTGTACTCACATGTAATGGAGTGCTCTGGTGGGGCCCGGCATGAAGTACAGTGGCAATTTCGGGCCCCATCAGAGCGCTCCATGCCACCATTACATGTATAATATGGGGGGTGGGGGGGGGGCCGGAGGGTCAAGTTAGGGAGGGGGGGGGCACGCACTCACACACACAGGGCCGGCAGTTCCGTTTCTATAGTGAAGCAGGGAAACCTCTCTGCTCCCTGCTTCACTGATCTTCAGAGCTCAGGAGCTCCCCCTGCTGGCCCCAGATCGCGCTGCTTCCTGTCACTGTGGGAGGAGACCTAAAAACCCGGCAAGCTGCCTACTCTCATCAGGGAAGAAGGTAAGTATGTAAGAATTTTTTTTCTAATGCTGCAGACTGGGGGCAGGGGGGCAAAGGGGCAGAGAGGCAGAGGGGCAGGGGGCAGAGGGGCAGGGGGCAGAGTGGCAGGGGGCAGAGGGGCAGAGGGGCAGAGGGGGGGGATTGATGGGAACAACTAGAGTGAGGGGGCACAAAAGTTGGCATCTCTACTGAGGGGCACCTAATCTGCCATAACTAATTTGAGGGGGCACCTAATGTGGCATAACTACTGTGAGGGGGCACATATAAAGGCATAACTATGAGGGGGCACATATGAAGGCATAACTACTGTGACGGGGCATGTAAGGCTACTTTCACACTAGCGTTCGATCGGATCCGTCTGCATTAATAACTTTTTATTTTTATGGCGTTCCCTGTATGGTAAAACTGACCAGTTACCTTTATTCACCAGGTCAGTACAATTACAATGATACCACATTTATATAGTTTCTCTTATGCTTTAATAGTGAAAAACAATAAAATAAAATAAAAATGGAAACATTTTATATTTTTTCTTTTTATCGCCACATTTTGACCCCATAAGGCTACTTTCACACTAGCGTTCGGGCGGATCCGTTCTGAACGGATCCGCTCATAATAATGCAGACGGAGGCTCCGTTCAGAACGGATCCGTCTGCATTATTTTTAGCATAGAACAGCTAAGTGTGAAAGTAGCCTGAGCGGATCCGTTCAGACTTTCAATGTAAAGTCAATGGGGGACGGATCCGCTTGAAGATTGAGCCATATGGGCTCATCTTCAAGCGGATCCGTTCCCATTGACTTACATTGTAAGTCTGAACGGATCCGCTCGCCTCCGCACGGCCAGGCGGACAGCTGAACGCTGCAAGCAGCGTTCAGCTGTCCGCCTGTCCGTGCGGAGGCGAGCGGAGCGGAGGCTGAACGCCGCCAGACTGATGCAGTCTGAGCGGATCCGCTCCATTCAGACTGCATCAGGGCTGGACGGAGGCGTTCGGGTCCGCTCGTGAGCTCCTTCAAACGGAGCTCACGAGCGGACCGACGAACGCTAGTGTGAAAGGAGCCTAATCTGGCATAACCAATGTGAGGGGCACATATGTGAGCATATCTAATGTGAGGGGCACATAATCTGGCATAACCACTCTGAGGGGACACATATCTGGGCAAATTTACTTTGAGGGGGCACATAACCGGGCATAAATACTGTGAAGGGGCACATAATCTGGCATTATTACTGTGAGAGGACACGTAATCTGGCATAACCACTCTGAGGGGGCACATATGTGGGCATATTTACTTTGAGGGGGCACATAACTGGGCATAAATACTGTGAGGGGCACATAATCTGGCATTACTACTGTAAGGGGCATATAATCTGGCGTTACTAGGTGAGGGGCACATAGTCTGGCATTAATACTGTGAGGGGGCACATAATCTGGCATTACTACTGTAAGGGGACACATATTTGGCATAACTACTATGAGGGGGCACATATCTGGGCATAATTACTGTGACGGGAACAAAGGTGGGCATAACTACTGTGAGGGGCCACAAGGTGGGCATTAGTACCGTGTGGTTGCACTTAGGGGAAATGTCCTAGATTACCCTGCTACACATTGGCATGGCTCAGTCTTACAGGCCAGCTGGTGATTTCACAGGGGCAGTCACCATCCCTTCCTTATGTGATTATTCTTTTTTTCTCACCACAGGGACCTTGTTCTGGATCCAGCGGACATCACGCCGACGCCAGCGACACCCTGGATGAGGTAGGACCAGATTTTATTAGGACTAGGTGAGTGTAGCCATGCATTGGGCTTAGGGCTCTTTAACACAAGCGGATCCCGTGCGAGGAATCCGCTGCGTAAATGAGAGCCAAGCCCCGTTCCGGACAGCAGAGACACAGAGCATTAACATGACTGATTATGCTCCGTGCCTCTCTGTGATCTCTTTACTACAAAATCACAGAGACATAAAGTTGTCACCGTGATTTTGTAGTAAAAAGATCACAGTCAATCATGTCACTGCTCCGTGTCTCTGCTGTCTAGAATGGGGCTTGGCACTCAGTCACGCAGCGGATTACCCGCACGGAAAGAGCCCTTAGTAAAAAAAATCTGCCGGTTCTTTGAAAAAATGTTTGCACTGTGGCCTATTACACTATAGTTACAACACTAGTAGGGAAGGTAGTGGGGGGGGGGCTAGGAGGCAGGTTGGGGGGGGGGGCGACGGGGAGGGGGCCCCATAGATCAGTTTCGCACCGGGGCCCCATGGATTGTGTGTACGCCACTGTCCAGAACCTCCTGGATCCAGGAGGTTCCGTGGCCCCATCCACCAGTGTAGTGAACCGTCTACACGAGCGACATTTCCCCAATGTCGTTGCTGGTACCTCAACCCAACCGTCACCCCGAAAAAGATGTTGTGTCTGTAGCAGGAGTGTAATAAGGCGTGACACCCGCTATTTCTGTCCTGACTGCCCTAACCACCATGCCCTATGTTTAGGGGAGTGTTTCCGGAAGTACCACACACAGGTACACTTAGCATAGGGATTGCATCTCACAGGACAGGCACACAGGGCTATTAGGGCCCATTCACACAGAGCTGCAGAGATTTTTTCATCCACATTGATCAATGCGAATGAAGAAATCTGTGCCGTTCATTTTTTCTTTCAGCCCAGAGGCTGAACGGAAAAAAAAAATCTCATTACCTGTATGCTCAATATAAGGAGAATAGCAGAAACTCCTAATGCTGGCCATACATGTAATGATTGCGGAGACCCTCAAATGCCAGGGCAGTAAAAACACCCCACAAATGACCCTATTTTGGAAAGAAGACACCCCAAGGTATTCGCTGAGGGGCATATTGAGTCCATGAAAGATTGACATTTTTGTCCCAAGTTAGCGGAAAGGTAGACTTTGTAAGAAAAAAAAAAAATAAAAATCAATTTCCGCTAACTTGTGCCAAAAAAAAAAAAAGGTCGATGAATTCGCCATGCCTCTCATTGAATACCTTGGGGTGTCTTCTTTCCAAAATGGGATCACATGTGGGGTGTTTATACTGCCCTGGCATTTTAGGGGCCCTAAAGCGTGAGAAGAAGTCTGGGATCCAAATGTCTAAAAATGCCCTCCTAAAAGGAATTTAGGCCATTTGTGCATCTAGGCTGCAAAAAAGTGTCAAACATGTGGTATCGCCTTACTCAGGAGAAGTTGGACAATGTGTTTTGGGGGTGTCATTTTACATATACCCATGCTGGGTGAGATAAATATCTTGGTCAAATGCCAACTTTGTATAAAAAAATGGGAAAAGTTGTCTTTTGCCGAGATATTTCTCTCACCCAGCATGGGTATATGTAAAAAGACACCCCAAAACACATTGCCCTACTTCTTCTGAGTACGGCGATACCACATGTGTGACACTTTTTTGCAGCCTAGGTGGACAAAGGGGCCCACATTCCAAAGAGCACCTTTCAGATTTCACAGGGCATTTTTTACACATTTTGATTTCAAACTACTTCTCAAGCATTAGGGCCCCTAAAATGCCAGGGCAGTATAACTACCCCACAAGTGACCCCATTTTGGAAAGAAGACACCCCAAGATATTTCATGATGGGCATAGTGAGTTCATGGAAGTTTTTATTTTTTGTCACAAGTTAGTGGAATATGAGACTTTGTAAGAAAAAAAATAAAAAAAATCATAATTTTCCGCTAACTTGTGACAAAAAATAAAAAGTTCTATGAACTCACTATGCCCATCAGCGAATACCTTAGGGTGTCTACTTTCCAAAATGGGGTTTTTTTGTGGGTTTTTTCTACTGTCTGGGCATTGTAGAACCTGAGGAAACATGACAGGTGCTCAGAAAGTCAGAGCTGCTTCAAAAAGCGGAAATTCACATTTTTGTACCATAGTTTGTAAACGCTATAACTTTTACCCAAACCATTTTTTTTTACCCAAACATTTTTTTTTATCAAAGACATGTAGAACAATAAATTTAGAGAAAAATTTATATATACAGACGTGGACAAAATTGTTGGTACCCTTTGGTCAATGAAAGAAAAAGTCACAATGGTCACAGAAATAACTTTAATCTGACAAAAGTAATAATAAATTAAAATTCTATAAATGTTAACCAATGAAAGTCAGACATTGTTTTTCAACCATGCTTCAACAGAATTATGTAAAAAAATAAACTCATGAAACAGGCATGGACAAAAATGATGGTACCCCTAGAAAACACAGAACATAATGTGACCAAAGGGACATGTTAATTCAAGGTGTGTCCACTAATTAGCATCACAGGTGTCTACAACCTTGTAATCAGCCATTGGGCCTATATATATGGCTCCAGGTAATCACTGTGTTGTTTGGTGATATGGTGTGTACCACACTCGACATGGACCAGAGGAAGCAAAGGAAAGAGCTGTCTCAAGAGATCAGAAAGAAAATTATAGACAAGCATGTTAAAGGTAAAGGCTATAAGACCATCTCCAAGCAACTAGATGTTCCTGTGAGTACAGTTGCACATATTATTCATAAGTTTAAGATCCATGGGACTGTAGCCAACCTCCCTGGACGTGGCCGCAGGAGGAAAATTGATGACAAATCTAAGAGACGGATAATCCGAATGGTAACAAAAGAGCCTAGAAAGACTTCTAAAGAGATTCAAGGTGAACTTCATGCTCAAGGAACATCAGTGTCAGATCGCACCATCCGTCGTTGTTTGAGCCAAAGTGGACTACATGGGAGACGACCAAGGAGGACACCATTGTTGAAAACGAATCATAAAAAAGCAAGACTGGAATATGCCAAACTACATGTTGACAAGCCACAAAGCTTCTGGGAGAATGTCCTGTGGACAGATGAGACAAAAATCGAAGTTTTTGCCAAGGCACATCAGCTGTATGTTCACAGACGAAAAAATGAAGCATATCAAGAAAAGAACACTGTCCCTACTGTGAAACATGGAGGAGGCTCTGTTATGTTCTGGGGCTGCTTTGCTGCGTCTGGCACAGGGTGTCTTGAATCTGTGCAGGGTACAATGAAATCTCAAGACTATCAAGGAATTCTAGAGAGAAATGTACTAGCCAGTGTCAGAAAGCTTGGTCTCAGTCGCAGGTCATGGGTCTTGCAACAGGACAATGACCCAAAACACACCGCTAAAAACACCCAAGAATGGCTAAGAGGAAAAAATTGGACTATTCTAAAGTGGCCTTCTATGAGCCCTGACCTCAATCCTATTGAGCATCTTTGGAAGGAGCTGAAACATGCAGTCTGGAAAAGGCACCCTTCAAACCGGACACAACTGGAGCAGTTTGCTCATGAGGAGTGGGCCAAAATACCTGCTGAGAGGTGCAGATGTCTCATTGACAGTTACAGGAAGCGTTTGATTGCAGTGATTGCCTCAAAAGGTTGCGCAACAAAATATTAAGTTAGGGGTACCATCATTTTTGTCCATGCCTGTTTCATGAGTTTATTTTTTTACATAATTCTGTTGAAGCATGGTTGAAAAACAATGTCTGACTTTCATTGGTTAACATTTATAGAATTTTAATTTATTATTACTTTTGTCAGATTAAAGTTATTTCTGTGACCATTGTGACTTTTTCTTTCATTGACCAAAGGGTACCAACAATTTTGTCCACGTCTGTAGATGTCGTTTTTTGAAAAAAAAATTACAACTGAAAGTGAAAAATGTCAATTTTTTGCAAAAATGTTAGTAAATTTCGATTAATAACAAAAAAAGTAAAAATGTCAGCAGCAATAAAATACCACCAAATAAAGGCTCTATTAGTGAGAAGAAAAGGAGGTAAAATTCATTTGGCTGGTAAGTTGCATGACCGAGCAATAAACAGGGAAGGTAGTGTAGTGCAGAATTGTAAAAAGTGGTCTGGTCACTGAGGGTGTTTAAGCTAGGGGAGCTGAGGTGGTTAAATCTGATGACAGTGTACAGGCTCTTAGAAGACAGTAGCGGGGCACAGGCGTGTAGTAACACAACTCTGGGTTGTTACACAGCCAGACATTATCCCCAGTGAATAAGTGAAGTGGTGACCTCTGTCTCCGGTCAGCAGATCTCTTTATGTAAGCAGGTGCCTAGATCAGGAAAAATTAAAGTCTGTATTATACCTGCCAATGTTTCGGCAGATGATCGCTAATGAGTGTTCGTATAAATGCTTGTTAGTGATCATAACAAAATCACAGAAATATAGTGGCAAATATGGGGGAACTGCTCAAACCCCAAACACTGTAGCGTGTTTCTCATTGGGGGAGCAGTCCCACCGCATGTGGACCGCAGCAAACGACCATCCCCAGCAAAAATATGCGTACAATGGAGGATGCCGGCGCGGTCCACTTGCACCACAAAGGCATCCTACACAAAACTGGCCATTGTGCGGATGAAAATATAATTATATAAATCACAGAAAAAAAATGCACCAAACGGATATGCCACTGACTATACTAGCTAGTCATACAAGCAGATATTAAAAGCTGAGACTTTTGCCTATATATTCCTGTCAGGAACACATCGGAGCCCATCATGCACCACGTCACGGTCTCTCAGCATGGCAAGGGTCCTACCACTATGCTAACTATGGTGTGAACACGGTCTGAAGGTGATGAAATCCAGCTCACAGCCAAGCTTCCACACAACCGCATAGCAGGACAACTAATGCAATGTGAATAAAGCAAGACTGTAAGTCACACCCATATCAGACCGTGTGATGGAGGCTACCAGGTGCAAAAGAATGTTTTAATGCCAGGTAAAGGCACATTCAATATATATAAAACAAAATCACAGAAATATAGTGGCAAATATGGGGGAACTGCTCAAACCCCAAACACTGTAGCGTGTTTCTCATTGGGGGAGCAGTCCCACCGCATGTGGACCGCAGCAAACGACCATCCCCAGCAAAAATATGCGTACAATAGAGGATGCCGGCGCGGTCCACATGCACCACAAAGGCGTCCTACACAAAACTGGGCATTGTGCGGATGAAAATATAATTATATAAATCACAGAAAAAAAATTCACCAAACGGATATGCCACTGACTATACTAGCTAGTCATACAAGCAGATATTAAAAGCTGAGACTTTTGCCTATATATTCCTGCCAGGAACACATCGGAGCCCATCATGCACCACGTCACGGTTTCTCAGCATGGCAAGGGTCCTACCACTACGCTAACTATGGTGTAGACGCTTGTTAGTGATCATCTTGCAGTGTAATACTGCCTCCACTTGCCCAATGAATGAGCAAATTCTCGACATAACTTCGGCAGATTCACCACCATCGCAAGGGCTTATTAAGACTGGCTTCTAAAACGCCAGTCTAAATAAATGTACCCCATAGTTCTTTGTAATGATGAAGTCTGTCACTGTTTAATGCTCCTCATGGTTAGGGCACCACAACTCTGCTGACAGATTCCCTTTAACCTTTTCTCTACCGGTGGCCTGATCATGATCATTTTGAACTGATTTTGTGACTTGAAAGGGGGGCACAATTTTCACATATTTGCCTACAGCACCATAATGCCTTGTCCCGGCTCTGAACTATGTGTAATTTGCTCTGAAACATTTTTATAGCATTCCTCTTTGATATGTATCATGTTTTGGGATATATTGTCATTTACCGTATTTCATAATATTTTGGAAGGCATCTGTTTGTATGGCTATGATTATATTAGTCTTACACTATAATTTCCTCTTACATTTCTGTTGCTTATTTCCATATAACAAAGCAACTTATATTAGGTAATAATTCCTGTCTTTCATTTTATGCTCCCTTTGTTTATTTTATGTGACAATTCACTGTGTTGTACTTGTTAATCTGTCATTCTCTGTAGAGGTTTATTATCAGACTGCATTCCTTTGATGAATTACAAGATTGTACTGTAGATCATTTGAAAATATCTGGCGTCTTCAGTTTTTCAGCCACAAACATAACATACACCCACATTTGTCTTTAAGATCAAAGAAGAATTTAAAGGCATTTTCCAGGATAACAATATTAATCGCCCATCCTTAGGAAGGTCTAGCAATATTAGATTAATGTGGGTCTGACTCTCAGCGCCCCCTGCTAGTCAGCTATTTTATGGCGCAAGAACATATGGCCTCTTCTTTGATTACATCAGCTTGTCTACTTGCATGCCGTCTACTTGGTATTGGCAGTGCAGGGTACTGCAGCTTTGTTCTTGAATGGAATGAATACCCTGTAAAATAGCAATTTTGGCATTATTATTATAATTTTTTTATTTGCAACATACACTATACAGGTTTTAGTGGTTGTCTGACCTAATGCAATTTTTTTGGCCTCAAAAGTTCTCAGGCTTAAAGGGACACTGACAGGCCCAATAAGCATAATTATCTATATATATGCATGCACAGGTCTTCTAATGTGTATTAAAAACATATAAGTCTACCTCCTGTCCACCTTATGAACACTGCAAACTGATTTTTTATAACCTGATGTAATCGGTCTTCTTTCTGCCAAAGGGGCGGCGTTTCAGCTCCACTTCTGCCCAGCCAGCCGCGCCCCAACTTCCGTTTTGAAGCGCCGCCCAGCTCATCAATATTCACTTCGCTGGGCGGCTTCTGCTGTCCCCGACCTTCCGAGATCCCATAGCTTTCGACTGGGCATGCACGGGATCTCGGAAGGTCGGGGACAGCAGAAACCGCCCAGCGAAGTGAATATTGATGAGCTGGGCGGCGCTTCAAAACGTCAGTTGGGCCGCGGCTGGCTGGGCAGAAGTGAAGCTGAAACGCCGCCCCTTGGGCAGAAAGAAGACCGATTACATCAGGTTATACAACATCAGTTTGCAGTGTTCATAAGGTGGACAGGAGTTAGACTTATATGTTTTAATACACAATAGAAGACCTGTGCATGCATATATATATATATATATATATATATATCTATAGATAATTCTGCTTATTGGGCCTGTCAGTGTCCCTTTAAGAAAAAAAAAAGCCACTTACTTGCTAGTGTGCCATTCTCTGTTTGTCTGCCTATGTACCCATTTCTGCCTGTTTCCTGGGTTTGATCCTAGCTGCCTCCACGGACCTTTGCCTGATCTCCGTTCTGACCCTGAGCTGCCTGCCTTGCCACACATAGGTACACACTTATATACAGACATACACAGCATATACAGTACAGACCAAAAGTTTGGACACACCTTCTCATTCAAAGAGTTTTCTTTATTTTCATGACTATGAAAATTGTAGATTCACACTGAAGGCATCAAAACTATGAATTAACACATGTGGAATTATATACATAACAAAAAAGTGTGAAACAACTGAAAATATGTCATATTCTAGGTTCTTCAAAGTAGCCACCTTTTGCTTTGATTACTGCTTTGCACACTCTTGGCATTCTCTTGATGAGCTTCACCTGAAATGGTTTTCACTTCACAGGTGTGCCCTGTCAGGTTTAATAAGTGGGATTTCTTGCCTTATAAATGGGGTTGGGACCATCAGTTGCGTTGTGGAGAAGTCAGGTGGATACACAGCTCATAATCCTACTGAATTGACTGTTAGAATTTATATTATGGCAAGAAAAAAGCAGCTAAGTAAAGAAAAACGAGTGGCCATCATTACTTTAAGAAATGAAGGTCAGTCAGTCTGAAAAATTGGGAAAACTTTGAAAGCGTCCTCAAGTGCAGTCACAAAAACCATCAAGCGCTACAAAGAAACCGGCTCACATGCGGACCGCCCCAGGAAAGGAAGACCAAGAGTCACCTCTGCTGCGGAGGATAAGTTCATCCGAGTCACCAGCCTCAGAAATCGCAGGTTAACAGCAGCTCAGATTAGAAACCAGGTCAATGCCACACAGAGTTCTAGCAGGGGACACATCTCTAGAACAACTGTTAAGAGTAGACTGTGTTAATCAGGCCTTCATTGTAGAATATCTGCTAGGAAACCACTGCTAAGGACAGGCAACAAGCAGAAGAGACTTGTTTGGGCTAAAGAACACAAGGAATGGACATAAGACCAGTGGAAATCTGTGCTTTGGTCTGATGAGTCCAAATTTGAGATCTTTGGTTCCAACCACCGTGTCTTTGTGCAACGCAGAAAAGGTGAACGGATGGACTCTACATGCCTGGTTCCCACCGTGAAGCATGGAGGAGGAGGTGTGATGTGTGGGGGTGCTTTGCTGGTGACACTGTTGGGGATTTATTCAAAATTGAAGGCATACTGAACCAGCATGGCTACCACAGCATCTTGCAGCGGCATGCTATTCCATCCGGTTTGCGTTTAGTTGGACCATCATTTATTTTTCAACAGGACAATGACCCCAAACACACCTCCAGGCTGTGTAAGGGCTATTTGACCATGAAGGAGAGTGATGGGTGCTGCGCCAGATGACCTGGCCTCCACAGTCACCGGACCTTAACCTAATCGAGATGGTTTGGGGTGAGCTGGACCGCAGAGTGAAGGCAAAAGGGCCAACAAGTGCTAAGCATCTCTGGGAACTCCTTCAAGACTGTTGTAAGACCATTTCAGGTGACTACCTCTTGAAGCTCATCAAGAGAATGCCAAGAGTGTGTAAAGCAGTAATCAAAGCAGTAATCTACTTTGAAGAACCTAGAATATGACATATTTTCAGTTGTTTCACACTTTTTTGTTATGTATATAATTCCACATGTGTTAATTCATAGTTTTAATGCCTTCAGTGTGAATCTACAATTTTCATAGTCATGAAAATAAAGAAAACTCTTTGAATGAGAAGGTGTGTCCAAACTTTTGGTCTGTACTGTACATGCACATATACACACATACACTGCATACACACACATACAGTGGTGCTTGAAAGTTTGTGAACCCTTTAAAATTTTTAATATTACTGCATAAATTTGACCTAAAACTATGGCAGATTTTCACACACGTACAAGTTCTAAAAGTAGATTTAGATAACTAAATCAAACAAATGAGTCAAAAACATTAGACTGGTCATTTATTTATTGCAGAAAATGATCCAATGTCACAGGTCTGTGGGTGGCAAAAGTATATTAACCTTTCAGTATCTGGTGTGGCTGCTGTAATTGTTGATTAGTCCTGCACATCGTGTTGAAGGAATATTAGCCCATTCCTCTGTACAAAACAGCTTCACCTCTGGTTGGTTGGTTTCCTCCCATGTACTGCTCCCTTCATTTTTATTGTATTAAGGTCAGGACTTTGACTTGGCCATTTTCAAACTTTAACTTTATTCTTCTTTAACCATTCTTTGGTAGAACAACTTGTCTGCTTAGGGCCCTTGTCTTGCTGCATGACTCATACAGTAGTCTCTGGAGATTCTGCTCACAGATGTCCTGACATATTTCTTCAGAATTTGCTGTTATAATTCAGAATTCATTGTTCCATCAATGATGGCCATCCTGGCCCAGATGCATCAACACAGGCCCAAACCATGATACTACCACCACCACCACCATGTTTCATAGATGGGATAACATTTTTGTGGTGGAATGCAGTGTTCTCCTTTCTCTAAACATAAGGCTTCTCATTTAAACCAAAAAGTTTTATTTTGATCTCATACACAAAATAACATTCCAATAGCCTTCTGGCTTGTCCAAGTGATCTTTAGCAAACTGCAGACGAGCAGCAATGTTCATTTTGGAGAGCAGGGACTTTCTCCTTGCAATCCTGCCATGCACACCATTGTTGTTTAGTGTCCTCCTGATGGTGAACTAGTGAAAGTATACGTAAGTGAGGACACTACTGTTTAGTTAGTGCCCAGAAAGGCAGATATTTTCTTTATGTATATGATTTGCTCAAAGTGAATACTTGGCTAATAATTGGCTTTAAGTTATATTGTTTTGGAAAGAAATAAAACCCAATTTGGACTTTTAAACAGTTGAAGCCTGTGATGTGTGTCATTTCGAACCCCGCTCACGCATACAAATCCTGATAATAGGTAGAGGCTGTAGAGGCATGAGAAGTGCCAACCAGTAAGACATGAACTGAGCACATTGGGCACAGGAGGCAACAAACTCCTTCAAGTCTTCTCTTCAATTGGGCCATGAATAGAATTGTGAAAGAAATTCTGCATTATATTTGACTCCCAGGATGACTTGAAAATAGTGATGGGTGGTATGCACAGCATAAAACATCTCTGCAAAGTTTTTAAGGAACCAGAGTATGTCCCTGTGAGACAGTGACAGGTCTCACACAGGGTACAGGCAAGGAAGGGGTGGATAGTGCGGTCCACACCCCTATTCCACCACAGGTGAGACCAGCTGGAAGTAATCAGGCTGGCATAATGCACCTCCCAGGGTGTCCGCAAGGGGGGAGTGTGTTGGAGGCTCTGTGTGGTCCAAGCCAGGAGGGCTGAGAGACCACTATTGCCCAAGAGACACTAGACTGGAGACAGTGTGCGTACTGTGCTCTGTACAGCCAGGAGGCTGTGGGACATTGGCTGAGAAAGTCGCATGTGTTCACAGGGTGTGAATCGGGACTTAGGTGAGTCAGGAATATTATGTTTAGTTAGAGCCTGGACGGGCGAGTGTTTATTATTTTTGTAATTTTGCTTGTGCTGGTGTATCACAATAAATAAACTGTTTGGACCTGAAACCTGGTGTCCTGAAGCCGTACCTGTGAGGATGATCCCCTGAAAGAAAGCTACACCTCACAGTCCACTTGGAAGGTCAGCAGGGAATGTTTTCTATCTTGGCTCAATAAATAAGAGTAGGTGTCTCCTTGGTGGTAATGCATGGTTTGATGAATCTGCAAAGAGCGTCAGCTGTGTGCTTTTTACTCAGCAGCACTGTAGGTGAGAATAAAACAGGAGAATATTGCCCAATGCACTTGATGAGGATTCAGTCTGCAGGCTAATTGTAGATTCAAGAATTTTGTGGTCAGTATAAATTGTTATTGGAAGATTAAGGCCTTCCAGGAGATGTTCCATTTTCCTAGAGCAAGTTAAAAGAAGAGGGAAAAAGTCTGGTACCATGTTAGCCAGTTGAAGACTAGTTTAGTGCTCTCATTAAGGGAAACAAGAGACCATAATATTTTAATACCGCTTATCTGTGAGATAATTAAGTACTCATTTATTTTTTATTTTTTTAATTTCCATTCATTATACCATGTCTCTGTTCTTATTGTGTGTGTAAATATATATATATATATATATATATATATATATATATATACAGGTCCTTCTAAAAAAAATTAGCATATTGTGATAAAGTTCATTATTTTCTGTAATGTACTGATAAACATTAGACTTTCATATATTTTAGATTCATTACACACACACCAACTGAAGTAGTTCAAGCCTTTTATTGTTTTAATATTGATGATTTTGGCATACAGCTCATGAAAACCCAAATTTCCTATCTAAAAAAATTAGCATATTTCATCCGACCAATAAAAGAAAAGTGTTTTTAATACAAAAAAAGTCACCTTCAACTAATTATGTTCAGTTATGCACTCAATACTTGGTGGGGAATCCTTTTGCAGAAATGACTGCTTCAATGCCGCGTGGCATGGAGGCAATCAGCCTGTAGCACTGCTGAGGTGTTATGGAGGCCCAGGATGCTTCGATAGCGGCCTTAAGCTCATCCAGAGTGTTGGGTCTTGCGTCTCTCAACTTTCTCTTCCCAATATCCCACAGATTCTCTATGGGGTTCAGGTCAGGAGAGTTGGCAGGCCAATTGAGCACAGTAATACCATGGTCAGTAAACCATTTACCAGTGGTTTTGGCACTGTGAGCAGGTGCCAGGTCGTGCTGAAAAATGAAATCTTCATCTCCATAAAGCTTTTCAGCAGATGGAAGCATGAAGTGCTCCAAAATCTCCTGATAGCTAGCTGCATTGACCCTGCCCTTGATAAAACACAGTGGACCAACACCAGCAGCTGACATGGCACCCCAGACCATCACTAACTGTGGGTACTTGACACTGGACTTCAGGCATTTTGGCATTTCCCTCTCCCCAGTCTTCCTCCAGACTCTGTCACCTTGATTTCCGAATGACATGCAACAGTCCAGTGCTGCTTCTCTGTAGCCCAGGTCAGGCGCTTCTGCCGCTGTTTCTGGTTCAAAAGTGGCTTGACCTGGGGAATGCGGCACCTGTAGCCCATTTCCTGCACACGCCTGTACACGGTGGCTCTGGATGTTTCTACTCCAGACTCAGTCCACTGCTTCCGCAGGTCCCCCAAGGTCTGGAATCGGTCCTTCTCCACAATCTTCCTCAGGGTCAGGTCACCTCTTCTCGTTGTGCAGCGTTTTCTGCCACACTTTTTCCTTCCCACAGACTTCCCACTGAGGTGCCTTGATACAGCACTCTGGGAACAGCCTATTCGTTCAGAAATTTCTTTCTGTGTCTTACCCTCTTGCTTGAGGGTGTCAATGATGGCCTTCTGGACAGCAGTCAGGTCGGCAGTCTTACCCATGATTGCGGTTTTGAGTAATGAACCAGGCTGGGAGTTTTTAAAAGCCTCAGGAATCTTTTGCAGGTGTTTAGAGTTAATTAGTTGATTCAGATGATTAGGTTAATAGCTCGTTTAGAGAACCTTTTCATGATATGCTAATTTTTTTAGATAGTAATTTTGGGTTTTCATGAGCTGTATGCCAAAATCATCAATATTAAAACAATAAAAGGCTTGAACTACTTCAGTTGGTGTGTAATGAATCTAAAATATATGAAAGTCTAATGTTTATCAGTACATTACAGAAAATAATGAACTTTATCACAATATGCTAATTTTTTTAGAAGGACCTGTATATATATATATATATATATTGCTGTTTCTTCATATATCTTGTACTACACCTGATAAAGGGACTGATGTTGTCTTGAAAGCTCTCTATGTAACATAATTGTTTCTATTTTTGCTAGCCAATAAAGCCATTATAACTAAGTTAGACTTACCTAGAGCAAGTTTAACAACAAGGAGTTCTCGGTCTTTGATGGAATAATTCCTCTATGCTAGAGTAAATTTTGTTGGACAAGAAGCTTTGTCAGACTTTTGCAAAAACACAAATCTAACTCCTATGAAAGTGGTTTGTCTGTGGATGATGTTGTACCAAAGCAAAGAAGAAACTAGTTTTGAGAAAATTAAAAGTTTCCATTTTGGATTTGGGCAGGTTGCGTATATTTGCTCCTTTATGATTGATAGCTGTTAGGGGTGCAGCTACCCAGGGGGGAGGTAAGGACGCGAGAAGTGGTAATAGTACTTGGTGGCAGAGTTCATGGTGGCAGATTTCTTTCTAGCGCTCACCAGGCTGTGTACAGTGAATGGAGGTGTGAGATGGGGAAACAGCTCTCATTGTCTGAACAACATTTGTATACAATAAATTAAATGAGCTGGACTGACATTCTGCTGTTTGGCCACAAGATCCCGTTGTTTCCTAAACACAGCTAACAGCCTGCATATATTTCCATATTCATGAGAGGTGGGGTTACACAGAGCCTGGAGAGGAAGAGAAAGGGAGTAGTCATCTCATTAAATGAAATACAGCAGAGAGACCCTGAGGCCATAGGAACCTTCCGGGAGGTGGACCGGCTACTACGAGACCAGTTAATAATGGGGCTCTCCAACAAGTTCTTACAGGACAAATTGCACGAGATGACCCGGACGACGCCCGACATGACATTCTACAGCATCTCCTTGCCGCAGTGGAGAGAGAGGAAGAGCATGCGCATGTGGTGGTGAGAGTAGTGAGTAGCACCCATGCTACAGGAGGTCGATCTGCATCTGAAGACTCAGAGTCCTTAAAGGATGTGGTCCAGGCTCTGCGGATAGAAATGAGAAAACGACAGCTGGAAGTGTCTCAGATGAAAGCTGGATCACCCCGGCCTACGGAAATGACCCCAGCACCCCGCCCCACTCCACTCAGGATAACTTAGGTGCGGGGGCTCGTCAAAAAAGGGTCCCACTGCTGGGCTTGTCAACAGTACGGCCATATGGCCAAAGAGTGCCCAGCACAGATGAAGTCTGAGACTAAAACTTCCGCCCGCCTCAGTAGCTGGGCATGTGTGAGGAACACGACTTGTATGCCAGCAGCCCCGTTATGGAAGTCGAGTTGGAAGGCCAAAAGGTATGCTGCCTAGTTGATACAGGGTCAGAGTGCACTCTTATACCTCTGGAGTTCTTCGAAAGACACTTTGAACATGTGATGGAGCTGGAAGACAGGAGCGTCATCAGGCTGACAGCTGCCAATAACAGAGAAATGGATGTCCGAGGGATAGTCTGGATGCGGGTCCGACTGTTTGGGCAAGACGTCGGCAAGAAGGGGGTCATGCTGGTGGACCATTTGTTCCGGAGAGGGATTGACGTGACGATAGCTATAAATGTGCTGAGAGACCTAGACCATCAACTCTATGCCAAAGAAGGGCTGAAGTATTGACAATGGGCCACCACACACCGGCCGACCCAGAAGGTTCTAGAGCAGATGGTAAGGAGCTGTATGTAGTCTGCAAAAGAGCAACATGTTCGGCCCATTGGACACTTGAAGGTGCCGCGGAGGACCCCGGTAAAGATGCCACCTCGACAAGGACAAATATTGATGATGCCGGTAGGGGCTGGATGACAACTGAATGGACTGAAGGTTCTGATCGAGCCCGCTTACCAAGAGGAAATGCAGACTTGCCCACTGGTAGCCCGCCCCTCGCTATTGTGAAGCATGGATGTGTGCCTGTACTCTGCCTCAATTTTGAAGACTGCGAATTAACTGTTCCTGCGAATACCTTGCTGGCCAAAGTCATATGTCCGAAGGGGATATCCCTGGACGAAGGAGCTTTACGCTACAGCCAGATAGTAGATCAGCCTGGACCTATGCTGCAGAGGTCCATCAAAGGGAGACCTGACAGCTGAGTGGAACGGTCGAGTGATCATGGTCCGGATGGAGGTGGACTGCAAGACTCCAGGACAACAGAAGATGCTGGAAGACACCCTTTAGGAATTTCAGGAGGCATTCTCGAGACATGATGAGGACTTTGGGTGTGCTTCCGCCATTGAACACGAAATCCCCATCTGCGATGCTGCACCGATCAGGGAATGTTACCAGCAAATCCCACCCAAAATGTACCAGGAGGTGAAGGACATGGTGGCCAGCATGTTTGAAAATCAGGTGATCCAGGAGAGTCAAAGTCCTTGGGTTGTGCCAGTAGTCTTGATGTGGAAGAAAAATAGGAGTCTCCGGTTCTGCGTGAATTATCGGAAGCTGAATTCCCAGACCGTACAGGATGCCTACCTTCTTCTGCAGATTGAGGAGTCGTTGTCCGCCCTAAGTCATTCAAATTTTTTTTTTGACTCTTGACCTGGCAGTGGGTATTGGCAGGTGTCGGTGGCGAAGAATGACAAAGCGAAGCCGGCCTTCATCCTACCTATGGGACTCTGTGTTCAACCAGATGCCGTTTGGCATGTCCAATGCCCCGGGAACATTCCTGTGGTTGATGGAGCACTGTCTGGGGGTTCTCACTTCGAGTTGGTATTGATATACCTGGATGACATAGTAGTGTTTGGGGCCTCCTTTGAGGATCACCTCCAGAAGCTGCGACAGGTCCTAGGATGGCTGCGAGACCATGGGCTCAAGATCAAGCCCAAGAATTGCCCAACTGTTTTGACAACAGATAGAGTATTTGGGACATTTGGTCACTCATGAGGGGGTAAAGCCGACCCCTCAGAAAGGTGTAGGACGTCCAGAAGTGGCCACAGCCGTGTACACTACGAGAGGTGCAGGCATTCGTGGGACTGGCCGGCTACTACAGAAGGTTTATACCCCAATTTGCCTTTTTGGCGGGCCTGTTAAACGAGTTATCAAGAGGCACTGCCGGGGGCCTGAAGAATTGTCCCATCGAGTCGGGACCCCGGCAACAAGAGGCCTTTGAAGCAGTGAAAGATGCGCTGACCAGTGCCCCGATTCTGGCTTATGCGCGGTTCAACACCCCATTCCTGCTGTACATTGACGAAAGTTTACATGGTCTGGGGGCCGTGTTATACCAAGTCCAGGATGGACGTGGGAGTGTTATTGCCTATGGCACCCGGTCTCTGAGGGAGTCAGAGCGCAACCTTGGCAACTATAGCTCCTTTAAATTAGAACTACTGGCACTGGTGTTGGCCATGACACAGGTGCAGAGGTGACCATGATGATGGAAAACAAACCATTAGCATATCTGGAGATGTCAGAACTATTGGGTATGAATAAAGTCCATAATTATAAGGCCTATATAACAGTATGGACATGAGCCTAAGGGACAACCATTTTTGTCTGATTTTAAAAGGCAGAGTGATTTTTTTCCCTTTACTCTGAAATTGCTAACCTAAGGTTTACGATATATACCAAAGTGTTTACCTAGGTCTGTTTTGTGAGAAGAAGATGTCCCAAGGCCTAGATAAGACAATGTATTTGAGTTCTGATGATTTTAGTGAATAGAAAGACTCTAATCTTTCTTTGTGGTTTTTATATTAATCAATATAGGAGTAGATTGATTTTATATTATCAATTTTAATATTTTATCAATTTTAATAGGTGTGCTGAATATATAGTATATATATAAGAGTATAGTCCTCATAGATATATTCAGTTTTAAGATTAGAAACGAGGTATAAACTCCTCTGTCATGTTTAGAATCTGTCTCAGTGTAACACACAAATTAATCATTTCTTTCCTTGAATGGAGAAATATGGACACAGGTGATCATGAACAAACCCTGTCTCCTCCAAGAACAATGAATTGAGATAGCCCTATTTATCTTGATTTAATTAAGTCTGGTCAAAAGACTTAAGGATACACAAGGTAGTTGACCAAGTATAAAACTCATTGTCTCTTCAAGATCTTCTCAAGGTTTTGTCTGAAACCTTAGATAACATTTATTGCTATTATATAAATAAGAGAAATAAGTTAGTGCTTCGATTTTTGTATGGAATACTAGTGCCATCTAGTGTTAGGGTAACAAAGATCTAGGGTATATTTTTCCCTAGAGGGAGGTTCTATTAATTATAAAGTGAGGTCACTAGTTAATGATAAAACTTGGCCAAGCCCTTTCTAAGATAGGATAAAAAGATGGTATGGGCTAACAGAAAAGGAGGAGACATGAGAAAGAGAAGAAAGAGAGGAAAGAGAAGTTAAGCTCTCTAGAGGGGTCTATCAAGCTGAAAGCCATGGTGAGATGTGCTATGATGGACCACCCAGCTTTCCTAGGAGCAGAAGTAAGATTTCTACTAGGACTTGGTAAGAGACAAATATTTCATTTTATTAAGACTAATTTGATAGTGTGGGTGAAATTATACCATCTAGATTGGCGAATAAATAAATAAATTTATCAATCGATCATCTCCATATTGAGATGTAGTCTTAGGATATTGTGAGGCTTCATTCTACCTGCAGAAGAATTAAGACTCATAATCTAGCAAAGCATTAAATAATTGCTTAGATATATATATTGATAGAACATTCTTCGCCAAGCTAAGTGATGGATTCCCACAGGAAAGACTTATTTCAAATCTTTCCCATTTAAGATATGGTCTAGGAAAAATCCTAGATCCCTGTTATTTGTCTTAATAGTCTTACCAAAGTCATATGTGTGAAAATAGTCCAGGATGGGGCGGAAGGATACAATTATCTCTTCTAAGTTATATCCTTGATTGGATTTGCCCATGCCTGAAGTCATGTGATGTGTAGTTGGTTAGAGGGGGGCAGAATGTATTTAGCATTCTATATTGATGTCTAGGATTAGACATGCCCGTCCTGATATCATGAGGCTTTCTCTGAACAGGAGTAATGTATAAAAATTATGTTCCTATTTGATATCCTAACCTAATAATAGCTTTGTTATAATGTGACAAGTTATTTCCACTCACATGTATTGTTAAGCTTGTAATGCTATATATATTCATTTGCATGTATCCTTGTGTTTATTTACTTATATATGTTTATAATCTTATAACCAATAAATCTGCATATTTTTATAATACCTTTGTATTATTGTATAATGCAGAACTACATGTTTTATCATTAACGTCATCTCACGTCAAAAATAACTTATTTATCTGAGGAAATAGTCGGCCTCAGATGTGAATTGTATCAATTAGGTTGTCTACAATTCACCAGGTCATGATTTTAAGAATTTATGACAAATTTTATAAATTTAATTTTTTTATGATTAATTATTTTTATGACCATAATTAATAATTCTTAATTGAATTATTACATCCGACAGAGAATGCCAAGCTCGGTGCACTTGAGCAGAGGTGGTTGGCTCGCTTTTCTAAGTACCAATATCGCATCAAGTTCTGGTCAGGTAGGGAGAATGGCAATGCTAATGCACTCTGCCAAGTCCCTGTAGGGTTGTCGACTCAGAGGGCCGATGAGGAGCTAGAGGACACTGAAACGCCTGACTTTGGTCGATTATCCATGTTCCGGGACGTGGCACATTCAAGTGGGTTGGCCTCTGGGATGCCAATAGTGCTGGGAAAGACATTGGCTGATTGGGAGACGGTCCAGAATGGCTGCCCAGACCTGTGGAAAGTGAAAGAATGGGTCCGGACCAAGATCTGGCCTCGGCCAGAAAAGCGGGCCCGTCTGAAGTTGTTGAGGCAGTGGGATAAGCTGACTGTTACCTAGGGCCTCCTATGTCGGACCATAAACTTGCAATCAGAGCTGCAGTACTGGCGACAGATTGTCATCCCAATGTCATTGGGATCGGAGGCTGCCGGGAAGCCCATGAGAATGGTGCCCATTTTGATAGCGATAAACGTTTAAGTGGCTCCAATGGCTGGTATACTGTCCACATGCCCTATCTCCACATGCCCGATCTGATGGAGCCACCACTGAGAAATACCACTGCATGGGTGCAAGAGCACCGCCGCCGGCTGAGAGAAATCCACAAGGTTGTGGGGGAGCGCATGGGACAAGTGCTACACCCTAACCCAAGACCAGTGCAGAGGAATGGGTATGCCCCGGGTGATCGAGTCATGGTCAAAGCCAAGCGGCCGTCTGGGAAGTTGGATGGGCGGTGGGAGGCGGTACCATACACGGTGAAGAGGAGGGTAGACCCTGGCATCCCGGTCTATGAGGTAGAGCCAATAGGGACTGGGGAGCCATGACGAATCTTGCACCGTAACATTTTGAGGCGTTGTAGTTTTGATGAGCCGGTGTGTGGAAGAGATGCCTCCTCCTGCTCAGAGTACATCGGAAATCCCCTTAGAGGAGGAAGAGGAATGGTGGGTTGTCCCTGCCCCGGTACCCACAGAGGTTCCGGCCGTGGCAAGTTTGCCACCCATGGAAAGTGTTGAGCAGTTTGCAGCTCCTCCACCCTTAGTTGTGCCTGACATCCCCAGTGCTTCTGAGCCTATCACTCTGCGAAGGTCAACCAGGCCCAATGCTGGTGTGCCCCCACAGCGCTTTGCCCAGGATGAGTTTGTATGGGGAGGGTTGCCGAGGTTGACAACCTCTAGTGGGGTGGCATGTGAGATGGGGAAACAGCTCTCATTGTCTAAACACTATTTGTATACATTATATATTAAATGACCTGGACTGACATTCTGCTTTTTGGCCACAAGATGCCACTCTTTCCTAAACACAGCTAGCAGACTGCATATATTTCCATATTCATGAGAGGTAGGGTTTACCCAGAGCCTGAAAACGAAGAGAAAGGGAGCAGCCATCTTAGAGGGAGCTGAGACTGAGAAACTGTGTCACCAGAGGATCTGACAGCATCCAGGAGTGAGAGCATACCTCAGTGACCAGAGCTGCAGCTAAGTGAAGCTGATTGTGTCCAAAACCCTGATCCTGTCCAAAGGAACGAGGATTGCTTCCAGGAACGCTGATGAAAGCTGAGGAGTAAAGCGACATACACTGCGGTACAGCATGCTTGTTGGAGAGGCATTTGTTCGGTTCCGAGTCACCAGGATGCAGAGCAGACCCGGGTCGGTAAGATCATGCACGCACCTCACCACAGTATTGGCGCCTAGAGACTGAGATCAGACATATAGTTAGTTAGATAGGGTCTCTGTTTGTGTCAGGCCACAAGTGTTGCTATTGTTCATTGCAAGGACTCCATAATTTAAAGGGACATTTCACACTGGAGAGCTGATAAACTTCCTCACAAACTCAAGCCAGGCTGGTGTTTTGCTCAGGAGGAATACTCAGGCACATGCTACAACACCATTTATGGGAGGGAGAATACTGTAGAACTTTTTAAGATCGTAAGCTGTTGTACTGCACCGCAGGCTAGCCCGTACCACACACCCATACAGTTATTCTTGTTTTTGTAGGGTAATAACAGGTAAGGCGTGGCTGTTTAGTTGTGCCGGCCAGTAGGTAAATTATCATGCTTTCCTCCTGCATGCATCGGAGGGCGCCGCGCTGTGCAGCACAAGGATCTCAGCCTTCGGGTTGGGTGTATGTAAATTTATTGTATGTTCCCAGCATTTGTGGTTGTGTTCATTACCATGTTTAACCGGCTCCGGACCGCCTAACGCAGGATCGCGGTCCGGAGGCGGCTGTCCCAGGCAGAGTCACGCATCTACATGTCATATCGCGAGACGCGAGAATTCCTGTAAACGCGCGCACACAGGCGCGCGCGTTCACAGGATCGGAAGGTAAGAGAGTGGATCTACAGCCTGCCAGCGGTGATCGTTCGCTGGCAGGCTGTAGATGCGATTTTTTTAACCCCTAACAGGTATATTAGACGCTGTTTTGATAACAGCGTCTGATATACCTGCTACCTGGTCCGCTGGTGGTCCCTTTTGCTTGGATCGACCACCAGAGGACACAGGCAGCTCAGTAAAGTAGCACCAAGCACCACACTACACTACACCCCCCTGTCACTTATTAACCCCTTTATAACCCCTGATCACCCCATATAGACTCCCTGATCACCCCCCTGTCATTGATCACCCCCCTGTCATTGATTACCCCCCTGTTAGGCTCCATTCAGACGTCCGTATGTGTTTTACGGATCCACGGATCCATGGATCGGATCCGCAAAACACATACGGACGTCTGAATGGAGCCTTACAGGGGGTGATCAATGACAGGGGGGTGATCACCCCATATACACTCCCTGATCACCCCCTGTCATTGATCACCCCCCTGTAAGGCTCCATTCAGACGTCCGTATGTGTTTTACGGATCCACGGATCGGATCCGCAAAACACATACAGACGTCTGAATGGAGCCTTACAGGGGGGTGATCAATGACAGGGGGATGATCACCCCATATACACTCCCTGATTACCCCACTGTCATTGATCACCCCCCTGTAAGGCTCCATTTAGACATTTTTTTGGCACAAGTTAGCGGAAATTGATTTTTTTTTTGTTTTTTGTTTTTTCTTACAAAGTCTCATATTCCACTAACTTGTGTCAAAAAATAAAATCTCACATGAACTCACCATTCCCCTCACGGAATCCAAATGCGTAAACATTTTTAGACATTTATATTCCAGACTTCTTCTCACGCTTTAGGGCCCCTAAAATGCCAGGGCAGTATAAATACCCCACATGTGACCCCATTTCGGAAAGAAGAGACCCCAAGGTATTCGCTGAGGGGCATATTGAGTCCATGAAAGATTAAACTTTTTGTCCCAAGTTAGCGGAAAGGGAGACTTTGTGAGGAAAAAAATAATAATAATCAATTTCTGCTAACTTGTGCCCAAAAAAAAATCTTCTATGAACTCGCCATGCCCCTCATTGAATACCTTGGGGTGTCTTCTCTACAAAATGGGGTCACATGTGGGGTATTTATACTTCCCTGGCATTTTAGAGGGGCCCTAAAGCGTGAGAAGAAGTCTGGAATCCAAATATCTAAAAATGCCCTCCTAAAAGGAATTTGGGCCCCTTTGCGCATGTAGGCTGCAAAAAAGTGTCACACATGTGGTATCACCATACTCAGGAGAAGTAGGGCAATGTGTTTTGGGGTGTCTTTTTACATATACCCATGCTGGGTGAGATAAATATCTTGGTCAAATGCCAACTTTGTATAAAGAAATGGGAAAAGTTGTCTTTTGCCGAGATATTTCTCTCACCCAGCATGGGAATATGTAAAATGACACCCCAAAACACATTTTTGACACTTTTTCGCAGCCAAGGTGGGCAAAGGGGCCCACATTCCAAAGTGCACCTTTAGGATTTCACAGGGCATTTTTTACACATTTTGATTTCAAACTACTTCTCACACATTAGGGCCCCTAAAAAGCCAGGGCAGTATAACTACCCCACAAGTGACCCCATTTTGGAAAGAAGACATCCCAAGGTATTTCGTGATGGGCATAGTGAGTTCATGGAAGTTTTTATTTTTTGTCACAAGTTAGTGGAATATGAGACTTTGTAAGGAAAAACATAAAATAAAAAAATCATCATTTTCCGCTAACTTGTGACAAAAAATAAAAAGTTCTATGAACTCACTATGCCCATAAGAAAATACCTTAGGGTGTCTACTTTCCGAAATGGGGTCATTTGTGGGGTTTTTCTACTGTCTGGGCATTGTAGAACCTCAGGAAATATGACAGGTGCTCAGAAAGTCAGAGCTGCTTCAAAAAGCAGAAATTCACATTTTTGTACCATAGTTTGTAAACGCTATAACTTTTACCCAAATCATATTTTTTACCCAAACATTTTTTTTATCAAAGACATGTAGAACAATACATTTAGAGAAAAATCTATATATAGATGTCGTTTAAAAAAAAAAAAAAATTACAACTGAAAGTAAAAAATGTCATTTTTTTGCAAACATTTCGTTAAATTTTGATTAATAACTAAAAAAGTAAAAATGTCAGCAGCAATGAAATACCACCAAATGAAAGCTCTATTAGTGAGAAGAAAAGGAGATAAAATTAATTTGGGTGGTAAGTTGCATGACCGAGCAATAAACGGTGAAAGTAGTGTAGTGCAGAATTGTAAAAAGTGGTCTGGTCATTAAGGGTGTTTAAGCTAGGGGGGCTGAGGTGGTTAAGTAAAATTCTGTGTTGGCAAAAGCTGGTTGTGGAGTTTTTTTTCCTTGTTCATGACTTTGCTGTATCCTGGGGAGCCCCCCCATGGCTTACAGAGGGGGCAACCATTTCTTCCCTCAGGGCACTCCCTAACTTTTTGGGGCTCCTGCCTGGTGGTATTTGGGTTGCTCTTGATGGTAAAAGATTGGCAGGGTGCAAGGTAGGAGTACAGGAGCAGGGACCGGCAAATGATGGAGGCAATGGCCAGGCCCAGTTTTATTAGAATAAAGTCTCTCTTTACTGAAAAGCTAGCAATCTTTCCAATTGACCACAGGCATGCAAAACTCTGACAAATAATACCACAGTTCCCTGTTGAAAGTCCTAGATCTTAGATCAGGGAGGCTGGTCCATTTTAAGGTGTGTTGTGTGCAGGAGACAAATAACCCTTTCCACAAGCAGTAATAAGCAGTGTCTTACAGTCTGAATCCAGTGCACAGCCTTAGTTGGTCTATACCTTCTAAAGTGTCTATTCTCTTTCCCTCGGGGGTATCCTCTCAGTTATGTAACTGTCTGGCAGCTTCTCAATCCAGTGGCATAACTAGAAATGATTGGGTCCCACAGCAAATTTTTGAACGGGCATCCCTTCCAGCAATTTCTTCGCAACTCCCGACTCCTGTGCAACCTCCACTCCTGAGGCTAGTGATGGTCGCGCTGTTAGACAAGGCATTGCCCCGCTAAAACACTGCGAACAGCGGCTATCTGACATGGGGTCGCGCAGTAAAACAGAGGGCACCGCGCATGCGCGAGACTTGGGAAAGCAAAGCCAAACAGCGGGCTGTCACTCAAAGGCAAGAGGGGGCATGGTTACCTTGACGTAAAGCAAGGAGGCCACTGTCCCCTTGACTTCAAGCTGACATGCAAAATAGCGAGGACAGAGGATAAAAGATCGTTTTCCGACCTTATAAAGCATCGGACTGCAGGATGAAAAATATGATTAGTATCACACTGCAGGTTACTCTGAGGTACTGTTGGCGGGTTTACATGCATTTGGGAGGTGACAGGTTCCCTTTAGATTGTAGTTGATATTCTAGGTTTATACTCTGCAACTTCTTCCTGTTTTATTTTAATTTATTTTTTAGATCTGACTTCTGCTTGTTTTTTGGATTTTCCCTTGGCCTGCTGATCCTGTTTGTATTGTCTTTCCTGGAAACTGACCTTGGCTCTTCTTTAGATTTACTATTCCTGCTCTGCATTAACTGTTTTATGTCTTTTCCTGGTATTAATCCTGGCTTGTCTTGGATTTAACCTTTTTTGTACTGCATTCACTTCTGGTTTTTGATCCTGCTTGCTGAAGTTGTACTTCAGTTAAATGGTAGATTTGATGTAACTGAGTTGAATACAACAGAGTAGAATAGCGTAGTTGAACTTGATTCTTCGTTAAAGGGGTTATCCGGGAATAGATACTGATGACCCATTCAAGTTAATGAGGATGAGCTGCAATACAAAGCACAGATGCTATACAATGTACGGTGCTGTACTCACAAAATGTGCCGGTAGCCAGCAGAGCTCAACAGAGCTCACCAGAGCTCCAGTGAGTGCAGCAGCTCCCTTAAACAGTTGAACAGTGGGGGGTGCCGAGATTAGGACCACTGTACTGAAGATAGGTCATCATTATCTTTTCCAGGATAAACCATTTAAGCTGAGCAGAACCAATGTAGTAGAGTAGAACTTGATGCTTGGTGAAGCAGAGTAGAACCAATATAACAGAGTAACAGCCATTGTCCAGGGATGGCGAAGACAATCATGAAATTATCATGTGTAGGGTTGAGCGAACCGGAACTGTAAAGTTTGGGTTCCTACCGAACTTTAGGATTTTTGGACCCCGGACCCGAACATTTCAGTAAAAGTTTGGGTACGGGTTCGGTGTTCAGGGAGTTAATGGCGCTTTTTGAAAGGCTGCAGAGCAGCCAATTAACAAGCGTTTAACTGTGTGCCCTTAGAAGCCATCACAGCCATGCCTATTAATGGCATGGCTGTGATTGGCCACTGCAGCATGTGACCCAGCCTTTATATAATCTGGTGTCACGTAGTGCTGCACGTCACTCTGCTCTTAGTAGTGTAGGGAGAGGATGCTGATGCTGTGAGGGAGAGAATAGGAAAGAAACTTTAATCAGAACTGCAATTGAACTCAGCGATCTACATAGATTTTGTTGTGTGGCTGAGTTCAATTGCAGTTCTGATTAAAGTGCACAATCTTTTTACCCTGCCCTGAGCCCAGTGACAGAGAAAAATAACTTTTATCCATCAGTTAGTTGGGTGGGCGGCCGCGGCCATTTTTTGCAAGCTCAGTGCACCAGCACAGCATATGTGCTTTTATGACATTCAAATCCAAGCTTGAAATACTGCAATAATAATCTGGGTTTAAAAACAGCACTTTTTGGCAATATCCTACATCTGGTGCCTTTACAGCATTTGTCAGTGTGCAATTTAAGCTAGAAATACAGTAATAATTTTCTGGGTATTAAAAAACACCCTTTTGTGCAAAACACTTTTACAAGCAATTTTACAGCCCTTGCTGCACCTGTCAGTGTGAAATTCAAGCGTTATATACTGCTGTCATATTCTGTTAGTAAAACAAAAAAAACACCCATTTTGGGCAAAGTACTTAATATTGCAGCCTTTGCTGCATCTGTGATTGTTAAAAACAAGCTTGAAATACTTAAATAATTTTCTGGCTTTGATAAAACACCCATTTTTGGCAATACCCTCCATCTGGGGCCTCTGCCGCATTAGTCAGTGTGCAATTTAAGCTAGAAATACAGCTATAATTTTCTGGGTTTGAAAAAACACCCATTTAGGGCAAAATACTTAATTTGCGGGCTTATCTGCATCTGTCAGTGTGAGATACGTGCTTTACTTACTGCTGTGCTATGCTGGTATTAAAAAAACACCCATTTTGGGCAAAATACTTAATTTGCGGCCTTGTCTGCATATGTACGTGTGAAATTCAAGCGTTATATACTGCTGTCATATTCTGTTATTAAAAAACACCCTTTTTGGGCAAAGTACTTAATATTGCAGCCTTTGCTGTATCTGTTATTGTTAAAATAAGCTTGAAATACTTCAATAATTTTCTAGGTTTTAAAAAACACCAATTTTTGGCAATACCCTCCATCTGGGGCCTCTGCCGCATTAGTCAGTGTGCAATTTAAAATAAAAAATAATATATGTGTTAACCCTTTAAAACGTAACGTAATAAGCCCCACCACAATGAATGGTGAATATAGAACCAAAAGGGTATGGATGCCAGTAGCATACAAGGTGTGTATACACTGCTAATTAGAGACCAAGGGAGGCATGAGAAGTGAAAATATGGAAAAGGATACAGGATCGGGTCTCTCAGACCTGTAATAGCCCTGCATCCACCTCATAAACAGCCCCCTCAATCTCTCCCTCAGACTGTCCCTGAATACGGCGTCAAGGTGGGCTGCCCGATCATTTGCCTAAAGCAAAGAAAGGGACAGAAAGATGGTAGCAACACTGAGCCGTTAAAACCTTGACACTCAGATACAAAGAACAAGAAACGTCCCAACCCCATTTCTTAAGCTGTAAGCCTATTCATCAGGGGACCATAGAGACAATAAAGTAAACACTAATGGAGCACGCCTGTAAAGGAAAAATAAGTAGAGTACAGTCAGGGGTTAAGTGTCACCGCCAGTTCTGTGAGAAGGTCTGGCAGACGTTCTTCGCTACCTCTTGTATGATGTTCTTTGTTTTGGATTCACTTTCTCATCTCCTTTCCTTCTGCCAGGTGTCACTTATTTAGACTAATCGTCTTCCTTTATATTCCCTCCCATACTGCTTCGCTTTCCGGTTTTTACTACTTCCTGGATGAAGTGTTCACTGCTGGAGGCTTCTTCTGCTGTTTGCTCAGATAAGTCCTTTACTTTATTGTGTTTCCTTGCTGGCTTGATTCTAGGTGACCCTGTCTCGGTCCGTATTAAGTGCAGGGAGCCGATGGTCATGTCCCCTCACTATTATAGGGTTTTCAGGTGTCACACAGACTTAGGTACGTGGGCATGCAATCGTCTACCATCGAGACCCTTGCATATGCATAGCAGTCAGGGAGAGCTCTTAGGGTTTTATAGGGGTCACCTATAAGCTCCTTAGTTTGGGATCAAGCCAGTCGCTCGTTTATTCATAAGTTCCAGCTATCTGCAAACTTCACCCGTGACATTATAAACCGCCATAACCATCTTAAGCATGGATCCGGTTTCAGCCTTGATTGACCGCATGCAAGGTCTTTCTCTGGAGGTAGCAGATCTCTGTAAAACTGTGTCTCAGTTTCAGGTGACCGGTTCTGCTGGCGTTCATGGAGTTTGTTCCGAGCCTAAGATCTCGCTTCTGGATACGTTCTCCGGGGGTAGTGAGAATTTTGTTCGCTTTAGAGAGGCTTGCAAACTCCATTTTCGCCTACTTCCCCAGTCCTCTGGTGATGAGGAGCAGAGGGTGGGGATCATCATCTCGCTGCTCAGGGATAACGCTCAGTCTTGGGCCTTTTCGCTGCCGGTGGAGGCACGGCCCCTCCGATCGGTGAATTATTTTTTTGTAGCCCTGGGGCAGATAAATGATGACCCGGATCGTATTGCTCTGGCTGAATCTAAACTGCGTTTTTTATGCCAGGGTAAACAGTCTGCAGAGATATATTGTTCTGAACTTCAGAGATGGGCAGCTGATACTGGTTGGAATGATGCTGCACTCCGAAGTCAAATTTGCCATGGTCTTTTGGAAAGATTGAAAGATGCATTCGCTTTTCATGAGAGACCAGTGTCGTTAGAGTCAGCCATGTCTCTAACTGTTCGTATTGACAGGCGTCTTAGAGAGAGGAGACTACTCTTTCCTGTCATATTCAGCCCAAGGACAGTGGGGCTGTCTCATTCAGTGCACAGGGGTCTCAGTCTGTCTCAATCCCCTCTGAGGAGGAGGCCATGCAGCTGGGTTTGCTTGCCTCTGATAGTAGAGGATTCAGCTCTCAGAGGAGGATTTGTTTCTGTTGTGGGGGTATAAATCATTTAGCTAATGTTTGCCCCTCTAGGAGATTCATAAAGTTTTCTGAGGGTAATAAAAACAACACAAAACAAAACAAAAAAAAACCTCTAAAACCTTTCCATTTGCTACTATTGGCAAGGTTGATGCAGAAATTAAAGCTTTTCCGTTTGCTTGTAGTTCCCATTTTCTCCTACCTGCCAGGGTGGCGCTAGATAGCAAGAACATTGTTTGTGAGATTTTTGTAGATAGTTGAGCAGCTGTCAATCTCATTGATAATTAATTTGAAACAACGCATGGTTTCCAGGTATTCACTTTGGAAAAGGATATACCTGTTTTTGCTATCGATTCCTCTCCACTTTCTCAAAGATCGTTAAAGGGCATAGTTCACAATATCCGTTTGACTGTGGGTGACGCTCATGTTGAGGATATGTCATGTTTCGTCTTAAGCGGATTACCTACTCCTCTAGTGTTGGGGCTACCCTGTCTCACTAAACATAACCCCACATCCGACCCTCGAAGTCACCTGTTACCGCTGGGGGTTTTTTTGTTAAGAAAAAAGATGCTTCTTACAGACCTTGTCTGGATTTCAGGGAGCTGAACCGTATCACGATTTGTGACCCATATCCGCTTCCTCTGATCCTGGACCTGTTTAACCAGATTGTAGGGGCTAAAGTTTTTCCTAAGTTGGATTTAAGAGGGGCATACAACCTAGTCAAGGTCAGGGAAGGGGACGAATGGAAGATGGCCTTCAATACCCCTGAGGGTCATTTCGAGAATTTGGTTATGCCCTTTGGTTTGATGAATGCTCCGGCCATCTTCCAACATTTTGTGAACAGCATTTTTTATCATTTAATGGGGAAATTTGTACTGGTGTATCTAGATGACATTTAGATTTTTTTTCTCCTGATTACAAGACTGATCGGGACCACCTATGTCAGGTCTTGCTGATTCTGCGGGAGAATAAATTGTACGCTAAACTGGAAAAATGTGTGTTTGCGGTTCCGGAGATTCAATTTCTTGGTTTTCTTCTCTCCGCTTCTGGTTTTCGGATGGACCCTGAGAAGGTCCGCGCTGTGCTTTATTGGGAGCTTCCTGAGAATCAGAAGTCGCTGATGCGGTTTTTGGGTTTTGCCAATTATTACTGAAAGTTCATTTTGAATTATTCCTCTGTTGTTAAGCCACTCACTGATATGACTAAAAAGGGGGTGGATTTTTCCTTGTGGTCGGTAGATGCGCTTAAAGCCTTTTCTAGTATTAAAGAGAGTTTTGCTTCCGCTCCCATTTTGGTACAACCTGATGTCTCTCTAACTTTTATTGTTGAGGTGGACGCTTATGAGGTGGGTGTGGGTGCGGTCTCATCTCAGGGTCCCTCTCCTGCCAAATGGCGACCGTGTGCCTTTTTCTCAAGGAAACTATCCTCTGCAGAGAGAAATTATGATGTGGGAGATAGGGAGTTGTTGGCCATCAAATTAGCTTTTGAGGAATGGTGCTGTTAGTTAGAGGGAGCCAGACACCCTATTACTGTGTTTACCGACCATAAGAATCTGGCCTACTTGGAATCGGCCAAGCGTCTGAACCCGAGACAGGCCAGATAGTATTTGTTCTTTTCTAGGTTTACATTTTGTGCCCTGTCACGTTGTTTTCCGGGAGGGGGGAACTTTGAAGACCCGGTCTCAGCTCTTTATCCTGATTTGGAGGCAGAGGTTCAGGCAGCCCAGGCAGAGGCTCCTGATCTTTGTCCTCCTGGGAGGTTGTTTGTGCCTCTCGCTTTATGACACAAGGTTTTTAAGGAGCACCACGATACTGTCCTTGCTGGGCACCCGGGGAGTAGAGCCACAGTGGATCTCATTGCTTGGAGATTCTGGTGGCCGGCTCTTTGTAAGACGGTTGAGGGTTTTGTGGCAGGCTGCGAGACCTGCGCTCGTGCCAAGGTCCCTCATTCACGGCCATCGGGTTCTCTCCTCCCGTTACCCATTCCTTCCCGTCCCTGGACGCATCTGTCCATCGACTTCATCACGGACCTGCCTCGTTCCTCGGGGAAGGTAGTGGACCGTTTTAGCAAAATGGCACATTTCATTCCCTTTCTTGGGTTACCCAATGCTAAGATGCTGGCACAAGCGTTTCTTGATCATATTGTTAAATTGCATGGCATTCCTTCAGACATCGTTTCTGATAGGGGCATGCAATTTGGTTCCAGATTCTGGAAGGCCTTCTGTTCTCGCTTGGGGATTCGGTTGTCGTTCTCTTCTGCTTTTCACCCGCAGTCGAATGGTCAGACCGAACGCGTCAATCAAAATCTGGAGACATATCTGCGCTGTTTTGTGGCGGAGAATCAGGAGGATTGGTATTCTTTTTTGTCCCTTGCTGAGTTTGCTTTAAATAACCGTCGCCAGGAGTCCTCTGATAACTCACCATTTTTTGGTGCATATGGGTTTCATCCGCAGTTTGGGACATTCTCTGGAGAGGGGTCTTCTGGTTTACCTGATGAGGAGAGATTTTCCTCGTCTTTGTCATTTATTTGGCAAAAGATTCAGGGTAATCTGAAGAGGATGAGTGAGAGATATAAGCATGTGGCGGATATGAGACGTGTGCCTGGTCCGGACCTGAATGTGGGTGATCTGGTGTGGTTGTCTACAAAGAATATCAAACTAAAGGTTCCCTCCTGGAAGTTGGGTCCTAAGTTAATTGGAACTTACAAGATCTTGTCCGTCATCAATCCCGTTGCCTTCCATCTTGTTCTTCCTTAAACTTGGAAGATCAATAATGTTTTTCACAAGTCCCTATTAAAACCTTATGTCCAACCCACTGTACCCTCCTCTTTGCCTCCTCCTCTGATTATTGTTGATGGTAATCTTGAATTTCAGGTCTCTAGGATTGTGGATTCTCGCATTATCCGCGGTTCTCTTCAGTACCTCATTCATTGGGAGGGTTATGGTCCTGAGGAGAGGATGTGGGTCCCAGTGGCGGACATTAAGGCCACTCGTCTCATCAGGGCTTTCCATAGGTCTCATCCACGTTCTCATCTCCTTTCCTTCTGCCAGGTGTCACTTATTTAGACTAATCGTCTTCCTTTATATTCCCTCCCATACTGCCTCACTTTGCGGTTTATACTACTTCCTGGATGAAGTGTTCACTGCTGGAGGCTGCTTCTGCTGTTTGCTCAGATAAGTCCTTTACTTTATTGTGTTTCCTTGCTGGCTTGATTCTAGGTGACCCTGACTCGGTCCGTATTAAGTGCAGGGAGCCGGTGGTCGTGTCCCCTCACTATTATAGGGGTTTTCAGGTGTCACACAGACTTAGGTACGTGGGCATGCAATCGTGTACCATCGAGACCCTTGCATGTGCATAGCAGTCAGGGAGAGCTCTTAGGGTTTTATAGGGCTCACCTATAAGCTCCTTAGTTAGGGATCAAGCCAGTCACTAGTTTATTCATAAGTTCCAGCTATCTGCAAACTTCACCCGTGACATTAAGTCTCTCTTAAATACTTATCAGTGAATTCCAGGCCGAGCTCTCATGTGGTGCGCAACAGGGAAACAATGTCCAGATGAAATGCGCTCACGGCGCCTCAACAGTAGTACATCGGAGGCGCCTGTTGTGCTGCATATGGCAACCGATAGTCACTGAGCTTATCTGGGTTTAGATTAATCAGATTTTTATTAAAGTTTTCATCAGATAAAATTTTACAAAATAACAAAAAACGCCTTTGTAGGAGCTCCATATCAACTTATGACAGTACTGATATAAGATTTCATGGCAGCAAGTACATACATAAAGTGCACAACATTGTTGATGCTATTCCGTCCTGTCATAATCTGCTGCTCAGTTTGTCAACAGAGCACTCAAACCTATCTAAAAGAAGATAGAAACAGAAAGAATGTCAAACAGGAAAGAAAAAGAAAGAAAAGGAAAGAGGAGGGTAAAGGGAAGAGGGGGGTAAGGAAGGGGAAGGAATCATATCCCTGTCACTAGGGGAGATATATAGTATGAGGCTTTCATCACCACCATAAACCAAGGTCATTCCACCTCATAATGCCAGAAAAGACAGAAAATCTGGGGATTCTATTGCAGTAGCCCATCCAGCCCAAGTCTTGCTATATTTAGCCGACAAATCGGACGCCTCAGCCGAAATCTCCTCCATTCTAGCTATTTGTTGCATTTCTTGAAACCAATCCCTCATCGTGGGAACCTGTGTTAAGAGCCAGTATCTAGGGATCACTGTTCTGGCAGCTGTAATAAAAAATCTTAGTAAGGACCCCTTTTGAGACGACATAGATCCCGGAAGGATGGAGAGGAGCGCCACCTGAGGAGAATTATGAACTGGTTTTGGCGAAATTTTATTAAAGGCTTGGAATACCGAGTCCCAAAAGGGTTTAATCAAGTCACAACCCCACCACACATGAAGCATCGTACCTCTTTCTTTGCAGCATATCCAGTATAACTCTGATACTGAAGGGAAAATTCTATGGAGTCTGACCGGTACCTATACCAACGGGATAATATTTTGTAGTTCTTCTCTTGAGCGGCACACGCCATAGAAAGCCCCTTATGAAATTCGGGCTGCCTTTATGTGAGTCCGTCAGAAGAATCTGATACAGGTAGGAAACAAGGTGAATCGGTGGAGAAGACAATATAAACAATTTTTCAAACTCTGTGAGTGAGGCCCCGAAAGAACACTGTGCTCCCCTGACAAGACGAAGTATTTAATTTGCTCATATTCCAGCCAAGGTATCCTCTTGTTCCGGAAATTTAGTGGACATAACTGATAGAGACGGGAATGCACTTCCTTGCATCAAGTGATGAAAGCGAGGGTCATCTGAGATCCTAAAGCCCAAAAATGAATCCCTACCCATTCCAACAGGGAATGCTGGGTTATGAAAAATAGGAGTGAGCGGGCTGAGTCCTCTGATACCCATCCCCTTATGGGTTAATTTATCTGGGTCTAAATAGGAGCGTGCAGTGAAAGAAGATCTGTCCATGTAGTCACCTGATCAATCATGTGATCCCTCAAGTGATACTCAGGAATCACGTGATCACACCCATGATGTGAAAGATCATGTGATCGCAGGTCCTGCACAAAGTGAAACACAGTACAGGATCCGCATTACAGATCAATGGGCGGTATACAAGCATAGGTGGAGGGAAAGAGGTCCGGAGCTAAAGACCTCGAGACCCACCCTCCCTATGCATAAAAGCTATGAAATGTATAATCGCTACCCGAACATTATTAGGTGGGTTTATGGCAGGAGAAAGTATAATGCAAATAGGAAACACCTAAATAGCATTTGTTCATTCAGGCCATTTGGGAATGGGATTCGTAGATCCACCACACCTCACGCTGCAGGACTTTTCTCTCCCAGTCACACCCTCTAACTGGGGGGGGTACCTGTTCAATGCTCATAAAACGTATCTTGGAGGAGTCCCCATTATGCATCACTCTCATATGGGTGGCTAGGGGACTTTCTCTCTGGTGCTTGATGTCACTCAAATGTTCCCCCACCCTCCTCCGTAACTCACGTGTGGTCTTCCCTTCATATTCAAGGCCACATTCATAGGTGGCTTTGTAAATTACCCCTTTACTGCTGTCATATTCTGTTATTCCAAAAACACCCATTTTGGGCAAAATACTTAATTTGCGGCCTTGTCTGCATCTGTACGTGTGAAATTCAAGCGTTATTTACTGCTGTCATATTCTGTTATAAAAAAAACACCCTTTTTGGGCAAAGTACTTAATATTGTAGCCTTTGCTGCATCTGTTTTTGTTAAAACAAGCTTTAAATACTTCAATAATTTTCTAGGTTTTAAAAAACACCAATTTTTTGCAATACCCTCCATCTGGGGCCTCTGCCGCATTAGTCAGTGTGCAATTTAAGCTAGAAATACAGCTTTCATTTTCTGGGTTTTAAAAAACACTTATTTAGGGCAATTTACTTAACTGCCGCCTTGTCTGCATCTGTCAGTGTGAGATACACACTTTAGATACTGCTGTGCTATTCTGGTATTAAAAAAACACCAATTTTCGGCAAAAATCTTAATTTTGAAACCTTTGCTGCATATGTCATTGTGAGATGCAACCTTTAGATACTGTTGTTCTATTCTGCTATTAAAAAAACTGCCTTGTCTGCATCTGTACATGTGAGATACACGCTTTTGATACTGCTGTGCTATTCTGGTATTAAAAAAACACCCATTTAGAGCAAAAATATTAATTTTGCAGCCTTTGCTGCATATGTCATCATGAGATACACCCTTTAGATACTGTTGTTCTATGATGTTATTAAAAAAACACCCATTTTGGGCAAGATCCTAAATTTGAGAAATATGAGGAGAGCGTCAAATAAGGGACGTGGCCCTGGTCGTGGTGCTGCTGGTGGAGCTCCTGTTGCAGGGAGAGGACGTGGTCGATCTGTGCCAGTTACACGCAGAAGTGAAACACCTTCCTCAGGTGCGAGTAGGAGACAGAACCTTTAGCGGTATTTGATCGGGCCGAATGGTGAGGCCAGAACAAGCGATAGTAGATTGGGTTGCTGACAGTGCCTCCAGTTCCTTTACATTGTCTCCCACCCAGTCTCCTGCTGAAAGATCAGAGTTGGCTCCTGCAGCCGATGTCCATCAGTCTTTCACATCACCCCCTTGCAAATCAGTCAAGCAGTCTGAGCCCCAAGTCATGCAGCAGTCTCTTCTGCTTTTTGATGGCTCTGTTAGCAGGATTTTTCCAGGGCCATCCACCTAGCCCTGCCCCAGAAGTGGAAGAGTGCACTGATGCCCAACCACTTATGTTTCAAGATGAGTACATGGGAGGACCATCGCAGCACGTCTCGGATGATGACGAAACACAGGTGCCAACTGCTGGGGCTTTTGAAAGTGTGCAGACCGACAAGGAGGGCAGAGGTGAAGACTGGGTGGAAGATGATGTGAAGGACGATGAGGTACTCGACCCCACATGGAATCAAGGTCCTGCGACTGACTTGTGTAGTTTGGAGGAAGAGGCGGTGGTCGGCCAGAGCCACCAGCACAGCAGAAGAGGGAGCAGGGTGCAAAAGCGGAGCGGCCGTCCCCTAGACAGTAGGCCTGCTACTGCCCACCGCAGCAGGGGACCAAGCAAACCAAAGCCAGCTCCAAGGAGTTCCCTGGCGTGGCAGTTCTTCAGACAATGTGCTGACTAGACACGAGTGGTTTGCACGCTGTGCAATCAGAGCCTGAAGCGAGGCATAAACGTTCTCAACCTTAGCACAACCTGCATGACCGGGCATCTAAGTGCAAAGCACGAGCTGCAGTGGAGTAGACAGCTCAAAAACCAAGACAGGTCTCTGGCTCCTCCTGCTTCCTCTTCTGCTGCAGTCTCAGCCTCTTCATCCACCTCTGGAGTGACAGTGCCACCTGCCACCCCGCCAACAGAGGATCTGCCAGCAACACCACCATCTGGGTCACCAAGCATCTCCACAATGTCACACAAAAGCATTCAGCTCTCCATCTCCCAAACACTGGAGCGGAAGAGGAAGTACCCCCCTACCCACCTGCGATCCCTGGCCCTGAATGCCAGCATTTCAAAATGACTGGCCTTTGAAATGCTGTCATTCCGTCTGGTTGAGACAGAGGATTTTAAAAACCTTATGGCGGTGTCTGTCCCACAGTACGTCATGCCCAGCTGCCACTACTTTTCCAAGTGCTCCATCCCTTCCCTGCACAACCAAGTGGGGGACAAAATCAGGTGTGCACTGCGCAACGTCATCTGTGGCAAGGTGCACCTCACTACAGATACGTGGACCAGTACCCACGGTTAGGGACGTTATATCTCCATAACAGCACACTGGGTAAATGCAGTGGCGGCAGGGCCTGAGGCGGAAAGCAGTTTGGCGCATGTCCTTCCACCACCGTGGATTGCAGGGCGCTTCAGTTTGCCTCCTGTTGCTTCCTCCTCCTACTCCGCTTACTCATCCCCTACCGGCTCCTCATCCAGTCAGCGTAACACCTTCACCACCAACTTCAGCACAGCCAGGGGTAAACGACAGCAGGCAGTTTTAAAACTTATCTGTTTGGGGGACAAACCCCACACTGCGCAGGAGCTGTGGACGGGCCTTAAACAACAGACCATCGAGTGGTTAGTGCCAGTGAGCCTCAAGACCGGCCTGGTGGTGTGCGATAATGGGCGTAATCTCTTAGCAGCTCTGGGACTAGCCGGTTTGACGCACATCCCTTGCCTGGCGCATGTTCCGAATTTGGTGGTGCAGAGATTCCTTAAAAATTACCCCGATATGTCAGAGCTGCTGCATAAAGTGCGGGCCGTCTGTGCGCACTTACGGTGTTCTTACCCTGCTGCTGCTCGCCTGTCAGCGCTGCAGCGTAACTTCGGCCTTCCCGCTCACCGCCTCATATGCAACGTGCCCACAAGGTGGAACTCCACCTTGCACATGCTGGCCAGACTGTGCGAGCAGCAGCAGGCGATAGTGGAGGTTTCAGCTGCAGCACGCACGGGTGAGTCACTCTGCGGAACAGCACCACTTCACCATCAATGACTGGGCCTCCATGCGAGACCTGTGTTCCTTGTTGTAATGGAGATATAGGGTCCCATGTCGAGATTAACATTATCAACACATATGAATCTATACTAATGAAGTTTCTCAATTTATACTTAGTGTTGTAATTTTTTAATTTCGACATGTGATATGTGTGACGACCACCCGCCAATCCCGTCGTACTATGCCACAGTTGCCATACAGGTCTCGTCAACTAGAGACTCCTGGAGGCGAATCCACTGTGAGCACAGAAGACGTGTAAGATTGGTTGGTGGGCCCAGAAAGGATGCAATCACGATTGTATGTACAATCGGTAAAAATAAAATGACTGATTTCACGCTGGAAATCAAATTAATTTGCTGCCACCACTCTTCGTATTGAATCGGGGCGAAGAGACCCCGGCTAGCTAATCCTAAAGGGACGAAACGGTTATTTGCAACCTAGCTAGTACATTAACAATTTATAAAAATAACACAATTTGGTAGTATGTCTTCTGAGGACAGAGCTCTTAGCATAGATCAGGTCATCAAGTAACAAGGGCAAAACTGGAACGATGAAATCGTTAGTTTTTATTCTAAAACTACACACAAAAATATATATATATTAAAGCTGACAGATAAATATACCTGCCAGTTGAACAGATTGGTTTGGATAGAAATAGTTAGAGGTGGAAGGGAATAGAATGTCTGTAAGTTCAGAATTACCGTGGTAGTGTCCAGTAATAGGCAAAGTCTTTGAAATAATAATCCAAGATGGTGGGGTGCCCGTGTCCCTGCGGGCGGTCGAGATGTTAGACGACGTCAGATGGTAGATGAAGGAACCAGGACCTGAGTGTGTCACTGTTTTTACCTACTCTGAAGCGGGGAGTGGTTATGACACGTTCAGGTCCAGCCTTGGGTAATTGGAACAGGGGCAGTCCTTTGCCCCATAGGGAGAAAACCTGGCAGCATCTTTGCTTTGCCCATTTCTCCATATCCCGTAAGTCCAATCAAGAAATATAGTAGATATTGATAATCAGTACAATTTTACGCATCATCTGATAACAAATACGACTAGAAGATAATACAGGGTGCCCGAGAACCTTTATATCTCAGAGCGGGAATCTCTGATTTGTCCGCGGGTTTCCTAGAAGGTGGGTTAGGAGAACCAAAACCATCTCTGAAAAGATGGTTCCTTTCCCATTTCCATAACCCATGAAATATTAGGAAAATATGGGAAGAATATGAAGTTTATGGATTGGAGGTGACTTTCAGGTCATCTTCCCTCCTGTACCAGCCAGCTGTGTGATAAGGATCTGTCCTTTTCTTCTGAAGCTCGCTGCCCAGGCTAAAGGTGTGAGACCCCTGCTGGTATTGGAGACACTATGGCTGCAGAGAGACCAGGTTTATGAGGTTCTGTCAGGAGAATACCAGATTGATGGGTACTTAAACCTGGCATGGGGCAGGAAGATTCTTTGGCAAGAAGGTGCTAATTGTACCTCTGATCTGTGAGTTACTCCTTTAGTGAAAGAGAAGATTCTTAGTGAAGGCTCTTTTGTCTTTGTGATTGAGAAATATGGCGCATTTGTGATTTCCTAGTATCGCTGTGGATCGCAAAGCGTCACACCTCCCCCCTTTGGAAGATTGGGGAAGGAGTGGTCAGCAAGACTGGGACTGAAGCAATCCCAACTCCCTATTTGAGCTAGTTACAGCGGGAAAGTCCGTCAGCATTCTGATGGCGACTTCCCGGTTTGTGCTGAATCGTGAAATCGTACTGTTGGAGCGCTAAGCTCCAGCGGAGAAGTTTTCCGTTGGTATCAGAAGTACGTTTCAGCCAGCTGAGAGGGTTGTGATCTGTGATGACCATGAAGGATCGTCCGTATAGGTACGATTGAAGTTTCTGTAGGGCCCATACGATCGCTAGGCACTCTTTCTCAGTGGTGCAGTATGCGGTTTCCCGCGGGAGTAGTTTTCGGCTCAGGTAGAGGACAGGGTGCTCATGCCCGGTTGCGTCCACCTGACTAAGGACGGCTCCCAGACCGTGGTCTGAGGCGTCAGTTTGTACTAGGAACTGACGGGAGAAGTCGGGAGCTTGAAGGACAGGAGCGCTAGCTAGCGCTTCCTTCAGGGCCCGAAATGCCTGTTCTAGTTCCGAGTTCCATGTGACCGTGTTGGGTTGTTTTTTGCCCGTTGCATCGGTCAGCGGTTTAGCCAGAGTACTATAGGATGGAACAAACTTCCTATAGTACCCTGCCGTTCCCAGAAATGCCTGTATTTGTTTTTTGGTGTTAGGCCGTGGCCATGCTACAATGGCATCGACCTTCCCTATCTGAGGTTTCAGGGTCTGGCTGCCTACTCTGTGTCCTAAGTACTGAACCTCTGTCATGGCAATCTGACATTTGTTGGGCTTAATGGTCAGATTGGCAGCGGACAGTCTTCCCAATACCTGTGACAGATGATCAAGGTGATCTTCCCAGGTTGGACTATATATGGCTATATCGTCCAGATAGGCTAGGGCATAACCTTGCATTCCTTCCAACAGTTCATTCATGGCCCGCTGAAAGGTGGCGGGCGCATTCCTCATCCCAAAGGGCATACGAGTAAACTCATAGAGGCCAAAAGGGGTGATGAATGCGGATTTCGCTCTCGCCTCTGGCGCAAGCGGAATCTGCCAGTATCCACGGCTCAAGTCCATGATTGTTAGATAGCTGGCGGACGCCAGCTGATCCAGCAATTCATCAATTCGAGGCATGGGATACGCATCGGTTATGGTGATGTCATTCAGTCTCCGATAGTCGACACAGAACCGGGTTGTCTTGTCCTTTTTGGGGACTAAAACAACCGGGGCGGCCCATGGACTAGAGGATTTCTGGATGACCATTAACTGTAGCATCTCATCAATCTCTCGTTTGATTTCAGCCTGCACTTCGGGTGAGGTGCGATAGGGGCCCTGCCGTAAGGGCTTGTGGGTCCCTGTATCAACTCGGTGAGCTGCTAGGTTGGTTTGGCCAGGGATGCCTGAGAATATGGCGCTGTGCGCACTCAGGAGAGTGGTGAGCTGAAGCTTCTGTGGGTACGAGAGGTGGGGGTTGATGTTCCAATCATCTGCCACGTCTCGTAGCTCTGCTAGCAAGTCTATCAGTGGATCTGGCTCTTCGGGTTCTAGCTGGCTACACACTGCTAATACATACTGCTCCCTTTCCTCGTGTGCTTTTAACATGTTCACGTGGAACAGTTTCTGTCGCTTACCCCCGAGACTCACTAGGTAAGTGACTGGGTTCACCTGTTTCAGAATGGTGTATGGCCCGTCCCAGGCAGCCTGCAATTTGTTCTGCCTGACAGGGAGTAGGGCGTATACCTTCTGATCTGCTGCGTATGACCGCTCTCTGGCATGCTGATCATACCAAGCCTTCTGTTTGGCCTGTGCCTTTGCAAGGTTTCCCGTCACTATGGTCATGAGGGACTCCATCTTGTCCCGAAATTTTAGGACATATTCAACCACAGAGACTTCTGAGGGGTCACCTTTTCCCTCCCAGGTCTCCCGAATCAGTTTTAAGGGCCCTCGAACGTCTCGTCCATATAGGAGTTCAAAGGGCGAGAACCCAGTGGACTCCTGTGGCACTTCTCTGTAAGCGAACAGCAAATGAGGCAGGTGCCGCTCCCAGTCCTTCCCCTGCGATTCCACGAACGTGGCCAGCATTTGCTTTAACGTTCCGTTGAAACGTTCGCAAAGGCCGTTGGTTTGCGGGTGATACGCACTGGAAGTGGTGTGCTTGATTTGCATCCTCTCACAGAGGGCTTCCATTAGCTCCGACATGAAGCAGGAGCCCTGATCAGAGATCATCTCGGCGGGGAAACCTACACGCGAGAAAATCCCGATCAAGGCGTCCGCCACCGTGGCCGACCTAAGGGAAGACAGTGCTACTGCCTCTGGGTAACGGGTGGCATAGTCCACGACCGTTAAGATGTAGCGCTTGCCAGAACTGCTAGGAATGGGAAGGGGACCAATTATATCCACTGCCACTCTCTGGAAGGGCTCTGTGATCACGGGCAGTGGCTGCAAAGGGGCTTTGCGGGGTCCTCCAGCCTTCTTAACCCTCTGGCAAGTGGTACACGATCGGCAGTACTTCGTTATGTCCGTTCCCATCGTGGGCCAGTAAAAATGGTTCTGAACACGTTTGTGGGTCTTTCTGATACCCAAATGTCCTGCAAGTGGAATGTCGTGGGCTGCTTTGAGCACCTGTGCCCGAAATTCCCTAGGGAGTACCAGCTGTCTCGTGTTCTCACCTGCGCCACCTTTTGTAGGCTGTACAGCTTCACAGTACAGTCGGTCGTTCTCCCAATAGATTTTATATGGAGTGCCCTCACCTGGAGGCTGGCCAGCTCGGGCCCTAAGTGCCTCCAGACTAGGGTCACCCTTTAAGGCCTGCACGAATGCAGCGCCACCGGTCTCCTCCAGCTGACCAGTGACGTATGAGGTCAGCTGTGGAGAGTTACCTTCAATGCTGGGGTCAGAGGTGGGTGGAGGGACGGCTGGTTCTGTCCCCGCAGCCCCATCTGAGCCCAGGTTACTGGCGACACTGGAAGCGTCTACCAGCGCAGTGACACAATCATCATCATCATCACATGAAAAGGTCTTTCTCGCATTGTTATCCACCTGAGGGTCAGAATCGCCCGAGGGGGTCCCTTCGGTCGGTTCTGAGTTCAGGCGGCTGGCCATAGAACGTGTAATGGCCAGAACAGGTACAGCATCATTTATATCACCATTGCTAACACTAACACACGCATTCGGATCAACAAGGACAGGTGCAGAAGTAGGCAAATGACATTCGGTTGCTTGTACATTTAAATCTGATACCTCCCTAGGTGCGTTAGGGACAGTAGAAATAGCAGGCAAAGTGTCCCCGTCTCCCTGTTTCCCCAAAGGGCTGTACAGTACCTGGTTTTGGTCAGGGAGTCTTGCTTGGGCCTCCTGCGCGCTTGCAGGGTATTCGTAATGGGAAACAAGGGTGCCCAAATCAGTGCCAAGCACTGTGGCAACAGGAATATCATCCAGGACCCCAACAACCCGCTTTTGCCGTCCCATTCCCCAATCAATGGTGACTTGGGCTTGGGCCACATGAGTGCGAGTGCCCCCAACTCCGGTCAGAGCGAGGTACTTTCCTGGAAGGATATCCTTCTCCGTAACAAGATGTGAACGGACCAAGGTTACATCTGCACCGGTATCACGGAACCCGATGACAGTCTGGCCGTTCACAGTGACAGGCTGGTGATTCTGGGATCCGCGGTGCACCTCGGGTCCTCCGACCAGCAATACAGCAGACGAGGTAGGTGAGGAAGCGTTGGCCCCCTTAGGGCTTGGCGTCGTCGCGATGCTAGGAGGTTGGGCCGGCTTCCCTGCGTAACAGGTTTGCTTGGTGTGACCGGGCCTGCGACACAGCTCACACCAGGGCCTGGTTGTCTCACGGTTCACAGGGCCAGTGGGCCTGCCTTCTCTCCAGTTCTGGGACATGGCTCTGTCCTGGTTGGGTACTGGAGTTTTGCGGCTGTCAGGTACCAGGGGTTTGCGGATGTCTGATACCACCGGCCTGCGGATGTCCGTCATCACAGGTTTGCGAAGGTCCGGTACCCGGGTTGCGACAAACATGTCTGCCAGCTCAGCAGCTTCTTTCACAGACTGGGGCTTGCGCTCCAGCACAAACTGTCTCACATCTGTAGGGCATATCGCAAGGAGTTGGTCATGGATCATCAAATCCTCAAGGGTAGCATAAGTCTTTTCTTTAAGAATTTTAGTCCATTGGCGGAATGTGGTGCATAAGCGGCTAGCCACATCCGCGTAAGAGTCTGTGGATCCTTTCAGGATGGCACGGAACTTTCTCCGGTAAACCTCAGGGGTTAACTGGAACTTAGCAATTATGGCATCCTTGATAGTCTGATAATCGCAATCTTGGTCTGTGGGTAGTTCCGCAAAAGCATCCAGCGCTTTACCAGTCAGCTGAGGCGTCAGGTGTAGAGCCCACTGATCCTCAGGGATGCAGAACTGGCGGCACGCTCTCTCAAACGAGCGTAAATATAAATCAATGTCCCCGTTTTTCTCCATAACTGGAAACCTTGCTTTGGGGACCCCGGGTAGAGGAATGCCTCCTGCAGCAGGAGTGTTAGGAGAGGCAGACCGCTCGGCCTGTCTCACTTGGGCCAGTTCTAGTGCACGCTGGTGCTGCAGCACTTCTCTCTGAAGCTGGAACTGCCGCTCCTCTCTTTGCTGCTGTTGCTGTATCTCCAGGTAAAAACGTAAATCCGCGCCAGTCAGGCCTGGCATCAACTGCTGGCTCATAGGGCCCAAGGCAGTGAAGTTCAGTCCAGAGCTGCTTGTTCCTTGCTGAGGGTTAGCAGGAGCTGTGGACATAGCGTAATCCAGGGTATCCACATCACCCGGAGCTAAAGTAGCAACATCAGCACTCCCATAGCTGGCGATGCTGGGTGACGTTGAACGAAGGGGCTGCGAAGCCTCCCGCACGGGATTGGAATCCTCCATCGCTTGGCCGTCTCTCTCCGTCAAAGCTTTGATCAGCTGTGATCGATTTTTGTTCAGAATGGCAATGCCTTGCGACTCACACACGGCTTGTAAGTCGGCGACAGACCAACTTAGGTAATTTGGAACTGAATCAGACATTCAGAAAAGAAGAGAAAAAGAATAGGATATAGCAAGGAAAAGGTGGAAAATGTAAACCAATCTATTCCTATCAATGTGTACCGTTTTGCACCCGGAACTCAAGTTCCGCAGGACAGGATACTAAGTAACCACTGTCCTATTGTTATGATTGCGCAAAAAGCTGCACTTGTCAGTTCTTTGTGCTCTGATCTCCCAAAAGCTGACTTCTGCCTGGTTTTGGGTTCTGCTATCCCACTGCTGCCACCAATGTGACGACCACCCGCCAATCCCGTCGTACTATGCCACAGTTGCCATACAGGTCTCATCAACTAGAGACTCCTGGAGGCGAATCCACTGTGAGCACAGAAGACGTGTAAGATTGGTTGGTGGGCCCAGAAAGGATGCAATCACGATTGTATGTACAATCGGTAAAAATAAAATGACTGATTTCACGCTGGAAATCAAATTAATTTGCTGCCACCACTCTTCGTATTGAATCGGGGCGAAGAGACCCCGGCTAGCTAATCCTAAAGGGACGAAACGGTTATTTGCAACCTAGCTAGTACATTAACAATTTATAAAAATAACACAATTTGGTAGTATGTCTTCTGAGGACAGAGCTCTTAGCATAGATCAGGTCATCAAGTAACAAGGGCAAAACTGGAACGATGAAATCGTTAGTTTTTATTCTAAAACTACACACAAAAATATATATATATTAAAGCTGACAGATAAATATACCTGCCAGTTGAACAGATTGGTTTGGATAGAAATAGTTAGAGGTGGAAGGGAATAGAATGTCTGTAAGTTCAGAATTACCGTGGTAGTGTCCAGTAATAGGCAAAGTCTTTGAAATAATAATCCAAGATGGTGGGGTGCCCGTGTCCCTGCGGGCGGTCGAGATGTTAGACGACGTCAGATGGTAGATGAAGGAACCAGGACCTGAGTGTGTCACTGTTTTTACCTACTCTGAAGCGGGGAGTGGTTATGACACGTTCAGGTCCAGCCTTGGGTAATTGGAACAGGGGCAGTCCTTTGCCCCATAGGGAGAAAACCTGGCAGCATCTTTGCTTTGCCCATTTCTCCATATCCCGTAAGTCCAATCAAGAAATATAGTAGATATTGATAATCAGTACAATTTTACGCATCATCTGATAACAAATACGACTAGAAGATAATACAGGGTGCCCGAGAACCTTTATATCTCAGAGCGGGAATCTCTGATTTGTCCGCGGGTTTCCTAGAAGGTGGGTTAGGAGAACCAAAACCATCTCTGAAAAGATGGTTCCTTTCCCATTTCCATAACCCATGAAATATTAGGAAAATATGGGAAGAATATGAAGTTTATGGATTGGAGGTGACTTTCAGGTCATCTTCCCTCCTGTACCAGCCAGCTGTGTGATAAGGATCTGTCCTTTTCTTCTGAAGCTCGCTGCCCAGGCTAAAGGTGTGAGACCCCTGCTGGTATTGGAGACACTATGGCTGCAGAGAGACCAGGTTTATGAGGTTCTGTCAGGAGAATACCAGATTGATGGGTACTTAAACCTGGCATGGGGCAGGAAGATTCTTTGGCAAGAAGGTGCTAATTGTACCTCTGATCTGTGAGTTACTCCTTTAGTGAAAGAGAAGATTCTTAGTGAAGGCTCTTTTGTCTTTGTGATTGAGAAATATGGCGCATTTGTGATTTCCTAGTATCGCTGTGGATCGCAAAGCGTCACAATATGGGATTGCAACTTTTAAATATGTTCACTGTTTTATTTGTGGTTATTTTCCCTTTATATTTATGTTCATGCAAAAATCAGTGACTTTATATGGATGCGCAATTTTATATTGTAAAACATATGAATAGGGATGAGCGAACTCGAACTGTATAGACATTATAAACATTTTCGTAAAAGTCCGGGTTCGGGTTCGGTGTTTGTCGCTTTTCTTGGCGCTTTTTGAAAGGCTGCAAAGCAGCCAATCAACAAGCGTCATACTACTTGCCCCAAGAGGCCATCACAGCCATGCCTACTATTGGCATGGCTGTGATTGGCCAGAGCACCATGTGACCCAGCCTCTATTTAAGCTGGAGTCACATAGCGCCGCCCGTCACTCTGCTCTGATTAGCGTAGGGAGAGGTTGCGGCTGCGACAGTAGGGCGAGATTAGGCTGATTAACTCCTCCAAAAGACTTGATTAATTGATCGATCTGCAGCTGTGGATCATTGAGCTGCTGATAATTAATTGCTCACTGTTTTTAGGCTGCCCAGACCGTTTGTCAGTCACTTTTTTCTGGGGTGATCGGCGACCAAGTGCATTTAACCCTCAATGGTGTGGTTGTTTTTTGGCTAAAGCCTACATCAGGGTGAAGCGGTCACACCAAGTGCATTTAACCAGCAATAGTCTGTTTATTTTTTGGCCATATACTACATCAGGGGCAAGCTGCGCCTGTCACCAAGTGCATTTAACCCTCAATGGTGTGGTTGTTTTTTGGCTAAAGCCTACATCAGGGTGAAGCTGTCGCACCAAGTGCATTTAACCAGCAATAGTCTGTTTATTTTTTGGCCATATACTACATCAGGGGCAAGCTGCGCCTGTCACCAAGTGCATTTAACCCTCAATGGTGTGGTTGTTTTTTGGCTAAAGCCTACATCAGGGTGAAGCTGTCACACCAAGTGCATTTAACCAGCAATAGTCTGTTTATTTTTTGGCCATATACTACATCAGGGGCAAGCTGCGCCTGTCACCAAGTGCATTTAACCCTCAGTAGTGTGGTTGGTCAAGCTGTCACACCAAGTGCATTTAACCAGCAATAGTCTGTTTATTTTTTGGCCATATACTACATCAGGGGCAAGCTGCGCCTGTCACCAAGTGCATTTAACCCTCAGTAGTGTGGTTGGTCAAGCTGTCACACCAAGTGCATTTAACCAGCAATAGTGTGGTTATTTTTTGGCCATATCCCAGTCTAATTCTGTCAGTAAACGTATACCTGTCACCCAGCGCCTAAATACTAGGCCTCAAGTTTATATCCAGCTAAATCTGTCATTACTGCTGTACTGTTGTGGCTGGGCAAGTTATTTAGTGTCCGTCAAAGCACAGTTTTTGTTCTGGGTTGAAATACAATTCCCAATTTAGCAATTTCCTAATTTAGTGGTTTCTGCTGTATCAGGCCTACTTTAAATACATCCCTAAAAGGGTATATCAGAATAAAGGTGCTGATAGGGTCATTCTGAATAACTTCACACACACGCTACTGTGCATTTCCAAGTCTAATTCTGTCAGTAAATCTATACCTGTCACCCAGCGCCTAAATACTAGGCCTCAAATTTATATCCCGCTAAATCTGTCGTTACTGCTGTACTGTTCTGGCTGAGCAAGTTATTTAGTGTCCGTCAAAGCACATTTTTTGTTCTGGGTTGAAATACAATTCCCAATTTAGCAATTTCCTAATTTAGTGGTTTCTGCTGTATCAGAGCTGTTACAGTGGTGGCTGACGTGAAGCCTGATTCTTTGCTAGGACATGCAGACTGATTCTCTGCCGACATGAAGCCAGATTGTCTGTTACGGGACCTCTCTCCTCTGCCTGGGTGCTGGGCCTAAATTTATGAAAATGGACTGTTACAGTGGTGGGTGACGTGAAGCCTGATTCTCTGCTATGACATGAAGACTGATTCTCTGCTGACATGAAGCCAGATTGTCTGTTACGGGACCTCTCTCCTCTGCCTGGGTGCTGGGCCTAAATATCTGACAATGGACTGTTGCATTGGTGGCTGACGTGAAGCCTGATTCTCTGCTATGATATGAAGACTGATTCTCTGCTGACATGAAGCCAGATTGTCTGTTACGGGACCTCTCTCCTCTGCCTGGGTGCTGGGCCTAAATTTATGAAAATGGACTGTTGCAGTGGTGGCTGATGTGAAGCCTGATTCTCTGCTATGACATGCAGACTGATTCTCTGCTGACATGAAGCCAGATTCTCGTTACGGGACCTCTCTCCTCTGCCTGGGTGCCGGGGCCTAAATATCTGAGAATGGACTGTTCCAGTGGTGGGTAACGTGAAGCCAGATTCTCTCCAATTGATTTTGGTTAATTTTTATTTATTTAATTTTTATTTTAATTCATTTCCCTATCCACATTTGTTTGCAGGGGATTTACCTACATGTTGCTGCCTTTTGCAGCCCTCTAGCCCTTTCCTGGGCTGTTTTACAGCCTTTTTAGTGCCGAAAAGTTCGGGTCCCCATTAACTTCAATGGGGTTCGGGTTTGGGATGAAGTTCGGATCGGGTTCGGATCCCGAACCCGAACATTTTCGGGAAGTTCGGCCGAACTTCTCGAACCCGAACATCCAGGTGTTCGCTCAACTCTACATATGAACAGTGCCTCATCCGGAGAGCAGAAGGTTAATGTGCTTTCCTCCTCCTACATTCCCCGCCCTCCAGGTGGAGGGAGATCAAATGCTTTTTTCAAAACATTATAAAACCACCAGAGGAGACACTGTTCATTGTTAAGAATAAGAACTTTTGTTCGAAACGCGTCAAGTTTGCTACACTTGTGGGTGGATGTCCTGTCTATTTTGTCTACTGCCTGAATAAAAGACGAAGTTTTTAGATACCAAAAATAGTAAGTGCTGGAATTCCATTTGTTTTTCATATCAACGATATACAGGCTCACCAGCCTTTTCCGTGCACGCAGGTTTGGTTCCGTGTCTTGGATTGTTGGGTGAGCTGGACTTTCTTTGTGCATATTCACACCGCTCATGTAATCCGGGACTCACCCTCACACCTGATGGTTGAAAAGCTATTCGTATCAGGCAACACAGCGTACCAGCTGTAAGGTACTAAAAGCCCACGTCAAGTGGTATGAAACTTGTTTTACAATGGCCTTTTCTCTATTACCGGACTGAATATCTAAAGCCGACTTAGTATTTTCCGAAAGTGATAAGCAAATACAGGATGTCTATGATGTAAAAAACAAGATGTCTGAACTGGAAAAATTATCATCACAGGAAACAAGATTATGGTGGGATCACACCACCTTGGTCATATATATACAAAAGTCCAGGATTCCAAGAGGTCTTAGGATTAAAAAAATTCCTACAACGATATATTCGGCAGATTTTATAATACAATTGAACCAGTTACTCTCAAATTGTTCGCTGCAACTCATGTCACTCATAGTTAAAGTGTGAGAGTAAAAAATTTCAAAGAGATCTTTATGATTACAAACATGATCAAGTCTATGAATGGGGCAAAAGGTAAAATATCTACTCGACTCCTAGATCCATTCTGAAAAATAAAAATAAAATGAATAAAGGTAATCGAAACTACAAATCAAAGCCACAAAATAAATCAATAAAGAGTGAGTTTTTCCTCTGAGCTAGATACTGTCGACACTTCCGACGGCTCACAGGATTCATCACTAAGTCTTCAACAATCGATAGAATATGGAGCCAAACCCAAATTATTGTATTACAAAAAATTGAAAAATGCAAACATGGAGAACAACAACACAAAAGAGGACAATGCGCCAACATCTTCAAAAAACGAAAACGCCGGGCGGGATGCAAACACAAAAATGCCACAAACCAGATCCACACGCCATAAGCAAAGATAGTCGATTGTGCACAATTAGATGTGATAAATTTGTCCGCTACAGTCCTCACTATTGAACAAATTGAAGTTCTCAAATTGGGTTTAAATTTTGTACCTTCGGTCAATTTTGATTTGTTTTCTACTATGTTAGATATAAATAAGTTTGTAAGACAACTGACAGTTGCTAGACATTTCAATGATATTGACACGAATGAACCCGCACGGGACATCGCTCAGACATGTTCAGAGAAAAGGATTGAAAATGAATACCTCTACTTATCATTTCAAGAACAATTGGCTCTGACATGTCTCGGCGATCTCTGTAGGGAATCATCCGACTATGATAGTAAAATCAATGTTCAGAAGTTCAAAACTTATAACCCAGGTTTTTATCCAATCATGTCTAGAACTACCAATATGGACATTTTCCAGGATATCATAGAAAGGGAGCTGAAACAAATACACAGTCGCATCCAGGACGGGGGAGGGCACACCAACCTGTCGCCCAACCATAAAAAGGCGATCAAAGAATTGTCTGATAATGATCGCATTGTTATTAAGATGGCCGACAAGGGGGGCTCTGTTGTCGTCCTGGATGGTGACATGTATTGTGATCAAATGAATAAACTCCTTTTGGATCCCACAGTGTATCAAAGGCTGGACATGGATCCCCTGCCTAAGTACAAGGAGGAATTTCTCGAAATTTTACGAACAGGCTTAGAACATGGCCACATTAATCAGAAACAATTCACTTATTTAAATGTGGATACCATAGTCACGCCTATAATGCATGCCCTTCCCAAAGTTCATAAGGGTCAGTTCCCTCCCCCTTTACGTCCTATAGTCAGTGGGATTGGATCCTTAACAGAGAGGCTGGGTAATTGGCTAGATTGTAGCCTACAGCCCCTTGTTAAAAGAATCCCTGGCTATATCAAAGACACCTCGTCGATTTTAAAATCTTTCTATGATATGACCTGGGCTCAAAACTATAGATGGTTGTCTATTGATGTGGTGTCATTATACCCATCGATACCACACCATGTGGCGATGTTAGCACTCGAATTTCATCTGCATAAGTATAGTGTTTTTTCCGATGATTTTATTGATTACACTTTGGCCGTCACTCAATTTCTCATGACTCACAACTATTTCTCGTTTAATTCCACATATTATGTTCAAATCTCAGGTGTATCAATGGGGGCGAAATATTCACCTTCTTTAGCTAACCTGACTATGTCCTACTGGGAGGAAGCATATGTTTATAACATCAAAAATTTATTTGCATAACATGTGGTTTGGTATGGCAGGTACATCGACGATATGCTCCTAATATGGAGTGGCGATGTACCTGCCATACAACACTTCATGCAATATCTCGAAAATAATCCGTATAACTTAAAATTCACATATATTGAGCATCTCGAAAATATACATTTTCTCTATCTTACACTTTTGGGAATACCTGATCAAACTATACAAACGAAAACTTTTCGTAAGGAAGTAACAGGGAATACATTATTACGCGCAGATAGCCACGCGATAAAATCAATCCCTGTGGGAGAATTCACACGTGCCTACAGAAACTGCAGCACCGCTGCAGTTTTCGAAAAGGAAGCTCAGATTATCGAAAATAGGTTGGTACAGAGAGCATACCCAAAATGGATGATATCCAGAGGTTTAGCTATAACTAAGGCCGGCGAAGACGGAAAAATAAGCACCAAAAATCGAGAAAAAAGATAAAAACTAAAATATACCTACACTTGTTTTGACATACAGTAAGCAGTTTGAAGTAATCCAACAAACAATTTAAAAATATTTGCCTATTTTTTATGATGATGAGGTACTGCACTGTATGCTAAAACAAGGTTGTAAAATTGTGTCAAGAAGACCTAGAACTTTAGGAAATGACCTATCCCCCTCTATGTATACACAAAGGGTTAAACAAAAAAAGGATCCTTGGCTTATATATAAAGGTTTTACTAGATGCGGAGGCTCATGCTGCCGCACTTGTACATATGCAGTAAATACCAAAACCTTTCATGATGCCAATAATTCTCATACATATCCAATTAAATCTTATACTAATTGTAATTCAATAGGGGTAATATATGTCATAAAATGTGTAGCCTGTGACATGATGTATGTGGGATGCACCACCAGAAAATTCAAAGTTCGAATTTTTGAGCATCTTAACTACATAAAAAATCCGCACAGTGTGAACACATCTAACGCGGCCAAACACTTTATCAGCAAACATGAACGGCAAGTGCGAAATTTCAAAGCTTATGCAATTGAACAAGTGAGACTACCAAAAAGAGGAGGAGATTTCAAACGTTTGGTGAGACTTAGAGAGGCCTTTTGGATTTTTAAGTTGAATACCAGACATCCAAACGGCCTTAATATGAAAAATGAGATAATGCATTTTTTTTTAGATAAATTTTTTTTTAAGAAAACTTGATTCTTCTATATTCATTTTCATCTTCGTTTGATCTCTCATCTATGTTCCATTTTGTCCTTAATAGTAATGGAGATATAGGGTCCCATGTCGAGATTAACATTATCAACACATATGACTCTATACTAATGAAGTTTCTCAATGTATACTTAGTGTTGTAATTTTTCAATTTCGACATGTGATATGGGATTGTAACTTTTAAATATGTTCACGGTTTAATTTGTGGTTATTTTCACTTTATATTTATGTTCATGCAAAAATCAGTGACTTTATATGGATGCGCAATTTTATATTGTAATACATATGAACAGTGCCTCATCCGGAGAGCAGAAGATTAATGTACTTTCCTCCTCCTACATTCCCCGCCCTCCAGGTGGAGGGAGATCAAATGCTTTTTTGAAAACAGTATAAAACCACCAGAGGAGACACTGTTCATTGTTAAGAATAAGAACTTTTGTTCGAAACGCGTCAAGTTTGCTACACTTGTGCGTGGGTGTCCTGTCTATTTTGTCTAGTGCCTGAATAAAAGACGAAGTTTTTAACTACCAAAAAACGTAAGAGCTGGAATTCCATTTGTTTTTCATATCAACGATATACAGGCTCACCAGCCTTTTCCGTGCACGCAGGTGTCTTGGATTGTTGGGTGAGCTGGACTTTCTTTGTGTTCCTTGTTGCACTGTTTTGAGTACTCCATCAACATGGCCAGTGCCGATAACGCCGTTCTCAGCGTTACTATCCCACTTCTATGCCTCCTTGAAAAAACGCTGCTGGCGATGATGGAAGAGGATGTGGCACAAGAGGAGGAGGGATCATTTCATAGGGTTTCCGGCCAGTCATTCACAAGTGGCTCTGAGGGTGGGTTCCTGCACCCACAAATGCCAGGTACACAATTGTTCAACCAGGGCACAATTCTGGAGGATGACGAGGTGGAAGATGAGGAGGAGGAGATGAGGAGGAGGAGGAACCATGTTCACAGCAGGGTGGCACCCAGACCAGCTCATGGCCATCACTGGTGCGTGGCTGGGGGGATACAGAGGACACAGACGATACACCTCCCAGAGAGGACAGCTTGTCGTTGCCTCTGGGCAGCCTGGCACACATGAGCGATTACATGCTGCAGTGTCTCCGCAACGACCGCCGAGTTGCCCACATTCTAACTTGTGCCGATTACAGGGTGGCCACACTGCTGGATTCCCATTACAAGGACAACTGGAGCGTGATCCTAAGATGCATGAGTACAAGCGCACACTGGTAGATGCGCTGCTGGTGGCATCCCCACCTGACAGCGGGGGCACAGTGGAAGCACAAGGTGAAGGCAGAGGAGGAGGAAGAGGTCGCCAACGCAGCTGGGGCACCGCCAGCAACTCAGAAGGCAGGGTTAGCATGGCCGAAATGTGGAAATGCTTTGTCAGCACGCCACAACAACCAGCACCACCAGCTGATATGGAACGTCTTAGCAGGAGGCAGCATTTATGCCACATAGTGGAGCAGTAAGTGTGCACACGCCTACACGTACTGAATAACGGGTCTGCCCCCTTCAACTTCTGGGTCTCCAAATTGGGCACATGGCCTGAGCTTGCCCTTTACGCCTTAGATGTGCTGGCCTGCCCTGCAGCCAGTGTATTTTCTGAACGTGTGTTTAGCACGGCAGGGGACCTTATCACAGACAAGCACAGCCGCCTGTTCACAGCCAATGTGGACAAGCTCACGTTTATTAAAATGAACCAGGCATGGATCCCACAGGACTTGTCCGTACCTTGTGCAGAATAGACATGTATACCGGCCTTAACCAGCCATTGTTATACTACAGCGCAATTGCTCATTCTTGTATTTTGGACATTTCACACTCTTTTGGAGTGTACCCTAATAAAAAATAAAAAAATTAAAACCAAAAACCAGTGTTGGCTACCTCGTCCTCCTCCACCACCGCTTCCACCTACACCGCTACGTCCACCGCCTCCTCAAACTCCTTCTCCATTTGGACCTCCACCTCATAAATCAAGTTTTTTTTTTTTTTATTTGTACGTATTTTATTTTATGTAATTTCACTAATTTTTCTGTTACATTTTTTCAGATGAAATTCACCAATTTTTGGGTGTGATATACCACTGCTCTACCTAGTAGACAGGTAAAAAAAAATCACTAATTTGTCTGTTACATTTTTGGGTGAAATTGGCTGTGATATACCCCTGCTCTACCTAGTTGACAGATAAATAAATTTCACTAATTTTTCTGTTACATTTTTGGATGACATTCAACAATTTTTGGCTGTGATAGACCCCTGCTCTACCTAGTAGACAGGTTAATAAAGTTCACCAATTTTTCTGTTACATTCTTTGGTGACATTTTACAATTTTTGCTGTGAATAAACCCCGTGATCAACATAGTAAGTTTAGAAAAGAACATCGAAAGTTGATAGAGAAGATATCCAAATAGATGGTGGATGCCACAGGGATGTGCGATCAGGCAGAAGTTATCTAGAGTCAACAAAGCGGCCATCTCCGGCGTGGAACCCTGATTCGCCGCTAACCGTGATCAACATAATAGGCGCATAAAAGAACATCGAAAGTTGATAGAGCAGATATCCAATTGGATCTTGAACATCACGGGGATATGCGATATGGTGGGGCAGTATGTTTCCACACGCCTACACAAACTGACTGATGGGTCTGCCCCCTGCAACTTCTTGGTCTCCAAATTGGGCACATGGCCTGAGCTTGCCCTTTACGCCTTGGAGGTGCTGGCCTGTCCTGCAGCCAGTGTATTGTCTGAACGTGTGTTTAGTACAACTGGAGGGTGTTATCACAGGTTATATTTACCAATGTTTTTGGGTGTACCCTAATTTAAACAAAAAATAAATAAATGTAATAAATTAAAACCAAAAACCAGTGTCGGCCACATCCTCCTCCTCCTCCTCCACTGCAGCTTCCACCTACACTGCTACATCCACCGCCTCCTCAACCTCCTACTCTATATGGACCTCGTTCTCCTAGATCAAGATTATTATTATTTTTACGTATTTTATGTTATTTAAAGTAATTTCCCTATCCACATTTGTTTGCAGAATACTTGCCATGCTCTTAACCACATTTTGCTGGCATTTGCAGCCCTCTAGCCCTTTCCATGACATTTTTAGAGTTATTTTAGTGCTCAAAAGTTCGGGTCCCCATTGACTTCAATAGGGTTCGGGTTCGGGGTCAAGTTTGGGTCCCGAACGCAAACTTTTCGTGAAGTTGGGCCGAACCTGTCAAACCCGAACATCCAGGTGTCCACTCAACTCTAATCATGTGGTGTCTGGCTACCTTAGCTGAGTTCAAATATCCAGGGAATAACATCATTGTTGCGGAGTGGAGGCTTAACCAGTCGTAAGAGGAGAGCAAGGCAGAGATCGCTGCTGGAATTGGGACAGGTGAGTAACATGAGGTTTATTAAAAATATTCAGCTGCTTGTCTTCTGCAGCCTGCATGTAATCTTATGCATTGCAGGCTGCTCAGTCCTGCTTAGGTTTCTTTCAAACAAGAATGTTTGATCTAGAAAATGTAGTCCGTGTGATGTTGACTTTCTCAGCCCGACTGCTGCTCACCTGCCCCAATTTGTTCCGCACAAACTGCAACATTTGAGTATAGTACAGTCAGGGGCGGACTGACAACTCATGGGGCCCCCGGGCAATAGGACATTATGGGGCCCCTTTTGTCCCTGCCCACCCTCAAGCCACACCCACACACATCCCCACCCACATATTGCCACTCCCACATCACCTACACTTTGTACAGAATTTCTCTTCACTATGTTCAAAATAATTTACTAATTAAAAAAATAATAATCACGCCCTCCACCACAATACAAGCGTATCTCAGACTCAATGTATCACACTGCTCCACAGCAATACAACTCACAGTAATGTGCGATGTGCAAGTACATCACAGATCACCTTAGCAATAAAATGCATAGAAAAGTGCAGTGTGTGAGTATCGCAAGCTCTACAGCAATATAATTCACAGGAATGTGCCGTTTGTGAGTGTATTACAGATCACCTCATCAATACAATGCACAGGAATGTGCAGTGTGTGAGTATATCATAGCCAACACATTGCTTTCCCATAGGGAAGCATTGGGAGGCTATTGCGCATGCGCGGTTTCATAGAGATGCTTTGAATCAATGCATTTCTATGAGGAGTGTTTAGCGTGAATGCCATGTCATTAGACATGCTATAGACACCAGAACTACTACGTTTAGCTGTTGTGGTTCTGGTAACTATAGTGTCCCTTAATATAGAGGGGGGGGGGGGAAGAATCAGCACAAAAGTATTAAATAAAATGGCTGTATCATTATTCTAAAAATTAAAAAAGCACAACTTCTGACACAAATATATAGTATTTTGCAGATTACTTTTTTTTTTTACAATGTGCAGATATTACTGTACTACTAACCCCTCCATCCACCCCTCCCTCCCCCTTCTCTATCCTCCCACCCCTTCTCCAACGACCCAGCACCCTTAGGGCTTGTTCACATGACCGTGTGAAGCCCGTGCTGTGGACTGCAAATTGCAGTCTGCAATGAACGGGCACCGACCGTGGCCCAGCCGCATGTGGATCGCGGACCCATTTACTTGAATGGGTCCGCGATCCGTCCTTTCCGCAAAAAGATAGAGCAAGTTCTATCTTTTTGCGGTGCAGAGGCACGGAACAGAACCCCAGGAAGCACTCCGTAGTGCTTCCGTAGTGTTCAGTTCCGTGCTTCCGTTCCACATATCCGGCTTTGCGGACCCATTCAAGTGAATGGGTCCGCATCCGTGATAGGGAATGCACACGGAACGGTGCCCATGTATTGCGGACTGCAATTTGCGGTCCACAGGCACAGGCTTCACATGGTCGTGTGAACAAGCCCTTACTCACATAAAACAAGTAAAATATATATATATATATATATATATATATATATATATAAATATATATATATATATATATACACACAGTACAGACCAAAAGTTTGGACACACCTTCTCATTCAAAGAGTTTTCTTTATTTTCATGACTATGAAAATTGTAGATTCACCCTGAAGGCATCAAAACTATGAATTAACACATGTGGAATTATATACATAACAATAAAGTGTGAAACAACTGAAAATATGTCATATTCTAGGTTCTTCAAAGTAGCCACCTTTTGCTTTGATTACTGATTTGCACAGTCTTGGCATTCTCTTGATGAGCTTCAAGAGGTAGTCACCTGAAATTGTTTTCACTTCACAGGTGTGCCCTGTCAGGTTTAATAAGTGGGATTTCTTGCTTTATAAATGGGGTTGGGACCATCAGTTGCGTTGTGGAGAAGTCAGGTGGATACACAGTTGATAGTCCTACTGAATAGACTGTTAGAATTTGCATTATGGCAAGAAAAAAGCAAAAAAGTAACAAAAAAACCGAGTGGCCATCATTACTTTAAGAAATGAAGGTCAGTCAGTCTTAAAAATTGGGAAAACTTTGAAAGTATCCTCAAGTGCAGTCACAAAAACCATCAAGCGCTACAAAGAAACTGAATCACATGCGGACCGCCCCAGGAAAGTAAGACCAAGAGTCACCTCTGCTGCAGAGGATAAGTTCATCCGAGTCACCAGCCTCAGAAATCGCAGGTTAACAGCAGCTCAGATTAGAGACCAGGTCAATGCCACACAGAGTTCTAGCAGCAGACACATCTCTACAACAACTGTTAAGAGGAGACTGTGTGAATCAGGCCTTCATGGTAGAATATCTGCTAGGAAACCACTGCTAAGGACAGGCAACAAGCAGAAGAGACTTGTTTGGGCTAAAGAACACAAGGAATGGACATTAGACCAGTGGAAATCTGTGCTTTGGTCTGATGAGTCCAAATTGGAGATCTTAGGTTCCAACCACCATGTCTTTGTGCGATGCAGAAAAGGTGAACGGATGGACTCTACATGCCTGGTTCCCACCGTGAAGCATGGAGGAGGAGGTGTGATGGTGTGGGGGTGCTTTGCTGGTGACACTGTTGGGGATTTATTCAAAATTGAGGGCATACTGAACCAGCATGGCTACCACAGCATCTTGCAGCGGCATGCTATTTCATCCGGTTTGCGTTTAGTTGGACCATCATTTATTTTTCAACAGGACAATGACCCCAAACACACCTCCAGGCTGTGTAAGGGCTATTTGACCATGAAGGAGAGTGATGGGGGGTGCTGCGCCAGATGACCTGGCCTCCACAGTCACCGGACCTGAACCCAATCAAGATGGTTTGGGGTGAGCTGGACCGCAGAGTGAAGGCAAAAGGGCCAACAAGTGCTAAGCATCTCTGGGAACTCCTTCAAGACTGTTGGAAGACCATTTCAGGTGACTACCTCTTGAAGCTCATCAAGAGAATGCCAAGAGTGTGCAAAGCAGTAATCAAAGCAAAAGGTGGCTACTTTGAAGAACCTAGAATATGACATATTTTCAGTTGTTTCACAGTTTTTTGTTATGTATATAATTCCACATGTGTTAATTTATAGTTTTGATGCCTTCAGTGTGAATCTACAATTTTCATAGTCATGAAAATAAAGTAAACTGTTTGAATTAGAAGGTGTGTCCAAACTTTTGGTCTGTACTGTATATATATTATAGGAGACCTATAAGACACACCTAGGTTTTAGAGGGGGACAATATGAAAAAATATTTTTTTCATTACACCTCAGGTCAGACCCCCAATCAGACCCCCAATGTTAATCGGACCTCAGCTGACAGCCCCAATCAGATCTCATTGTTAATAAGACCCCAATAAGACCTCAAATCAGACCCCCAATCTGACCTCAGCTCAGACCCCAATGTAAATGACCCCCAATGAGACCTAAGATGAGAGCCCCATGCCTCTCATCACCCCCATAAACAGCCCCCATGCCTCTCATTAGCCCCGATAATCAGCCCTTCAGCCTCTCAGCCCCCATTATGCCTCTCAGCCCCCATTATGCCTCTCAGCCGGCCCCAATTATGCCGCTCTCAGCCCCTATTATGCCTCTCAGGACCCCCATTACGCTTTGCGCAGCCCTGCACAGCCGACAACCAAGGACCAGGAAGCGGTGAGTACCGATCCTTCACCACTTCCTGGTCCTCCGGTACTAATCAGCACTTCCAAAATGGAAGCACTGATTAGTATTCACTGTGTGTCCTTCACTATGTGAGCCATGCTGCTCGCATAGTGAAGGATAGGATCAGTGGTGTAACTAGACTTCTATGGGACCCAGGGAAAACTTTGAATTGCCCCCCCCCCCCCCGAATATATTTCATTTTTTGCCCCCCCTTATATATTTCATTTTTTGTCCCGCCCCTCATGATTTATTTAGTGTGGCGTGCCACTGTGCCGCCACTGCCAGGTGCTCCCTGCCACTATGATATGAATCCGGTGGTGTGCACATATACTACACATACAAAAATTACTTACCTACTGCTCCGCTCCGGACTTCAGTTGACGAATTCTTCTTCTTGCGCAATCCCGTCATCCGGCGTGTGTCTTCCCGTGATCTTGTGAGACCCGGCGCTGAGGTCTTGGCCGGGTCTCGCAAGACAGGAATCACAAGAATGGTGCAGCGCCGCAGAGGGTATGGGTGGGGGCTGGACATTGGGTAAAGTAACTGTGCAGCGCTAGGGGTCCGCCAGCCAGGCACAGAGGCACCGACCCGCGACTGGCCATTAAAAGCGCTGTGAGTGTGACTGTCACTTGCGGCAGGTTGCGGGGGGCTGAGGAGGACCCTAGTGGCCGCGGGCCCTTGGTTCATACTCGAGTACCCGAATGGTCAGTGCGCCCCTGAGTACAGTACACCCACAGGTCAGAGTTCACATCAGGTGAGCGTGAGCAGTGATCTGTTTGGGAAATGCAGCAATTACATGGACCATATTTTCCAGACCAAGCAAGCTCATGTGAACCTGGTCTCTGACAGTGTGTAATCTGTCAGGCAAGCTCTCAAAGGTTGCAATCATATGTGCGACAGGCCTTCTAGTAGTTTGTTCCGGCAGAGTAACAGAATATGTGAACTGCCAGACACGGCTGGGATGCGACAGATCACATTCACTATAATGAGGTTTGTTATGTTTCCAACATGAATAATGGCATTCTGCTGGAAAAAACACAGCTGGTATTTTGTCCTTATTTGTCAGAATCTCTACCACACATGTGAACCCAGCCTAACTTCTTTAATTGTACTTGTGTAACAATTTGAAATTTTCTGTGGTGTGTACAATGTGTGTCTTTTAGTTTCTTCAGAATCCCTAATATTCTTTCTGCATATTCAATATATGCATCTCTATTTTAGAAAACTTGAAGGGGTTCTTTCATGAACAATATGCTACATTTTTCAAACCAGCACCTGGATCTGAATACTTTTATACTTGTGTGTAATTAAAAATGTTGTATAACCAGTGAGCAACTGTCACGACAGAGGGCATGGATCAGTGCAGCCCTAAACTCCACCCCACCCCTGTCCCTACTGAAATCTCCACCCCACCTCTGTCCCTACTGAAATCTTCACCCCACCTCTGTCCCTACTGAAATCTCCACCCCACCTCTGTCCCTACTGAAATCTCCACCCCACCTCTGTCCCTACTGAAATCTTCACCCCACCTCTGTCCCTACTGAAATCTCCACCCCACCTCTGTCCCTACTGAAATCTCCACCCCACCTCTGTCCCTACTGAAATCTTCACCCCACCTCTGTCCCTACTGAAATCTCCACCCCACCTGTGTCCCTACTGAAATCTCCACCCCACCTCTGTCCCTGCCTACTTGCACGGCCCTACCTAACTGACGGCGTACAACTTGGCAGCAGTCCCTCGCTTAGACACGTGCAGGGGCCTAAGAAGATAAAGAAGTACCGTAACATAGTCAGGAAAGCCAAGGTCAAAGCCAGGAGGTTACGCAGGTACACAGGGAGCAATACAATAACGAGGTCAAAACACAATCTGGAGTCAGAAGCCAAGAGGTCACGTCAATTCCAGGGAGGTCACAAGGTCGAGGTCAAAAACAGAGCCGAGGTCCAAACACACACAGAAAGGCGCAATACAAAATGCTGGTGAGGGTAGCAAGACCAATCACAGGCAACCTGTGGCCAGCAGGCTGCCTGTTTAAATAACCCCTTACAGGTAAGTCATGTGACGTGTCCAGCGTCACGTGACTCTGATTGCTCATAACACAGCTGAGCGCCGATTCATTAACATTGGCGCTCAGATCTCCTGCTGCTCATTGTCTAGGGGACGGAGGAAGCCAGCCACGTTGAGGAGACATGCGCGGCCGGGCCTCCCTGCTTTGTGGTCCCCATGGAGACGAGGAGGCCAACCGCGTCCTAGCTCCGCTGTATGTGCGGGATGCCGGTGGCGCTGCGAATGAAGAGCGCGCCGCCGGCTCCCCGTGATAGTTAGTGAAGAAAATCTGTCTGTATAGCGCCACCTGCTGTTTATTCTTTTGCTTATTTTCTGTCCGTCTCACTGAGCTGATCGAACATTCTCAGTTTAAATCTTCAACTGCCACCAGCTATATCTCCTGTTAGAAGCTGTGGTAGTTACAAGGAGAGAGCTGCATCAGAAAGGACCCCCTCCCCCCTTGAGCTGCCAGGCGGAAGATAATTGTGAGGGTAGCATAAAGGTGTCCATTTTGTATATGTATTAGTTTTATATCTATGTATAACCTACACTTACATAAGAGGGGGATTCAGCCTTGTAAGGCAGAAGTGCAAAGTCCACAGTGGGCCCCTAATCCCCATATGCTGACCATTCATTTTCTTATCTCAAACCGAACATAGTAACTCAAAGCTGGTCTACGACACTTTTATTGCGTTTGTCTGTGTATAAATACGTTCACGGCTCATTACAATAAAAGAGGCCATTATGAGAAACACATCTTGAATGTGTCTCTGTACCTCGACCTCGAGCCAACTTACTCAACTTCAGAACTATTAGGACACTGCATCACATCAGGTCGATTTGCGACCACATGATCTAGTAGAGCCTTTATGGCTGTGTGGGTAAATGCTTTGCCACTGATACATTGGAGGTTGTGGGTTCGCATCCCAGACACATCAGGAGACTTTAGGAGACAGTAAGATTAGATCACATTAGTGAGGGGGCTTGGTCAGCTGCAGCTGCACAGAAAGAGGGAGGCGCTCATGCAGCTCTACAGAGCACTAGACCTCATTTGGAGTATTGTGCGCAGTACTGGAGACCATATCTCCAGAAGGATATTGATACTTTGGAGAGAGTTCAGAGAAGAGCTACTAAACTGGAACATGGATTGCAGGATAAAACTTACCAGGAAAGATTAAAGGACCTTAACATGTATAGCTTGGAAGAAAGACGAGACAGAGGGGATATGATAGAAACTTTTAAATACATAAAGGGAATCAACAAGGTAAAAGAGGAGAGAATATTTAAAAGAAGAAAAACTGCTACAAGAGGACATCGTTTTAAATTAGAGGGGCAAAGGTTTAAAAGTAATATCAGGAAGTATTACTTTACTGAGAGAGTAGTGGATGCATGGAATAGCCTTCCTGCAGAAGTGGTAGCTGCAAATACAGTGAAGGAGTTTAAGCATGCATGGGATAGGCATGAGGCCATCCTTCATATAAGATAGGGCCAGGGGCTATCCATAGTACTTAGTATATTGGGCAGACTAGATGGGCCAAATGGTTCTTATCTGCCGACACATTCTAGGTTTCTAATTGGAGCAACGAATGGGGATTTCTAGCTTTGTTAGAATGGCATTGTAATGTACTATATGAAGAATGATTTTCATTTTTTACATTAATCATGGGATAACTAACCCCTTTAACACTGAAGTTTTTAGTGTAACTATAGTTCCAAATCTTCACAATTTAGTCATTGAAATATTAACTTTTTTCACTAATAAACTCTGAAATGGGTCATGCATACTGTAACAATAGAATGTCAAGAATCCAAGCAAGATGTTGCCTTAGCAACAAATCCCATGCGAGGACGTTTGCGTTTCACCTCTGTTTTCTTTAATTTGTGTTGTATTGTATTGCTGCCGCTGGGAGAATGTTATTTTAAAAATGAAGCCTAACCATTAAGCCATACAAAAGAAGCAAGCACTCCAGAACTAATATATTACTCTATAATTACGCTAAAGCAAGTGTATTACATTTGTCTGCATTTTACTGTGGTTTGCCAAATGCTCAGAACTTGATCTGAGGCAGTGAAGTGAAGTAAAATCAGCACATAAAAGACTGCAAACATTTTACCCTAAAATCTTGTCCATTAGGGCTAACCAAAATATGTTTTTTAACTGTAATGTTGATAAATATGATAAAAATGAAAAAATTAATAAATAAAATAAAGAGACCAACATAGTCTTGGTAGAGCAATATAACATGCAACAAAAGAACATGAATAAATAAAATGGAACAATCTCAGACATTATCAAGTTAAATGTAGAAATAATATAACAATTTATCGCCGTCGACACAACAGAAGGGAAGAAAAGAAGAACAGCCAAAGAGTGGTAAATAGAGAAAAAGACAATACGATGGAGACAAAAGGAAAATTGTGGAGTAAAAATACCCAGTGAGGTCAAAGGCCAGGGATCAGCAACCTCCAGCACTCCAGCTGTTCTGAAACTACAACTTCTGCGTTTTTTTTTAACACCCAGGACCCCTGCCGATCAGCTGTTTGAGAAGGCAGCGGCTCTGGCAGTAGTGCCACGGCCTTCTCGGTGTTTACCCCAGGCCCAGTGATGTCATGACTAGTATTAATGGACTGGGCAGGGTTAAGCTCCATTCAAGTGAACAGAACTTAGCTGCGCCCAGGCCATTGATAGTAGTCGTGACGTCACTGGGTCTGCGGAAAACAGCAAGAAGGCCGCAGAGCTACTGCCAGCGCCGCTGCCTTCTCAAACAGCTGATCGGCAGGTGTCCCGGGTGTCAGACCCCCGCCGATCAGATGCTGATGATCTATCGAGAGGATAGATCATTAGTTTAAAAAAACTGCAGAACCCCTTTAAACTCACCAAACTTGGGTCACTTAGTCATAGGGTCAACCTGAAAACTTCTGTCACATTTCGGGGACTCTAAAAAGTGGACAGAGCCACACACAACCAATCAGATTTTCCCTATTGATTTCAATGAGAAAATTTAAAAAGCTATAATTCTCACAGTATTTAAGTCAGAGTGCCCAAACTTGGCACCGTGGGTCACTGGGTGACTGGGGTTAAACAATGGGGGTCTACAATGGCCAATCAAATTTCAGCCATTTGTTTAAATGGGAAAATTTTTAACTTCTGCTGCTCTTAGACTGTTAATAGTAGGGTCCTCAAACTTGGCACAGTTGGTCACTGGAGGACTGGGATTAAAATTCCGAAAAGTGGGCGATACCAAAAACAACCAATCGGATTTCTTTGATTGATTTATGTGTAATCTTATTTTATTCATTTTTGTTTTTCATAAGCAAATGACTCATTACATCACAAGCGGTGAGACAAGTAATGTGGACAAAGTCCAACACAGGGACACGCAGGACCCTAACAAAAGCAGTTGTAACATCATAATGGTATCGATCAGTAGCGGGACTCAAACGTCCCCACCAAATACAGAACCCCATTCAGGGAGAGCTAACATTATGCAAACGAATTACCCACGTTCTAACTCCGGAAAGGGCAAGTGATCGCCCAAAGAAAGTAAACTTGAATGGGGGACCCGACCACACATTAGACATAAAGGACACAAAAGGGAAGAGGAAAAGGAATGGGAAAAGGGAAGGGTACTAAGGGGGAAACGATTGACAAAAACCCTACTTGGGAACGATTCAGGGACGCACCAAGTCACCAAATCTCCGAGAGTCTAAAAAGAGAATCAGAGGATTGTATCTTTTCTGGTAAATCCCACCTCTTTCCTGACTATCTGCAATCAACTCTTCCATCCTAAGGATATGCTTTAATTCCTTGGCCCATTCAGACAACGTAGGCAGGGCAGTGGATTTCCAGTGCCTTGGAATCACCATGCGCGCCGCTGCCAAGAATAGGCGTAGAGCGCCTTTCTTAACCTGCGAGATAGAGCCAGGAAGTAAAGACAGCAATGTAATCTGGGGTGTATTAGCTACAGACTGGTTCGAAAAGCTGGTATAGATACTCAAAACTTTCTCCCAGAACGGTTTTATCAACTGGCAGTCCCACCAGATGTGCAGCATGGAACCTCTCTCCCTTTCACACCGCCAGCAGTGATCGGGAACCGACGGAAACATCTGGTGCAGAGTAGTTGGGCAGTAGTACCACCTAGATACAATTTTGTAATTCTTCTCTTTAATTTGAGATGCCATGGACATCCCATGGGAGAGTGTACATATCTTCTCCACCTCCTCCGCCGAGAAAGTAACCTGCAAATCGCTTTCCCATTTTGCGAAGCAGGGGGCTCTGTCACCATTTTGGGATTGCAGCAAAACCTGATACATGGATGATATTGTACCGCGAACGTTGATGGAGGCCAGGTAAAGTTTATCGAAATCAGACAACTGACTCACTGCTCTGCCCTGAAACGTCTGAGCCATATAAGATCTAACCTGAGCATACCCTAACCATGAAACTTGTGCAAACGCCACATTCTGTCTAAGGCAATCAATGGAGGATAAGAGCCCCGAGGTAACTAAGTCCCTAACTCTCAGGATCCCATCCCCTACGGTCTTAATGAGAAAAGCAGATGGTCGAAGACCCGGTAAAAATGCAGGATTGCCATGCAGTGGGGTCATGGGGCCCGGTCTAGCTGACACCTGTGCCATGGAGATCCATTTATCCCAGATGGATAGAGCGTGTCTCACCAGGTATGGCCATTCCTCAGGGGGCGGACGTTTATCTAGTTCAAGCCAAGGCAGCGCTTGAAGAGGGAGAGGAGACAAGGACTGCTCCAAACCTATCCACAACTTCTGAGAACCCTTATGTAGCCAGTCCTTAAGTCTGGTTAGCACAGAGGCGCTATGATAGATGAGTATGTCTGGAAGGCCAAACCCTCCAAGGGATTTCTGTTTAGTCAGGACTTGCCTCCCCAACCTAGGCTTGCTAGCTTGCCAGATGAACTTATTCAAACCCTTCTGCAACTCTTGGAAGTACGACCGTGGCACATAAATCGGGACAGTTTGAAAGAGGTAAAGAAACCTCGGTAGGATATCCATCTTGAAGGCAGATATGCGGCCAAACCATGATAGCTTTTTGAGGGAGTATTTCTGCATGTCCTCCAGCGTTCTCCTCTGCAGAGGTAAGTAATTGAGAGTAAAAAGCAAATGTAACTGCGCAGGGATCTGGACACCCAAATACACCAAACTCTGCTCTTTCCATTTGAAAGAAAAGTTAGTTCTAAGGGCGCTTACATCCGCATCAGACAGAGAAATGTTAAGTAGCTCCGTTTTGGAGAGATTCACCTTAAAATTGCTCAGGTGGCCAAATCTATCAAACTCCCTAAGCAAAGATGGGATTGAGATATGAGGGGATGACACATATAGGAGCAAATCGTCCGCATACAACGCCAGTTTCTGATGCCTGTTCCCAACAGTAACACATGGGATGTCGGGATTGAGGCGGATAGCTTGAGCAAGGTGTTCCATTTGCAGTACGTATAGGAGAGGGGAGAGTGGACAGCCCTGACGAGTACCGTTATGGATCTCGAAAGGAGGTGCTAGAACCCCGTTAACCCTAACTCTAGCTGTGGGGTTAGTGTATAAGGCTGACACATACTCCATGAATCTGTCTCCCAATCCAAGATGCCGCAAGGAGGCTAGCATAAAACGCCAATGGACCCTGTCAAATGCCTTTTCGGCATCTACAGACATCAAACCAACAGGGATCCGATGCTCTTGGACATGGTGGATCAATGTGATAGTGCGTATGGTATTGTCCCTGGCTTCTCTGCCCGGGACAAAGCCCACCTGATCCAGGCTAATACATTGCGGTAGAATACGCCGCAACCTATTAGCCAGAATCTTGGAATAGACCTTAATGTCGCAATTTATCAAAGATATCGGCCTATAATTACCACAGACCGTACTATCTTTATTGGGCTTGGGAATGACAACGACATGAGCCTCTAAGGATTGTTTAGGGAAGGGACAAGCAGGAGAGATGCAATTAAACGCCTTTGCCATTAGAGGGCTAAGTAGATCAAGGAATCTTTTATAGAAAGCACCAGTAAATCCATCCGGCCCCGGGCTCTTATGACCTTTAAGAGATTTAATCACCAGCTTTACCTCAGCCTCAGAGAAGGGTAGATCTAGATCAGCTTGCTGTTCAGGCGTGATCATGGGCAGGGCCGTCTCAGCTAGATAGGAAGATATATGACCATCCAGGTCCGAGGGCCGCATGTCCGCGAACTGGCCTCTGATATTATATAGAGATGCATAGTATTCTCTGAAAGCTTCAGCAATATGAAGAGGATGATGCAATATCTTACCATGCGAATCCTTAATCTCAGGGATATAGGATTGCAATGATTTAGGATGGAGAAGTTTGGCAAGGGCCGAGCCACATTTATCGGCATTCTCAAACAAAAAACCCTGATATCGTTCCTTAGCGTGCGCATGTCTCCTGCTGATCTCCTCCCTCAATTTATCCCTCACTGAGGACAATTCTGACAACAGATCTGGAGTGCGAGAACCCTTATGAAGGGACTCAAGGTGAAGTAACTCGTCCGATAAGCTCCTGATGCGTGACTCCCTTTCTTTTTTTAGTCTCGAACCGTGCTGGATGAAAACCCCCCTTAACACACACTTAAGTGCTTCCCACTGCAGAGGAGGAGCTGTGGAGTCATTGGCATGAGTGACCATGAAGTCTGAAATGGATTTCTCTATGGCTTGTCTACAAACCATATCCTTCAATAAATGTGCATTAAGCCGCCAAGTCCACTCTTTAGCTACTAAATCAGGTAGAGCCAGGGTAAGAAAAACTGGGGCATGATCTGACCACAATATCGATCCCATATCCACCTTCGGCTGATAGGACAAAGCGTGGTGGGAGATGACAAACAGATCAATCCTACTATAGGAGTCATGAGCTGGAGAGTAGTAAGTGTAATCGCGGCTCGACGGGTTCAGCACCCTCCATACATCCACTAACCTATTGGATCGCAATACAGAGCGGACCCTAGTAAGGGTCGAATGCGGGATTAGTGATCTACCTACAGAGGTGTCCATCAACGGATCAAGAGGTAAGTTAAAGTCCCCTCCCAGCAGTACAATACCATCCAAGAAAGGTTCCAACTTTGACATAGTAGCGGCAAATGCCTTACCTTGACCCGAATTCGGGAGATAAATATTACCTACTGTGTACACTCTCCCATGTATGACCAGCTTGACAAAGACGTATCGTCCGATACTGCAAGATCTAGAATCCAAAACAGAACATGGTAAATTCTTGTTCAACGCTATCGAGACACCTTTTGCCTTAGCATCTGGGTTAGTACTATGGAACCAAGTAGTATACGTCTTGGATCTGAAATTTGGAACATGGTGCGTCCTAAAATGTGTCTCCTGAAGAAGCAGAATCTGAGCCTTTTCTTTTTGTAACCCAGCCAGGATCATTGCCCTTTTGTCCGGAACATTAAAGCCCCTAACATTCAGGGAGACCAATTTGACCTCCGCTCTCTGGCTAGTCGGAGGCGCCATGTCCAAATTACAGGGAGACCCTAACAGGATGAGGGATAGGAACGGGGGTGGGAAATTACACGCCGGTAAAACCACACAACAGAGAGTCCCACAAAGACACAACGGTACACAACGGAGGGGAACGGAAAGGGAAATCAGACAAGACAAGACCACAGAAAGAACAAAGGACAAAAACTACAGACAGAGACAAACCCAGACAGGGGAGACACCCTAGAGTGCCAAAAAACCTCGGGACTGAGGTAAAGAAACGACTAAGCGTTAAATAGGGGACTGTCTTCCAACAGCAGGTATTGAGACCTGCCCGAGAATATAGGTGGCTAACTTTACACTCCAGCACGCCTCAGATAGATGGCGGACAGGGAAGGGGGAGAGCATTCCCCTAAGAAAGCACACAACCCCGGCACTAACACATGAAACCTGAAGTAACCAAAAATAGGACTGCGGGGAAGGAGTACTTGGTGAGATGGGATGCTTCTATCTAAAGAAGGAGAACCCCGACTCTAGAACATATGGAAGAGACCGGTATGTAAGGGCTGGGTTTAAGCCAGTAAAGGCTTCGTAGGGAAACCATGAAGAAGGGCACAACCCCCACCCCAAAACATAGATAAGAGTCACAATCAGAAAGGCTGTCTCCTGTCATCCGCCTCTCTGCCCCGTCTTGGAGAGGCAGCCTTCCAGACCGAGAATCTCGACGGAATCGGGGGGGTAATGGACCAGTCAGGGAGTTCAATATCAGGGAGGCCCAGCGCTGCTAAAAAATCGGCTAATTCAGATGGGTCTCGCAGTTCATAGCGCTTGCCCCCCCTCCTGACCACCAGCTGGAACGGATAACCCCACATGTAGGGGATGTCCCTTTCCCGGAGGCATTCCAACAAGGGACGGAGAGCTCTTCTCTGCTGTAGTGTGGAGCGAGCCAGGTCCTGCAAAAGAGAGACATGAGCTCCCCTGAACTCGATCGTAGCGGTGTTACGCGCCTTCCGCATAATCTCCTCTTTAATGGAATAGTAATGGAGGCGGCATATCACATCCCTAGGCCTGGCAGGATCCGGATTTGGGGGGCCGAGTGTCCTGTGCGCTCTGTCAATCTCTAGGTCATCCGAAATCGGCCTATTCAGGATCATCTTAAACAGTTCTTGTAGAGTACGGATAAAATCAGCAGAGGGAATAGCTTCAGGGAGGCCCCGTAGCCTAATATTGTTGCGCCTACTGCGGTTTTCCACATCTTCGTGTAGGCGATACAGCTGGCTGATGTGTAAATCTCTCTGCACACCTCTATCCTCCAGCGTGTCTAGGCGAGAGGACAGTTCAGCCTGATGGGAAGACACATCGTCCACCCTCTCCTCCACCACTTGCAGATTCGTGGACAGGGTATGAAGTTCCTGCTTGTAAGAGGCTTCTAGGCGCGCAATAAATTGTTCCATCTCTTGCTTAGTCGGCAGTTGCCGGACATGAGCTCTCCAGTCCCATGGTGGCTCCTCCGAGTCCACCGTAGGGATAGCCTGGGGTGCGGCCTGTTTTTGTGGAGACTGCATGGCTCGTACAGACGACGAAGAGTCTCGTGGGGCCTGGCAAGATGGCGCTGACCCGCCGTCCCCGCCAAACATGGTGCCGGCCGGAAGAGGCGAGTCCTTCTTCTGATGTACAGCGGGCGAGTGGGGCTGGCTCATGCTGCGGCGTAGTACCCCTGATTTCTCCACCTGTCTCGGGGTCTGCAGGGGTTGATATGGGGGTGCAGCGACGTTCAGGTCACTCACAGCTTGCGGGAGCACCGTGGCGCCCACGTCGCGGCCTGTTACCTTCTGGCCCTCCGAGGCGAAAAACTGCTGAATGTTCTTATGCCTCACGTCCGTGGGGGTATTGACGGAACCGGCAGAGGATCCCCTTCTCGTCCGAACCATCGGAGCCCAAAAATGCAGTTGCTGGTGAGCTGGAAAAGCTTGCTACGGCTCTCTCAGGGCAGGAGCTCACAGCGATGCGTGTTCACTCCGCCATAGTCAGGACACGCCCCCTTCTTTGATTGATTTAAATGGGAAAAATTATAAAATGCTGCCATTCTCACATTATTGATGTCATGGACCTCAAATATCACAAATGTGGTAATTGGGTGTTTCCACTTCAAGGTTAGAAAAAGTGGGCGGATCCACCAACAACCAATCAAATATCACTGATTGATTTTCAATATAAAAAAATAAAACTGCTGCCAGTTAAATGCCATAATTGCCAAACCTTAAAGTGTTAGTCACTGGGTGACTGTGGTTCACAATTAGGAAAACAAAAAAGCGGGGTAACAACAGCCAATCAGATTTCAACCATTGACCTTGGTTAAAAAAGGATAAACTGCTGCTATTATCACAGTTTAAATGCCAAGTGTCCCAAACTTAGCACAATTACTCACTGGGTGACTGCTGTCAAAATTTAGGAAAAGTGGGTGGAGCCTAAAACAGATTTCACCTATTGACTTGAATGTAAAACTTTCAAATACTGCTATTCTCAGTTTTAACCTCTTAAGGACACAGGGCATACAGGTACGCCCTGTGTATTTCCGATCACCGCCCGCCATGGCTTTTTTTTGTCACCTTACATCACAAAAAGTGTAATAGCAAGCGATCAAAAAGTCATATGCACCCCAAAATAGTGCCAATAAAACCATCCTCTCATCCCGCAAAAAATGAGCCCCTACCTAAGACAACCAGCTAAAAACTTTAAAAAAATGACTATAGAGATACAAAAATTTGTATCAAAAAGGATATTATAGTGTAAAACCTAAATAAATTTAAAAAAGTAGACATATTAGGTATTGCCGCGTCCGGAAGAATCTGCTCTATAAAAATAACCCATGACCTAACCCCTCAAATGAACACAGTCAAAAAAAAAAACTGTACCAAAACAGCTATTTTTTGCCAAATTTTTCATTTTAATTCATTTTTTCCGTTAACAAAGCAAGGGTTAACAGTCAAACAAAACTCTATATTTATTGCCCTGATTCTGTAGTTTTCAAAAACACCCCATATGTGTTCATAAAATGCTGTATGGCCAAACGGCAGGGCGCACAAGGAAAGGAGCACCATATTTTTGGAAGGCAGATTTTGCTGGACTGTTTTTTTGACACCATGTCCCATTTGAAGCCCCCCTGATGCAACCCTAGAGTAGAAACTCCATAAAAGTGAACCCATCTAAGAAACTACACCCCTCAAGATATTCAAAACTGATTTTACTAACTTTGTTAACCCTTTAGGTGTTCCACAAGAGTTAACGGCAAATGGAGATGACATTTCAGAATTTAAATTTTTTGTAACCTTGCCTCACAAAAATGTAATATAGAGCAACCAAAAATCATATGTACCCTAAAAATAGTCCCAACAAAACTGCCACCTTATCCCGTAGTTTCCAAAATGGGGTCACTTTTTGGGAGTTTCTACTCTAGGGGTGCATCAGGGGGGCTTCAAATGGGACATGGTGTAAATAAACCAGTCTAGAAAAAGCTGCCTTCCAGAAACCATATGGTGTTCCTTTCTTTCTGTGCCCTGCCGTGTGCCCATACAGTAGTTTACGACCACATAAGGAGTGTTTTTATAAACTACAGAATCAGGACAATAAATATTGAGTTTTGTTTGGCTTTTAACCCTTGCTTTGTTACTGGAAAAATGGATTAAAATGAAAAATTTGCCCAAAAATTTAAATTCTGACATTTTATCTCCATTTGCAAATAACTCTTGTGGGAAACCTAAAGGGTTAACAAAGTTTGTAAAATCCGTTTTGAATACCTTGAGGGGTGTAGTTTCCAAAATGGTTTTTGGGTGGTTTCTATTATGTAAGCCTCACAAAGTGACTTCAGACCTGAACTGGTCCTTAAAAAGTGGGTTAGGGAAAATTTCAGAAAAATTTCAAGATTTGCTTCTAAACTTCTAAGCCTTGTAACGTCCACAAAAAATAAAATGGCATTACCAAAATGATCCAAACATGAAGTAGACATATGGGGAATGTCAATTAATAACTATTTTTGGAGGTATTACTATGTATTATAGAAGTAGAGAAATTGAAACTTGGAAATCTTTGCAAATTTTTCTAAATTTTATAAATAAAAATTATTTTTTACTCCATTTTACCAGTGTCATGAAGTACAATATGTGACAAAAAAAAACAATCTCAGAATGGCCTGGATAAGTAAAAGCGTTTTAAAGTTATTCACACATAAAGTGACACTGGTCAGATTTGCAAAAAATCGCCTGGTCCTTAAGGTGAAAATCCCGGTCCTTAAGCGGTTAAAGCCAGAGGCCAATCACATTACAGCCATTTGTTTTATATGTGAAAATTTTAATTGCCGCCACTCTTAGACTGTTAATAGCAGGGTCCTCAAATTTGGCACAGTAAGTCATTGGGTGACTTGGGTTAAAATTTTAATAACCCAGGTTAAACAGACTTTGCTTATATCTCTAGCGTTTTTAAGCCAACATCCTGTGTTTCTTTCAGAAACGACACCATCTAGTTGTTATTATTGTTATTGTCCAAGGCTGCAGCACATAAATTCCTATAGAGAGCCTTCTTATGGTAGGGCTCCAGAGGAACACAGTGAACTTCTCATAGACTACAATGATAATGGATTGGAGTCTATGAGAGGAGCAATCTGATGATTGCTTGTTCATGTTTCCTAGGGGAATTAAATTATAAAACATATATATAAACTTTTAAATCACCCCCCTTTCCCCAAAATTAAAATAAAATACATAAACAATTAGAAAATAAACATCATGAGCATTGCCACATGCAAAAACGCCTGGTTCGATCCGAATTTATTTGCGGCGAATCGCGTTAATAAATTGCTATTTCCTGGCTGCAGAGAACACTGTGCCTTGCAGTAACACGCATAGGTAGTTTGCTGTGGTAGTGAAACAATACTGTGAGTCAGTATGACACACAGATGACAGGTGTTGCTCTTAGAATCACTGCACACTTTACTTATTTGGGCAGTTACGGGGACAAAACTGACTAAATAACTTAAGTGTGAACTCAGCCTTACAGGTCAATGTTAGCATCAAGAAGAAGCGCACTCCTTTTACACCGTCGGCAGCTGATTCCACATAGATGTCTAGAGAACCTGTTCTATTAAATGCTTATACAAGTAGAGCCCCCCCAACAGAGTGGAGAGGGTGTCAGCAGTAAGTTTGTGTTGACGTCACTGATTATTTTGATTATTTTGCCCTTCTTCTGATCCGTAAGAACAATAACCCCCAAAAAATGAATCCTGTCTTTTGAGCATCCGCCTTCACTCGGTCAGCATCTGGTCAGTAATGGAGTGGATCCAAAACAGAGATGACACGTGAATGGAATATTTGCATGTCTTCTGTGTTTTGTACCTACTCCTGCTTTTGGCTACCAAATCATAAGCTAATTCTGAAATAGGGACCATGTCATGCAGGCCTTACAGCTGTTACATAGACAGGATCCTTTGTTGGTCTCATTTTTCCTTCCTTTTGACAGATCAGAAGAAGGGTCAAATAAATGATGATGTCAGTCAGGCCAAAAGGCAAAATAGTGGTCCAGTCACGAACTGGTGAGGATGGGAACAGCATGAGAAGTCCACAGAGTGGCCCTATGACATAGTGGTGAGGTAGAAGCAGGATGAGGAGAACACAGAGTGGCCCAATTACAGAGTCTGGAGGTGGCAACAGCTTTAAGAGGAGGCCACAGAGTGGCACAATGACAGTGTGGAGCTGGCAGCAGCATGAGGAGACCATAGAGTGGCACAATGACAGAGTGTGGAGGCGGCAGCAGCAGCATCAGGAGGAGACAACAGTGTTGAACAATGACAGTGTGGAGGTGGCAGCAGCATCAGGAGTCCCCAGAGTGGCACAATGAGAAAGTGTGGAGGTGGCGGCAGCTGCAGCATCAGGAGGAAACAACAGGGTGGCACAATGACAGTGTGGAAGTGGCAGCAGCAGCATGAGGAGACCACAGAGTGGCACAATGACAGAGTGTGGAGGTGGCAGCAGCATCAGTATCAGGAGGAGGCCACAGGGTGGCAAGGTGACATAGTGTGGAGGTGGCAGCAGCATCAGGAGACCACAGAGTGGCCAGGTAACATAGTGTGGAGGTGGCAGCAGCATCAGGAGACGACAGAGTGACCAGGTGACAGAGTGGGGAGGTGGGTGGCAATACCAGTACCAGCTAATAATGGTGGGTGAAAGAAGGAGCACTTGGCATGAATGGCAGCATCAGAATAGTAGCTGAGGCAGGTAGCCAGAAGAAACCAGTCTCTTTTGTCAAAGTGTTGGCGTGGCACAATGGATGATCTAGTCTGATGCATCAGGCATTGGTGGGTGGAAATCCTGGCTGATCCACACCTGATTCATCTTGACAAAGGTCCATCTCTCCACATTTTGGGTGGACAGGCAAGTTTTTCTTTGATGCCACACTACAGGCCGGGCAAGACATCTTTTCCAGGGAAAACTCTGCCTGTTGCGGCCACAAATCCAGTTTGGCTGCCCGGTAGTCCTGCGGATGTTCAATGTGGGGTGGCAGGGTGCTGTCCAAGTATGCCACCACCTGCTGGTTCAGGTCCTACTCCAGGTCTAGCTGCTGCTGGTTTTGAGTATTTTTTTCACTAGGCGGGTGAAGGAAGCTGCTCATCAGCCACTTTAAACACAGGCTGCTGCTGATGGAGCTGGAACTGCTCCTGCCACTCCCCCCCTTCCAGCAGCCATGGAAGTGGAACATGAGTGCAGAGGGCCCCCCAATCTGCGAGAGGATGGACGATGGCGCAGATAGGCAGATAGGCAGCAGCCAACTGACTACATAAAATATCCTGGATATTCACTTTATTTTTTATATTTAATCTTTATTGTTTTTTACAGTTATAATACAGTATTCATCAGACAATCTATTATGCTTTACATTATGTAGCAGCATATCCACAATTATACATAAATATATATTCCCACCCCTCCCCACTGCTTGTTCCCACAAAATAAAAAATAAAAATAAAAAAAAGGGTCTCTCCCTTCTCCCTGCCTTCACCCCCCCCCCCCATCCCCTCATCCCCTCATCCCAGGTCAATTTAGCCATTTCTGCCAGAGCCCATCAAATCTAGCTTTTTTTTCCCTCTAGATACCAGATGGAATTTCTCTCTGGCAAGTGAGACTCTAGCCTGATTCTCCCACTCTCTGACCTCAGGGACCGCACTATCTCCCCAATGTGCTACAATGCACCTCCTGGCTTGGAATAAAAGTTTTGGATGCTATCTCTCTATACTTAACAGCCTGCCGAATGCATACTAACGCTAGCCCACATGTGCCACTGGAAGTTCGCTTCAGACACATTCACTATACCTTTTGTTCAAAATATTATTTTTTCTATTTCCTATTTTCACCCTCTAAAACCTAGGTAATTATATTCCCCCTAAACTACAAAAAGCAAACTCTGTCAGGCAGAACAAAGACACTGAATTTTAAAAAGACTAATTTCCCTGGGTTGAGGGCAGCATTTCAGGGCACAGACTGGGAGCAGCTACTGTCACAAAATAATACTGAGGATAAATGGGAGAGCTTCAAATCCACATTGAGTAATTGCACAATTTTTTTTATCCCTTTAGGTAACAAGTATAAATGGCTAAAATAAACCCCATGGCTTACAGCTACTGTAAAAAGATCAATAAAAGACAAAAAGCGAGCATTTAAAAAATACTAATCTGAAGGGTCAGCTGTAGCATTTGAAGATTACAAAGGGCTTAATAAAATCCGTAAAAAGGAGATAAAATTAGCAAAAATACAAAACGAACCGCAGGTAGCAAAAGAGAGCAAAACAAATCCCAAAATGCTTTAAATATATAGCTGCTAAAAACATAGGTCTGAGCAGGTAGGTCCACTAAATAATGGTAAAGGGGGGTGGGGTGGGAGGTAGTCACTGAAGATAAGGAAAAGGCAGAGTTACTTAATGTTTTTTTTTAGCTCCGTATATACAAAATAAGAGAAAGGAGCTGATATCTGTGGCGCCGGGGCTGTTAGTACATCCAGTGATATACTCAATTGGCTAACTGTAGATATGGTCCAAGAGAAGTAAAATAGGGTAAATGTGAACAAGGCTCCGGGTCCAGATGGATTACACCCAAGAGTGCTTCAAGAGCTCAGTTCAGTCATTGCTGTGCCCCTGTTTATAATTTTTAAAGATTGTCTAGGTACTGGTACAGTGCCAAGTGATTGGTGCAAGGCAAATGTGGTGTCCATATTCAAAATAGATCAAGGTCCTCCACAGGTAATTATAGACCAGTTAGTTTAACTTCTGTTGTGGATTTTTTTTTGAAGAACTCTTAAAGGACTATATACAGGAGTATGTGACTATAAATAATATTATAAGTGATAACCAGCATGGGTTTACCAAGGACAGAAGTTGTCAGACTAACCTGATTTGTTTTTATGAGGAGGTCAGTAGTAGCCTGGACAGAGGGGCGGCTGTGGATTTAGTGTTTCTGGATTTTGCAAAGGCTTTTGATACTGTCCCTCATAGACGCTTAATAGGTAGAGTAAGGTCTATAGGCTTGGAAAGTATCGTTTGTAATTGGATTAAAAACTGGCTGAAGGACCGTGTCCAGAGAGTTGTGGTCAATGATTCCTATTCAGAATGGTCCCAGGTTATAAGTGGTGTACCCCAAGGTTCAGTGCTGGGCCCTTTATTATTTAATTTATTTATTAATGATATTGAGGACGGGATTAATAGCACCATATCTATTTTTGCAGATGACGCTAAGCTGTGTAGAACAGTACAGTCTATAGAAGATGTCCATAAACTACAAGCTGACTTGAACACTCTGAGTGATTGGGCATCAACTTGGCAAATGAGGTTCAATGTGGACAAATGTAAAGTTATGCATCTTGGTAGTAATAATCTCTCTGCTTCATATGTCCTAGGACCTAGGTGATGTAGCACTGGGAGAGTCACTTATAGAGAAGGACTTGGGTGTCCTTGTGGATGGGAGATTAAATTTTATTACATGACATAGAGGCTCCTATTGCTTTCTCTTTCTTTACTGTGACCAATAGCAGCAAAGAAAAAATACAAATCAAACAAGTCACCAAGGCAACCAGGACCCTCCCCCATATGACCCAGTATAATAGGTCTGGATCCCAAACACTCCTCCTCTTTCTTTGCTGCTGCTGTCCACAGATAAGTACCATTATGTGGGCAGATTTTTTGGGGAACTTGGTATTGTCGGGGACTTGATATCTCCCCTCATATCGCTTTCCCCCCCTATCTCTATAGATTCTGTATTCCTGAGTTTATATATATTTAGTATATATATTTATTTGGTCTGTGGGTTTTTTCCCGTGTTTTTATTTTCACAGATTGTCCCGCTCCTGCCCGTTTGTCACTCATTGTTTTTTCCGCCCTCTTTTCTGTTTCTTCCTTCCTATTCATACCTCAGCTCCGGGTGCTCTCCTGCACGCGTCCACCGGGCGGCCGTAGTCTCGCAGGACTTCGGCCGCCATTTTCCGGTTCTGTCCTTTTCATTCCTCTCCTTCCCGGCTAGATTTGCTCTCTTTTCCCCTTTTTCTCGCGAGATCTCGAGAGCTTTTGCCTCAGTATTGCGAGATCTCGCTCCTAACCTCGCTGTGCTTACCACTGGTCTGGCGGTCTCTTCTATAGCAGCGTTCGTGCCCATGATATCTCTCCCCTCTCATGTGAGTTTTTTGCTGCCGGCCGGTGGGTTAGCCTTTTGTTAAGTGACCTTACTTTTTATATATACCTCCCTGGTTCAATTCCCAGAACATATATATTTATATTTAAACTTAGTACTCAGCATATCTGATCATAATCCGCACACCCCCACTCCTGTGGAGCAGTTATCTCTTGTCCAGGAGTCTACCTCTGCTCAGTCTGATGAACAATCACTGGCAATTCAGTGCTCAGTAGCTTTGGCCATTAAATCTGCTATGGGGTCCATGGCTTCTGCCATATCTCACTCCATTTCGGAAGCATTTTTGTCACATAATCCATCCTCAAAGGCCAGTAGTCACCCTGTACCCTCTAGTTCACGGGCGACTGCCCCTGATGTACCAGCCTCCAGAACTATTAGTATAGGTGAGATACCTGCCACTCAGGATAGCGCGCTGCGTTCGCGCAAAAGAGCCTACGCCCGCCAGGCAGAAAAGGCGAGGCACTGGAAATGCGCCAGAGCGCAGCATGACACTGATTCAGACTCCGATCATGGTTCGGATGAGGAGGCTCAGGAAAAATCTTACCATAGTGCAGAGGAGGAGGGTTTGGACCTTTTAGATATGGACCCCCAGGGGCCATCTACTACCCCGGTCATGTTTACTCCACAGTTGTTAGTCAGCTTTAAACTCGCAATAGGAGCCTCCGTGTCATGTAATAAAATTGCATGATTTTCCTAACCTGTGACGTAAAGTCATGATTTTATTAAAGACACGGAGGCGAGTATTGCCCCTCCCCAGTTTTTTCTACCCTCCCTTATTACTGTATGTCATTATTTGTTTTGAGAATTAGTGCTATCCTTATACTGTATTTAAGTATCTTATACTGTATTTGAATTTTGTTTTGTTGGTAGAGATCTTACTAGACTTTGCTTTATCCACATCCTTACAAGGTCAATTACCCTTTGTCTTTATGATTTTTTCTTTTCATAGGATGAATCTACTATTTTCTCTGCAACCGATGACTGCCGTGTCTTCGTTTTCATTCTCGAGCTCAGCAAGTTCGGTTCCATGATGGTTTCGTCTTAGTTTTAGGTCGGCCGGCTGGAACTTTTTTCTTTCAGGTTGGAATGTTCAATTTTCAAGTGGAGAATCACCATCAAAGAAAGAGGAGGAGTGTTTGGGATCCAGACCTATTATACTGGGTCATATGGGGGAGGGTCCTGGTTGCCTTGGTGACTTGTTTGATTTGTATTTTTTCTTTGCTGCCTTTGGTCACAGTAAAGAAAGAGAAAGCAATACTCGCCTCCGTGTCTTTAATAAAATCATGACTTTACGTCACAGGTTAGAAAAATTATGCAATTACAGCATACAATGTCAATCAGCTGCTTCTAAGACCACCAGGATATTGTCATGCATTAAACGAGGCATGGACTTGTGGGGCAGGGATGTAATATTACCACTTTACAAAGCGCTGGTGCGGCCTCATCTGGAATATGCAGTTCAGTTCTGGGCACCAGTATATAGAAAGGATGCACTGCAGCTGGAAACAGTACAGAGGAGAGCGACTAAACTGATAACGGGAATGGAGGGTCTTAGTTATGAAGAAAGATTAAAAGAATATAATTTATTTAGTCTTGAGAAGAGATGTCTAAGGGGGGACATGATTAAACTATACAAATATATAAATGCGCCACACAAAAAATACGCTGAAAAGCTGTTCCATTGAAAAAAATGCACTCAAAAGACAAGGGGACACTGCCTCCAATTGGAGAGTAAAAAGTTCAGTCTCTGGAAGCGTCAAAGCTTCTTTACTGTAAGAACTGTGAAGCTGTGGAATAGACTTCGTCAGGACGTGGTCAGAGCAGGAACAGTAGACAGTTTCAAAAAGGGTTTAGATGAATTCATAAAAGTAAAAAACATTAATGTTTATGAAAACTTGTAGAAATCTGAGTCTCAAATCCTTTTGAGATTCACATTCCCACCTATCCTTGGTTGAACTTGATGGACGTATGTCTTTTTTCAACCGTATTAACTATGTAACTATGTAAGTTCAGTTCGTCTTCCCTCTCAGCGGGTGAAAATAAGGCCCCCATTTTGGACCGGTAGCGAGGGTCTAACATGGTGGAGAGCCAGTAGTCATCCCTCCTGCGAATGGTGACAATTCGGCTGTCACTGCGCAAGCAAGTGAGCATGCATCGAGCCATTTGCGCAAGTGACTCGGAGGGACTCCCTGCCTCCATCTCCACTGCATACTGCCATGGTGTGTCTGCATCATCTGCCTCATCTTCCTCATCTCCCTCTTGCTCCTCTGGCTGCTCCTGCTCCTCCTCTCTTCTCACCTGTATAGAAAAATAACCTATTTCGCTACACATTGCTTGTGCTCCAATGTACTCCTTCTCCTCCAGTTCAGCCCCCACAGGGCTCATGTGGCCGTGAGATGTAGGCGCCACGTCTCCAGTTCCCTGACCAGCCAGATTTACCAGCATCTATTCCAGGATATGAATCAGTGGAATTACGTTGTTCTTCCTGTAGTCCTAGCAACTGAGAAATAACGTGGCATCCTCAAAGGGCCTGAGCAAACGGCAGGTGTCACGCATGAGCTGTCACTTGCTAACATCGAAGTTACACAGGGAAGTACCTCTGTATCGTCAAGAGATGATTTGTGGCCTTTCTCTGTTCGTACAGTCCGTCCAACATATGGAGGGTGGAATTCCAAGGGGTTGAAACGTTGCATATCAGCCTATGTTGCGGGACGCCGTTCTGCTGCTGTAGCTCTAGGAGGGTGTGCTTGGCGGTGTACGAGTGGCTGAAGTGCATGCAAAGTTTCCTGGACATTTTTAGGATGTCTTGCAGATGGGTGGAAGACTTCAGGAAATGCTTGATAACCAGATTGAACACGTGCGCTATGCAGGGCCCATGGCTCAGCCCTCTTTGATGCAGCGCTGACACCATGTTCTTCCCACTGTCGGTTACCATGGTTCCGATTTTGAGTTGTCACGGAGAAAGCCAGGACTCGATTTATTGATGAAGGACGCAGAGCAGTTTCTCCCCTGTGTTTGCCCCAGGCACATGTGGTATGCTGGTAGGGCACTATGAATTGTCCCTGCAGTGGAGGACAAGGTGGAGGATGAGGAGGCAGAGGCGGACATTGTCGCAGGACCAACAAAGTGAGAACGTGGAGGCGGAAGTGGCGTCACCTGGCCAAGTTGCTGGTTTGGCTGGGCAGGAACCACATTTACCTAGTGGGCCGTAAAGGACATATATTGTACTTGACTGTAGTTATACTTCCACATGTCGGCGCTGTCGTGGCACTGACCGACAGGCTCAAGGACTGGCCCACCTTCTGTTCTACGTATGTGTGCAGGGCTGGAACTGTCATTTTGACAAAGTAATGATGGCTTGGGACTCTCCACCTTGGCTCGGAACAATCCATCAGTTCTCTGAAAGGTGCAGCGTCCACCACTTGGAAAGGGAGTGACTGCAGTATCAGCAACTTGGCCAGGAGCACATTCAGCTTCTGCGCCATTGGAGGAGTGCATGCATACTGTTGTCTCTTGGCAATGGTTTCGGTGATCGATTGCTGACGGAATGACTGACTAGGAGGAGGAGGAGCAGGAGCATCAGGACCAGCAGATGATGGAAAGGACAGACAGCTTCTTTCGGCTGTAGCCTTGACTGCCTGAAATGAGGGCCACTGGGTGATTCAGCAGTTGCTGCGGCAGACTGGACCACTAAATTGGAGCCACGGATCTCCGAGGCCACTTTATGGTGACGCTGCATATCTTGACGCAGGGCCATGGTGACAACATTGGCACCCTGGCCACGCTTCACCTTCTGCCCACAGATTCGACAAATGGCAATGTTCACCGCCCGCAGCAGTATAACAAAAAACTGCCACACTGCCGAGTAGGTGATTTTACCCCCAACACTCTGCACTGACTGACTGCTCCCGCCACTGCCTCCGTGAACCCCTGTACCACTACTTTCCGGGCCAATAGGCTCCTGCGAAGCAGGTGGTCTACCCTAGGCACGGTTGGCTCCCACTGCTGCCACCCTGTTGACTCCCGACCACGCTACAGACTTGCTGGCTCCGCCACTGCCTCATGCGCAAGCTGCCACCCTCTTTTCCCGATGATAATGATGCCCCTTCATCACCCGGCTCATATTGCGATCAGCTTCATCATCATCGAGTACTGTCTGCACGTCACTGATGTCCTCCTCAACGGTCTCTGAGCCAGGAGCCTGACCACTCGCAACACCAGCTTCTACGCCACTCTCCTCATCACTACTTGCCCGCCTACCGGAGGAAGTGGCGGATGTCTCCTCTGGATCTTGGCTGGGCAGTAGCTGCTGACTGTCTTCTAGTAGCTCGTCCTAGTAGCTCAGCCTCACTGTATAGTGGGGCTGAGCCCACAGCATATAGTACTTAGGAACAGAAAAGGACAGAGGCAGGTTGAGGACAGGTGAGGGCACAGGGCCCGCTCCCGGGCCATGCCAACTAAGGGTTGTGTCTGACGAACCCACCGACTCTTGGCTGGGGGTGTCTGATGTCACTTGCCAAAGATCGAGTCAACCATGCAAGAACCGCTGGGTTTCTGGTCAAGACACGACCACTAGCTGACACTGGGAGCGCAGGCCTCTCACTGTGACCCTTGCTGCCACGCCCCCTTACTCTGCTGCGACCTGTGCCTGCGCCAGAAACATTTAGGCCTCTGCCCCTCCCCTTTTCAGGGCCTGTCACTTCTCTGTCTGACATACTGTTAGATCAAATAAGTAAGTACAAAGAGCTGTAATTTTCTCACTTTACCACACAACGGCTAATAATCCTCTCCCCCCTCCCCCACTAATACACAACAAAAAAACATACAGTTGCAAGAAAAAGTATGTGAACCTTTTGGATTGATATGGATTTCTGCACAAATTGGTCATAAAATGTGATCTCATCTTCATCTAAGTCACACCAATAGACAATCACAGTCTGCTTAAACTAATAACACACAAAGAATTAAATGTTACCATGTTTTTATTTAACACACCATGTAAGCATTCACAGTGCAGGTGGAAAAAGTATGTGAACCCCTAGACTAATGACATCTCCAAGAGCTAATTGGAGTAAGGTGTCATCCAACTGGAGTCCAATCAATGAGATGAGATTGGAGGTGTTGGTTACAGCTGCACTGCCCTATAAAAAAAACACACCAGTTCTGGGTTTGCTTTTCACAAGAAGCATTGCCTGATGTGAATGATGCCTCGCACAAAAGAGCTCTCAGAAGACCTACGATTAAGAATTGTTGACTTGCATGAAGCTGGAAAGGGTTCTAAAAGTATCTCCAAAAGCCTTGCTGTTCATCAGTCCACGGTAACACAAATTGTCTATGAATTGAGAAAGTTCTGCACTTCTGCTACTCTCCCTAGGAGTGGCTGTCCTGTAAAGATGACTACAAGAGCACAGCATAGACTGCTCAATGAGGTGAAGAAGAATCCTAGAGTGTCAGCTAAAGACTTACAAAAGTCTCTGGCATATGCTAACCTCCCTGTTAGTGAATCTACGATACGTAAAACACTAAATAAGAATGGATTTCATGGGAGAATACCACAGAGGAAGCCACGCCTGTCCAAAAAAAAAACATTGCTGCACGTTGACAGTTTGCACAAGAGCACCTGGATGTTCCACAGCAGTACTGGCAAAATATTCTGTGGACAGATGAAACCAAAGTTGAGTTGTTTGGAAGAAACACACAACACTATGTGTGGAGAAAAAGAGGCACAGCACACCAACATCAAAACCTCATCCCAACTGGGAAGTATGGTGGTGAGGGCATCATGGTTTGGGGCTGCTTTGCTGCATCACGGCCTGGACGGATTGCTATCATCAAAGGAAAAATTAATTCCCAAGTTTATCAAGACATTTTGCAGGATAACTTAAGGCCATCTGTCCACCAGCTGAAGCTCAACAGAAGATGGGTGTTACAACAGGACAATGACTCAAAACATAGAAGTAAATCAGCAACAATGGCTTAAACAGAAGAAAATACGCCTTCTGGAGTGGCCCAGTCAGAGTCCTGACCTCAACCCGATTGAGATGCTGTGGCATGACCTCAAGAAAGCGATTTACAGCAGACATCCTAAGAATATTGCTGAACTGAAACAGTTCTGTAAAGAGGAATGGTCAAGAATTACTCCTGACCGTTGTGCACGTCTGATCTGCAAATACAGGAAACGTTTGGTTGAAGTTATTGCTGCCAAAGGAGGTTCAACCAGTTATTAAATCCAAGGGTTCACATACTTTTTCCACCTGCACTGTGAATGTTTACATGGTGTGTTCAATAAAAACATGGTAACATTTAATTCTTTGTGTGTTATTAGTTTAAGCAGACTGTGATTGTCTATTGTTGTGATGAAGATCAGATCACATTTTATGACCAATTTGTGCAGCAATCCATATCATTCCAAAGGGTTCACATACTTTTTCTTGCAACTGTATATATAACTGCACCGCACAAGGGCTAATAAGACCCCAATAACAAGAACTGCTTGCTTGAATTACAGAGGTATCATCTATTGCAAACCTGAAATGAGCATCAGTATAATGGCAATTTGGATCCGCAGTCAGTGCAGCAAGGTGTAATAGGATTGTTCTTATTACCCAGGCTGTACACTCCCCCATTGAACCCTGTTCTGCTTCAATACTGTTAATAATTTCTAATGCTCTTTCCCTGAACTTCTATTGAGGAAAATATACTTTTTTAAGTCTTTCCTAGCACTGTCCCTAGCACTTGCTAATGTCTCTCCCCACACTAAGTACACTGGAAAATGGCTGAATACAAGATGGCTAAGGCTATTTATAGGGCTGTGACATCACAGGGATGGATTGCTGCTGTTTGGCTGCATGCATGGCATTATGGGTGAACCCTCGTTCCCAGAGTTCCTTGCTCCATGTCCTAATTCGGATCAAATTCCACTTTGTCAGTTTTGTTTTTCTCATCTCTAGTTATGATAATATATCCTTCTAAAGTGCAGGCTGCTATTTTGAGCACTATGTTAGTGTTAGTAAAGCGATGAGGATAACCATAGACGATATTTTATATAGACTGGTCGCATCAGCAGTGGTGGTCGTAGTCATCCCAAAAATACACTGATGTGAGAGCCAGTGAAATGGACATGGACCAGGATAGTGTACTCTGCTCTCTGCATTGAGCTGCTTCTCAGCCCTTCCCTTCTGCTCTGAGTGACAGCTGTAATGGATTCCATAATACAGTTGGCTGATCATTATGGGGTTAAACGTTAAAGACCAGGTCTACCAGCTATGACAAAGCAGAAACCATGAAGATGATTCCAGTCATGCATTATCATTGCATTTTTTGTGACTAGAAGGGGTGAAGGACTTGTGATTTCATCATGGTCACATGAATGCACAGGTCCTTCACCCAGAGAGAAGTTCAGCACAAGTCTGGAGTATAAAAATTGCAGTGGAGGTAAGAGAACTCTCCCTTCACCCCCAGCATCACTTGTGATCCTGCTAGTCTGGGAGAATTGGGAATACGAATGTTGCTGCCAATGAGGAAGGGTCATTTAGGGAAGAATGCTGATTCCAGTAGGTAAGGAGTATGAAGTGACTGAATTCTACTGCCAGAAGCAGTGGCGTAGCGTGGGTTGCCAGCACCCGGGGCAAGCCAAAAATTGCGCCCCCCCCGCGCCTACCCCAGGCACGCCACTTTTAACAGATACTGTAGTAGATCACTAGCAGTCCTATGTTACACCTCAGATAACACAGAGATAACTCTCTGAGTACAGATAATGTAGTAGATGGGTGTGAGGCCCCAGAATTCTGAACACGTACAGTGTGACCTGAAGTCTGGGGCCAGAATGCGGCAGGGTGGGCCAAATTCTCAATCTTCTCCCCCAACCCTACCATGAAACAGATATGTGGATGGACATTATTATTACAGTAGAATACCGCACCATACCTGTTACATCCAGTGACGTCTCCTGTGATGTAGACTCTCCTCGACGTCTTCATTCAGAGATAAGACCGCCATGATAACTTCTTTCAGCCGCTTCTCGTCTCTGCAGAGTTTCACCGAAAAAAATTTAGGTTCCTCACTTTACTATCATGCTCTCCTTCCTTCAACACTGTCATCCTGCTGCCCCCCAATACTGAGCTAGAGCCAGACAGATAGCTTTCATTCCCCCTGTATATTATAATGGCCCCCTCTTTATTATTAATGTACTGGCCCCCTCTTTATTATTAATGTACTGGCCCCCTCTTTAATAACAAAGAGGGGGCCATTATATTAGCAAAGAGGGGGTCATTACATTAATAATAAAGAGGGGGTCATTACATTCATAACAAAGATGGGGTCATTATATTAATAATGAAGAGGGGCCATTACATTAATAATAAAGAGGGGCCATTACATTATTAATAAAAAGGGGGCCAGTACATTAATAATAAAAAGGGGGCCAGTACATTAATAATAAAGAGGGGGCCATTATATTAATAATAAAGAGGGGGCCAGTACATTAATAATAAAGAGGGGGCCATTATATTAATAATAAAGAGGGGGCCAGTACATTAATAATAAAGAGGGGGCCATTATATTAATAATAAAGAGGGGGTCATTACATTAATAATGAAGAGGGGGTCATTACATTAATAATAATAATGTACTGGCCCCCTCTTTATTATTAATATAATGGCCCTCTTTTTATTAATAATGTACTGGCCCCCTCTTTATTATTAATGTACTGGCCCCCTTTTTATTAATAATGTACTGGCCCCCTCTTTGCTAATATAATGTCCCCCTCTTTGTTATTAATGTACTGGCCCCTCTGTTATTAATGTACTGGCCCCTCTGTTATTAATGTACTGGCCCCCCTCTTTGCTAATATAATGTCCCCCTCTTTGTTATTAATGTACTGGCCCCTCTGTTATTAATGTACTGGCCCCTCTGTTATTAATGTACTGGCCCCCCTCTTTGCTAATATAATCGCCCCTCTTATTGCTGTGCCAATGCCTGTGAAGCCTTTCTGCTCCAGTCCTCTCTTCTCTTCTCCTCTCCTTTCCCACCCCCCATACTGCCGCCAGAGCCTCTGCAATTAGGTAAGTTAACATAAAAAAAAATACTTACCTATCTCCATCCCCGCTTGTTCCCGCCGCAGGCGGTCACGAACGCCTCACTGTGCCTTCCTGCGCTGCGTCATCGCGTCATCTCGCGAGACCCGACGCAGGAGGTCACAGTGAGGTTATCGTGACCGAGTCCTGCGTCGCTCGCCTCTACTGCCTTATAGGCTTCAGGCCTAGTGGCCTGAAGCCTATGGGGCATAACGGAGGGGACGGGAGCCATAGGCTGAAATTTCGGATGCCTGGTGCCCCCTGCAATTTGGCGCCCGGGGCAACGGCCCCTCCGGCCCCCCCCACGCTACGCCCCTGGCCAGAAGGGGACAGGTGGAATATTTATGCTGCTACCAGTGGGAAGGGAATGTGAAGCGGGACACGGCTACTACCAGTTGGGGACAGTTTTGAAGGGGGAAATATGCTGCTGCCAGTGTAGGCATAGGGGGACAATGCTGATGCATTTAGGAGAGGGGTGGGAAGGGGATAATGCTGCTGTCAGTGGAGGAGAGGTGGTAAAGGGGACAAGGTTCATGCCACTGAGCAAGGGGTGAGAATGGGACAATACTGCTGCCAGTAGGGTAGAGGTGAGAAGGAAACAATGCTGTTGCCAGCAGAGTCAGGGGACAATGTAGGTGCTGCAATGTGGCACGTGGTATTGTGTGCAGCACTGTGGTATTTGTTTGACGTTGCTGGGAAGGTATCTTGTGCTGCACTGTAGTATTGATTTGACTCTGTTCTGGGGGCATTCTGTGCTTCACTTTGATATTTGTTTGCCACTGCTAGGGACATATTTTGTGTTTAAATGTGGTATTTGCCACTTCTGGCAAGGTATTTTGCTGTGATATGTGGTACTTTTGGGGTGGTATTTTGTGCTGCACTGCAGTATCTGGTGCTGCTATGGAGGTATTTTGTGCTGTACTGTAGTATTACTTTGGCAATGTTGGGGAGGTATGTTGAGCTTTACTGTGATATTTTTTTATGCTGCTGGGGAGGTATTTTGTGCTGCACTATATTATTTACTGAAGCTATTGGGGAGGTATGTTGTGCTGTACTGTGGTATTTTTTTGTGCTGCTGGGGAGGTATTTTATGGTGCGCTGTAGTATTTCTTTGGAGCTGTTGGGGATGTATGTTGAGCTCTACTGTGGTATTTCTTTGGAGCTGTTGGGGAGGTATGTTGTGCTGTACTGTGGAATTTTTTTGTGCTGCTGGGGAGGTATTTTATGGTGCGCTGTAGTATTTCTTTGGAGCTGTTGGGGATGTATGTTGAGCTCTACTGTGGTATTTCTTTGGAGCTGTTGGGGAGGTATGTTGAGCTCTACTGTGGTATTTTTTTGGTGCTGCTGGGAGGCATTTTGTGCTGCACTCTAGTATTTCTTTGGTACTGCTGGGGAGGTATTTTGAGATGTGTGTGGTGCTATTTAGGAGGTAATTGGTCAACGTCTTGTACTGATGTTGTGGTTTAAATATTTAAGGAAGTGGTTAACTTAACAGTCGATAATATATAATTCAGGTATAGGGAACATATGCAGATGACCAAATTAACATGTTCAAAGCAAGTTTTCAAGGAAAAAAGTTATATTTAATCAAGATTCTTGAGATCTGACCACGGAAGAGAATCGTGATATATTTATATACATTTTTTATCAAATGGGATAACAGCAGTGACAAGCCTTTCACTGAATAGGGCCGGTCATCCATCCGTCTCATGACTATTAAGGTCACTCATCCATCTCATGGCTATTGAGGTCACCCATCCATCTCACTGCTGAGGATTTGACATTGGTACAATGCCTAATATGTAAGTTATTTAGAGAAAATATAATCTACACTGTTACTTATATACTTACGGTATTTTATTGTTCTAGGATTATTTAAAGAAGTAAATAGAAAACCATAATTTTGGCTACAGTTTCTTGTGCAGGATCTAATATTTTATTTTGTACATTTTCATGTGCTGCTGTCCGTGCAAATTACCGCTACCAGCTAAGTGCTAACGTAGTATATATCTGATGTATCTATCACAGGCTACCGGCAGAGGGAGCACAACATGATTCGATAAGAACAATAAACAGGCAAAGGACGACATAATTAGTCAGTATGTGTCTTATAGAGCAGTAAAATTAATGCAAAACCATGTATTACACAGGTAATGTACAAATCAGAGTTGCTCTCTAATAATCTATATACTCTCTATTATTGGAATACTATTTAATAAAATTACAAAATTATAATAATAATAATAATAATTGAATAACGCATCTATCCTTGCCATGTGTATTCTATCACATAGCTCCCATGTCTGCAGTTGGGCATGTAATTAGGTCACATGTGTGACACACATCTCCAGCATCTTGTGTCCGGTGGCTGCGACCATGACTGCTCCTGACTAATTTCCTGCACTTGTTATTTGACACTCTACTCATATCCTATTTGTCTCCCGTGTTTTTTTCTGACCTTGGCTTGTTCTTCTGCTTCTGCCACTATCTTCAGCAGTTACTCTAGGGCACAGGCTGGAGGGCTGCAACCTGCGGACCTGCTGCAGTAAAGCCAGGCAATTTCTCTGCTCCGGTAATGTACCTGCTAGAAGGAAGAAGAGCATAGACATTTATACATTTATCACAGCAGAACAAAGGCTTATTAACGTCAAAGGGACTGTTACAATGGCGTTTCACTAGTGTCGTCGTGTTCATTGGCGGTTCATGTTGCCACTGCTCTGTGCGTCCTAGCCTGGGTGTGAATTAGTGCCAATGTATCGCTCCTCAGTTCAGTATTGCAAAGGTTAATCTCCCTGGCTCAGTGTGTGTGTACCTGTTTGACTAATGATTTAGTTAAATGAGTTGTCCCATAATGTAGAGCAGGGATGTCAAACTCGTGGCCCTCCAGCTGTTGCAAAACTACAACTCCCATCATGCCTGGGCATACAACAGCTATCAGGGAATGATGGGAGTTGTAGTTTTGCAACATCTGGAGGGCCATGAGTTTGACATCCAGAATGAAAACCAGACATCATATAGTACATGACAATCTCTTTCTAACAAAGCTAGAACCAGCCATGTACCTCACATGGATCCAGAGATCTCCTCATTCATTGCTCCTATTGCTCTGTTAGATTTATTTCAAGCTGGCAACACAGGTGGTGTGTCCTGTCTGCTGCAGCTGGTTGCAGTTGAAGGATGGAACTGAGCATGTGCTTTCATCTCAGTGAGGTGGAGAGAGGAAATTGAACAAGAATAATCAGCAGGTGGCGCTATACAGATACATTTCATTGAATAACTCAGGGGCTATACAAAATTTTTAATCATCTGCAATTATAAAAGTATTCAGATCCAAGTGCTGGTTTGAAAACTGCTGAATATTTTTTTCATGGGACAACCCATTTAAGTTTGCTATTAGGGTTCTTTCACACTAGCGTTTTTCTTTTCCGGCACTGAGTTCCGTCGTAGGGGCTCAATACCGGAAAATAACTGATCAGTTTCATCCCCATGCATTCTGAATGGAGAGCAATCTGTTTAGGATGCATCCGGATGTCTTCAGTTCAGTCACTGAACTGCGTTTTGGACGGAGGAAATACCGCAGCACACTGCAGTATTCTCTCCACGTTAATACTTGAAAGCAAGGAATTCCAGCACTTACGATTTTGGTAGCTAAAACTTTGTCTTTTATTCAGGCAGAAGACAAAATGTACAGGACATCCACCCACAAGTGTAGCAAACTTGACGCGTTTCGAACAAAAGTTCTTATTCTTAACAATGAACTGTGACTCCCTTGGTGGTTTTATACCATTTGGAAAAGCATAAGATCTCCTTCCACCTGGAGGGCGGGGAATGTAGGAGGAGGGGAACACATTAACCCTCTCTTTTCCAAAGGAGGCCCAGTTCATGTGTTTTACTATATAAAATTATGCATCTCTATAACCTCACTGGGTTTTACATGATCATAAATATAAAGTGAAAATAACCACAAATAAGCACAAGTAAAACAGTGAACATAGTTAGAAAGTTGCAATCATATGTCAAATTTTTTTTATTTGTAACACTAGATATGGAATAAAGAATTTAGTAACTATGAATGCATATGTGTTAAACAATATAAATTTCGACATGGGCCTTTTTTCTCAATTTCTTTTAGGACAGAATGGAACAGAGTCGAAAGTTGAAAATTCGACTGGAAATAAGAGGATACAAAAATAGCTATGAAAATTGAAAATAGAAAAATCGGATTTTCTTTGATTATTTTATCTTAGAAAAATCGGATTTTCTTCGATTATTTCGACTTAGAAAAAATGCATGAATTCATTTTTCATATTGAGACCGTTTGGATGTCTGGTATTCAATTTAAAGATCCAAAAGGCCTCTCTAAGTCTCACCATACGTTTGAGATCTCCTCCTCTTTTTGGTAGTCTCACTTGTTCGATTGCATAGGCTTTAAAATTTAGTTTGTTTGTTAATGAAGTGTTTGGTCGCGTTCGATGTATTCACACTATGTGGATTTTTTATGTAATTGAGATGCTCCAAAATTCGAACTTTGAATTTTCTGGTGGTACAACCCACATACATCATGTCACAGGTTATGCATTTAATGACATATATTACCCCTGTTGAATTACAATTAATATAAGATTTAATTGGATATGTATGCGAGTTATTGGCATCATGAAAAGTTTTTGTAATAAATGCAAATGAATAAATGCGGCAGCAGGAGCCTCCGCATTTTGTAAAGCCTTTGTATATAAACCAAGGATCACTCCTTTGTTTAACCCTTTGAGTATATAGGGAAGGGGATAGGTCATTACCCAAAGTTTTGGGTCTTCTTGACACAATTTTACAACCTTGTTTTAGCATACAGTGCAACTGCTCATCATCATAAAGAATAGGCAGATATTTCTGAATTGTTTGTTGAATTATTTACTGAACTTATTATTAGTTCAGTAGTTCATATATTCTGTGTTTTTAAGAGGGCATTGATACACTGTGACGATAGCACCTTCGTCACTGGGAGTTGGAGACGCCTGCTTGCCAGCCTCTTGCCCTGTGACTATTGCCCCTGGGAGTATTTGGGCATATTGAATTTTAACCCCTTAAGGACATAGGACGTACCGGTACGCCCTATTTCCCGAGTCCTTAAGGACCAAGGATGTACCGGTACGTCCTAACTTTAAATCGGGATTCCGGCTCCCCAGGGGTTAATCTGAACAGGATGCCGGCTGAAGTCATTCAGCCGGCATCCTGTCATAACGCCAGGGGGGGGGTCATGTGACCCCCCCCCCGTGTCGGCGATCGCAGCAAACCGCAGGCCAATTCAGACCTGCGGTTTGCTGCGCTTTTTGCAGTTTCTGATCCCCCCTGCACCCCTGCACGATTTGATGGCGGCGGGTGGTGCAGGGGGGGTGTCGCAGGCGGTGGGGGCGTTGCGGGAGGCGGGCGGCAGGCGGCCTGCCTCCCCTTGAATAATAGTTGGCGTCTAGTGGGTTATACCGCCCGCCTCCCCTTGAAATAATAGTTGGCGTCTAGTGGGTTATACCAGGGTGGTCCGCTGCAGGCATCCTCCATTGTATGCATTTTTGCTGGGGATTGCCATTAGCAACGGGCCACAAGTGCAGGATCTGCCCCCCCAGTATAGATGCACCACTGCATATGGGGTTGAGCACTTCCTGCTTTTTAATACCACGCTAAATTGTAGTTTGTATTTAGAATTTTTGGAGGTGTAGAAACTCCTAGTTTGAATGTGCCTTGATTTCCATCCACAGGCAGCATTCTGGTGCACATGTGAGGCCCGGGCTATATCAGCCAGTCTTGGGTGGGGCTCAGAGCTCTCTGCCTCCTCCCATTGTATGCATGGTCACATGCTGGAGGTTACTGGGAGATTGCTTTGAGTCGGACCTTGCGCACCTGTAATTCGCCCACTGGCTCCTGGTATTGCCCACACGGCTCAGGTAGGTTTAGCGTTAGGTTCCCGAGCTACTTGAGAAACCTTGGCGTGGTGCTCGGGCTCAGACATGTCCTCCAAGCAGGATATGTTGGCTAATTCTCAATTTTACACCAGTATGAGGGTTAGTAAGACCACATAGTGCACCTGTCTTTGTTTTTGTTATGTCATTTTGACTGCTTATCACATCCACACAATTGCTATCCTGTGTAGGATGTCCATTGTGGTACTTGTGGTCCGCTGCAGGCATCCTCCATTGTATGCATTTTTGCTGGGGATTGCCATTAGCAACGGGCCACAAGTGCAGGATCTGCCCCCCCAGTATAGATGCACCACTGCATATGGGGTTGAGCACTTCCTGCTTTTTAATACCACGCTAAATTGTAGTTTGTATTTAGAATTTTTGGAGGTGTAGAAACTCCTAGTTTGAATGTGCCTTGATTTCCATCCACAGGCAGCATTCTGGTGCACATGTGAGGCCTGGGCTATATCAGCCAGTCTTGGGTGGGGCTCAGAGCTCTCTGCCTCCTCCCATTGTATGCATGGTCACATGCTGGAGGTTACTGGGAGATTGCTTTGAGTCGGACCTTGCGCACCTGTAATTCGCCCACTGGCTCCTGGTATTGCCCACACGGCTCAGGTAGGTTTAGCGTTAGGTTCCCGAGCTACTTGAGAAACCTTGGCGTGGTGCTCGGGCTCAGACATGTCCTCCAAGCAGGATATGTTGGCTAATTCTCAATTTTACACCAGTATGAGGGTTAGTAAGACCACATAGTGCACCTGTCTTTGTTTTTGTTATGTCATTATACCAGGGTGCCAGCACATTGCTGGCACCCTGGTATAAACGGCTGACATCGTTGATGCGATGTCAGCCGTTTAACCCTTTCCATACAGCGGTCCGTACGGACCGCTGTATGGAAAAGGTTAACAGCGCAGGGAGCTCCCTCCCTCTCCGATCGGGGGGCTGCTGTGCCTTTGCAGCCCCCCGATGGAGAGGGAGGGAGCCCCCTGGCAGCCCCCCGAAGCCCCGTCCTCACCCTTCCCCGTCTGTGAAGTTGTGGCAGACGGGGAAGGTTCCCATGGCAACAGGACACCTGCTCAGGCGTCCTGCTGTCCATGGTGCTGAACAGATCTATGCTAAAAGCATAGATCTGTTCAGTGTAAGTAAAATACAGTACAGAACCATATAGGGTTCTGTACTGTATTTTACAGACATCAGACCCACTGGATCTTCAAGAACCAAGTGGGTCTGGGTCAAAAAAATGTAAAAAAATGTGAAAAAAGTTAAGATAAAAAAAAAACATTTATCACTGAATAAAAATTAAAAAAATGAAATACACTACACATATTAGGTATCGCCGCGTCCGTAACGACCTGATCTATAAAACGGTCATGTTACTTTCCCCGCACGGTGAACGCCATAAAAATAAAAAAATAAAAACTATGAGAAAATTGAAATTTTGCCCACCTTACTTTCCAAAAAAGGTAATAAAAGTGATCAAAAAAGTCGCATGTACACCAAAATAGTACCAATCAAACCGTCATCTCATCCCGCAAAAAATGAGACCCTACTCAAGATAATCGCCCAAAAACTGAAAAAACTATGGCTCTTAGACTATGGAGACACTAAACAATTTTTTGGTTTTAAAAATGAAGTTATTGTATAAAACTTACATAAATAAAAAAAATTGTATACATATTAGGTATCGCCGCGTCCGTGACAACCTGCTCTATAAAATTACCACATGATCTAACCTGTCAGATGAATGTTGTAAATAACAAAAAAAAAACGTGCCAAAAAAGCTATTTCTTGTTACCTTGCCGCACAAAAAGTGTAATATAGAGCAACCAAAAATCATATGTACCCTAAACTAGTACCAACAATACTGCCACCCTATTCCGTACTTTCTAAAATGGGGTCACTTTTTGGAGTTTCTACTCTAGGGGTGCATCAGGGGGGCTTCAAATGGGACATGGTGTCAAAAAAACAGTCCAGCAAAATCTGCCTTCCAAAAACCGTATGGCATTACTTTCCTTCTGCGCCCTGCCATGTGCCCGTACAGCAGTTTACGACCACATATGGAGTGTTTCTGTAAACTACAGAATCAGGGCCATAAATAATGAGTTTTGTTTGGCTGTTAACCCTTGCTTTGTAACTGGAAAAGAAATATTAAAATGGAAAATCTGCCAAAAAAGTGAAATTTTGAAATTGTATCTCTATTTTCCATTAAATCTTGTGCAACACCTAAAGGGTTAACAAAGTTTGTAAAATCAGTTTTGAATACCTTGGGGGGTGTAGTTTCTTAGATGGGGTCACTTTTATGGAGTTTCTACTCTAGGGGTGCATCAGGGGGCTTCAAATGGGACATTGTGTCCAGCAAAATCTGGCTTCCAAAAACCATACGGCGCACCTTTCACTCTACGCCCCGCTGTGTGGCCGCACAGTAGTTTACGGCCACATATGGGGTGTTTCTGTAAACAGCAGAGTCAGGGCAATAAAGATACAGTCTTGTTTGGCTGTTAACCCTTGCTTTGTTAGTGGAAAAAATGGGTTAAAATGGAAAATTAGGCAAAAAAATGAAATTCTCAAATTTCATCCCCATTTGCCAATAACTCTTGTGCAACACCTAAAGGGTTAACGAAGTTTGTAAAATCAGTTTTGAATACCTTGAGGGGTGTAGTTTATAGAATGGGGTCATTTTTGGGCGGTTTCTATTATGTAAGCCTCGCAAAGTGACTTCAGAGCTGTAGTGGTCCCTAAAAATTGGGTTTTTGTAAATTTCTGAAAAATTTCAAGATTTGCTTCTAAACTTCTAAGCCTTGTAACATCCCCAAAAAATAAAATATCATTCCCAAAATAATTCAAACATGAAGTAGACATATGGGGAATGTAAAGTCATCACAATTTTTTGGGGTATTACTATGTATTACAGAAGTAGAGAAACTGAAAATTTGAAATTTGCTAATTTTTAAAATTTTTTGGTAAATTAGGTATTTTATTATGCAAAAAAATGATATTTTTTTTACTTTATTTTACCAGTGTCATGAAGTACAATATGTGACGAAAAAACAATCTCAGAATGGCCTGGATAAGTCAAAGTGTTTTAAAGTTATCAGCACTTAAAGTGACACTGGTCAGATTTGCAAAAAATGACCTGGTCCTTAAGATGAAAATGAGCCTGGTCCTTAAGGGGTTAAAGAGGACCTTTCACTACAATAAAAAATCTAAACTAAGCATACAGACATGGAGAGCGGCGCCCAGGGATCTCCCTGCACTTACTATTATCCCTGGGCACCGCTCCATTCTCCCGGTATAGGCTCCGGTATCTTCAGATTTTCGGCTCAACTGGGAGGAGCCTGCCAGAGTCTCCTTCTCCCAGGCTGTAGCACTGGCCAATCGCAGCGCTTAGCTCATAGCCTGAGAGTTTTTTTCTCTCTCAGGCTATGAGCTGAGCACTGCGATTGACCAGCACTCCAGCCTGGGAGAAGGAGACGCCGGCAGGCTCCTCCCAGTTGAGCCAAAAACCAGAAGATACCGGAGCCTATACCGGAAGAACGGAGGGGCGCCCAGGGTTAATAGTAAGTGCAGGGAGATCCCTGGGCACCGCTCTCCATGTCTGTAAGCTTAGTTTAGATTTTTTATTGTAGTGAAAGGTCCTCTTTAAGGACCAGGCCATTTTTTGCAAATCTGACCAGTGTGGTGATAACTTTAAAACTCTTTTACTTATCCAGGCCATTCTGAGATTGTTTTTTCGTCACATATTGTACTTCATAACACTGGTAAAATGGAGTAAAAAAAAATATATTTTTATTTATGCCATTTTATTTTTTGGGGACGTTACGAGGCTTAGAAGTTTAGATGCAAATCTTGAAACTTTTCTGAAATTTTTAAAAACCCACTTTTTAGGGACCAGTTCAGGTCTGAAGTCACTTTGTGAGGCTTACATAATAGAAACCACCCAAAAGTGACCCCATCCTAGAAACTACACCACTCAAGGTATACAAAACTGATTTTACAAACATCATAAACCCTTTAGGTGTTCCACAAGAGTTGATGGCAAATGGAGATGAAATTTCAGAATTTCATTTTTTTGCCAAATTTTCCATTTTAATCCATTTTTTCCACTAACAAAGCAAGGGTTAACAGCCAAACAAAACTCTATATTTATTGCCCTGACTCTGCGGTTTACAGAAACACCCGATATGTGGTTGTACACTACTGTACGGCCCCACGTCAGGGCGTAGAGGGAAAGGAGCGCCGTTTTTGGAAGGCAGATTTTGCTGGACTGGTTTATTTACACCATGTCCCATTTGAAGCCCCCCTGATGCACCCCTACAGTAGAAACTCCCTAAAAGTGAGCCCCATCTAAGAAACTACACCCCTCAAGGTATTCAAAACTGATTTTACAAGCTTTATTAACTTTTTGGGAAGATTTTCCATTTTAATATTTTCTTTCCAGTAACAAAGCAAGGGTTAACAGCCAACAAAACTCTATATTTATTGCCCTGATTCTGTAGTTTGCAGAAACGCCCCATATGTGGTCAAAAACTACTGTACAGGCACACAGCAGGGTGTAGAGCGAAAGGACCGCCATGTGGTTTTTGGAAGGCAGATTTGGCTGGACTGGTTTATTTACACCATATCCCATTTGAAGCCCCCTGATGCACCCCTAGAGTAGAAACTCCAAAAAAGTGACCCCATTTTGGAAACTACTGGATAAGGTGGCAGTTTTTTTTGGTTGCTCTATATTACACTTTTTGTGAAGCAAAGTAACAAAAAATAGAAATTCAGAAATTTAATCTCCATTTGCCATTAACTGTTGTGGAACACTTAAAGGGTTAACAAAGTTTGTAAAATCAATTTTGAATACCTTGAGGGGTGTAGTTTCTTAAATGGGGTCACTTTTGGAGTTTCTACTCTAGGGGTGCATCAGGGGGGGCTTCAAATGGGACATGGTGTCAAAAAACAAGTCCAGCAAATACTGCCTTCAAAAATCCATATGGCGCTCCTTTCCTACTGCACCCTGCCGTGTGGCCATACAGCAGTTTACGACCACATAAGGAGTGTTTTTTATAAACTACAGAATCAGGACAATAAATATTGAGTTTTGTTTGGCTGTTAACCCTTGCTTTGTTACCAGAAAATTTTTATCAAAATGGAAAATTTGATAAAAAATACCTGTTTTGGCACTGTTTTTATTTTTTATTATTTATAACGTTCATCTGACAGATTAGATCATGTGCTATTTTTATATAGCAGGTTGTTACGGATGCAGGGATCCCTAATATGTTTAATATTATTTAAGTTTTACACAATAATATCATTTTTTAAACAAAAATAAATCATTTTAGTGTCTCCATAGTCTGAGAGTCATAGTTTATTTTTATTTTTTGGGCGATTGTCTTAGGCCTCTTTCACACTTGCGTTGTCCGGATCCGGCGTGTACTCCACTTGCCGGAATTACACGCCAGATCCGGAAAAACGCAAGTGTACTGAAAGCATTTGAAGACGGATCCGTCTTCAAAATGCTTTCAGTGTTACTATGGCACCCAGGACGCTATTAAAGTCCTGGGTGCCATAGTAGTAGTGGGGAGCGGGGGAGCAGCATACTTACCATCCGTGCGGCTCCCGGGGCGCTCCAGAATGACGTCAGAGCGCCCCATGCGCATGGATCATGTGATCCATGCGATCACGTCATCCATGCGCCTGGGGCGCCCTGACGTCACTCTGGAGCGCCCCGGGAGCCGCACGGATGGTAAGTATGCTGCTCCCCGCTCCCCACTACAGTTTACCATGGCTGCCAGGACTTTAGCGTCCCGGCAGCCATGGTAACCATTGAGAAAAAGCTAAACGTCGCATCCGGCAATGCGCCGAAACTACGTTTAGCTTAAGGCCGTTCAATGGGCATTCATTCCGGATCCGGCCTTGCGGCAAGTGTTCCGGATTTTTGGCCGGAGCAAAAAGCGCAGCATGCTGCGCTATTTGCTGCGGCCAAAAAACGTTCCGTTCCGGAACGGAAGACATCCTGATGCATCCTGAAGGACGGACTGTCCATTCAGAATGCATTAGGAAAATCCTGATCAGTATTCTTCCGGCATAGAGCCCCGACGACGGAACTCTATGCCGGAAGACTATAACGCAGGTGTGAAAGGGCCCTTAGTTACGGTCTCATTTTTTGCAGGATGAGATGACTGTTTTAATGGTATGATTTTGGGGTGTGTATACCTTTTTGATCGCTTGCTATTACACTTTTTGTGCCGTAAGGTGACAAAATTATGGCTTTTTTTACACCATTTTTATTTTTATAGAGATTAGATCATGTGATATTTTTATAGAGCAGGTTCTTACAGACACGGCAATATCTAATATGTATACCTTTTTTTATTTATTAAGGTTTTACACAATAATATGATTTTTGAGACAAAAAAAACTTGTTTTAGTGTCTCCATAGTCTGAAAGCCATAGTTTTTTTATTTTTTGGGCAATTGTTTTATGTAGGGTATCAGTCTGTGCGTAATGAGATCACGGTTAGATTGGCACCATTGTGGGGGGCATACGCCTTTTTTATCGCTTGGTGTTGCACTTTTAGTGACGTAAGGTGACAAAACAAATGTTTTTTTAGCACAGTTTTTATTAGATTTTTTTGACAGTGTTCCCCTGAGGGGTTAGGTAATATGATATTTCTATAGAGACGGTCGTAACGACCGTCTCTATAAAAATATCATATGACCTAACCCCTCAGGTGAACACTGTCAAAAAAATCATGTTTTTTTTTATTTCAAAAATAATATTATTGTGTAAAACAAAAAATAAATAAAAGAAAATATACTATTAGGTATCACCACGTCTGTAACGGACGTGGTGATACCTAATAAGTATAATTTCTTTAATTTATTTTTTGTTTTACACAATAATATTATTTTTGAAATAAAAAAAAAACATGTTTTAGTGTCTCCATAGTCTGAGAGTCATAGTTTTTTCAGTTTTTAGGCAATTATCTCAGGTTGGGTACCATTTTTACGGGATGAGATGACGGTTATATTGGCACTATTTTGGGGAGCATACGACTTTTTGATCGCTTGCTATTACACTTTTTGTGATGTACACTTTTTTGACCCCGTTTTTTTTTTTTTATGGTGTTCACCTCAGGGTTTAAGTCATGTGGTATTTTTATAGAGCAGGGTCTTCCGGACGCGACGATACCTAATATGCATACTTTTTTTATTTATTTTTTTACGTTTAACATAAAAAAAGCATTTTTGAAACAAAAAAATCATGTTTTAGTCTGAGAGCCATATTTTTTTTTTTTTTTTTGGGCCATTGTGTTATGTAGGGGCTTATGTTTTGTGGGATGAGGCGACGGTTTGATTGGTGCTATTTTGGCGTACATACGACACAACTTTTTTTATCACTTTTATTGCCTTTTTTGGGAAGTAAGGTGGGCAAATTTTTTATTTCATCATATTATTATTTTTATGGCGTTTACCGTGCGGGGAATGTAACATGAGCGTTTTATAGATCAGGTCATTATGGATGCGGTAATATATAACATGTGTAGGGATAAATATGTTTTTTTTATTTTTATTTTTTTCACTTTTTTTTTTACATTTTTTTTACCCAGACCCACTTGGTTCTTGAAGATCCAGTGGGTCTGAAGTCTGTATAATACAGTACAGTACACTATATAGTGTACTGTACTGTATTTCACTTACACTTTGTCTGAACAGATCTCTGCCTTTAGCACAGATCTGTTCAGCCCCATGAACAGCAGGATGCCTGAGAAGGCGTCCTGCTGCCATGGGAACCTTCTTCGTCTGCCCCAACTGAGCAGACAGGGAAGGGGAAGGAGGGGGGCTCCCTCCCTCTATGACCCCATCCTGTCTGGGGGCTGGCTGCAAAGGCATGGAAGGGGTTAAAACGGCTGACCTCTTCACAGAGGTCAGCCATTTGAATCAGAGTGTCAGCAATGAGCTGACACTCTGATTCAACCGCTCGGTCATCCTGAAATTAAACGGAGGGGCGGGCGGAAGATCGCGCACCCGCCCCCCACACTGCAGCACGCCTCCCGCCCGCTTCCCACACCGCTCGAAATCATCCCCCCCCCGCTGTGCCCGCAGGCACAAAAACACAGAGGGCTGCAGGGGGTGGGGTTAACTTTCAAATATAGGCACTTTGAGCTTTCTGATCCCTGCGGTCACGGACCGCAGGGATCAGAAACTTGCATAAGCGCTACAAACCGCAGGTCTGAATTGACCTGCGGTTTGTAGCGATCGGCAATGCGGGGGGGGGGGGGGGGGTCACAGAACCCCACTAGGCATTGTCACAGGGTGCCTGCTGAATGATTTTAGCAGGCACACCGTTCTGATCACTGCCGGCCGTGCGGCAGTGATCAGAACTACACAGGACGTACGGGTATCCCCGGTGTCCTTAAGTACCGGGACATCAGGGCGTACCTGTACGCCCTGTGTCCTTAAGGGGTTAAAGGCACTGTTTCTGCCCCTCATACTTTTTATTGGAACAGATTAAAACATGTGGCGGTTGCCATCTTAAATTGTCCAGCAGTGTTTTGCCGTTGAGTGTATGGAACTATTTTGGGCATGGGACCATGTGCACGATGTGGAAAAAATAAGACTTCCAGGAAATTCCTGAACCCCTTAACCGATCTGACTATCAGGGGATGTGACTTTTAAGGGTATATCTGGTGTTTTCTGTGGTTGGGAAAAATGTGTGTTTTCTGCCTGTGAGTGATAAAGTTAATTGTGTTTGGTAATTGTATCACAGGCAGAGCACATTGTAGTTTGTTAATTGTGTCACAGGCAATGCCCATTGTATTTATTGATTCCGTCACAGACAATGCCCATTGTAGTTTGTTAATTGTATCACAGTCAGAGGGGGGTTGTGTACAATTGCTGGGAGTGTTTCAATACTGTAAATGCAAGTGATTGGCTAAGGTATTAACTGTTTCAGTCTTCCACAAGGTCCCCAGGGGGAGTGTCCCTTACTGGAAGACCTGCATAAAAGGCTGACAGGTAGCCCCATTAAAGAGATCTGCTTTACCCCTTCATGAAGTCTTGGCTCATGTTTGGGGGATGGGATAACTACACTCTTGGGGATTGCTATATCACAATACTCCCCTGAGTATAAGCTCTTGTAAGAGCTTGTTCCTGGTTCCTGCTCTCTGGATTTAGGAGAGGTTCACCCACTAGAAGCTGAAGCCCGGTCATGGGTCCAGCGTGGGTGGAGGACGGCGAGACCTCAACCAAGCTGCGGCAGTTTGTGGGGTCTGTGGTGGTTACGGTGTCCAGTGGAGTGCTTGGGGCCCTCGGGAAGTGCTAGGATTTTACCAGATTTAATTTTACCAGATTTAATTTATTTATACATGTATTTAATTTTGCCCAACAAGCAGACTTTTACTTTTTCATTTTATTTTTTATCACAATTCATTGAAATTCATATGTTATCCAATCGGTTATTACCTGTGTATGTAAAATGCACAGACAGCTAAGCCACCATAATCACAGTGCTATAATTGTACATGGCTTAGCACTAAGTGCTGCCTTCCTGTCCCATACATTTATGTCACATGGCACCAATCGGGTTAATGTTACTGCAAAACAACTGCGGGCTCTTTGTAGTTCGGGACGTTCCTTATGATAATGAAATATTCAAAGTCATGTGCAACTTAAGCCTTGAAATATCTAAGCAATATTTGTTTAGCACATGAGAAATTAAAACGAGCTACAAGAAGTCGAGTTGTGTCATATATCGCCTTGACGAAGGAGAAGCATAACACTATAGATTTATATCAAATTACCAGATTTTATTACCAATTATCTACTCTTCTAATTTATTCCACTTTATCTAGACCAATAATAGGAGTGATTAAATAATTCTGTGCTCATAAAAGAAGGTTACTACATAAAACATCATGATGATGCAATTCCTAGACTTTCCGGACGGCATTATGTTATATCTGATAAGTTTCACGCACTGCAGCTATGACCATTGGGAAAAATAGGGAGATTTCCAAATAAAGCAAATGTTAATGGAACATCAGACATACAGTCAGATCCATAAATATTAGGACATTGACACAATTCTAACATTTTTGGCTCTATACACCACCACAATGGATTTGAAATGAAACGAACAAGATGTGCTTTAACTGCAGACTGTCAGCTTTAATTTGAGGGTATTTACATCCAAATCAGGTGAACGGTGTAGGAATTACAACAGTTTGCATATGTGCCTCTACTGCAACTGTCTTCAGTTCCTGCTTGTTCTTGGGACATTTTCCGTTTTGTCTTCAGCAATTGAAATGCACGCTCAATCGGATTCAGGTCAGGTGATTGACTTGGCCATTGAATAACATTCCACTTCTTTCTCTTAAAAAACTCTGTGGTTGCTTTCGCAGTATGCTTTAGGTCATTGTCCATCTGCACTGTGAAGCGCCGTCCAATGAGTTCTGAAGCATTTGGCTGAATATAAGCAGATAATATTGCCCGAAACACTTCAGAATTCATCCTGCTGCTATTGTCAGCAGTCACATCATCAATAAATACAAGAGAACTAGTTTCATTGGCAGCCATACATGCCCGCGCCATGACACTACCACCACTATGCTTCACTGATGAGGTGGTATGCTTAGGATCATGAGCAGTTCCTTTCCTTCTCCATACTCTTCTCTTCCCATCACTCTGGTACAAGTTGATCTTGGTTTCATCTGTCTATAAGATGTTGTTCCAGAACTGTGAAGGATTTTTTAGATGTCGTTTGGTAAACTCTAATCTGGCCTTCCTGTTTTTGAGGCTCACCAATGGTTTACATCTTGTGGTGTACCCTCTGTATTCACTCTGGTGAAGTCTTCTCTTGATTGTTGACTTTGGCACAGATACACCTACCTCCTGAAGAGTGTTCTTGATCTGGCCAACTGTTGTGAAGGGTGTTTTATTCACCAGGGAAAGAATTCTTCAGTCATCCACCAGAGTTGTTCTCTGTGGTCTTCCGGGTCTTTTGGTGTTGCTGAGCTCACTGGTGTGTTTCTTCTTTTTAAGGATGTTCCAAGCAGTTGTTTTGGCCACGCCTAATGTTTTTGCTATCTCTCTGATGGGTTTGTTTTGTTTTTTCAGCCTAATGATGGCTTGCTTCACTGATAGTGACAGCTCTTTGAATCTCATCTTGAGAGTTGACAGCAACAGATTTGAAATGCAAATATCACACTTGAAATGAACTCTGGACCTTTTATCTGCTCATTGTAATTGGGATAATGAGGGAATAACACACACCTGGCCATGGAACAGCAAAGAAGCCAAATGTCCCATTACTTTTGGTCCCTTAACAAGTGGAGGCACATATGCAAACTGTTGTAATTCCTACACCATTCACCTGATTTGGATGTAAATGCCTTCAAATTAAAGCTCTCAGTCTGCAGTTAAAGCACATCTTGTTTGTTTCATTTTTTTAATCCATTGTGGTGGTGTATAGAGCCAAAAATGTTAGAATTGTGTCGATGTCACAATATTTATGGACCTGGCTGTATATGGAGTACAGAGGGGCTGGGATTTAAATTTTGTTCTCATCATAACTAGACTTACTTTTAAGGCTCAACTTTAGGGTGTGCTGAAGGGCTAGTTCACATCTACACTATTCATTTCCATCATAGGAGAAGAACAAAGAAAATAGTAGTGCTGGATCCCTGTTATATTGGCAGCCCATGCCCACCAGCAATCCATTCTCCCAGGCAGGCACAGGCACCACTCACACTTTTTATTCTTCTTCTATGGTGACCTGGACCCTCCAGTCTTTCTCTGCTTCCTCGTTGTGGGCCTTGCTGCCGGAGTCACCTGCCTGTTTCTTCTGGCAGGCTGCAATCTGCTTCATGCTGGCAAGGCCCGTCCCCTTTGACTATAGGGCACACACGTGCTCTTCCCAGCATCTAAAAGGCCAGTGTGTGCGTACCTTAAATTACACCAGCCAATGGCTGGCCATCTTTGGGTTCTTAAGGCTTCTTCCACTATGGGAACGTACCTAAGTAATAAGCTGTTTAGCTTGCTAGTTCACTGCAAAGGTGTAAATTATTTGTTTGTCTGCCCACGTACCAACTTAAACCCATTTCCTAGATATTGACCCTCCACTGCCTGACCTACATATTGACCCTTCGCTGCCTGATCTTAGATTGTTTATCAGATTGCTCGAAGTCTGCTTGTCCTGACCTCAGCCTGTCCCTATCTATCGTTTTGCTCTGCACCAGTGTCTCTGACCTCCGTGTGTTATCTGGCAATCACACAGAGATTACTCCAGGAGGTAGCAGCTTGGGGGTTCCCCTGCAGCGATGTGCAGATGCCTGTATAGAGGTTAAAGAGTCAAAACCAGGGGACTGCCACAATATCACCTTTAGGATTAGCCCAAGGTCAAATTTATTGGTTGACATAGTAATATAAACAGTCGGCACTCCTTCCTTAAGAATCGTGGTGCTCGCGTTCAGGGTGAGAATAACCTGCATCGAATATCCAAGGAAAAGACCGGGATTTCACTTCTTGCATATAATGTTGCTTTTATTGAAGCATAGAGGAGACACAGCGCTAGGGGAGCGACACGTGTTTCGGCTCGAATACGAGCCTTTTTCAAGCATAACATGTATTAACACATAGCACATTTAAATAGTGCGCCTTCAATAACGCCGAGAGCGTGCTGACGTCACATCACCATAGCAACTTGTGTATACAAAACATAAAACGTAACAGAAGACATTGTAACATAGAATCATGATGCTGATTAACATCTTGTGGCTTCATACAGATGAAGTGAGCTGAAAGAAAATAACAGAGGTAAGCTAGCTACGTGTAACACAGGTATACGAAATTCATTAAGACCGAAAAAAATATAATTTTTTATACAATATATAGTTACCCTAAGGTATACAGAACTAATGCAGGCTGCGATTGGATAAAGGGTTTCCATCTGATTATTTTCTCTGTGAGTAGACAAATAAATGAAAAAGCATTTTTTTTACAATAGCATTAAATATAAATGATCAAAAATACATATAGCATCTCCCAAGAGTCTGAGGACATGATTCAATTCGTACTCTCGATTAAGACCCCTTGGTTCAAGGGTTTGGAGAGTATGGATCCAAAAACTCTCTCGTTTTTTAAGCATCAGTAGCCTGTTGCCCCCTCTCCGTGGTTGTAACACCTGTTCAATGATCTGAAATCTTAACTGTGATACATTGTGAGAACATCTGTCAAAATGAAAAGGAATCGGTAATAGCAGATTTTTCTTGCGTATTGTAGACTTATGATTGCTAAACCTATCCTTCATTCTGGTAGAAGTCTCACCAATGTATAACAGACCACAGGGGCACTTTAACAGGTATACCACATAACTGCTATCACAGGTAAAAAAAACCTTCACAGGAAACCTTTTCCCTGTGTGTGGATGTGAAAAGGATTCACCTTTAATTACTGCAGAACAGTGAACACATCGCAAACAAGGGAAGGTACCCTTTTTAGGACTGGACAAAAAAAGTTGACGTGGCATATTTACGGTACCACCTATGTCCGCTTTAACAATTGTATCCCTGATATTTTGGGTTCTTTTATAGCAGATCATAGGTATGTCCCGAAATTCAACAACATAAGCTGCGCGCACAATTCCCCAGTGTTTATTAATGACATGGCAAAACTTATTAATCCATGGGTGGTATTTGACAATGAATGGCATCCGTTTATTGTCACTATAAGATTTCTCAACCTTACTACTGCAATTTTTCATACCAGAATCCAATAAGGATCTTGGATAACCACTAAAGGAGAATTTGTCAGCCATCTCTTTTAATCTCACCTCCCTCACTGATGCATCTGACACAATCCTTTCAACTCGTCTAAACTGTGAAAGAGGCAAGGATTTCTTAACCGATGGTGAGTGATTACTAGAGTAATGTAAAAGGCTGTTCTTGTCAGTTTTTTTAATATGTAGATCCGTCTGTATATGGTTATCAGGGCCTTTTATTACCCAAGTATCCCAAAAATTGATTTTATGTAAATCACTTTGTATTGTGAAGGATAATTCCGGCCATATGTTATTCAAATACAGAGTGAATTGTTCGAGGGACTTGCAGCCGTCCCGCCATACGCAATAAATATTGTCTATGAAACGACGCCCAAAAATACGGAATTGCATGTATAATGGATTATTGTATATAAAATTTTCTTCAAACCAGGCCATATAGCTATTTGCGTATGGCGGTGCGGCATGCGAGCCCATCGCGGTCGCCCGTTTCTGCTGGAAGAATGTATCCTGGAATAAAAAGTAATTTTCCTGCAAAATTAATGTAAGCAATTGTAGAAAAAAATCTTTTTCTTGTGCAGTATAATTAGAAAATTCCAGGATCCATTCCACCGCTGTGAGGCCCTTCACATGTTAAATTGATGTATATAAACTACATACATCATACGTGACTAGAAAGTCACCTACCTCGAGATGTAAATTTTTTATGTCAGAGAGAAAGTGATTAGTGTCTAATAAAAAGGAGGAAGTTTTTTTTGTCAATGGAGTTAGTACCTTTTCTATTAACATGGCTGGTGCGGACAAAATAGAATCATTTGAAGCCACTATCGGCCGACCTGGGGGAGCAGTCATACATTTGTGAATTTTTGGCAATGTGTATAAGACAGGAGTAACTGGATGTTGATTGATCAGAAATTGGCACAACTTTTCATCTAATAAACCGGCATCCTTATGTGTGTATACAATATCCGACAATTTGCGTTTAATGTCGAACACCGGATCTCTATCTAAAGGATAATACGTATCTCGATCGGAAAGTTGTGTCAAAATCTCTGAAACATTATACTCCCTGTCTTCAGGGCCTGCGCTACCATAGAGGCAAGGGGGGCAATTGCCCCCGGGCCCCCGCTCATTAGGGGGCCCCTAGCGCCGGCCTGGCCTTACTATTCTTATTGTCAGTTGTGACAGTGCTGCTGGACTCTGCGGGCTGCCGCCGGCGCCGCGCGGCAGCCGGCAGTAATGTAATTAATACATTAAACTAAGTTACTCACTCTGGGTGAGTCAAGTGTTGGAGGGGCCCCCCCGCCGGGCGCAGGTGGCTGCTGTGCCTGCGCCGCTGCCGCTGATTCGGTCTCTTTCAGAGAGTCAAGACTGTCTGGAGGCTGGAGCAGCAGCGGCATGCACGGCACAGGCAGGCACAAGGCTCCGCCCCCTCGCCCAGAGCAGTACTTAAGGACAGGTGCACTGAGCAGGGCAAGGAAAAGAAAAGAAAGGAAAGAAAAGAAAGAAAAGAAAGAAAGGAAAGAAAGGAAAGAAAGAAAAGAAAGAAAAGAAAGGAAAGAAAGGAAAGAAAAGAAAGGAAAGAAAGAAAAGAAAGGAAAGAAAGGAAAGAAAAGAAAGGAAAGAAAAGAAAGGGAAGAAAAGAAAGGAAAGAAAAGAAAGGAAAGAAAGGAAAGAAAGAAAAGAAAGAAAAGAAAGAAAAGAAAGGAAAGAAAAGAAAGGAAAGAAAAGAAAGGAAAGAAAGGAAAGGAAAGAAAGGAAATCAATCAAGCAGCGCCAGGGAAGGCCTGCCTCCCCCAGCCAAGTTCCAGTCTGATAGGTTCATAATTCATTGGTTAGGGTACTTTCACACTTGCGGCAGGACGGATCCGGCAGGCTGCTCTCCCTGGCGGATCCGTCCTTCCGCTATATCGCCATATTGCTGCTCTGTCCCCATTGACTATAATGGGGACGGGGGCTGAGCTCCGGCGCAGCACGGTGGTGCACAGCGAAAGCCGCCGGACTAAAAAGTCCTGCATGTCCAACTTTTTAGTCCGGCGGCTTTCGCCGTGCTGCGCTGGGGCTCAGCCCCCGTCCCCATTATAGTCAATAGGGGCGAAACAGCGGAAGGACGGATCCGACAGGGAGACCAGCCTGCCGGATCCGTCCTGCTGCAAGTGTGAAAGTAGCCTTGTTTGGTTGTTGTTAATGAATCCATCATCCATCCATTCATTCCAATGTACAGTATAGCGCTACACTGTGCCCCACAAAGTAAGCAAGCGTCATGGCGGGGGCGTGGCGGGGGTTTTATTGAACACAACAACAAACACATTAAAAAATTGTATACAATTCAAACAAGATATGTAACCGACACAATCAGGTCCACTGAGTTGCCCCACCATGGGCAAAAGTATAAAACCAGCAAATAAGGATTTAATATAGGATATAGAGCAAATATAACATAAGGTAAACCCTCTAAAAATACACACAGACCTGAATAGGGTCACAATAAAAGAGGACAAAACCTACATGAGCAGCTGCTCATGTAGGTTTTGTCCTCTTTTATTGTGACCCTATTCAGGTCTGTGTGTATTTTTAGAGGTTTTACCTTATGTTATATTTGATTTTTGATACTGATTTATTGTCGGATGTGCATCCATGGGGTGGTTCTGGTGACTCTTTCTTGGGTCAATTTAGTCTAATGTTCTCTTTTACCGCCCCTTGCACTCCGTAGATTATATGGTGTGCCCCCTAACTCATATATTTGATTATAATACTCCCTGTCTAACATGACCAGCGAACCCCCTTTGTCCGCAGGCTTAAAAATAACAGATTTATCATCAAGTATGGTACGCAATGCTTGTCTTTCCTCCTTAGATAAATTGTGTGCAACAACTAAACCTTCATGTTGGATATTGGATAAAATGACATTGAAGTCTCTCTGCACCAAAGATATGAAAGTCTCTGCAGGATGATGTATTTTTGGAGGCTGACAATTACTTTTCATCCTCAAACCAAATTGGTTTAAAGTCAAACCATTATGTGTAGAAGGAATAGATGTAGAGACTGACATATCACTGGTCGCAAAATGATCCTTCAATCGTACACTCCTAAAAAAACGTCGACAGTCCATGTCAAACTGAAAACTGTCAAAAGCTTCAGTAGGACTCAAGGATAAACCCTTTTGTAACAATTGCATCTGGATTGGGGTTAAGTTTTTGGAAGATATATTGTATAATAGAGTCTCATTTATACCTGGGACCTCGTTGCCATTGGTACCTTTGGCTCTCCTGTAGTGACGTCCTGCTCTCCTTGTATTTTTGCTTTGCGGCGTCTTTGTCCTAAAAAAGGCGCCTGAGGGCGTACACTGGCCACATAATCGCTCACAGATCCTGATGATTGAGAACCTGTTTGGCGTGTGAAGCGTCTTGTTAGTGGAATAGCTGTACCTAATGAGTCTTGCCATTTATATATCCTCTTATTTTGATAATCCTCCACATCTCTTGAGTATTTCTTACGTTTAGTGGCCTCAATGTCCTTTTTTAAATCACTACAGTTCTTTTCAATTGTATGTTTTAGAGATGCCAGATCTTCTAATGTTAAAGAATCTTTTAATTGTTGCTCAATTGATGCAATTTGTATCTTAGTGTCCGCAATAGATGTGTTCAAATGTTCAATGGTGAGTATCATCAAATCGTACGAGCATTTGTTCAATATGTTTGCAAACTGAGTGCAATATTGTAAATTTTATGACAAGACACGGAGGCGAGTATTGCATCACTCTTTCTTTACTAAATCCTCAGCAGCAAAGAGTTAACAATGAAAAATCAAGGACAAACCCCCAAGTAACCCCTCCCATAAACAGTCCATAAATAGGTCTTCCCACTACATACCTTCCTCTTTCTTTGCTGCTCCCCAGCAGATAAGTACCTCTCATTTGTATTGTTCTCTTATTATATTACATAGTACATAACATAGTAACATAGTACATAAGGCCGAAAAAAGACATTTGTCCATCCAGTTCGGCCTGTTATCCCGCAAGTTGATCCAGAGGAAGACCCCTCTCTAGTGGCTATAGCCTGTAATATTATTAAGCTCCAGAAATACGTCCAGGGCCCTCTTGAATTCCTTTATTGTACTCACCATCAGCACCTCCTCAGGCAGAGAGTTCCATAGTCTCACTGCTCTTACCGTAAAGAATCCTTTTCTATGTTTGTGTACAAACCTTCTTTCCTCCAGGCGCAGAGGATGTCCCCTCGTCACAGTCACAGTCCTGGGGATAAATAGCTGATGGGATAGATCTCTGTACTGACCCTTGATATATTTATACATATTAATTAGATCTCCCCTCAGTCGTCTTTTTTCTAAAGTGAATAACTCTAATTTTGATAATCTTTCAGGGTACTGTAGTTGCCCCATTCCAGTTATTACTTTAGTTGCCCTCCTCTGGACCTTCTCCAGCTCTGCTATGTCTGCCTTGTTTACAGGAGCCCAGAACTGTACACAGTACTCCATGTGTGGTCTGACTAGCGATTTGTAAAGTGGTAGGACTATGTTCTTATCACGGGAATCTATGCCCCTTCTGATGCAACCCATTATCTTGTTGGCCTTGGCAGCAGCTGCCTGACACTGGTTTTTGCAGCTTAGTTTGCTGTTTATTAAAATTCCTAGATCCTTTTCCATGTCAGTGTTACCGAGTGTTTTACCATTTAGTATGTACGGTTGACTTGCATTTTTCCTTCCCATGTGCATAACTTTACATTTATCAGTGTTAAACCCCATCTGCCACTTATCTGCCCAAGCCTCCAGTCTATCCAGATCCCTCTGTAGTAGTATACTGTCCTCTTCAGTGTTAATTACTTTACACAGTTTAGTGTCATCTGCGAAAATTTATACTTTACTGTGCAAGCCTTCTACAAGATCATTAATAAATATATTGAAGAGAATAGGGCCCAATACTGACCCCTGAGGTACCCCACTAGTGACAGTGACCCAATCTGAGTGTGTACCGTTAATAACCACCCTCTGTTTTCTATCACTGAGCCAGTTACTTACCCACATACAGACGTTTTCTCCCAGTCCACAGATGTTTTCTCCCAGTCCATATTGTATTGGATTAGATGGTACCTCTTAGTTATATTGCACTATCATTGTTTGTGTGGGACGTGGGGGTTTATCTCGACCCCTTTTTCTTGGTCTTTTGCCCCCTTTTTTCCCTTGTCCGGAATATTTTCTATCTTATTTCGTTTTATCTTCTTGCCTTATTCAACCTTTTGTTTCCTTCGCTCGTGGAGCGCTTTTGTCCTCTTATCGCTCCCCCCTTTTTCCCCCCCCTTGGTTTTGTCCTTGTACCTTATTGTGGTTTCCGGCACCATTGCTCCGCTTCTCGCTCCAGCATTCGCGCTTCTTGCCGTCCGAAATCTCGCGATTTCCGAGATTTCGGCGGCATTCTCTTGAGGGGCGGGTCGCGCCGGGCCCGAGATTCTCGGGCGCCATCTTGCCTCTCCTGTAGTTTCGTTTTATTGCAGGCTGTGCGGCTGTTCGGCCGCCATCTTTGTACACCTAGGGTGTAGGGGGGGGGCGTTCTTCCTCCCCCTACTCCCTCTTCCTGTTCCGGTCTGTTCTCCGTCTGCACGCCGCATCGTTGCCGGAGACTGCCTCTCTGCTCTCAGCTGCCACGTTTCTTGTTTGTGTGTGTGTCCTACAGGAGTGACTAACTCCTTGTCATGTCTTTACCCACTGCTACCCCCTTGCCTCTGGGGAATCCTCCCACCAGCCCCATTGCACCACCTGCTGATGTTAACCTCAGGCAAGCTGACCCTAACGCTATGGATTTACAACAATCCATTACTTCAGCTATTGCCAGCGCCATGGGGAATATGTCCTCTATTATTTCTCAATCAGTCTCCCAGGCGCTTAGAGTGCAAACCCAGGTCACCACCCCCACTGTGGGCCCGACTCCTATTACCTCCAGAATTGATGATGTAGATGGCTTAGTTCCATCAAGAGACGACGTGCCAAGGTCACGTAAAAGAGCCTGTCAGCGCCAGGCAGAAAAAACGCGCCACTGGAAATCCGCTCGGGCTCGTCCCGACTATAGTTCTGCCTCTGATATTGAGTCTAATGAGGAGGATTTGAGGGAGGATCTTTATGCCTCTGATTTGGACCTGGAAGGGGTCCAGGTGGCTGACGAGCATTCGGGTTGCTCCCCCCCCCCCCTTCCGTCGCAGGTCCAGAAGCTGGTACCGCGGGTCTGGACTCGCTTGTTGATCCGCAGGGTGAACCCCTGTTTGATCCTGACAGCCTGCACCATCCTAGGTCGGCTGAATGGTTGCCCATCCCTCATGTTGCCCACTATTTGGAGAATAGGGTGAGGAAGCCGCTCTCCAAGGAGACCCGGAATAAAGGCAGAATGCCCCCGTCCCCTGATACCAAATAAGGTGTGCGAAAACGCCAAATGTGGATCCCAAGATGATCCAATTTCTCTCAAAATCGGGCTTCAATCCCCGCAAAGGCCTTGATTCGGCCCTCCGGGCTTGTCAGGACAAGCTCCTAGACAGCCTTGGACCCCTGACAAAAATGTTTGAAATGGCGGAAACTGCCAGATCTGAGGGTACGGCCATTGACCCAGAAAAAGTGGCTGGGCGCAGCGCGCCATTTGTTTAATAGGAAATGTCAATTCCTCTCTCTCCATTGAACGGAGGAAGGCTCTTCTTATGAAGATTGAGCCCAAATTGTCCAATATGGCGCTAACTGAGGCGGGCAAGGAGGCTCAGGGGCTCCTCTTCGGGGATGGCTTCATCAAAGATTTAGGGAAGTTTGTGGGAGCGTTTACCGCTCTTGACAAGGCGCAAAGCTCCATGCGCAGGGTTTTCCAGGGGCGTGTCTCTAGCAGGGCTGGCAGCTTCAGGGGCCGTCTGTCCGGCCGTGTCCACTTCCAGTCGCGTGGAAACGCTCGAGGCTCCTACCATCAACGTTCTTCATTCCAAGACCAGAGGCAGCAGTCCTCCTCCTTCTTCCCTTCCAGGGGTCAGTCTTACCGTCCCAGAGGCTTCAGAGGCGCTGTTGGCTCGAGACGTCCACTCGGTAAGTCCTCAAAATCTATGCTTTTCTTCCAGCCATTGTATCGGGGGCAGACTCCGACATTTTTTGCCCGCTTGGAGCCGTGTCACATCCGACCCGTGGGTGCTGGCCACGGTTCAAGGCTTCCAGATAGACTTGGTAGTTGCTCAGCTGTCACTTCCGGAGCCTCATCCGCTGGTCTTGGCGGACTCGGCCCGATCTCTCATGGACCTAGAACTCCATTCCCTTATGGTCAAAGGGGCGATAGAGAGAGCCCCTCCCCATACGGTCGGGGTGATCAGCACTATCTTTTTAGTAGAAAAGAAAGGAGGCCAATTCCGTCCGGTGATCAATTTACGGAGTCTGAACAGATTCGTCTGTTACCGCCATTTCAAAATGGAGGGGATTCATCTGCTCAGGGACCTTCTGCTTCCGGGAGACTGGTTGGCGAAGTTAGATCTGAAGGACGCCTACCTGACGGTGCCGGTCTCCCCCCAGTCCAGACTTGGACAAGCGGGAGCTTCCTATGCGGATCTGGTGACTCTGGATCGCGAGACGAGGGACGAACTGGCGTGGTGGATATCCAACCTCGACGCGTGGAACGGCAAGGCCATCGCGGGACCACAACCCGATCTGGTGGTGGAGTCAGATGCCAGTCTTCTCGGCTGGGGTGCATATTGCAATGGAGTCTCCACCGGAGGTCCCTGGTCAGGCAACGAAACTCACCTCCATATAAACGCTCTGGAGCTATTGGCAGGATCTTTCGCCATTCGCAGCTTCACCAGCGACAGGGTTTCGGCGTGCATCAAGCTCAGGATGGACAACGTGTCGGCTGTGCGTTATGTGAATGCCATGGGAGGCACCCATTCTTCGATTCTGACCCTTCTGGCGAAGGAGTTTTGGGCCTTTTGCCTCGACAAGGGCTTCACGGTGGTCGCGGAGCATATTCCGGGGCTTCACAATACCTTCGCGGACTGGAGCTCTCGCCACTCATCGGATTTCAGCGACTGGAGGTTAGATCCAACGGTGTTCTCATCCATCTCGTCGATTTGGGGACCCCTGTCTATAGATCTCTTTGCGTCTCGTTGGAACGCGCAGCTTCCGCGGTTTTACAGTTGGAGACCAGACCCCCTTTCGGAAGCGGTGGACGCCCTCCTCCAGGATTGGTCGGATCATCGAGCATACGCCTTCCCTCCATTTGCTCTCATCCCACGGGTGTTGTCGCAGGTGCGTCGTCAGCTGGCGGACTTGGTGTTGGTGGTGCCCTTTTGGCAGGCCCAATCGTGGTTCCCTCAGCTCCTGGAGCTTCTAGTGGAGGATCCCAGACTCCTTCCATCATTTCCGGATCTCCTTCAAGGGCCCCTGGGCCAACGTCACCCGCTGGTATTCGACGGCTCTCTCACTCTCCTTGCATGCAGGGTTTCGGGGGTCAATGGATGGTCTCAGGCTTATCGAGAACAGCTCATAGCCTACTGGAAAACGCATGGGCCCCCGGCACCCGACGGGCTTATCGGTCGGCCTGGAGGCGCTGGTCTGATTGGTGCGTGGGCCGGTGTCTGGATCCCTTTTCAGCGCCTGTGACGGACATGCTTGAGTTCCTGTCGTCCCTGTTCGAGGAAGGTAAAGCCTACAGGTCCATTAACCTCTTCCGTTCTGCCATATCTTCTCGCCACCAGGGTTTTGCGGGCTGTCCCGCGGGTCGTCATCCCTTGGTCTGTCGTCTTCTTAAAGGCTCTCGGTTATCTCGCCCGTCCAGGCCCCGTTTCACTTCTTCATGGGATGTTATGCTGGTCCTTCGTTTTTTCTCGGGTTGGCCCCTCAATTCGGATTTATCCCTTCGCCAGATTTCGGCAAAGCTGGTCACCCTTTTTTGTTTGATTTCCTGCAAAAGGGTCTTGGACGTGCGAGCCTTGGATTTCAATGCCTTATCTTTTACTCCTAGCGGGGTGTCCTTTAACATCTCTCGCCGCACCAAAACTAATATCCGGTCGGTTTCCTATCCGGCTTTCCCGGATAACGTTTCCCTTTGTCCGGTGCACCGTTTGCAGGAATATTTAAACCGCACATCTTCTTTACGGGATCCGCTCTCTCCTCCACTCTTCATTTCTTTCCGTAGGCCTTTTCGGCCGGTTTCGGCTGTCACCTTATCCCGTTGGGTTAAGTGGATTTTGTCTCTGGCCGGAATTGATACCTCTATTTTTACGGCTCATTCGGTTAGGGGAGCCTCTGCTACCTCCATGACTGTTGCTGGTGCTCGCTTGGAGGATGTCCTTCGGTTGGCGGACTGGTCGAGGGCTTCTACGTTTCGGGAGTTCTACTTCAGGCCGCCCCCTCACGCTTTTTCTTCGGTAATGTCGTCGCTTTAAACTTGCAATACGAAGCCTCCGTGTCTTGTCATAAAATTGCATGATTTTCCTATTCTATGACGTAAAGTCATGATTTTATTAAAGACACGGAGGCGAGTATTGCCCGCCCTGCTTCGCCCACCCTTTTAGTTCGGGTTCGGGGTTTTTCTTTTTACCAGGTATTATTTATATTATTATTTATTTTATTTATCTGGTGTTTATATTATATTATATTGTATTGTATTGTGATTTTTTATATTTGATTCCGTTTGTATTTTATATTTGATGCCTTTCGCTACATGATTGGGACGCTTTTCGGTTTCTACGTATTACCGTCTTCTGTTTCTATTGTTTCCTTAGGCTGAGTTCGGTTTCTTCGTCCTGTTATGGTTCCGTGAAGGTTGTCGTTCCGGTTGACCGCTATTCCGGATAGGTTCTGAGGTTCAGTTTCCAGTTCCATGGATCCGGACCAGAGTTCGCTTGGAAGAGTGTTCGAGTTTCGTGTTTGGTTTGGCTATTCCCATCAAAGAAAGAGGAAGATATGTAGTGGGAAGACCTATTTATGGACTGTTTATGGGAGGGGTTACTTGGGGGTTTGTCCTTGATTTTTCATTGTTAACTCTTTGCTGCTGAGGATTTAGTAAAGAAAGAGTGATGCAATACTCGCCTCCGTGTCTTTAATAAAATCATGACTTTACGTCATAGAATAGGAAAATCATGCAATTATCACAGAAAAAGGTAGGTCTCAAATTTACCCTCAAGCCACGCGGAATTCTATGATGCCTGCAGTATTCGGCTAGTGTGGCTGCATGCAGCTCCCACGCTACCAGCTTCCTCGATTCCCTCTCCCAGTCCTTACTGCGTAATTCAGCAGGCGGCGTCTTCAGGAACTCAGTGCTGGTGGTGACCTCTGACACCATCTCCCGCGCTCTCTCCTCACTGTATGCAAATGACATTTTATGCCAACTTCTTCATATAAGGGTGCGCGCACTGTGAGTCAACTGAAGATAGTAATATAAACAGTCGGCACTCCTTCCTTAAGAATCGTGGTGCTCGCGTCCAGGGTGGAGATAACCCACATCGAATATCCAGGGAAAAGACCGGCAATTCACTTCTTGCATATAATGTTGCTTTTATTGAAGCATAGAGGAGACACAGCGCTAGGGGAGCGACACGTGTTTCGGCTCGAATACAAGCCTTTTTCAAGCATAACATGTATTAACACATAGCACATTTAAACAGTGCGCCTTCAATGACGCCGAGAGCGTGCTGACGTCACATCACCATAGCAACTTGTGTATACAAAACATGAAACGTAACAGAAGACATTGTAACATAGAATCATGATGCTGATTAACATCTTGTGGCTTCATACAGATGAAGTGAACTGAAAGAAAATAACAGAGGTAAGCTAGCTATGTGTAACACAGGTATACGAAATTCATTAAGACCGAAAAAAAAAATTTTTTATACAATCTATAGTTACCCTAAGGTATACAAAATCTGCTATTACCGATTCCTTTTCATTTTGACAGATGTTCTCACAATGTATCACAGTTAAGATTTCAGATCATTGAACAGGTGTTACAACCACGGAGAGGGGGCAACAGGCTACTGATGCTTAAAAAACGAGAGAGTTTTTGGATCCATACTCTCCAAACCCTTGAACCAAGGGGTCTTAATCGAGAGTACGAATTGAATCATGTCCTCAGACTCTTGGGAGATGCTATATGTATTTTTGATCATTTATATTTAATGCTATTGTAAAAAAATGCTTTTTCATTTATTTGTCTACTCACAGAGAAAATAATCAGATGGAAACCCTTTATCCAATCGCAGCCTGCATTAGTTCTGTATACCTTAGGGTAACTATATATTGTATAAAACATTTATTTTTCCGGTCTTAATGAATTTCGTAAACCTGTGTTACACGTAGCTAGCTTACCTCTGTTATTTTCTTTCAGCTCACTTCATCTGTATGAAGCCACAAGATGTTAATCAGCATCATGATTCTATGTTACAATGTCTTCTGTTACGTTTTATGTTTTGTATACACAAGTTGCTATGGTGATGTGACGTCAGCACGCTCTCGGCGTCATTGAAGGCGCACTATTTAAATGTGCTATGTGTTAATACATGTTATGCCTGAAAAAGGCTCGTATTCGAGCCGAAACACGTGTCGCTCCCCTAGCGCTGTGTCTCCTCTATGCTTCAATAAAAGCAACATTATATGCAAGAAGTGAAGTGCCGGTCTTTTCCTTGGATATTGGTCGACATAGTGGTTTTACCCCACGTCCATAACAATTCACCACATGACGAAGACCAGTGGCGCTCAGCAGACCCTATTGACTATACCATGGGCCTTGCAGTTTCCGTCTTCGTGTCTGTCATTTTAGTATGCAAAATAGCTCATCATGTTGCACTATTTTGTCTAATGTTTTAACAGAATTTGCAATGGAGCCTCCAATGCAGATGTGAACACATCCTAACAACCTAGGAACACCACATGCTCTACTCATGCCTATATTGTAGGCATGACTAAGACCTCATATTCTGAGCTATTTTACAGTTCTGTATAAGCTCTGCATTGTACACAACAGCAACATGGCACCTAAATAGTTCTATAGGGATTGATATGCCTCCAATTTCTTATGGAATCTGACAGAAACAAAATTAAAGAGCTGTTCTTCTGTTGAAGCATTGTTTCAAGATGGCGTTATATAGAGCACCATATGGTGCCACAAAGAGCACCTGCAAGAGTCGCATGCAGCCTGTCACAATATAGTGCTCTGTACAGTGGCTCTGCTGTGTGCATGAGGCCTTATAGCTTCTTTATTTTTGGAACTGAGTGAACGGTGATCTGAGTAAACCCAATCATCCAGTCATGCTCTGCCATATTCCATTATAGCTTGATAAATCGAGATGAGTAAATCAGTTTCTCCAATTAAGATAAATCTGACTATTGTCCTGTCACCAGAGTACAATAAATGAGATGATTAGCTAAGGGTACTTTCACACTTGCGTTGTTTGATTCCAGCAGGCAGTTCAGTTTCAGACTTATCAGGATCCTGATCAGTCAGAAAAATGAATTGCAATACCGGATCCATTTTTCCGGTGTCATCCTGCAAAACGGATCCGGTATTTCTTTTTTTTCACATTTTTAAAGGTCTGCGAATGCGCAGACCGGAATACCGGATCCTTCAATGCGGCAATTTGAATGCTGGATCCGGTACTAAAACATTTCTATGGAAAAAAAATGCCGGGTCCGGCATTCAGGCAAGTGTTCAGTTTTTTGGGCTGGAGATAAAACCGCAGCATGCTGCAGTATTATCTCCGTCCTGATAAGTCAAAAAGACTGAACTGAAGACATCCTGATGCATCCTGATCGGATTGCTTTCCATTCAGAATGCATTAAGATAAAACTGATCAGTTCTTTTCCAGTATAGAGCCCCTAGGATGGAACTCTATGCCAGAAAAGAAGAACACAAGTGTGAAAGTACCCTAAGGGCTCTTTCACACTTGCGTTATTGTCTTCCGGCATAGAGTTCCGTCGTCGGGGCTCTATGCCGGAAGAATCCTGATCAGTTTTATCCTAATGCATTCTGAATGGAGAGAAATCCGTTCAGGACGCATCAGGATGTCTTCAGTTCAGGACCGGAAAGTTTTTTGGCCGGAGAAAATACCGCAGCATGCTGCGCTTTTTGCTCCAGCCAAAAATCCTGAAGACTTGCCGCAAGGCCGGATCCGGAATTAATGCCCATTGAAAGGCATTGATCCGGATCCGGCCTTAAGCTAAACGTCGTTTCGGCGCATTGCCGGATCCGACGTTTAGCTTTTCCTGAATGGTTACCATGGCTGCCAGGACGCTAAAATCCTGGCAGCCATGGTAAAGTGTAGTGGGGAGCGGGTGAGCAGCATACTTACCGTTCGTGCGGCTCCCGGGGCGCTCCAGAGTGACGTCAGGGCGCCCCAAGCGCATAGATCACGTGATCACATGGCACGTCATCCATGCGCATGGGGCGCTCTGACGTTATTCTGGAGCGCCCCGGGAGCCGCACGGACTGTAAGTATACCGCTCCCCCGCTCCCCACTACTACTATGGCAACCAGGACTTTAATAGCGTCCTGGCTGCCATAGTAACACTGAACGCATTTTGAAGACGGATCCGTCTTCAAATGCTTTCAGTTCACTTGCGTTTTTTCCGGATCCGGCGTGTAATTCCGGCAAGTGGAGTACACGCCGGATCCGGACAACGCAAGTGTGAAAGAGGCCTAAGTTTTCAATTCACTTGGCAACAGAACATTTACCTTGATCTTAACAATGGAACCTAATGGTGGGCAGATCCACAATCACACTGTGAACTCTTACCATCACCCAAGCTATTTTTTCCAACTTCCATAAAATCTCATCATTTTTGGCAATAAAAGGATTTTAGACTCCTGCAAAATCAAATGTCCTGACTACAATTGCAGTGAAAAAGTGGTTGACTGCTAAAGGGTTAATACTGCAATTCACTGACTCAGCTTATAGTGTTTATGTGGTTTATAGGGGTGATGATCTATTCACTATGTGTCCCAAAAGGTAATATAGGTAGGAAATAGTGAATTGTTGCTTATCAGAAACAGAATGGTCCTGTCCCCCACTTCCCTGGCTTGTAGAGCAGGCGGCTGCTAGCCAGCAGAGCTTGAGAGGAGACCTATTTTGTAGAAGGTTGAGAACCAATAAAAAAGACAGTAAGGTAAACATTTGTTTATGGCAATACACTTCCGGCGCCCACTAAACTTCTGAGACAGACTGGCCATCTGATCTAGGACTTTACCCTGCAATTGGGAACTGCAGAAAGTATATTGAGAGTGATTGCACCCCTGTGGTTAATTTAGGAAGATTGCATAGTGTATCTAGAGAGAGGCTCACGGAGTACTACTACCATTATTGCCACCTCTTATATACTGCCTTTGGGAAAAGGCTACTCTGTGCAATACCTAGGAACCATGCCTGCTGCTCGCATTCATACTGTAACTCCCATCATCTATTCAGTAAAGAGAGACTATTTATTATAACCAAACAGGCATGGTCATTGACTCCACCATCCATCCTCCAGCCTCCCTCAAAGCTTTCCCTCCTGCCATGCACCCTGCTACTCATCCAACTAACACCAAGGGCACCCTAGCCACCACCAGGCCAGAGCCCCCAATTTGTCCAGGTTGTGCCCAGAGGGAAACAGGGTGCTCCCTTGACTTGCATGCATGGCCCAGGGAACACCAGAGAGGGATTAGCTACTAGGAGGGACTATATCCACCCACACTGACACGGTTTCCACCTCCCTATCCTCTCCCATTCCAGCCGCCATGCCTCTTATGCAGACCGGCAGGATGCACAATCAGTTGTTTGCAAAGGTCTGGATATGTCTATTTGTGTTATGTTTATGGGATTCAGTAAAATGTGCCAAAAGCAGCTTCTTCACTTTCCAATAGTACTCAGTGGTTCTCACTTTTCTTCCTCTTTAAATCTCTATAAGCGTTCAGAAAACTCAGTCATGATAACATCCATCTAGTGGGTAAGTACTAGACAGGAAGGAGGAGGGGGGAGGAGGAGTGTGCAGCTGCAGTAACTCAATGGCATATGGTTACTAATGTGAGTGTGCACCTAGATTCAGGAATATATTGCGCCAAAATTTGGTTTAAGGAAGGTATCTGCAAGTAATCTGATAAGGGGCATGGCTAAATGGGAAAAGGACATGACTTAATAGAAAAGGGGATGTGATCTAATGTTAAATTTAGCACCAAACTGCAGCACAAATTTGACATTCTGCATCAAACTAAGCCAACCAATAGTTGGTATAGAATTAGACAAAAGTGTCTGTCCGTGCACCACATTTAGCATCCAGCTTGAGCCCTGTGATAAATCTGGTGCAGTTCTAGATGGCCTAAATTACGACACACAGGGGCTCAGCTATAGGGGAAACGGCTGCTTTGGGGCCCAAACTCACCCGGGGCCCATGCAGGAGAAGGATTAAAATGTTTAAAGGGGTTATCTGAAACTATAAACTGTCCCCCCATATGCCGGGCCCCTCACACGGAATATACTTACCCCGCTCTCCATGCCGCTCATGGCGGGTGACGTTAGGGAGGCT